>NC_080712.1:24075145-24717645 GCF_019097595.1 Hemibagrus wyckioides | reverse complement strand
AGTTTAAATGACTGCTTGTGACAACTCAATCTGGTGCATATGGATAATAACAGAGAGCCCCATAGATATAGATGCCAAACTCCTCACCTCCCTCCCCAGTTGCTCTAATACATCTCCCGGTATGTCCTTCCCAAAAGTGATCATGTGACTCTGTGGCACGAGTAGCAGAATGCAGGAGGTGAGAGTACGAGTGACACACAGCTGGACAGACGCTCTGGATATCCTATAGGCGGGAGTGTGGAGAGGACGCAGAGGGTTTAGCAGACACTAACAGTTTATCTGACTGTGACACCAAGCTTCTCAAGCACGCGCACACCCTTCTCCTGATACTCTTCCCTTGTCAGCCAGAAGTTATCCTTGTCCTTCATAATGTCGGCCAGCACAGCTCCACCTAGGAACACCATGTGTTTGCGCCGTGGAGGATCCTCAATCCGGATCTTAAATTTCTGCAGATTGTACATAAACATGCTATAAGTCAAATGCAAGAAGAAATTGTTCTTCTGTTCAGCACTAAATTAACTAAAACTGACCATACTTAATTCAAGTAATCCATAATATATTATTTAGTTATATTTTAAAAAGAATTTTAGAAGCTAGTGTTACTTTCAGAAATTCTGATATTAAAATGTGCAGTTTTAATTTAATTGCTTTTTTATTCGCTCGTTTCATAACTGAAGCCATTTTATTTATTTTTTTTTTTCTGGCATGGAGAATGAGCTTCACCCTTCTCCAGGGCCTCATATATGACCTGCAATTTATCTCACAGACAATAGAGGGCTCTAGACCACAGAATGCGCCATTAATAGGTTTAATAACTTGCTTATTATACATACATACATACATATATAAATATATAAATATATATATATATATATATATATATATATATATATATATATATATATATATATATATATATATATATATATATTGAGACGAAATGATGATTAGTTTACGGTCCTGGAAATGAAAACTTTTAATTAGCCCTAATTCTCAGACTAGAGACAAAACAATCCCATAAAAATGTACTTTGACAAAATGCATTATACCACAGCTAATCTGAATTTTTAAATCAGTTTTAAATCAGTTTAATATTAATGTGCTTGTTCTAATATTATATTTGTTTCTATCATAACAGAACAGGTATGGCAGACAAGCCCCCCCCCGACCTGTCATATTTACACACTGTGGACCATGGTGCTATACAAAAATAACCTGCTTCATGCCAGGCTGTATCACACCACCATGGTGTGTATTGTTTCATATACCAGCCTGTTCTGAACTGTTATTTCTTATGTAACACTACCTGTAGTATAAAAGACAATTGCATAGGATTTTGCAAAAGCAAAATGGAATCTCAGGAGTACTCAACACTAATCCTGGAGGTTTTCCTTCCTTCTACACACCCGGTCCTCCTTATTTTCTTAGATGCTACTTTGGATCAGGTGTATTTGCAGTTGAGAAATCTGAAGCAGGCAGTAAAGCAAAGAGTTCCATTTTTCCTTCAGTTTCCCCTTTTAACAGTTTGAAAACAGCTGACATAAGGAACTCAAGAAAGAAGAGTTAATGAGCTTGTACACAACAGGTACATATGCTGACCGACTACATCAGCTGATTCAAGCAAGCAGCTCAGAGTTTCCTTAAAATACTTTTCCAAACTAATTCTAAATTTAGAGGGCAGAGATCCAGCTCAAACACAGACTACCAGGAGTACTCAGAGTTCACACAGTTCCACCTGCTGGTCAAAAGGCAGTACTTTCGACATAAATGATGTGCAAAAATAGCAAGAAAACATAGGTGGATGCTACTGGACTTCATTTATCATGTGCTTTTAGAAAATATGCAGGAGTTTTATGTTAGATTACTGTCTCATGATAGATGGAGCATACTCACAGACAGCTTGTCCACATCCCCTTTAAGCACTCGCTCTAGATAAAGCTGCTTAAGCTCCCTCTCCAGTCGAGATGGCAGGCCTGGATACATGGTAGAACCGCCTGAGAGAACAATGTGTTTGTAGAACTCAGCCCTAAAAGAAGAAAGGAAAGGAAAGGAAAGTTACATTCATTTGTTTATGTCAAAGAAAAAACAACATTTAAAGGGAGGGTTAAAAGGTGCAGCTTTTGTAAAGACAATGATATTGAATACTCAAATCTGAGTTAGGGGTTGCATGAAATAATTAATATTCTGTAGTGAAAAGGAGAGGTAAAACCTACTTAGTGAATATTAATTACTATAAACATACGTAAAACGATAAACCTGGATTAAGCACAATAGAAGGGCCAGAGTCCAGCACAGTGTGATGATTTCTCTGTAATATCTGATTCAACACATCACTTCATTCATCACTTCAAGTTTGAATATAATTGCTCTATAAAACTGTGCTGTGCTCTGACTAACTAGGAATTGGGTACCTATGAAATAATCTGACTTTACCTGGTGTCGATGTCTGCTGCCTGAATGGTGTTGAAGAGCAGCTCAGCCACTCCCACTCCCTCCACGTTAATCAGGTGAGGCTGGAAAAGAGCCTCAGGTGCCTCAAACCTCTCCCCTCCAACCTTTATCACTCTGCCATCAGGGAGCTACAAAAAAAATAATAAAAAATAGCTACAGAAAAAGCTTGGTTCTGCACTTTCTATCCATCAGACATTTAGCAAACTACTTAAACTACTCCAAACATTGTTCCTCTCCAAGTTAACATATGGATAGAGTGTAACTTAAAACGACTTTACAATCAAACACTCTATCCTGACTGGTCAGCTGGAACTGAGCCACAGGTCTGAGTGGGATCCCAGAGACCAGCAGTGATGAGATGGTGGCGTAGTGTTGCGTGGGCACATAAAGAGTCCATTGAGGGCTGTCCAGATGTGGAAACACCCAGCAGCCCAGCTGGGGAAGGACTGTAGCCACGCAGGAAATGATGTTACATGCTAGTTAGGCAGCTCTAATGCCACACTGACCTCTTTGTTTCACCACTCACCATTTTCTTTGCTTTACTCCCCCATCAGTTCTGTATTTAGGAAAATGTTGGGGGGGGGATCAAGCCCTTCAGCGGAAATTTTTACTCCAATACTTACACAGGCATGACAACAGAACAAACTATTGCTCAGCAATCTCTTGCTTTCCTTCACTGAAACTTGTCTCTAACCTGATGCAGTGCCAAGTGATGTTTGTCATCCTCAACTAGTTGAGTCGAGTCTGTGCTGTAAAGGGCACACTACACAACATTCAAAATCTCTGAATTAGTGACCCTTTCACACTAAACAACCTTAATTGCTTGTGATCACTTGTATGGTGGATTTAGGTATGTGAACAGGTGAGGTGCACACACTACACACAATCTGGATAGGTCCCTGCCAAAGCAATACTGATCCCCAATCCTGTTTTACCATTAAAATACTTATGAGAGCTGTCCATCATATAACTTGGGTATAACATAGCTGAATAATCTGTTACTGAAGCAATATTATTCTGCTTATGTTGCCCTCACACACAAGCAGACTGATGATTAACGAGAACTGTAGCACATGAGACTGATTTCCCCTCTGGCTCTCATTGGCTGGTTCTCTTTACTGTAGCTGCAGCTAGTTGCAGAAGGGTTCACACTATGTCTAATCTAATCAGTTCATCTGCAGGTTACAATGATAATTGCAAATGAATTCTACAAACATTCACCAGCTTGGTTTTTATTGTATTATTGCAATAATCTGAATCTCAGACAAGCATGCAGACACACACAAAAAACATAGGTAGCCCTAAAAAAATTGTGACTGAATTGTTGAGTAACAATTGACTGTTAATTGAATTAACATGAATGTGTAAGTAGCAACTATATGACAAACAGGAAGGAAGATATTGAAGAAAAACTATTTCTGACCTTGCTGTTTGAATTATTTCTGAAATGCAATCATTTTATCTAGTTGCAAGTTCTATTTAAACCCTACAAACATTTAAAAATATCCCAATATCACAATCCCAAAAACATAATGTGGGGGTGTAAAATAGAGGGCAGATGTAGGTTCAACCTTATTAGTCAGGATAAAAAATAGCTTTACCATGAAATTGTAGATGTGATTAAGTAAGGAATAACACACAACAGACTGTGGAAATAATAATTGCTGGGGTGGTGTGATATGTTTCCACCCTGAAGCAGATACCACAAAGACTTGTCCAATCATTACAGCATTTATTAACAAATCACGACTTGCATTTTAATAGTTAGAATAAGTAGAATAAATGTGTAACATCCACAAGACTAGTTACCTCCTGTGATCATTTGCATTATACACCAGCTTCTCCTTCTCCATCTCAATAAATAAATAAACATAATTAAATTAAAAAATAAAAAAAGCTGGACATTTTACCAGAATACGCAAGCTCCTGTCCTAACTATTTTCCTATGCTGAAAAAGCATAGTGACTATGACAAAGCACTAGTACATCAACCATTACACGTTTCTTTGGTAAACAGATTAAAAGGTATTTTTTTGAATAAATTGTCTAAGATTATGCAGAGTGTCCACTGCACAGCTCCCTGTGTATGTAAAGATACAATAGGAAAAAAAATGTATTAGAATGTGTTCACTAATATAAACCTACCCTTCATGTAACAGTCAGAACTCCTGTCCGAGTCGTGTAGTTATACAGAAATAATGCACATAATTCACTCGTGATGAGGTATAATGACTCTTACACAGCCAATTTACACACCACAAATTAGTACGGGATGAGAGAATCAAGAGGAAAAATCACACAAAGCCACAAAGTGAAAATATTTTCACATATTACAACTAACAATTAATTACAATCTATTTATAAAATGTATACTTATATTGGTTTTGTGTGTATGTCTGTGTGTGTTTTGGACTGACCGTGTAGGATTCCACCAGCACAGTAGTCTCCAAAGCAAGCTTCTGCTCCTGCTCGATATTGTATCCTACATAACAGAGTTTCTCCTTCATCATGCGCACAGTTTCAAAATCTGCTGAATGGTTGAAAGCATAGCCTCGCAGAAGCAGTAGCTGGAAAAAACACAATGCTCTATTAGCATACACTCCTACACCTAGTTCCTAACCCCTGCTTAATAAAATCTAAAGGTTTCTTTATTACTAAACTGCCCAAAATGCGAATATATTTTCAAAGAAAAAAAGCAAAATGAATACCTTTATAAGATATCGAGTGATGTCTCTCCCTGCTATATCAAGCCTGCGAGTTAAATGAGGAAGAGAGAACCCTTCATATACTGGGCAAATGTGTGTGACACCGTCACCTGAATCCACCACGACTCCAGTTAATAGACCTGAGTATCAGAGCAATACATTACATACATACACACATACATGTAGACAAATACTGAAGCCAAATTCTTAGTTATAGTGGACATAATAAATTGATACACACCTCAGTGTACACCTCAGATTTTTTCTACTTTTAATATTGATATTGCAGCCAATACAATCCAAGTGAAAAACAGAAATAGGTTGGGGGGAAAAAAAGAGCACTTCAGATCTGTGAAGTAGTGACAAGTCCTCTTGTACATAGCCCTCTACAAGTCTTTCCACAGCTTTTTGATAGAATTTAGATCTGAGGTCTGCGGGGGTGTTTCTGTTGCCAAAATAGATATAGAATATAAATATAATAGGGCTATTCATGCCTCTCTGCATTTTAACTAGAACTCAAGTCTGCAAAACAGGCTGCACCATCATGCTTCACTAAAGGTTTGATGTTTTATGTAAGGTAAGCTGTCCTGTATTTGTCGCAAACATGCTGCATCTTTCAGAGTTATAAAAAAGTTCTACTGTAGTCTCATTAAACCAATATAGCACATTTGGCCACATGGTTTGAATGTTTTTCATGAGAAAGGGTAATTGTCTAGCAACCCTACCCCATAAACTAAACATGTGCAGGATATTTAAGATTGGTGGCTTCCCCTCCAAGAACACTACTTTTGGAGGGACGTCCTGTTCCTGCAACATCACTGTGATGCCCAAGGTGATGATGGCCTTCATTTTACATATAAAGCTTTGAAACTTCCTTCGATGGCTGATTGATGGCTTCAAGAAGATCCTACAGAAACAGCTGCTCTTTATCTGAAGTTAATAAACTTCATTGATGATTTATACATCCCATTATAAAAGGGTGTGGACCAGCAGGGGCTCATGATCACATGTTTGTGGGGCAGACACAGTCTCAGACAAAATCGAGAGGCAATCACAACTGACTTATGCTACAGCATTCTATCTGAATGTACAGGGAAACCCAATAACAGGCATTTGAGAATCTGAGACAACATACAGTCAGCCAGCATGCAGCCTAGCAGCTTGTTTTGTGGGGAGTTAGACATTCTTTTACTAGTTTCTAGGTAATATCATTAACCAGGGTTTTTGAGTTTCGGCAAGATTTCCAACTCCAAAAACATGTGCCTCGGAAAATGGAACCAATTCTCCTTTTTTGAATGGGAAATGAGTACGTTTTCCTCCTCTGCTGAAAATGTGTCTATTAGCACCGTTTGCAGTATTTAACCACTAGGTATAACAATAAGTGTGGCAGGTGTGCTCTCTCTGCCCCATGACTGTGAAAGCTCTAGAAACACAATCAAATCAAATCTTATATATGTCAAATTACAACAAGGTTTAAAATAAATGGTGACTCAAAAGAGGTCATTTCAAAAGATGTATTTCAAAGGATATAAATGAAAATGGTCATATTAAATAAAAGCAGAAAAATATCTAACATGATTTATTTATCTTGGCTTTTTTAACATTACAGCAACCTGCAATTTTAAGCAGATTTGTTATATCCACTGTGTGTCTATTTGTTTATATTCAAACATGCTTATATAGTAAGTTTATATGCATGCAATGTTGTGTTGGTTAAACCATGGTGATGTGGGAACATACCTTGAGCATACAATGTGAGCACAGCCTGAATGGCAATATACACCCCTGAGAACTGATATGTCTCAAACATAACCTACAGAAAATATAAAGGAGACACATTAATTAAGTTCTACCTTTTTATTGACAACATATACAGTTTCACAAAGCATCCAATTTAGAGAAAAGCCTCCTGGGTACACAGACATGGGATGCATGCAGATACCAATAACAAAAAAATCTGTTTTTAAAAAAAAGGCAGCTGCACAAACACAGACTCTGCTATGTGTATTGTTATATATGTGACCCAAATAAGTCTATCCTTTTTCTATCTACATATCTAGATACATACAGTATGAAGCTTTGTATTGTCTATCTGAAGAAGAAACTGCAGACCTTACTTGCTTATGCTGCTCACTCTAATATATATCTGCTGATTTGTAGTTCACCCTGACCTCCAAGCAACCTCTGAACTGAGAACTGTGAAGCATTTTACAGGGTAATGTACATACCTCAATGATCTTCTCACGGTTTTTGGTGGGATTCATGGGAGGCTCAGTAAGGAGAATCTTGCAGTTGCGTGAGTCAATGTTTAGTTTCTCTGGACCAAATGTGTAGTCCCACAGGTGTTTCATGTCATCCCAGTTCCTGACAATGCCATTTTCCATTGGGTAGTTCACCTCCAGCATGGAGCGCAGCTCACTCGCCTCATCACCCACCATCAGATCCTAAAAGGCCATGGGTTAAAACTTACTAACACTTACTTTGCTCATCACTTCTCACTTTATAATCAGGCAAAACATGTAAAGAAATATTCCACACATTTTTAACTGAATCTCTATCTACTGCATCTGCAGTATAGGAGAAATAACCCCAAACAACAAAATTTCGACATGTTTCGCTGTTCTGAGAAAAGAACTGAGAACCTGCTTACTTACTCATAATGAATGCCTAATGGCACTGTCTAGGCCAAAGGTTTTCTAACTTTTCTCAGTGCAGTTCAATTTGTGAAATTTCATGCCCCAGTATGCTACAGATACATCCAACCTGCACTTATGGGAAGAAGAATCCAACCTGCACAGCTGGCATTATGGATAGCATGAGCAGCATGTCCATAAGATGCACACAGCACTGGGGTCTTTGCCTGACTCTTTCACCATTTGCACTGTGGGTGACTTATAAGCCAAGGATTATAAGTCGAGGATTATTGTCCGCTGTGGCTCACAATGAGCATTAGCATGAGAGGCGCAGCCACTGAGATGAAATGATGGAGAGCCGGATAAACCCCTCCCTCAAGGGGGCTTACTTTCGTTAGTTACAGCATGCACAGAACACAACTCCCCATGCACTGCAATATGTTAGCCAATTTCGCATACATAATCACACATACTGTACTAACCCTACTGACCATTCCTTATTCTTGTCAGGATTTGCAGTACTGTAATCTTTATTCAAATACACCAAATGTGCAAAATTGAAGTGAGTAATATCTACATTAGTGAGCCCAACTCCTAAGTTGTGTATCAAATAACATGCGCTGTGTATTATAAAAAGCTGATTTATGAGAATACATCAGTGCCTTGTGTTCAATTTGAGCAACCCAAACACACATAATATAATAAAAGATCTGAATGATGTGCTATATTTTCTGAACAAACAGATCACTGGATGCTGTTTTTGCACTAGCCCGTTTCATCGTACACCAGGAAATGAAGGGAGAAAGGTTTGTAACCCATAAGAGACAGAGGTGGGAATGTTATGAATGCAATCTGGTGCCATTGCTGTCAGACTATTATACTGACACTAATGCACTTTGCATTTTCACCCTGAAAGATGCATCAGAAAAAGGCAGAAAAACATTTACTCCAACAAGATGACTCCCTTTATTTATTTTTAACATGTTCCCTACAAGGTACAATCAAAATTCCACCCATACTCAAACCAGCAGTACAGCTTAGCTGTACGAAATCTGTAGTCTGCACAGAAGCGTAACGTACAAAAGTCTGTGGTTAATAGAGTGCACGGATGAAGAAGTGGATGGCTGGTCTTGAATTGAACTGGACACGACTAAGCTTAATTATTCCTGCATCAACAGAAAAAAAGACATGGCCAAAAGTTTGTGACACCAGACAATCATACTCATATGTGCTTGCTGAACATTCCATTCCAGATTCAGTAACTTCGCTGTTACAGTAACCTCCACTATTTGTACTACATTATGGAGCACAGCTGTGGGGATTTGCTCATTCAGCCACAAGTAAGGTGAGGCACCCATGTTGAGTCTGGGACACAATCAGCATTCCAGTTTATCCCAAAGGTGATTCGTGGGTTTGAGGTCAGGGCTCTGTGTAGGCTACTCCAGTTCTTGAGCTGAAAACTTAGCACAGCATGTACCTCACTGGACAATGCACAGGGGCATTGTCATGCTGGAACAGGTCTGGGCTTCTTAGGTCCAATGAAAAGAAAGTATGAGAAAACATTAAAGAGTATAAAAACACCCTACACATTTCTGCTTCTACCTTTGTGGCACCACCATATGAGTCTGTCAGTCAGGTATCCACAAACCTTTGGCCATGTAGTGTACTCTACTACCTGTTCTGATAAGCCCTGATAGCTTTGCATATAAGCGCACTTTTAAAAGTGCTGCCTATGCTTTGACCCTGAAGGTGTCTGGCAGCACTGTGTGTTTTGAACAACACCCTACTTAAAATCCACTTGTCTAACCTGCTTCCAGAGAACTACAGTCTTATATGACCTACACAAATGTAATCTGTCCTGATAAAAAAAAAAGCTCTATGTCAAAGGCATTGGGGAAGTATGCAATTGCAAATTAAGGAACAAAAATAAGCAACATTTGTAAAAAAAAATTACAAAAATTTAGCAACATTCACTGGTGTAAATCAAGTTGGCTAATACTTCATCTGAACGTTTCTATAAAAAATGCCTTATTTGCTGACTACTAAACCTGTACAATTGGTGGAATTCAGTTAAACAAAATGGCCAGGCATTAAACTACCTTCGACCTAAAATCGACAGAGCACAGAAGAGGAACTATGGGGTTTGGTGAGGCATGACTAAATTCTGTGAAGACCTTTCAACTTTACAGCTTTAAACTTCTAACCAAAGTACAACAGAGTTTCTTTTTTCTTTTTTTAGATGGAAGGAAATACTACAGCAAGGAAGGGTGATGTTTTGGATGAGACAGGCTGTAAATGTATATTTAAAATAATATATAATGTTAGTTACAATTGCAAAACAGCAAAACAAACAAAAAATTAAAAGCAAACATGGATAAAGAAGCAACAGTCAACAAATATGCTAGTGAGTGAGATGAAATTCACAAAAGTAAGGAGAATTAGAAGAGAACCACCACGGCATTGAGTTTTCTCGTTGAGGTATGCTGCATGATGCATCACACAATTCTTGGCAGGCGATCGGTGCAAAAGCACACATCAGTCTGCACTTACCATCTTTTTTTTATTCTACCTCAACACGTGAAGAGAGGGGGAGAGAGAGAGTGAGAGTGAGAGAGAAAGTATATCATGGGAAATTACAGAAGCTAACCTGACCTGACATTAACTTGCACCTATGGCAAACTGACTGATGGCACCCAAATAATATAATGTGCTAAAAGAAATGCAAGATTATTTCATCAATACAAAGCCTACAGGAAACATACAGTCATGGGAAAAAGAAAGTGCACGTTCCTTTAATTTCAGCTTTTTATTTATAGGTGCCTAAATAACAATTGGATGGTCTTCACAAACATAAATAGCCTCAGATGAAAACAACACACACAACAAATTTCGAAACAGTCAAATTCACTGTTCTATACTGAAAATGATTTTTTACAAGTGGAAAGACTTCAAGACAATTGGACTGTCTTGGAGAGGGCAGTCCAAGATCAAGATCAGTAAAACCCAAGAGCTACATCATGTGACCTACAAGCCTCTGTAAGCACATTAAATGTTTATGTTTATGACAACACAACGGAAAGAGACAGATCAAGTACGGCTTTCATAGAAGCATGGCCAGGAAAAAGGGCCTTCTCTAAAAATAAAAAAAAATATGGCAGTATGACTTAGGTTTACAAAATGGAACAATATCCTTTGGACTAATGAGATCAAGGTGGTGGACTTCATGTATAGCCAAACACAAAAGTAAGCAAAAACTGCATATCACCTCATACTAACTGTCAAGCAGGGTGGTGGGAGGGTGATGATTTGAGTTTGTTTTGCAGCCATAGGACCTGGGATACCACAGTCATTTAGAAGATGATGAACTTCACATCATACCAAAATATTCTTGAGACAAACGTGAGGCCATCTGTCCAAGAGCTTAATATGAGTCAAAACCAGGATATGAAACAAGACATTTATCCCCATAATACCAGCAAGTCAACATCTGATGGTCTAAAGAAGAAGAAAAAATCAGTGTTGAAATGGCCAAGTCCAAACCTTAACCCCAGTGATACTGTGGCAGGATCTTACGAGAGCTGTAAGAGACTAATAAACTCCAAGAGAAAACATTTACTTTAAGTTATTATTTCTAAAGCTGGTTCTAGATGTTACTGAATTGTGTTTTCTTTTATTGTCATCTAACTTTATTTGTTTTGTTTTATTTTATGATGTTGGAGAGGACCACACTATTGTTATTTCGGCTCTGAAAACTTCAAATATAGAACTGAAGGAGGGTGCTTTTTTTTTTAGCCCCATGACTGCATATTATTGAAAATAACGTTCTTTCAAAATGAAATAGATGAAACGTTTCTTGTATGATTTTAACAACTAAGTAAAAATAATGTACCAGACTAGAAAATGGGCAAGTTGTGGACCATCTGAAACTCACCTTAATCTCAATGTTGCCAACTTTAGCTGTGGAGCGAATGATAGGCCTGCCCACCAGCGCAGGGAAGATGTGCTCTGGAAAGTTGGAACCTGCATAGCCACACTTCACAAACTACACACGAGGGGAAAAAGAATAGGCAAAACAATGAGGGATGGGGAAAAGATTAGGAAAAAACTGCGTATTGATCATTTCAAAAGGCAAGCATCTTTAACTTGTTTCAACTGAAAAAAAAACTAGGTTCTGTTCAGCAGCATCTTTATTTCTATCATGAGATCAAACTGTCGTGCCCACTTAAAAAGATGGGATTATTTTAGAGGTGGAGGTGAAGACAGGCATATCCACATGCATTTTATAATAATGAAATATAGAATGTGGGTTCATTTTAAGACTAGTATCTAATACAAATGTGACTGTACAGCATGAGTTTAGGGTTTAAAAATGTACTGATTAAAAATTATGATTTGAAAATACATTGAATTACTTAGAATTACTCAGTGCTTGTTGGTTACTAAGCTGTTAGTAACCAACAGTAATAATTCATAGTCTGAGTAATAACAATATTGTTTACGATTACACTATGTAACAAATTTTTACTTTTTTCTTGTTCCTGGGAAATAAGTGTTATGTCCCCATTCTTTGTGACCCAAATAAAGAGAAAAAATCTTAGCCATGAAAGTTTGGGTTAGTTTTGGGCGTTTTCTTTTAGTAAAATGGGCTAATTTTGAGGATTCATTCCCTTAAAAGCCCAAACCCAAACTTCAAGGGGCCATCAAGAGTAATTGGAAAATGTCATTCACTACCCAGGAACAAAAATTGTGTTACATAGTGTTATTTTACACACTTCTGTAAACATATTCCGAGGTGGGTTTGGCCAGTATGACAATATGGATTGTTTACAACTTTTACAAGAATGGGTGAAAAAGATTAAACATTACACAGCATTTATACGGATGGATTTATTCATTTACAGGTGCATTTACAAATGACATTTGGTGTTCATAAAAATCTTTAAAAAAGGCTGAGAAATGAGGCCTAATGATTAAGACAACTTCAAGAATAACAACAACAACAAAAAACAAAACTTTTTCATACTTTCATACTCAAAGTCTGCTACAAATAATAACTATTTTACTTAACACTGCACTACTTAAAAGAAATCATGTTTGGGGATAAAGTGTTTAAAAAAAGCTGAAAATGTCACTTATTGTATGTGTTTGTAGCTTATTTTCCAGAAGGGCGCCAATAATGATAAAATGTATTACAATTAGTAGTTTCAGTAATTATAGAATTCTCAGTTACTCATTATAATGCACATTTCATTATAATAGAGCAGTCTGGGACAGCTGGTAAATAACCATTTTGAAATCCACTGACCTAGATGATCAGACCTAGTTTCACTTCTGTCACTTTTTAAATCATTAAAAAAGACATGCTGTGTGTGTGTGTGTGTGTGTGTGTGTGTGTGTGTGTGTGAGAGAGAGAGTGTGTATATTCTACACACACTGTATGTCTTGCCTATGATCTCTTTTCTGATTTGCCAAGAGAGGATATGAGAGAGCTTTAATAATCTTTATTAAATATATAATAGACACATCTTTTTATCTCGAGACTGTAGGTGATGAATTGTCTGCCTTACATGGTCATACTGCGTAGTTGGAATGAGGACAGCTTGTCTCTTGCTTTAGGCTGTGGCTTTTAGGGCTAATCTCACTTCCTCCTGATTCATCGCCTGCAATCAGTCTGCCTTCCACTACTGCACTTCCTCTTCACAACAAGAAAGTGTGTTTTACAACGAGAAATAATCCTTGTACAAAAAAGCACCTTAATGGATGGACAGATGGTTATAGCCAGTGCTGCCAACTTAGCAACCGTCACAGCTTTTATAAAAGACTTTATTGATGTTATTTTTTCAAGTGCATGTTTTTCAGCAGATGTTAGCAACTGTCCTGCACTTGGTATGGCTCTCCAGCTCTCATTATGGAGGATTATAGACAGCAGGTTCAGTCGATTCACCTCCAATGTGTAAAGCCTGACTGAGCTGCACTGATCTCTTACATAGTACACAATCACTGCTCAACCTCTATGATTTATTGTTTCTTTAATGCTCTTCTTGGCTGAGTGAGTTATTCCATCCATAGCCATTGTGTCTATTTCCCAAAAAACTCACTACAACTGCTTCATTTTTGTCTACATTTCTGATTGGAATGAAAGGATTTTACCAAACAGTTGGTATGCCTCACTTTATAAATAGGTTGTGGTTTCATTTTCTACTTGATAAATTTCAATTCTGTGCAAATCCGTTCACGACGATATGCAGAATAATATAGTGTCAGTTCAGTGCCTAATTTCCCTTAAAGAGTGAAACACTGATTACATTTCATTTCTCATGTTTTTTTTTTTCGAATTAAATAGCGAAATGAAACAATTGTGTGGATCAATTCGATCTTCTTTTTATTTTTTTTTTACCATTATACCGATTCCAAAAGAGTCGGTATAAACTGGGGGCGATGACAGGAGTCTGACACACCTGCTCACTTTCTTGAACAAACTAGCCGTAAGGAGGAAGGCGGCTAAGGAAGTAACATTAACTTAGCAGCATCAGTATGCACACTCATTCATATCCTAGCATTTTAGCGTAATGGCGCAGACTTCTCGTTCTGCAAATGACAGAAGATATGTGGGTCACTGCGCTTGACCAGAACCCCGTATACTCACACCGCTAGTGTACACACAGTCATGCAGCTGACACCCAGCTAGCTAACTAGCAAGTTATACAGCGAACACTGGAAGCTATTCCAACAACGTTAACTTGTCCAAGACCATATTTTCAGTTGGAGTTTTTGTCCCACTTTGCCATCAAATGATTCATATTTCTCAAAGCAGACACCCTGTAAGATTTTAGCCACTATTTGGAAAATACGCGCATAAGCACGACCCCTCAAAAACCAGGCGGAGAGCTAACGGTGGCTGTGACTAGCTGTGTAGGAAGTTAGCTAGCTGGCTAATATTAAAAGAATTAAAAAAAAAAAAAAAAAGCTGTATGTCTTAATTTTTAAAAATAACGTGGTTCAGCTGAATCATTCAGCACACAGATAATTCGTAGTTGAGGAAAAGTGTCACTTTCAAGCGAAGGCTTATTTGCGCTTTGACAGCAAGCTAACTAGCCAGCTAACTTCCTGTCAGCGTCCATTCTTTCATGTTTTGCGGCTTATTCAAAATGTTCCAAAATGAGCAGAAATCGATATGAAATGAAGGGTCAGTAGACTTACCCCAGTCCCGTTATCACAAACCACCACTTTCCTGCCTTGACTGTCCATTTTTAAAAAATGTGAAAACCGACAGATCTGATCAAGTTTATGAGCAAACTAAAGCTATGCCGAACAGCAGGGTTTTACTTCCTGCTGCTGCCTCCGTTCCTCAGAGGCACTCAGTCATTGAGCCATCTCACCTCAGCGCCTGTTCAACAACACACTACATCTACATCTAAACTAAACTCACAATAAAAAGATATTCACAGTGTATTTGCATTCATTAATGTTTAAACTATGGTCAGTTCTAGTAGGACAAATTTCTGAGAAATACCTCTATAGTATACTATTATTATTATTATTATTATTATTATTATTATTATCATTGTTACTATCATTATGTAGTATTCTATTAGTTATAAAAATAGGACAAAGCATTTAGACTTAATCTGCACATTTTATTTCTTATTAAATTTCTTATACCTATATATAATTTATTATGTTTTAAATAAGACTGTATATAAGTTATATGTAAGTAACATAACAGACAATCAACAGAAAAACTCTGATAATTTGCTTAATATGGCGGTAATAAAAAGAAAATGAAACAAGTTTTTTTCTTGTTAAAAATGAAATGAAATGTAATATTATTATAAGGCCGTGACAATTCCAGGTTGTGTTCCTTCACTCAGCTACTCACTGTTTCTCTGCTTTTCATACACTATCATACACAGTATGACATGCAGTGAAATGCTTTTTATGTCTGTCCTTGTTGTATAAAAATAGTCAAATTGTTATAAAAAAAATAGAGTAAAAAAAGAGCTGAATTAACATTAAGATAAAATAGAAATAGAAACAATAATATGTAATACATATATGTGGAAATACATGGAAGTATATGGAAATAAAGAGACAATAAGGAAATATATGTGAAAAGCGACATTTACAGTAAAGTGTTAATGCGCTTAACAATAAACAAAGAAAATAAATAGTTAAAATATGGAATATTGAAGCATAGGAAATACAGTAATATGTTGATATGAACTGATGAGTATGAACATTGTATTATTATATAAAGACCAAAATCTGCATTGTAGAGAAAATAGCAAACTGAGATGTGCAAAAAGTCCAGTTGAGGTAGTGGGTACACTCTTACTCCCTGCTTCCATTCTTGTCTAATATGTTAATTCAGTAACCAGTTTGGCCAATTACCTAGTAAGCTTGGATTTTTAAATCACTTATTTTTAATAAGATTAACATAACATAATAACATAATATTAAATATATAATTTCATATCATGGTGGCTTAGTGGTTAGCATGTTTGCCTCACACCTCCAGGGTTGGTGGTTTGATTCCTCTGTGTGTGTGGAATTCACATGTTCTCCCTGTACTTTGAGGGTGTCCTTTGTGTATTCTGCTTTGTTCGTGTGTGCCTGATAATATTCTGTGATGGGTTGACACCCTGTGCCCTGAATCCCCTGGGATAGACTCCAGGCTCCCCATGAACTTGTGTAGGGACCTGTAACCTGTGTAAGTGGTCCAGAAACTGGATAAATGGGTTGATAGTTTCATATCAACATATTTGCTCTGGACCTGCAAAATAATGAATGTTAGTGAATTGCCAGTGTTTTCTGACTCACCTGACTACCTAAACAAACATTATCTCCAGTCATTTTTGCAGAGACATTTTTTGCTATTACATCTGCCACATATTACATTACTGACTGAATAAAAAATTTTACCAAATCAAAGGAAACATGTTTTATGAATGTATTTGTAAGGAACACAGTATACTTCCCTGTATGAATAAAATCCTGTGACTTAGTGCACAGTTTACATGAGTTTTAATACTTTGCCCTGAACCCATTCCTGCTGTTTTATGGCATGTCAAGTCTTGTCATGTTTTATTGGTCAAAATGTGTTTAGGCAACACGTGAGAGATAATGGTCTGCAAATAATTCCAGAAATGATGTAAACCAAATGTGTGTTGTTAACTGTAACAAGTAATCTGTGCATGATGCCTTATATAAAGAATCTTGTGAATCTCATGAAGAAGGATATGTACTGTAACTAGTATGATGTGTTGCAGTGGAAGATGTTTACACAGTGGAATCTTTGCTCTACAAAATAGTATTACACTTTGTGTTAGTGCTACAGTTTCACCAGCAGAGGGCGTACACATTTTCTTGCGAATAAATTTTGATTTCCGCTGGAGGAAATGTAATAATCGTATTCAGTAAATCGCTTTCATAAACGTTACCTGAATAAAAACTAATTAATAACTGATGAATAACTATATCGTTAACCATAATACTGTTATTGTAGTTTAAGATTTAAGCTAGTCGTGTTCAAGTAAGGAATGTTACCGCTCAGATTTTAGCGGAACTCTTCTTCTGTTCCCAGTTTCCAACCGGAGTGGAATTATTGTATTGGTCCCTTAAAATCAAAATGGCAACTCTTCTGTCTCCGAGGCAGTGTGATAGCAATCCTGCGACACCTGGAGCACAGTCCTTAAAGGTATATACAACTGTTTTATGGTGAAATGTGCTACATATGTTCCTGTTATTTATGAAGTAGAAAAGAAATTTGGTCTAATTAAGTGTATAAGGCAAAATAAGTGCGCGCATTTCACCAGTTTCTTTGTGTCTTGCTAGGTTGCTAACCGCTCGGCCTGGCTGATTGTATAACCATATAAACATAACAGTTTAACGGTTAAATGTATGTATTGTCAGCGTGTGGCGTAAAACAATATAATATGTTACGTCTTGTGGACAGGACAGCACCATAATGTATTATATTGGGCCTCCATAAATGCCACAAACGTTCAGCAAAATTAGCATCTGTCTTTGAGAATCAAAACAAACGCCGGGATATCTATCTAGTCAATTTAGTCTATTTTAATCAAAGGTTAGCGTCATGCTGAAATTCCCTAACAGAATTAAACTATACTAGTTATCAGGTCAAACTCAAATGAAGCACAGACACAGCAGGAATAACATCAAGTATAGGAATGCTTTTTAAGTATAGAATGCTATTTAACATGGCATGTTTCTAGTAGATCAATTTAATCTGTTTAATGTTATGCCATTAAGTGTAAGTTAATCAAAATAGTTTGGTTTTGAAAAAGAAAATGTCATTGAACCTTTTGGAAGCCAAAACCGTCTGCTCTCCTGTGACTGAAAAAAGGTATAATTTCCATCATGTGTTTCTGCTTTAGGATGACACTGAAGAGAATTCGAGCGATGGCAGTCAGGCACCCAAGAGACGCAGAATGGGTTCAGGAGACAGTTCGAGGAGCTGCGACACCAGCAGCCATGAACTGGGGTACGAACTTTTACTGTGTTGCACCCACTCATTTTGTATGGTACATCCAGAAGAGAATTACAGCTGTGTTTTATAATGTGAAGCGTTTGGCATGAAATCACGGGAGCTGTGTGCCTAAACCAATCGCTGTACTGTGAAGTAGTCAGTAGGTGTTTTTATTACTGGATGCCATAGTAATCAATTTTTTTAGTGGGCGGCAAAAGTTGCATTCTGCTTCCTTGTCGATAAGAAGAAACATTCTGGATTGAGATCGTTTGTATATAAAATTCAGCACTGTATTCACCAATCAGGCATAACATTATGACCACCTGTCTAATATTGTGTTGGTCCCTTTCCCTGACCCGGTCGAGGCACGGACTCCACTAGATCCCTGAAGGTGTGCTGTGGTATCTGGCACCAAGATGTTAGCAGCAGATCCTTTAAGTCCTGTAAGTTGCAAGGTAGGGCCTCCATGGATCGGACTTGTATGTCCAGCACGTATCACAGATGCTTGATTGGATTGACATCTCGTTGTTGTGCTCATCAAACCATTCCTGAACCATTTTTGCTTTGTGGCACGGTGCATTATCCTGGTGAAAGAGAAAACAGCCATCAGGGAATACCGTTTCCATGAAAGGGTGTACATGGTCTGCAACAATGCTTAAGTAGGTGGTACATGTCAAAGTAACCTCCACATGGATGGCAGGACCCACGGTTTCCCAGCAGAACATTGCCCAAAGCATGACACTGCCTCCGCTGGCTTGCCTTCATCCCATAGTGCATCCTGGTGCCATGTGTTCCCCTGGTAAACTACGTACATGCACCGGGCCATCCACGCGACATGTAAAAGAAAACATGATTCATCAGTCCAGGCTACCTTCTTCCATTGGTCCATGGTCTAGTTCTGATGCTCACATGCCCATTGTTGGCACTTTCTGCAGTGCACAGGGGTCAGCATGGGCACCTTGACTGGTCTGTAGCTATTCAGCCCCATACACAACAAACTGTGATGCACTGTGTATTCTGACACCTTTCTATCAGAACCAGCATTAACTTATACAGCAATTTGAGCAACAGTAGCTCATCTGTTGGATTGGACACATGGGCCACCCTTCGCTCCTTGTGTGCATTGGTGAGCCTTGGCCGCCTATGACCTTGTCGCTGGTTCACCACTGTTCCTTCCTTGGACCACTTTTGATAGATACTGACCACTGCAGACCGGGAACACCCCACAAGAGCTACAGTTTTGGAGATGCTCTGAAGTCGTCTAGCTATCACAATTTGGCCCTTATCAAACTCGCTCAAATCCTTACGCTTGCCCAATTTTCCTGCTTCTAATACATCAACTTTGGGGACAAAATATTCATTTGCTGCCTAATATATCCCACCCACTAACAGGTGCCATGATGAGGAGATCATCAGTGTTATTCCCTTCACCTGTCAGTGCTCATAATGTTATGGCTGATTGGTGTATATGCAACATATCATCATAAACAAGATGAAGGAGAAGCAGTGTGTGACCTTTGCCACACTTCAAGCGCGTTCTGCTGTCTTCACTCCTACTGGTAGTTACCACACCAAGTCACAACATCTAGTCACCAACGGTTGCTGCCACTCATGTCGCTGGAAATCGTCAGTTCTTGGAAAATGAATAACCTCTATTCGCTTTGTCTATGAAATCTTATTAACACCGGCTAGCATCATATTAACTGCACACAAGTCTGCCCTTAATGGTGTAATTATATATCCTCATGAACAGTATTTCTACTAACTGTATTTAAAATACATACCTGTATTTTAAGTACGTTTTAATTCAATATAATGTTTTGTATCCAAATACTTTTGCATTCTGTATTTTTTTTCTACGTTTTAAATGTAGTGCTATTTCAAGATGACTTGATGTAAACTGATGCCCATGAGATTCTGGTGCATTTCAGAGGATATCATTCCATCAAACTAGAAATTCTGTTAACAGCAAAGGCAGAGTTTTCTCTAAGTTAAAACGTCTTCGCTACTCATGGAGGAAATGCAGACGTAGCAATGTGCCAACATTTGGCATGTTGCTGAAATCATGTATTCTTGCTTGAAGTTAAATAAGTGTTGAGAGACTTTCCCATGATCTCTAATGTCCTTAAATACTTGATATTTTATTTACCTTTCAGTAGCTAACAGCCTTGATACTAGCTATTAGACCTCGCTAGACAAGTGAAGCTTTGAGGAAATAAATGGAACAGCAGTTTGTGCTAAAGTAACACCAGTTCTGTTGTGGTGTTTCAGTATTCTGTAATTAAGTTAGATGCCTCTATTTTGTATTATCTATCAAAATATTCAGTATTTTTTTCTCTTGCCGTATTCATGCACTGCAGGCAATTCAGTGTAGGGATGACAAACTGTGATGTTTCCACAAACCATTCCATCGATTCATGAAATGTTCAAAAACCTCCTTCCTACATTGTATTTTGTCGTACAGTGCTTAACTCATCTTCCTGATATGAACTCTTCCATGTCTTGTTACAGACCGACATATTTTCCTGCTGAGAATCTGACTGAATACAAGTGGCCCCCGGATGATACGGGAGAGTATTATATGTTGCAGGAACAAGTCAGCGAGTATTTAGGAGTCACCTCATTTAAGCGGAAGTATCCAGGTACAAAGCTTTTATTGTGATGTTTAAGGAGGCTTTCACACCTTCCGTTTTCAATGTGTTAAAGACACTTCTTTTTATTTGCTCCTGTCTGTTATAAGCAGATTGAACACTTCCCACACACTCAGGAGCACAGCAAAATAGCTGGAAGCTAGTCTCCAAAAAATCAGGGACAGATTTACAAGACTCCTCTCATGAAATGACATAAAGTGCTTGAAGCATTGCGACGGATTTAGTGTGAGATTCCATGTCCTATATTTTGCCTATCATAATATTTAAATGTAGAGTGAAAGCAGTCGGTACCTGAGCCACATCCCCTGCCTGATTTCCAAAGGTATAAGCATAGCATATGAGCCTGTGTTAATACAGAAATAAAAACATTTCCAGTATACATGTAAATTAATGCACTTCTTTTTTTTTCTTTTTTTTTCTTTAAATGACTTAAGTATGTTGTTATTATACCCTTATACCAATATTATTAGCTATTTGGTATCAATTACTTCTTGTTTTAATTTTCTAAATAAAAACACACTTGCATGATTTGCAAAGGCAAACCAGCTCTCAGAACCAAGAAGTGCTCATGAAAACACACCCCTCCATATTTCTGACCAAACAATGAACACAAGCACGAAAATATTATGTGCTTGAATAACAGTGCCTTCCCAAACAAAATAATGTTTAGTGTCATAAAAATGTAACTGTGGCATGCACTTTAGCAAAGAAACTATGAAAACAGCCGAATGACTTGTTTTATTCAGCTACTCTAAGGCTGATCTTGCTCTGAATAAGTACCACAAGTGTGTGTGTGTGTGTGTGTGTGTGCTTTTCTAGATCTGGAAAGGAGAGACCTATCTCACAAAGAAAAACTTTATCTTCGAGAGCAGAATGTCATCACAGAGACGCAGTGTACATTAGGTAAGTTTTTCCCCCAACATGCAAGTGTAAGAAATTTTAAAGTATTTTCCTGTATTTTGTTTTTAATTTTTATCTTAATATTGAATTAAAAATCTATAGTCTTTTTTTTGTTCTTTGTTTGGAAGATGTCAGTTTATGACCTGTTTATAATAAGTCTGAAGGTTTTGTTTTGAAATAAAGAATAAGGGCTTTGCATAATGCCTAACCTGCATGTCAAGTATAAATTTGGAATTTGAGTGTGAAGATGTATAAAATTATCCTTGGGTCATTGGATCAAGACCTGGTCTAACATCTGGTGTCGGCATTTATCTGATTGTTTTGTTTCTTTTAGGCCTTACGGCTTTGCGCAGTGACGAGGTTATCGATCTGATGATTAAGGAGTATCCAACTAAACATGCAGAGTACTCAGTTATACTTCAAGAGCGTGAGCGGCAGAGGATCACCAAAGAGTACTCAGTGAGCACCCAGAGTGCGGTAAGCACTCCTTATTTTATAAGTTCTTGAATTTTAGTTTAAATTTATTCAACAGGTTTTGTAATGAAAGCTACAGGATGTGGTGATAAATTTTGAATTCTCAATATTTGAATTCTCGAGTGTGCATCTCAATCAGCTCCCTAATTCCTTATGTGATGAATCATATGTACATGAATTCAGGCGCTCGGACTCTGATGATATCTGGCTACATTCTAATTTCCTCATCTGTCACTGTAAAAACCCAAACCTGTTAAGGTTTCACAGCAGAGTTCCAGTACAATCAAACTTGCACCACCTCCTACAGGTAGTCTCAAGATTCTGTACCATGCTGCGTGTCCTGGTCCATATGACAGCTTTCATATTACCAATTTTTACTGTGACCCCCCTGCTCTGTTTCAGACAAAATTGCTAATGTAAAAGCCCTTAAATCATTATTTTTTTATTTTTAAAAGTTAGATTCAAACAAATTCAAGTGTTGAGGAGGCAGAAGATAGGGATACGAGGAGAGAGATGATCAGGCGACCCCTGAAGGGGAAAGCTGAAAGAAGAAGATTCAAACAAATTAAGTTATAAGCAATTTTACTTTAAAAGTAAGAAAATATTAGATCATTTAAGAAAAATGAGAGATACAACAATACCAAGCTACTTACATTTGTAGATGAACTTGGCTGAGAGTTTGCCAAGATATTTTGAACTAAGAGGCTTCAGAAAGGTAAGGGATCATAGTGAGCATTGATGCTTTCTGTATTTTGCAGTGCATTGTGGGCTTTTTTAAGGGAGTCAACCTTCCAGTGAAATGTAAGGATTTTCTGATTGAGATTAAAATGCCAGACTGTCTGATTACGACTACTAAACTAGAGAGCTGATTGAAACACACCCCTGCTCTCTGGTAGATGCATGATATTGTAGGCTCCATGTTTCATAGCATTTCATAATGTGGTGTGTGCCATGTTATTCTCTGCCGATGTAAATAAATGTCTCAGCTGTGAGTGCAGTCCAAGATCATTCAGGGTTGCATAACAGGTAGTGCATCCAAATAGTAATTACACCAGTGCTGGTGAGAATGCAGTTTATGAAGTGAAATACATTTTAACTACATTGAGGGAAAAAAAACTATAAAGATTATTGATCATTGTGACAGGCAGTTTGAGTTTCAGTTAAGAGATCCAAACCTCTGGGTTGCTCAGGTGTATTCTCACCATGATTCTGTGAAGGTTGACATCAATCTGCATTAGTGATGGCTCTGTGCATCTCTGCCAAAAGAATACTACCTCTTGCTAGCTAGCCAAACTACCATGCTGAGAACAAAATGATCACTTTTGGTTGTGTCTGTCTGCTTCTTTTGGATGTCATTTTTTGTGTATTTTATTCTCTTGCCTGTCAGGAAGCATTATTATCATCATCACTACTCTCAGGCACTGTTTATGTATGTCTAGTATCAATATGCATCCTGAGTGATCGGATTGTAAGTGGACATCAATAAGTCTAATTGTGAAAGAGGTCCAATCTTGTCTCTTAGAGTGGTCACTGGATTCATAATGCCAGGTGTGATCACTGTGTGTCTGTCCATTGGTGAGCCGATCAGACAGGATGCATGTTAATGCCATCTTTACAACCTGGTTACAAGGATAAATCATATGTCATTTGTTTTTGTCCAAGCAATTAGTGCAAATAAATGCCTTATTGTTCATATTTTCTATTAATTTATTCATCAAATAAATACTTTTTTTTTTTTATATATATTTAAACCACTATAGGGTTTAAAAGGCAATATTTTAAGCTTAAGTGGTTTAAAGAAGGCCTTGAATTACTCCTTCTGTACATTTGATTATATATATTATATAGTTGATTATATTTGAACCTGGTTTTTATTTATTTAAGTACATTTTTGTATCTTCTACTGTAGCAGCAGCAAAATCCCCAAAAGGTTGAAGCCAGCAAAGTACCAGAATACATCAAGAAAGCTGCTAAAAAAGCAGCAGAATTCAACAGTAACTTCAACCGAGAGCGCATGGAGGAAAGAAGAGCCTACTTTGATCTTCAAACACACGTAAGACTGTACACAGCAGAAAGAAACTCACATCTACATATCCATCACATTTCATTCAGATACAAGATTAACTCCTGATCCTGTGCTGAACCATGAAGTGAATGCTACAGCACATTGGAAAGGTGTGATTCGATGTTTGTATTGGTTCAAAACAAAGTGCAGAACAGACTTGAAATGTGTAACTTGTTATAAACTAAATTGCACAGATAAGCTTCCAACTTCAGACAGTAGCATATGCGCTGCCTCTGAGGCGTCGTTAGTGTTGGACTTTTAAGAACAGAAGCACTTGCTGTGAATAACATATGCACTCCTGCATAACCGTTTTGTTTTGTAGCAAATTCTGGATCAGTCAGGAGGGATAACTTGATACTATTTTTTAATATAAGTTGATATAATACTATTTAGTAGTAATTATAATGGTAGGTTTCGAATGAGGTGAGACTATCTTGCAGTTTCTCAGCACATGTAGGTTATATAGGGAACTGTGTTTTATTATTATTATTATTATTTCTGTCATCAATACAGTCATACATTTTGATTGTTTTATTATTTTGTGCTAAAAGTTCTTGGATCTCAGCTGGTCATGGTTTTTTTGTTGTTTTTTCATAGCTAGGTTGCTTTTAGTGGCTTTATTATTTCAGATTGCAGGGTTTGGACAATGAAATCTTCACTGATTTCACCTTCCATAAGTAAGAGCCGAGTGTGAAGGCTGAATTAGCAGAGCAGTAGCACAATTGTACATAACAACACAACATAATGGGAGACACATCAGAGTTCAAAAGAGGACAAATCTGTGATCAGGACAGCAAGTGTTTGTGGTGTATCGTGAGTATCCAGGGAAATGTCGACATACCACCATGAAGTTTGAAACACATCCAACAGGAGTAACTGTCGACTCGAGAGGAAGCTGTCTGAAATGGTAATAACCCACATTGTATCCAAAAAATATAAAACCACAGCTACCCAACTCACTGCAGTATTAAATGCACAGTAGTAGCTTCACAGGTCAATATTCATGGTCAGGCTTCTATAGCCAAACCTTTGTTCACTCCTGCCAAAGCCAAACATTGGTTTCATTGCTGCTGGCAGAGGAACTCTTATGCTGTGGACAATGTAAAACAGGTATTTTTATCTGATGAGAGCACCTTTACTGTGTGTGCGATAGTTTGGGCTGCAACATCATGGCATTCCCTAGACCCACTACCTGCTAGGTGGGTGTGTCACTGCCAGGGACTACTGAACCATTCTGGAGGACTATGTGAACTCAGTGGTTCTAACAGTGAACCTTAAAGGTAGTGCTGTGTATCAGGATGATAAAGCACTAATACACACAAGAAGACTGGTGGCAGACTGGTTTGATGATGTCTTGGTCTGCACAGTCACTAAAATCTGAATATTATGGAGCCACTTTGGGGTGTTTTGGAGCCAGAAAACATTTCCCTCCACCAGCATCATGCAGTGATGTGGTATTTGAGTTTCATTGTTAACCCTGTACCTTCCTGGCTTTTTTTAGCTATTGTGTTGAACTAAAATATTGCATCTCTATAAATTTGATTTGTCAGGTCTGGGTCTCACAAACAGCTTGTTCTTTTTTTCATGCAGATAATTCAGGTACCTCAAGGTAAATACAAAGTCCTCCCACCAGAAAGGACAAAGACTGGGCCCTACCCAGTTGCCCTAATCCCAGGACAATTCCAGGAATTTTATAAAAGGTATGATGATAACATTATTACCAAATAAGCTTTCTTTCTTGCTTTCTTGCTTGCTTGCTTGCTTTCTTGCTTGCTCGTGTCTGTAGTAGAGCTGGGCGATTAATCGTTATTATCGATTAATTCGAATTTATGGTTTATGTCGACGTTGAAAAAACGAAAATCGATTTTCCGATTTCACTTTGGTTTGGCAGAGCGAGCTTCCGTAGTTCTGCGATGCAAAGAGCTTGTTTCTAAGTTCTTCAATCCAACTGAAGAAACCGCGGTGTCACAGAGTGAGGATCAGAGGGTGTGTGTTTGTGTGTGTGTGAGATCAGGAAGACTCGTATTTGGCTTGTTCAGTACTCAAATGTTATATACACATCTATGCAATACAGTGGCATGCTGCAATAAGTTTACCATCCTACCATGTTAGTCAAACCTTTATTTTATTTTATTTATTTATATTTTTTACTATTATACCCTCATTGGGGGCTGAGTCCCCCTTAAATGAAAATCCTAGACTCGCCCCTGATTGTGCCCATATACACAGATGTAAAATGCTGTCTGGCACCTGTTTGATTTTATTTAGCGTGTTAGTTGCGTGTTGATTTTATTTAGCGTGTTAGTTGCGTGTTGAACTGATTTACAAAATTGTTTTTCTTCTGGGATTTTTTTCCAGGTGACAATTATTTATTTTATAAAAAGTGATTTAAGTTAAGTCTGCAGTTTGTACTTTACAGATTCCTCATATTTTGTTATATTACTTTATTTTACTAGAATAATTAGAACTTGTAAAGATTGGTGAAAGTTTGCATTTTATAAATCTACAAAAAAGGTTTTTATGTTGTTGTATTGATTTGTTTTTCTAAAATAACAAAAAAAAAAACTTGTTAGCGAAAGTAATTTTGCACTTTGCACTTTTAGACCAAATTAGCAGTTCGTATGTTTGGTTATATTGTTTTTGCTCAAATTAAAAAAATCTATTCTATAGTCTCTAGTGTTTTTATAAAAAATTTTTAAAGAAAAATAATCGTTTTAAAATCGAATTTTTTTTTAAAAAAATCGGAGATTCAATTTTTTGGCCATATCGCCCAGCTCTAGTCTGTAGTCACACTGATTAAACCTGATCAGTGACATAACTCATTAGTATTTCTGTGCTCCCAGTGCTATTAACATTAACTCAAGGTGCTAATGCTGGCCTGTAATAGTTTTTTGTCTGCATGTAATTGCAGGTATTCTCCAAATGAGCTGCGCTACCTGCCCTTAAACACAGCATTGTATGAACCACCACTGGACCCTGAACTGCCTGCCCCAGACAGTGATGGTGATTCAGATGATGGTGAAGATGGAAAGCTGGATGATGGCAAGAAAAACAAAGGCTCCTCTGTAAGATTTAAAATCTTCATTATATATCATATCTATCAGCTTTAGGTGGGGCACAATATTCATATAATTATAACTGTAAAACATGAAAAAAGGACAGCGTTAAATGCTAAATGTTAAACACTGCCATGGCTGCTGTTATGGTTTTTCTGTTAGGGATACTAAGATGGTTTTAAGTAGGGATGCCACAATACTCAATATAATATTGAACTGTTCGGTACGACCTCCACGGTTCAATACGCATGTGAACCGCGGTTTTTCGTTTTTTTTCCCTTTAAAACAATAATAACCATGGGTTTTTAAAAATAAAAAAAATAAATAAATAAAATTTATTAAATATAAATTAAATTTATTTATTAAATTTAAATTTAAATATTTGTTGACCATGACGCCGATGAAACAAAAACAGTAAACAAAAAATGACTGTGTTTAAGCAGTGTTCCACACGAGTTAGATACTGACATGGAAATACTTCCAACATGACCACACATCTACAGCTCCATCACCCAGAGATATCACTTTGTGGAAGCGGGAGCCTTTTTTCCCCGACCTCTACGAAAAAACGCGCAAAAAAATTGAAAACGCTTTGGTTAAAGCACAAAGCCTTGCTCTAATAACAGATAGCTGGAGCTCGGGGGTAACAGAGAGTTATCTCACAGTGACTGGTCATTACAGAGAGTTATCTCACAGTGACTGGTCATTACAGAGCGGATTGGGAAATAAAGAGCGCTGTCCTCCAAACCCGTCTCCTGTAATAGTCATACAAGCGCTAATTTTTATATCTCACTATTTTCAGTACACTTTCATTGTGTTAGGTGATTTTTGCATTTAAGTAAAATAAAGAGAATTGCAACTAAAAGCAGTTTTTTCTCCTTAGCATACTTACTGTTCCTGTTGCCTAAACAAAGAATAATGGAAAAAAACCTTTAATTTGCCAAGCCATCCGAACCGAAAACCGTGGGTAAAAACCGCAGTACGTATTGAACCGTGGTTTAACTGTATTGTTGCATCCCTAGTTTTAAGAACACCCCAGTTGCAACAGAAAATATTGTTCACTCTATCATCCGGAGATTGCAAGTTCAGATCCTGATAATGCCATAGATGGCCAAGAGTCCAAAAGAGCAAACTTGTGTCTATTTGCATCTAGGATGACGACAATCCTATTTCTTCTGCCATGGTGATATTAATAGTTGGCTGTATTCAGTATTAGAGGAATTTTAGTTGTTAAAACTGTTGCGGTTTCCATCCAGGACAGTTCAACAGGAAATACGTCTGATGGAGACAGCCAGGACAGTGGGGTCCAGTCCAAAGGCAAAAGCAAAGATGCCACTGCACGCATCCTCCAACAAAAATCTGTTCCTGGGTACAAGGTAGAAGACAAAAGCCCCTGATATATTTTTTTTCTTCCCCTTATTTTGCCTACTCGGTTTTTCTAGCACTTTCAAATGAGAAATCCACCTCTTTTCATCTGCCCTGAGTCTAAACGATGCTACAATCTTAAACCACCAACACACACATAAACAGGCAATCTTTTGGGACTGCAGTCATCAAGGGAACTTTATTTTCTGAGACTGGTACTTGTTTGGTACCATTCAGCCTTTCAAATGGTCACTTTTATCAACACTGACTTTGGGAGCAATAATGTTCATGCCAGTAATGTGGCACTGTTGTTACTTTAAAGTTTTAATGCTGAGTTGCACACACTGGTTTTTCTTTCATTTTTTAACCAAAAAAAAAAATATATATAAATCTATATTTACCCCAACCATATAAACATTACTTCAGATGTTACGAAATACCTCTTGGCCAGGTAGAAAGGTGAGTGTGAAGACATGATTGGCTGCTAATATCCAAGAAATTATATTTATTATTGTAGAACTGAAACTTATGTTTTCTTCGTAAAGGAGAATTCCTTCCAAAAAACAAGCACCAGTGATGTACAAAAAAGTGCATAATATTTTGCTTAAAAATACAATAGTGATTTTTTTTTTGAAAATTTTTAGATAAAGAAACAGTTAAGAACAACACAGTCTGGTTATTTTGGGTGGAATTCACCTGCAAGTTGTTGTAGCATGCAAGTGTTTCAAACTACTGTTTGACATGAACCAGTTTTGGTAAAATGGACGGTGGTGATTTTGTAGTCGACCAGCCAAGCCATGTTTGGTTTCCCCATTTTTTGCTTTTGTCTGTTCACTGCGGTGAATCTGTTGCTTGTTAGTACTTACATTAGCTCTGTAGCTCCACATGTAAGAAAGGAAACTTAAAACACCAAGCACATCTTGGCTGATCAGCATTTTTTTTTTTTTTATTGTTAAAGCACTTTGGATCAACAAAAGGTATACCTTCACAAGTAGAACTAAACTAGGACGAGCACTGTTAAAAAGAAAACAATATGTTTTCTGCTAGGAATTTATTGTATAAAAAAAGGTCATACTTTGCACGTCTCAGTAATAATAATCAGTATTTAGTAGCTCTTCTAATCCTCTCAACCTCTGTTGTTCTGTTGTTAACACTACATGTAAATCCAAATAATTCCTCTTATATTTTTTCAAGAAGAAACATTATCCATTACTTTTAATCGAACACATCTACCTCGCCCAGCAGACCCTATTACACAAACCTGAAGCAGGAAGAGCTGCATGATTCTGAATGAAATAAACAGAATACGCTTTTTGGACTGGATCACAATTTGACCAGTTATGTAAGGAGCAATGTGTACACGAGCAATGTGTACACATGCAATGTGTTTGTGAATGACCTGTGAATGATGTAATGACACAATTATACTGCAATCACTCAAATAACAAAAATACCTGTCATTTAGCATAAAATTGCAGTCATGTTAGGGTGCCAAGAGCACAGCATGCCCTTTCAAAATGAAAAAGAAACCAGCCTGATTACCAGCTGGTTACGTCATTAGTTGTCAGTGATTTAGTTCTTCTGTAAACAGTAACTCACAAGACACTATAATATGCACTACAGAATATCAAACACTTGTTCCTTCTCACTACAAGCTTGTGTTAAGTAAATAAATAAAATAAAATAAAAATCACTTACAGTTAGGGTCACAGTGGTGTTTCTAAACCAATACCCTAAAAAAAAACAAAAAAAACAATAAACGTATCGGAAGATACTGTACATCTTGTGGATCATGTTTTCCCCCTCCAAATTTTATTGATAAACTTCAGTTCGTTTTTATTCATTTACATGCGTAGAGAATAAACTGCAGTTATTATAAATTATAATTATTCTAATAATTATAAGTCATTTTGTGTAAGTGATACTAGGTACAGCTTCTGTTGATCCATTTCCTGTACAGGATGATGACCTTTTCATCTCTTCTACAAGTTCTTGTGTCCTGTTGAGTGTTCTAGTGTAACTGCTATGTCTTTTACAGTGATGTTTCCCCTCTTTTGTAATGCATTAAATTGCATTTGATCGTCTCTTACTGTGACAGAATGAAGGCTTCTATCCACATGTTGACTTAAATGTGAGCTTTATTATCAGCGAAAGTTTGTCTGCCCTGCAATTTGCCCACCTACTTTGCATTTGCTGATGTCCTGAGACTGCTGTTTCTAGCAGTTTTTATAGTGTGGGCTTTGACCTGTTAGACCTGCATATTAGTTAAGCATTTGAATAAAAACATTTTAAAGAAAGTAGATTGCAGAGATTTTTTAATGGTGTGAGCACTAAAAGGAAAATATTCAGCCTATTTTCCGATCAAGTGTTTCATGTGTGCTCTTAAAGCGTAAAATATGAAATGCTTTTTTTTTTCATGTTAGTTATGTCTTCTTCTTTTTATCCCAAAGGTATTGCTTTAGTAAAAGGAAGCTCATGAGCCCTAACTGACACTGAGCAAATAAACCATTTGTCTACATGGGTAAAAACTATCCATTGTGTTTGCACATATTAGGCTATTATTGTTTTTTTTGTTTGTTTGTTTTTTTTTTTTTTTTTAGATTTACTGAAATAAAAAATGTTGGTTTGAGAAAAAAAATGCAAACAAAACAGAATAGCTGTGGTTTATGAGATGTGTTTTAATAAAAGTACAAACACAACAGGCACTACTAAGGAACACTGATGATATTGCTATAGTATTAGAAAAGTGCTGTATGTCATTTTATTTTGATGTTGATATCATCTTGCCAAACCCTGCTAGCTCTGCTGCTCCTTTGCTTTACTGAGAATGTTACACCAGTGCTGTCCTATCATATCTGCTAAGAGCCAGTGTGGGTGAAGGTTTTCATTCCAAGCAAGCAGAAGCCATATCTGAGTCTACTGAAAATCAAATCAGCTGAGTAAACAGGTGGAATCAGGTATAACTCCTGCTTGACTGGAATGAAACCCTGCACCCATACCAGTCATTTGCAGATAAGTCTGGAAACCCCTGCATTTCACATATTCTGCTGTTTAGGTTGCTGTATGTTGTTTAAGACCCATTTGGCCTTAACTAAAGACTTGAAATTAAGTCATGTTGGTATGTAGGGGGTGTAAGACCCATGATCAGAGTTTTATGGGAATTGTAGGACCTTTTGGTTGCCATGGCTTTTATAGCATTGCTCTGCCCTTGCAGCCTAAGGTCATTCCCAATGCTATATGTGGCATATGCCAGAAGGGTAAGGAGTCCAACAAGAAGGGCAAACCAGAGGCACTCATCCACTGCTCTCAATGCCAGAACAGCGGTAAGTAAATACTTCAGATGTACCTTTTCCTTTCTCTCTGTTTATTTTTTTAAATATTAAAAAAACTTTTATTTAAATAATAATAAAAAACCCTAAAGTAGCACTGTACACCAGCTTGTTTACAGATTTACAAAAGAAGGGTTCTAAGAGACATGAACAGTTAAGCCAGGATTAGATTTTTATTTATTTTTTTTTTTTTTTTTTCCAATTTCATGGGCTTGAAATTTTTATTATTACAACAAAATAAAATGTAAAATAACTGTAATTCAGATTTATTTATAGTCTATATTTGAATCACAAAACTTGCCTATATTATTGATTGGTTTCAAAGCTTTGCCTCATTATTCTAATCATTTATTTGAAGACTCTTAAAAAAAAAAAAAAAAAAAAACACAACAGGTGGCTTGACCATCTGTTTACATCATGATCATCTCCATCCCCTGTCATTTATGTTGAGAGTACAGTTTGTGTGTGTGCTGAGGGAGACCTGTTTGTCTATTCAGGTCACCCTTCCTGCTTGGACATGAGTGCAGAGCTAGTAGCGTTAATAAAGACCTACCCATGGCAGTGTATGGAGTGTAAGACTTGCACAGTGTGTGAGCAGCCCCATCACGAAGAGGAAATGATGTTCTGTGATAAGTGTGACCGTGGTTTCCACACCTTCTGCGTGGGAATGGACTCCATTCCCTTGGGTAAGAGTCAGTGACTGAACTAACTGATTTGGTTTGTTGACTGGTTATCAGTGCACTTAGACACCCTGGAAACATACATAAGGTACTCTTACTTACTACACTAACAGATCAATATATTCTAGCAGAGTTTGTGCACACCACACATTTTTACAGATACTTTAAAATAAAAGAATAGTTAGTGAAGAACACAGTACAATGCACCTTAACCAGCGTAAATGCATTTTTTGCCTAACAATTTCTTAGCCAAAAGTGCTACCATCTAGCTGATTTAAATTAAATCATTGTACAATATCCTGTGAACTTCAGCTGCAGTATAGATTAATTGTAACTACATTACCTGTTGTCTAAAGTTAATTGTGCTGTGTTTTTATTCTAGGATGCTGGGTTTGTGATTGCTGCCACAAGGATAATTCAACACCTAAGAAAAAAGTCACTGGCAAAACACCAAAAAAATCAAAATAAGATTTAAGTGAAAAATATCAACTTGGTGCTAGTGTGTGTGTGAGTAAGAGTGTGTGAGTGACTGCAAGTAAATGTGTGTCTGTGTGTGTTTGTGTATTAGGCAGCTTTGGTATTTCTGTTTTTGTAATTGAAAGACTAAACATTCAGTCATTTGTGTGTGTTTCTTTTGCTTATTTGGTACAGTTGTTAACTTGTAGCTGTTTGTGTTGTTTTGTTTTTTTTTTACTCTTTGTAAAATAAAATGCAAAATGCCACTGTGGTGTGGATCTCCCTTTCCTCTGTAGTTAAGATTTACTGATCTGTTTACCGAATATTATTGATAATCACGAGTGAAAGATACTGAATATATGAATACAGGAAGCACTGAAAGATGATGGTTACCAACTTATCTGTGCTTTCAGAAAGTTGAACTTAGTAGCCTCTAGTGTAAAGGTCATGAAGCAGTAATGTAGCACATGACTGACTTTCTTTAACTAAAGGTATTTATGTATGATTTTCAGGTTTGGCTCTGTGAAATACCTACGAATGTGAATAAGAAGAAATGGAAGCCAGTGATTTTTTTTTTTTTTTGTCTTTCTAAACGGTGTGATTCTGGTTAACATGCACTAGATGGAGGCAGAGCACCAATCTAAACCTGGCTCTCCGGGGATGGTTTTTTATTTTTTAAAACAGGATTTATCTCCTGTTGCTTGACAATACTCTAATAATCATTTTGTCTAGAATTGTAAACTCTATATATACATTCCCTGTTCCATTTAATGCAAATTCACTTTTAAATTTCAAGGATCAACTGTTTGGATGGCTTTATATTTAATTGTAATAAGCAGAAATAAGATACAACATGCTATCAAGATGCCACAGTGACTGGTGTACAGAAATTTCATCATAATAGTTCATTCCTTAAAGAGCAACAGAATTACAGAACACAGCTGTGTGTAACTGTGCCATTTACCCCTTACTATTTATTTATTTATTTTTGCATTTTTCAAAAATAGAGTGCCTTTTCTTAATGGCAATCAGTAATATTTTGGGTTGGTTACTGTAAGTATTAGTTCCAGTTCTTTCCAGATATGCTTGTGTTTTTCAAGACATGATAAATGTCCAAAAGCTGTACAGCTGCATAGTAGATAAATTATTCCCCCTCCGGCCTCACAGAATTGAAATCCCCTTACAAGCATGAAATGAAAGCTTTTCTTTGTCTGAGTAGAGGATTTGTGTAACAGCAGTATTTCCCCATCCCTTTTTCTGATGTTTGATAAACTAAGTGGCAGTTAGGCTGTAATGATAGTCCTCATGTATAGTTAAACAGTATAGACTTTGAGCTCCAGCACCTGCCTCACACCTGTCACTGCTGCACAATGTGAATTCCTCTGCCTCTTTATAAGTGAACTAAGATCAAACACTCAAAATGTGGTATTGCTGTGCAAGAACAGCTTTAGGTTATCAAAAATTCTGAGAGCAGCTCGCTGTGGCCAATGTGAAGAACTGGCTAAAATGCTAGGAGGAAAAAAACGTTTGCCTTGTCTTCAGAGATTTCCCTTTGCAAGGCCATGGCTAAATACACCATGGTCATGTTCATACTCCATGACCCATTTGTACTAGTGAGAGGTGATGTTTTTATTGTGTAGGTCTCCCTTAAGCATCTGAAGCACCTCTGGCCCATTGAGGAAAGTTGTTAGCAACAGTTGTGAGAACTATTCTTGGAGCAGAGGAGCAGACTTGCATGTCCAGCACAACCCACAGATGCTTGTTTCGATTGAGCTCTGGGGAATTGGGAGGCCAAGTCAGCATTTTAAACTCTTGATCATGTTTGTCAAATAATGCCTGAACAGTGTGGCAGGATGCATTACCCTGCTGAAAGTACACCCCATGAAGGTGTGTACCTGGTCTGCAACAATATTTAAGTAGGTGGTACATGTTAAAATAACATCCATATGAAATCTAGGACACATAGTTTCCCAGCAGAACATTGCCCAGAGCATCACACTGACATCTGCTTACTTGCCTTCTTTCCATAGTGCATCCTGGTGCCATCTCTTCTCCAGGTAGGTGACACATACACAAGGCACCTTCTTTCATTGCTTCATGGTCTTATTTTGATGCTCACATGCCCAGTGTAGGCACTTTCAGCTGCGAACAGGGGTCAGCATGGGCACTGACCAGCCTGTGTCTATGCAAGCTGCAATGCACTGTGTGTTCTGAAACGTTTCTATCATTAACCTTTTCAGCAATTTGTGCTACAATAACTTTGCTGTGGGATGCCTAGGACTGTCACTATTCACTGGTTGTCTTTCCTTAGACCACTTTTGGTAGGTATCAGTCATCTAGCCATGACAATTTTTTAACCACAACTTAAAAACACAAATATAGAATATATAAAACCACAACCGACTCTTAAACCTTAGTAAACACAAATCCAATAAAAGTTACAATCCTTAGACCACTTTTTCTGGGTATTAACCATTGCATACTGGTAACATCCCACAAGACCTGCTGTTTTGGAGATGTCCTGACAAAGTAGTCTAGCCATCACAATTTGGTCCTTGGCAAAGGCACTCAGATCCTTGCACTTGCCCATTTTCCTGCTTCCAGCACACCAACTTTGAGAACTGACTGTTCACTTGCTTGCCATCTAATATATCCCTCACCCTGACAGGTGCCCTTGTAACAAGATAAGCTATAGCAGTGTTATTCATGTCACCTTTCAGTGGTGTTAATGTAATGGCTGATTGGTTTATACAATACTGTAAATATTGGTTGTTTATCATTAATTTTAAGCTTAGGATTTAACATTTTCACACCATTAACCTCTCAACTATATTAAAAAACACTATCACTAACAGGAAGCTTCAGTGACCCTGAAAGATGGACCTGATCTAGGTATGTGCTGGTCCACATTCACTCCCAAAGATGAGCAGTTGTTGCATGGCTCTATGCAGGTTTAATAAAGTGTTGATGTCAGACATCAAGCATTCAACTACTGCTTTTTTTTGCAGGTTTCTGGTGGCTTTCCTAGTGAAACCATCATAAAATCACCACACTCTTTTGAGTGATGACAACATATGGACAATGCCCTGGCTTCCTGTTTAAATGCAGTGTTGTTCAGGCTGGGTGGACTCCTGGGAAGAGGAGCACTACCTTTGACCTCTGGGAGAACTCATTTACTCTGGCCCACAGTGAGAAGATGATGGGATCTGCAGGAAGGGATGTAGCCAGCCAGCTGTCTTTGGAAACACACTGCAATGCTGTAGGATCCCAATGAAGTGAAAGCCACCCTTTAACACAGGGCAACAGAGCCTGCCAGTGTCATCCATTAGTCCACTAAGGTCACATTTATCTGAAGATTTTAAGCTTAAGGATTTCTTTAGGAAGCTCATTATTTGGATCATTAATTTTTTTATCCCCATAGGTCACAGGTGACAAACTCCTCAGCAGGTGGTAAATCATTTATCTTCTGCTTTCTAAATCGTTTTCTGATATGGAGTATTGTTTGTGGTTGGGTATGCATCACTTGTAACTACGTTTTTACAAAGAAGCATTTGATTTTACCAGGCTTGCCCCCTACTACCTCCATTCCTAATGCAGGACAGCTGTGGAACCTCATTCCTGGTCCTTTATGTGGCGCCGTGGACGTAATTCAAGCAGTCATTATTTACACACTCAGACACATCCTTCTTCAAAAAAGGAAGAGAGCCTGACAAAAATTGTCAGAAGCAATAAAATATCCCAGAATCCACCTGTTGATGTTCCATTCTGTGTCTAAGTGTGATGTAATGTGACAAACTATCGTCACGTTCAACCTGAGCTCAAGTGCAACCTATCATAAGTGAACACTGCCAAGAGCAAAATGTGTGAATACTACTATCAAATATCAGATAAATCCATAAATCCAAAGATGTGTGAAAGCTTCTTCTTTTAAGGAAATTAGAAATAGTCATAATAATCAGATTTATGTCAGAAATATTCATGTAATTATATATATATATATATATATATATATATATATATATACACACATTGTGCTATGTAGATGCTGTGCTTCTCTGAAAACAATTAAATTCAATATCCCTTCATTTAAATACGTTAAGATTAAAAGTAGTATAACAAAAGAAAAAACATGAAGAGCATGGGTATTCAGAGCCTTTTATTCGGGTAAACCTTAATTTATTCAAATGAATTCAATTAGCATTTAATTTATTGCATTAACAAGTTGATTGAGTAGTTTTTGCTTGTGTGCAGGATTAAATCAAGTGCCTGTGAGAATCCTCAGTAAAACAGTGAATAGATTCAAAGAAATATCATTAAAAAAGTAATACAATTATTGGAATCTGTTTTAGTCTGTATTTCAGCAAGGCAATGAACTAAATCCCATAGAAATATATCCTGCAGTGTCTTTAGAAAAAGAAAGGCAGTGTTTTCGTGGGGTTCGAAACCGTGAATATTAAATCACATTCATGTTTGTTCATATTAGATGGCTCAGGACCTGTAAGATATTATATTGTATTTTATAAATATACATTTATAATGAAGTCAAAATTTGAAATATTAAAAAATATAAAAGAATGATGGAAGTTCTTGACTATTGGTTCTTACATCTATATTGATCTTACTGTGGAGTTGTCATCATTAATCAAACCCTGCTGCCTGTTTTATTGATTACACTTACTAAGGACCCCACTTACTAAGTCACAATTTGGGTAGTGTTGCTGCCTCACAGCTCCAGATCCTTTAAGTTGAGGTGGGGTCCATGCAGATTTGTTTGTCCAGTGCTTCCCACACATGCTCGATTGGTTTGAGATCTAGGGAATGCATGCACTCAGTAATCCAACAACATATTTTATCAGACCAGGTCATCTTCTTCCATTGCTCCATGGTCCGCTTCTGATGCTCATGTGCCCATTGTAGGTGCTTTTGGCAGTGGACAGCATGGGCACTCTCACTAGTCTGTAGCTATGTGGCCACCATACACACCAAGCTACAATGCACTGTTTGTTCTGACACCTTTATATCATAGCCAGCATGAACTTTTTCAGCAATCTGTGCTACAGTAGCTCTTCTGTGGGATCAGACCAGATGGGATAGCCTTTGCTCCCCACACGCATCAGTGAGCCTTGGCCACCTGTGATCTTGTCACTGGTTCATTGGTTGTTGTTTCTTGGACCACTTTTGTTTAGTACAAACCACTGCATGCTATAAAAACCCCACAAGACCTAAAAGCTTTCAAGATGCTCAGACACAGTCACCTAGCCATCACAATTTGCCTTTGTTGAAGTCAATCAGATCCTTATGATTGGCCATTTTTCCAACATATCAAATTTGAGAACTGACTTTTTACTCACTGTCTAACAATATCACATTCCTTGATATGTGCCCTTGACAGGAACAAAATTTATTTCACCAAAATGATGTGTAAAAATGTGTATTTACTTGTTGAACTTGCCTTGACTATCTTCCTGCAGAGCTCATGTTAGGTTTGTAGCCAGTTTATCAGTCAGTCTGCTATAACTGCTAAATACTGTCAGTCAAAATGACTGTTGTGCTTCTGTGTTTCGGTCAGAAAGAAATCTTCTCCTTTTTCATTTTTGGGGGTAACCGCACTAAAAGAATATGCATATACAATAAAACCACATAACTCATAAGCCTTGGTAAACACAAGTCCAATACTTTTTCCTATTTTTGGACAAGCTACTTTTAAAAAAAAAAGTATAATTATTGATCATTTTTTATTTTATGTTGGTTACTTAAAGAAAACTCTTAAACATTGTTGTCAAACATTCATGTGCTTACATGTCCAGGGGTCTTGAAAATAATAATTATAATAAATTTTACAGTACCTGGCTTAATCTAAACTAGCTAACTAACTGACTAAAATTTCAAGTATGAATGTAAAGTATAAGTTCTGAAAACAAACAAGGATAACATTTTGACATGAAAACATTTAGATGACGTTTTATTCAGCAAATGAAAATATGTTCATGTAATGAAGAACCATAACTAACATGAAAGAAATTTCTATTTGACAATAAGCTTACATGGACATTTTAACAAGGACCATTAACCTGGCAGTAACCTAGTGTATGGCCTTATTAATGCTATACAGCCTGAACTGGAAAACTGAAAGCAGATGATTTTAACAGGTGTGTTAAGTAAGGGAGAAAGCTAAGCTCTGCAGTGCTGTGGCTCTTCAGGACTAGAGTCTGATCTAAGCCTAATAATAAGCTGATTAATTTGTCCAGCACTTGTGTCTCTCAACATAGCTGTTTCTTTAAAATATGCAGTTCTCTTTGACACTTTGTAAAATCTTGCTTTATTCAACTAAGCTTCCCCCAAACCCAAAACTCAGGGCTCAGCACTTGGCAAAGCAGTGACTTTAAAACCTCCAATTATCCAATTTTCTAAGAAAAGAGTAATCCATCTTCTTCAATCACAGCTGGCAGACATAGCTTTTACATGTCAGACACAGTCTTGATAAATTATGGCATGGCTTTAAGACCATACCAGACTTATAAGAGTAATTTTTTAATAACATTTTGAAAACCACAAAAAACTCTTTGGAATAGCTGTCATATATGGGATATAGTCATCAAATCACACATTTTAATATGTTGGCTATGAGAAAAACAAAATGTTGTCGCCTCTATTCTGTTACAGTCACTTAGTCCCTTCCTGTGTCAGAGGTCCTGTTCTAGGGGCTACAGCATTGTCTTTTTTTGCTCTGATTATTAGCTATGATTCAGCTTATTATTGAATTATAAGGCTCTTGAAGTGCGTTGCACAGATGAAAGAATGTCAATTCTTATTAATGTCTTTCAGCTTTCTAGTAATGGATCTCTGCATTCTCATAACCTCTACCTACATTTTGTCATATATAGAACTATGTAAATGATAGCTTCTAACCAATAATATTTAAGCAATATTGCACAGTCAAGATGACTTGTAATAAATATCAACACGGCTGTGATTTGGCTATAGGCACAAGGCCACAGGTAACCACAGGCATGCTGATATTGAAGGTTTATTGTTAAGGACACACGATTGTGAGTGTGATATTGCTATTGTTCTCATCATCTGAGATTTAAGACACAAGCTGGATAGAGTGTTGCTTGTTGCCATCAGTTTCAGTGTAACAAACTATTGGAAATTTATGTAGCGACCACACATGAATGAAATGATACACACTGTGAAATTTACCAGTGCTCTTTAATATGAAATATCAGCACTCTTGGACAGCTTTTTGTCCAATCAAATTAATGGGCTGGGATTAACTATTTTATTATTATTATTTCATTATTAAGATCAGATAAGGTACCAATATTTTTATAAATGTTACGAAAATTTATAATGAAAAAGCCAAATGATTCTTCCCATCTGAAAAGCTACACTGTGAGACACTGGAAGGGCAAGGTATTGTAAACAGCAGTCTTTTATTGTATCTGTGGTATAGCTCTGTTTGAGGAATTTTGAGTGTGTAACTATTTTATACCTTTAACCTGTGTATTTTACACACTCCATAACAACAATCAGAGTTTTACCTGCAAAAGTTTTCTCCTTCACATTCCAATTGTTTTAGCAATAATAATTTCATTTACTGAGCATAAATATTTACAGAACATAAACACATGCTTATGGAGCAGAATGTGACTCCCAGTATCTATGCAACAAAAATGTGCAATATTGTATAGCATATAAAACATGTAATATGTAACTGAGCTATGAACAATAAATAAACAATAAATCCTGTGTATTATTTTCATCTGAACCGGCTTAAGCAAGTTCATGGTGAACACAGGGACCCTGGCCATCTAATCTCCAGCAGAATTAGACAGCTTGACCAAAAGTGGCAGAGTCCCAGATCACTGCAGAGATTGTAAGGGACCACAGACAAGAGTTAGAGACCCACTGGGAAGAGAGAAAACATTCGCTGGCCCCGTCTGACACAGAGGGTCAAGAGGTCAACCCCAGCCACTGTAGGCAGCTTAGAAGAGAGGGTGTCCCTGCTCCCCCCAGCGCCATCATTCTGAAGGCCGGGCAGCTGGCAGGTGTCAGGAGTTACAAAGGGCCATCTGTGCGCAGAGAACTGTCCCCAGTGTTCCCTCGCTTCACTACTTCATTAAACTTTTCACTTTATAAACCCACTGAGCTGACCAGGGTGTGGGACACACTCCAAAGACTCCTATCCCAGAATGCCTCACTTAGCCAACTCGACTCATCTGTTTTTGTATGTTACTGTGTTTGTGCCAGTATTTGGAACGAGAAGATTGGGAAAGAAAATCACAGTAATAACAGTACAGTTTTGTTTAGTATGGCTCTTTGTCTCTCCTGAAGTCTTGAAGTATTCTTTCTTTCTGAAACCTGCACAAAGTCTGGGATGAAAACATAAATGCAGCTTTTAAATCCTGGCCAAATTTGCACTGGTGGAGAATAACTAGAGAAGCATTAAATTAATATATGATATTTAGTGCAAATTCATTGGAATTTCTTTTAGGTTCAACAACATTGCAGAAAGCTGAAATGAAAGATTTCTAGCTTAAATACCATGAGTTTTGTGCTATACACATTACACAAACAGCATCATGTTATATGCTTAGTTCTACATGTAACTCCTTTATATGTCCTTACATAGCTTACAATAACAGAACCTGGCATCCTAAAATCCCTGGGTAGCTATTAATTGTCTGAAAAGTTTCAAAAGCGATGACTAGACAGAATAGAGAAGTAGACAGAGACCACTGGGCCCCTAGGACTAGGCTGCTGTTTCCTTGTAACTTCCTTTTGGGTGTTTAAACAGTTAAGTTGGTAACAAACTTGTGTGGAAAGGGTGGACTCAGGATATGGGAGGGAAATGGCCAGAGTAAGGAAAGACTCATTCTTTGCACTGTCAAATAGGAAATGGGCACAGATTCCAAGGAAACTGTCTTGTTCCTGACTAATAATCTGGTCAGGACCTCCAACTGTGCTATGTATCTGTCCAATATATGTCTAGCTTAGAAGGCCAAGTGTGCATGCTTGGGTCATGCAAAAGAGAGCATTTGAGAAAGGCCACTTCTTGAAATCTGAATAGGACGGTACATAACCCCCAACATTCTACAGGAAGCCCCGCACTTTGATAAGAAGAGACAATCTCCTTGTTAGTGAAAGCATAAAAGTATTAAAGCCAGGCCTGTCGGATTCTTACACCACATAGATATACAATACTGCTGTCTCAACAGCAGTCCTGATTGGCTTTTGACTAATGTTGAATGAAATGAAAGAAATAACAGACACATGATTCGGATTTCTGTAAGAGCAGCCAAGCATCATAACTAACCTGCCTACTAATTTGATTTGAAATAATTTATAGGGAAAAGGACATATGGGCATATCTGTAAAAGACTCTTTATTCTGTGAAGGTATGGGTGAGTTGACAAGGTGGCCATCAAGTGAACAGATACTCGTGTGTATATATATGTATATAATTTTACATTTTATATTTTTGTGTGTGTTGTATCTTGTAACTGTCTGAGCTGCTGTAACACAAGAATTTTGTGTTGTCTTTGAGAGCTTTGTGACTAGAAAATTAGTCATTGAGGTAATGACTAGCTACCTGGAAGCAGCAGCAATTTGTAGCTAGCTATATTGTTCAAAATCATTTCAGTATACCCTTTCATGCATAAATTTTTTATAATCATATACAACTTCTTAAAATTACATGACTTCAATTCTGATCACATATTAAAAAGTAAATAGATTATGCATATGCAAAAATATTTAATTACTTATTTTTTTGGCATTTTTATTAGAATTTTGATTTCATGTAGAAAGTTGGATACAACAAGATCTGATGGATACCTTCACCGATAAAGACATAGTCTAGAGAGCAACAGAAATCAGAGCATTTGTTCAATTAAAGTAATTTTGGGTGAACATGTATTTTCCTAAAAAAACATTGACTGACCATAAGAGTGGACACTACGCATGAGAGAGAAATGATGAAATTTGCTGAAATGTGATGTTTCTATCATGGGATTCCTTCACTGCTCTGTGTTTGTTTCTGAAAATTATGCTATGCTAAAATTTTAAAATTTTGCACCAACAGCAACCAAGCCTGTATCTATGGATGTCTTGTGCTCCTAGTGAAGGTAAGTGACATTGTTTAGTTGACTTTTAGGGTAACTTAACTCACTTTTGTCAAGGTGCCAGTTGCACTGCTGTTGTAGCCCTGATAAAAGCCATGTAAAAAATTAACTAGTCACCCAGCTGTCATACACACCATGAGTTTTTTTTATGTATGTTATTGTTTTACTAAATCTATTTCATGTCCTTACTCTAATATAAGAAATAATTCATTTTGCACTATGAACTCATGATATCACCTAGGGTTTCTCAAACCCACAGATCAACCACAGTGGTTAGGATCACTGTATTTTAAATTACTATTTTCTTTAAAATGATAACTGTGTGAGCTGGTGGGATTAGTCAAGAGTGTCTGTGGGAGTGGGAAGGTTTGGTCAACATTTTGCAGGAGTCAATGGGAAAGAAATAAAAAAAAAGTCCATACACACCCCAGGTAAGCAAAGCAGTGCATCTGGCCATCCACATGATTTAAATGAAAACATAATTCCTCACCATGCCACCTTCTTTCATTACTTCATGGTCCAGTTCTGATTGTACATATGCCCCTTGTAGACACTTTTGTTGGTGGACAGGGGTCAGCATGGGCCTTGTCTTTCCTTGGAATTCTTTTGGTAGGTACTAATATGCCAGCAAGACCTGCTGTTTTGGAGATGCTCTGACCCAGTCGTTTAGCCATCACAATTTGGTCCTTGTCAAAAACACTCAGATCCTTACACTAGCCCATTGTCCTGCTTCCAACACATCAACTTTTAGAACTGACTATTCCCTGTCCTCTCACAAAAACTGGACATACTAGATTAGAAAAAAAAATCACCCCGTCTTTTTCCAGTCTTCACCTGTCCACCAACAGCAAAGCCATGGGTAAAGTCACAGAAATAACATTTTTGTCATTCTGATATTCAATGCGAACAGTAAATAAAATTCTTGACCAGTATTTGCATGATTTTTTTGCATTGTGCTAATAAAGTGAACAGTGAGTGTATAAATCATCATATTAGTATTAATTAAGTTTTAATTTTCAAGTTGTCTGTTGCTTTTGAATCACGTTATATTAGATTTAACAGTAAAGTAAAAAGCTACTTTCTTTTTGTTACACATTTCCTATCGATTGATTTTCAGGCTTAAAGGCAAGTATTTGTGGTCAAAGGTTGTGTTCTGGATACCTTTGAAAAACGCTGTTTTTAAAACACAAGGAAATGAGCTTTAGCATGCCCTTAAAACTGTACAGACACAGAATCTCAGCCAGATACTTTAAGCCAAGACCTTGATGTTATTTCAATATGATTAGATGATATATTGTTAGAACTAAAACACTAAGCAAAGGTGAGTAATGTTGTAGAAACGTGTAGAAACACAGTCCTGGCCTCAGCACTAACATTCAAATGTAAGAGATAGAACTGATACCCTGGTTATGAGCTAATGGGTGTTACTAGAGTTCTATCAATATGTATCAAATGATTCAACATACCAAAAACAGTCCTTTTAGAACCAATTTACAAAACATCTGTTATAGCTGTGTTGAGCTTAAGAAAGCTGAGCTCATCCATTTTTTGATATTTGACTCAGATTGTTAAAGATGGGAGTATGGCAGCTGAAGTGGAACTAACTTTAACAGAGCTGCAGATGAAACCTCATTCAGGTTTCACTATTCATTTCTTCCACTGTTAGGCTGTTTTATTTGTCCTGCATAGAGCCTTTTTGGTCATTCTTTTAGATAAGCTTGTTTAAGTTTAGCTTCTTTTAGGTAACAGCTATACACAGGCATATATGCTGCTTTAGGATACACTGTTAAAAGCAAAGTATAAATGTGTTAGTCATTTTATCTATTCAACCCAACACAGAAAGCAAAAAGTAGCTTACATAGTAGAATGTTCTTGTATAATTGCAGTTAATGCTCCATTGTCATATGGCAGCATGCTAGCACTTCAAGTCATGTTGATCCGTCACAGATCCAGGGTCTGGTATTTAATAATGTGCTCAGTTTACAGTGTCTTAGAGCTTTACATGTTTTTCATGTTTTTTTTACATGATCAATATATATATATATATATATATATATATATATATATATATATATATATATATATATATATATATATATATATATATATATATACGCTTGTAGCTACTCTGAGTCATGCTGTAATGGTAAATGAATTATTAACTTTTGATCTATCAGAATAAAGCACTCAACAATTTTTGATCTATCAGAATAAAGCACTCAACAGTACTGTGGTTTAAGCCCCGATATCTAGCAAGGGTAACAGTTATAGCTTGACAGTTGTAATGGTGAACACCTGAGTGTCACAGCAGATTAGAAACACACTAAAACATTTTTCTTATCTACACCAATCAGCCATAACATTATGAGCAGTGACAAGTGAAGTGAATAACACTGATTATCTCTTCATCATGACATTTGTTAGTGGGTAGGATATATTAGGCAGCAAGTGAATATTTTGTCCTCAAAGTTGATGTGTTAGAAGCAGGAAAAATGGACAAGCGTAAGGATTTGAGCAAGTTAGAGTCTGGGACTGGATCAGAGCATCTCCAAAACTGCAGCTCTTGTGGGGTATTCCTGGTCTGCAGTGGTCAGTATCTATCAAAAGTGGTCCAAGGAAGAAACAGTGGTGAACCGGTGACAGGGTCATGGGCAGCCAAGGCTCACTGATGCATGTGGGGAGTAAATGCTGGTCTGTGTGATCCGATCCAACAGACGAGCTACTGTTGCTCAGATTGCTGAAGAAGTTAATGCTGGTTCTGATAGAAAGGTGTCAGAATACACAGTGCATGACGGGTCAGGGCTGTTTTAGCAGCAAAATAGGGACCAACGCAATATTAGGCAGGTGGTCATAATGCTATGTATTTTCTTTCAATATTCATTTGATTATTCCCAGAAATCTTCAGTGGTGTGACTCATGGAAGCTCACATGCAATCTGAGAAAAGGGAAGTTCCTCTGGTATGTAAATAATGTAACATGCTACTGAATATGAGCTGCACAGAATAGTTGCTATCTTTACCCTAAACCATACAATTTTTTAAGACTTAAATTAAGTTCTGATCAAAGCTGGAAAACCTCTCACTGCATTCAGCAACAGTTGTTAACATGTTGACATGAACAGTCATTTTATAGTCAAGCTTATTGTCATATTGCATAAAGAGTGATTTAAGCATCTGTAAACATTGAAATTCTTGTGCTAACGTTGTACACTACTAAACATGATGATAAGTTAAATGATAAGTGAAATCTTATGGAGTGCAAAAAGTAGCAAACTATAATGCAGATAATAGACCATGCAAAATTATTTAATAATAATGTGCTCTTAGCAAGAAAAAAATAATAGTAAACTGTAAACAATGTATGCAGTCAAAAGTGACATAGTGGGAGATGTTGCACATACATTCGCATGGGAAACATATGAAAAAAATATGACATTAAATATATACAAAAATCGGATTTTTTGGTGTTACAAAATATGCTGTTTTAACCATGTGGATTCTTTTTCGTGTGTACTTGTTACCCTTTTATTTTTTTGTGTCCAGCAATTCTCATAAAATTGAGAGGAAAGAAATGTGCCAGACAAAAAACGTTTTTTTTTCTGCTAACACTCTTCTCACATGGCTGGAGCCCACCCTGCTGTGATGTGAGCTGGATTGCACAGTTCCAACAAAAAGAGGCAAAATGGCCAAATCATTTTATCTAGATCACATAATTATTCCTTTTTTTTTTACATTTCTATCACACTTTGAGAGTTAAGCAGACAATACAATACGATGTCTTCAGAGAAAATAACAATCCATCAGCGTACAGGGGCATAAATCCTCTACATTGTGTCAGCTTAAATCACTGGCTTTATGGCTGAGACTCTGTTTACTTTAGTGTTTCTTTTTCCCCTTCCCTTTGCAGTAGATAGAGGGCGGATACTGGCGACGGCTTCCTCTAGGTCCTGATACACTTCCTCACTAAAATGTTTGCCCAGAGCTCATCAGCACTTAGTAATATCAGAAGCAATCCCTGGAATGAGTGAGTACCCATGGTGACAGCTGAATTTTATATTAATTATTTTACATTGCTACTATGTTTGAATTCAATCATAGTCTGTTTATTTAACATATCTCACTTTCTAAATTCCATGTGCCAATGAATGTTCTCCCTCACCCTCAGTAATGGGCTGCTGAACAAATCATGGCCTCCTAGTTGTGAAACTACATGTGAAACTCTATTCAAACCCTGGTGGTGACAATGCAGCAGGCCGAGTGAAACGATCCACAAAATCAATGGTGCCTGCTGCAGTGTGAGAAAGAAAGTAGAGAGTGTGCAACGTGCGCTGATAAAGCATTTGTGTGATGTTTAGTGAATAGAGACCTCTGCCAGGCTGGCGCTGACCATTAGAGGAAATGTGAGTCCGAATGACCGGTGTTATTGATTCCAGTCAACAAAATGAGTCCATGTAATCCGTCTGCCTTTGTTCTGTCCACTTGGCCGAGCGCTCTCATTAGCCCCCTGTGAATGGTCAACCTGTCAGCAGGTCAGCTCTCCAACCGACTGACCTCTGACTCTCGCTTATTCTTGGACAAATTAAAGCTCATAAATGATAAATCCAGGCATGCTGTACCCCCTCCACAGCATGCTCGACCCAGATCTGGTGCCCATTATGCAGCCAGGCAGGCAGAAAGACCTTTCAGTGGCGCTTGTTAGACCTGCAACTGCTTTAACATTCATCCTTCTTGACAGCAGCCAGAGTAAAATTCTTGTATTAGGGAACACGGTTGCCTGATCTGCTCTGACACTTATATTTTGTATCAGGATGTATTCACTGAATTCACTGCAGAGAGGTTCACAGCATTCACAGCTATCTGTATGAGGGTTTTTTAAAGCCCAAACATTAATATGAAGGAACATATATATAATCTCTTCTATTTTACCTATTATGCTGCACTTTATTAGATTAACATGTGTTAATCCAAATCTATCTATCTTTTGTTTATATGTCTTTTTGGGACACAGGGGAGGAAGCGGCTCAGTTTCCTGCTGCAGTATTATTGGTTGTCTGCCGTCTCCTCAGCATAGTTATCTTAATCAGCAACTGTCTGTTATTCTACCACAAGAGGAAGCATTCTTGTTTGCTGTAAAAGTTGTTCCATCACCCACCAGGCTTCGGAATGCTTTGGTCCAAGCCAATTATGTGGTTTTAAAGGAGGTAGACTGGAAGGGTTTTTGCTATCCTGTTTTGCTATTTGAATCTGGATCATTTTAACAATTCAGATTCATTCAGATTCTCTCAGGAAAATATGAAAAGATCTATAAACAAATGCCATCCATAAAGTCAAAGTTGTTCTCAGACTTTTGTAAGATGGGGAAAAAATCAAGTAAAGTACAAATACATAACTAATAAAATAAAAGTCCACCTCTGATGCCCATAAATTCCATTACTTTTACCCATCCTTTCACTCTTACACATGCATAGTGTCTTAAAAGTCTTTTAAGATAAATATTTTAAAATCATTTGAAAGGGACGTTCATTCCACCACCTGATTCATGCTTTCCTTGGACTATCAGAAGGAGTGTGGTGCAGTGTGAGGAGTGATAAGTGCTTTAGGTAAACAGGTGCTGGTCCATTTTTGGCTTTGCAGGCAAGTATGTATTAAATCTGTTGCAGGAAGCTAGAGGAAGCCAATGGAAGGAGTGTAGCAATAGTATGGTGTGCAGATCACAAGATAATAAGCTCTCCAGCTCTCCAACTGACTGACCTCTGACTCTCGCTTATTCTTGGACAAATTAAAGCTCATAAATGACAAAGGTGACATGGTGATAAATGGGGATATCTCTGGGGATAAATAGCATTTTACTGGGAATTAAGTTTCAGCTGCCCTCAATGATTAGATGTCTTGTAGATATGCTGAGATCTGTGCAAAAACATGAGTGCCTTAAGGAAGAAAGGGGGGATAAGTAAAGTGTCATCTGCATAGTAGTGTTATGAAAACTCATACGAGGACATAACTTCACCAAGAGAGCAGGTATAGAGGGAGAAAAGAAGAGGATGAAGCACTGACCCTTATGGGACACCAGTGTAGAGTCTGCAGGGAGCAGATGTGGATTCCCTTCATGTCAAGTTGAGAAATTCATTACTATGCCATGTCATAACTTCCAACATTCATGAAGATGGAGATGAGTGTCATGTGGTTGACAAAATGGAGGCTGCTGAAAGGTCAGGGAGGATGAGGGATGAATACAGTTTGGCATCTTCTGTGGAGTGTGCTGTTTTGAAGCCAGACTAGTTAGGATCTCAAAAGATTTTCTGAGTGAAATAGAGAGTCATTTGACTGTAGGTGGTGTGTTTGAGAAAAGAGAAAAGATAGAAGTGATAAAGTTGATAGTTACTGATGTCTAAGGTATCCAGAGTGTTCTTTTTTTCCAAGTCAGAATAACCTTTGAATGCAGATGATACATAATCAGATGTTATAGTGATTGTTGTAGAGATGAAGAGGAGATGGTCTTGTGAGATTGTAGAAGGGATGGGATCCAATGGGCAGGTGGTGGGATTGCAGGACAAGTCTTCTGTTGATAGAGGATAAAAATGTATCAAATAGAAGAATCCTGAATGTTTAGTGCAGTCATTGAAGGAGTGATGGTCTGATAGATCTTCCCATCAAAAAAGGGGGTAAAATCTTTAGCAGACACAGAGGAGCACATAGATGGGCTCAGATGAGTACATAGACAGGCAAGAGTTGTAAGAGACGAGATCAGTTTTGAGTCATGATTTCCCCTACTTTCCCACTGTTGCTTTTAACCTCTTCTTGATTGCTTTGCATCATATTTAACAGCCAAGGAACAGGGAGAGAAATCTTCCTGGATTTAGAAGATAGAGGGCAGAGAAGGTCCATGCATGAGGAATATGAAGAGAGGAATGTGTTACTGGCTAACGCAAATGGATGATGGTCTGGAAGGGATGAAAAGGTACAGGAAGGTATGGAGGAAGGGCTGATAGAGTGGAGGTTTCTGTGAGTAGGAGAAAGGTATCAATAGTTTATGTTAGGTGGGACAGGATACTAGCTTCTCACGTGAGTTCCTTTTCTAGCTCTTCTCCTAATCTATAAAAACAGTAAAACACTCTATGAAACAATGCTTATCTTATCAGTACAATACTCTCTATCCTTTAAACTTTTTTCACTTAAAGTATATCTATTTATTTTATTACCAATGCTAAATGGTTGTTCAAATAAATAAACATTTTTTAAAAAATGTTAATGGTGAAATGTCTTTTATCCTACCATAATTATTTACAGTTTTATCAGTATTATTTATTTGTACACCAATCCATCAGAAGGCACCATGCACACACATAATCACACATCATTCACACACTGTGGCAATAGGATCATGGAACTGTGTATTAATGTTACCTGCTTTGCCACCATCCGCTGCATTATTTTCATAGACATCTAGCAGTCCCTGTCACAGAGAGAGAACCATGGCTTGTGGGTCAATTTATTAGTGGCAGAAGCATAAATATTAGCATTTTTCCAACATACTTAAAAAAGGTTGCATTTGTTTTTCATCATTTAAAAAAAAACATATAAGTATATAAGTATATAAGTATTTAAATGTGGCAGTAGAAACTCAGTAGCATTAGGCAGCAATCTGGATTAACCTCGGAAAAAAGTGCTTAAAACTCTCCCAAGTAGCAATTTATTTAAATTCCATCTAGCCATAATTTCCTTGTGGGAAATAATAATAATATAGTACAATAGAAACAGAGTACAGAACAGAGTAATATAATTCAATAATTTTGGGGGTTCTCAAATAAATATTAGGTAATCCTTTGGGAGTTGTTAGCTCTGTCTGCACTGCTTTGCAGAAAACACAAAGAGACACTAGCATGGTACAGACAATTTCTTCTATTATTTTAGTCATATCATCATTTTAATTCACAATGCCATTCCTTTGGATTGACAGGTGCAGGGTCCCCAGCCTCAGGAAAGAGTGAAAGCTTGATGCCTCATGTCTTTGTAGCATGTGACATCATCTCTCCTTAATGGTGCTTATCTTATTAATTGTTGCATGCTGCAGATCAGTAACCAAGGGATAAAATTGTGTCTCTTAGTTTTGTGTAAAGCTTCATTCATAAGCTTTGGATAAATATACTAATATTATAACGCTGAAGAAATTGTACTAATAATATGTTTAAACCTTACCCAAAAGAATCTGGGAATAGATGTGATAAATAATAAAATGTATTATGCTTGTAGTAAACACCGTTGTATTCATTAAAAAGTTGGCATGGGTGATGCTTGCTCATTCTATTCATATTCAGATGAAAGCAAGCCCTCTCTATCTGGTTATTTAAATACTGAAGAGGTGCTGGGTATGAGATGGCCATGTCTACTGAGGGATGAGAATGAGGATGCCAAAACAAACCAGCAGTTACCAAGACAAGGATGGAGCAATGCTAGTCACTGTGTTAATAGGTGGTGGTCACCATCTGTCCATTCATGTAGTGAAGCAGTCTGTAGACCGGCGGCTTCCACTGCAAAGCCTGCAGTCTTTAGTCAGGGCCAGGACCAGAGAGGTCCCCATCATTACATTCACTGCAGCGGGGGAAGGGGACAGAAGTTTGAAGACGAAGATGAGGCACCATCGCTCTATTCACTTATATTCAGTAGAACATGTATTATGAACTGTCTAAATATTTATTAAATATTGCATTCTGTTTTAGGGTTTGGAAACAGCTTCTAATTCATGCTATGAACAGTTATATAACTCATACATAGTTCAGCTGTTAGTTCTTCCAGAACTTAGTTTATATTACATTAACTATAATGAGATTACACTGTAAAACATGATAACCTGATTACATTTCTTATTTCTTCTCTTTAACTCTAATTGTTATGACAAGTTATGGATATTGAACTCAAGTTTATAAGTTTTGAAATATGAAACCTAAAGTTTTTTTTTATTGTCTTGACTACCTGTGAGATGAATCCAAGCTTACCTTCCTGTAGAGTTTACTCACGATTTTGAAATTAAAGTGGTAGAAATAGAGCTGCCCTTCTGTAAATATGAAACAATGATGGAGTTTTAGTCCCCGTTATATTCTCTCCGTCTATTATTAAAGTCCACACCTATTCCCATAGACATCCGCATCTTTTAAAATGTTGTGCATTTGATTTTATTTGAATGATTCAGCTAGAGGTGTTTTTAACATATTTTAATAGCTGTTATAACTGCTTTGGTATAAAATAAAAAAAGATAGCAAAGTAGGACACTACCTGCTAAAATGAGCTAAATTAAATTAATTAAGTTAATGGAGCAAGAGTAAGTGTAAGATAAGATTGAAGGAGTATTCATTCTTTCATCATTTGTTTCTTATTCCAACCATTCGTATTTATTCCATAACACAAATGAATTCAAACAAAGAAAATATAGAAATACATTTTGCAGTATTTGAGGAAAGAGGTTTAAAGCATTATGCTGAATTTCTATGAACATAAAATACTATAGCCTACAAATGCTTGCAGGAGGACATAAGCTTCTGTCTTTTGTCCTCAACACTGAAGGATTGCCACTCATTGTAGGAAAAGCAACGAAGGTCCAACTTTTCCCGTCTGCTATTGAAAATGATTATCATGTGAAGAGAATGGCGCATTCAGTGTTTGTGGTCATTAATCAGCCGTCAGTCCACTTGTCCATTCCCACACATCACACTTGATAATGTCTTAAAGGCACACACTCCTCTCTCTTCTCTACAGCCAGTTACAAGTCATGTGGCTTTCTCCTGTTTTTTCTGGATCAAATCAGTGGGCTCCAACTTTAGATATGTTCACATAAGCAAGCCATTTATAGAAAGTGTTGGTTCTTTTTGAGCAGTGTTTATTTGAGATTCAGCATGTTCTGTGCTGTGACCTTCACAGGTCACCAATGGTCCTTCATATTCAGCATATGACCTGCAACGACCACTAGCATTATGGCCAGCAGCTGCATTCAGTGCCCTGGGTGAGCTCAGTTCACACAGGCCACCAGAATACAAACACATAAAGAATAAGATGCATTTATCACTGCGTGACAGCTTCATTTTCTTACAGTGTTTTTTTGAAGTGTGTTCTCTTCTCATAGACTTTTGAGGGTGGATTAAGCCCATTGAATACACTGAAAACGAATGTTATGTCCACATATTGACATTTGGTGCACTGGTGGACTGATTGATGTAGTCCTCATTAACGTCATTGTTGCGTGGATTCCCCTGTATCTTTTTCTTAATCCGAGACAAATTATTTGTACAGAAATGTCACAGAGGCCAATTGAAACTGACCCAGGATTAGACAGTGTCACAAGCTGTGCATTTGTCTCTGTGTGAACTGATGAATCTTCATTTTTCACATTGTTTTTTAGTAAGTGGAACCAAAAGAAATGTACAAAAAAAAAAACCCCAGAGGCAATAGCATACAACTAATTCATTTAAGGACTAACATATTTAGAACTAACACTATAAACATATCTGCAGAAATGCTGTTCCAGTTTCCTATAGTGTAAAAATGTGTCAGTAGATTTCAGTTTTTGAAAGTTCCAACCATAAAGGACATTACCTCTGTGCCAACAGGAAATGTTTTAGAAAGTTCATCATCATGATATGTTCACAGAGAGACTACACAATAAGGCACAGTTGTAAGTACATAAACCTCAGTTTCCACACTATTTACTGCTTGCTTTCCTTTAAGTAGCAAGCCTTCAACTATTATTTGGGTGTGCTTTCATTCCTCCTCCACATTCGGTTTCTCTTTTATGCTGGACTTGGAGATGTGTGCTTGGCTCATACTGAATACTTGCTTTGGGGGCATCTGTTGCCTTATAGTCCTCCTAACATCTGCTGCTATTGCTCCCCATTCCCAGCATGCTGTGGGATATGGTTTCTCCCAAAGGTGGCCTTTGTATGCACCATTGTGAATTCGATCATTGTTTTCTACAGGCAGTTCCCACGATGCAGAGGAAGTTACTGCCATGCCTAGAGACACATAGCCACACTCCCCTAACTGTCTAAAGTGACCAACCTTCATAAAGAGTGACTCAGCTTTTGAAAAAGTCACATGCATAAGAGAGATCATAGGATTCCATAATCCATAGAATAGTAACAGAGAAGCAAAAAAAAAGGATACCAGTCCAGTTACAGGGTTTTTATTTTTGTGAGGCGGTGAACTTATATGGTCTAAATGGAACATGGTATCATGAGCAATGCAATGTAAGAAGTTATGAGGCTTGTGGAATTAAGAAATTCTGTAATTAGTTTGCATATCATAGGTATATTATATCTGATGAGCACAATATTCCAATGGTGGTTACTTATTTATTTGCTCGTGTAATTTCTGGGCTTCCCTATGAGAGATAGGAGAACTGGACCAAGAGTCACTTTTAAAGTCAAAATAGAACAGCAGACCACAGTCAAATGTTCATAATAATGTTTATAAACTGTTCTCTGCATTGCCACTAACTCTGGACCATAAAGAGCAACACAATATTATAATACTGCACCTAAAAGTAGGCTGCATTTGTGTTGCTGTTAGATTATGCTGTTCTAGAAAATGTAATAGCAATGAATAGACAGAAATCTAAGGAACTATCGAACATGTCTGCTGCTTAAAACTATTTGTTCAAAGGGAACTGTTGTACGATTTTGTTTATCTAGTGAAATGCTTTTCTGAATGATTGTTTATCTAGTGAAATGCTTTTCTTCGCATATTGCACCTTGTTAGGAAGTTGGGGTCTGAGCACAAGGTCAGCCATGGTACAGCACCCTGGAGCAGAGAGGATTAAGGGCCTGCTTAGGGGCCCAGAAGTGATAGCTTGGTGGTCTTGGGCCTTGAACCCTTAACCTTCTGATGAGTAACCCAGAGCCTTAACCATTGAGTCTCCACTGCCCTATGTTGAAAATAAAAGCATTAGAAAAATGTATTTCAATATATAAAAAGATTTGGTATTACAAAAGATGTATTACACTGTGTATCAAATTTTAAAATTATATATATTTATACATTTATATTTACTCATGATTGTGTGACTAATGTGTACCGAGCTCAATTAAATGCTGAAAATATATATCTATATCTATATATATATATATATATATATTTTTTTTTACATATTTTACCTATGATTTCCCAGTATCTGTACTGAATATGTAAACATAATAAAAGGTGAAAAAGCTTTTTAAAAATCCTAACAGCTAGCTATAATACATGAATGCTAAGGTTTTCTGATATGAAGATTTAGAAAGTGTTTTCACTCAGTTTTCAACACTAGACAATTTGGAAAGACAACTGGAGAGGCGTTTGACTTGAATTGTCTCACTGAATGGTTGTTACCTTTTTTATGAGTGGCAAGTGTCAGCCCTTACAAGTGTTTAGAAAACAAAGAGGAAACTGCCACTCTCACGGGTTTGAGGGTTTATTTTTGGAGAAGGACTTCCTTTAGTCCAGAGGTCTTTAGGTCACCCTTCAAGACTAAGAGAGTGATTGATGATCTCCAGGTCCTGAGGTGCACTGTCACCTTCTGTCTGGGTGGTCTGTCCTGAGTGGTGTCAAGGGACACAAAGTGAAAAGTCCTGTAACATCGTCTATACATGGCTTTTGCTTATTATTGAACATTCAACTGACACATGATATTGACATGTTCAGCTTAGCAAGTAGACCTTTTAACAGTTTTAACAGTTGCATTGCTACTGACTTGTCCAACACTAATAACAATCTGTGACCATTTGGCTGAGTAATGTGTAAGACATATGCTGTGGCCAGGAGTCTCACTGTGTGGTGAATTAGAGAGCCACATGTTTGGGATGGCGACATTCCTTTGTACATAAAAAGTAATTGTTTAGGTAGTGAAAAATGCAGTGCCTTTGTGATTTTCATGATTTCAACAAATATTAATGCAAAGTCAAGCAAATGCAGCAATATTCAGAGGGACCTAAAATGTTTCAAAATCACAGTAGATTTTCCACAGATTTGGGGTCAATTTGTGCCATCATCACAATACACAAAACCAAAGATCTATTCATGTGTGTCAAACATGAATACACTTATCATAGAAAATAATTACATATGTGTCTTCTCTGGTACTGTTATAGAAGAAGAATCCTTTGCTATTTTGCCAATTCAAAGCACACAGCACAACAAAGCACAAAAAAACACATTTTGAAAAAAGCCACAGCAAAATCAAGCATTTGGCCACAAAAATCACCCAAAAAATTTCAAATCCAGGAATTACTAAATCATGGCTTCCAATTCTGTAACAAAGCTTGCTGTAATTTCCCTAGGTATTTGTATCTGTTTGTATTTGTTTTTTGTTGAAAAAAAAAGTAAATGGTTATTCAAATATAATACCTTCAGTATTTAACGTGAGGCAGTTAGGTAATAAAATGATGAAATTAATACAATTTTGAGAATTATACATTGTTTTAAAAATAAAGCAAGCAAAAAATATATTTGATTATTTTACTGGTGCAAAAAAACATTTTTATTCGATTTTATCAGAACAGGTAACAATTTATGACAGAATGAAAATAGATTGCCCTCACAAATAAATAAGCTGTGAGGGAAGTCAGAGTGCTGTATATCTATTATATATACTGTAAATGGTAAACATACAACTACTGTTACAATGTACAGTATTTTTTGGCAAAATTTTGGTCTAATGCATTTTCCTTCATTGGGTGGTACTAGGGAGAATTCTTGGTTTTTGGAACCCAATGTGACAAACAGAGACTAGCCTGTTGTAAGGAGAGAGTGATGTATGCATGTATTTGTATGTAGACAACAGAATCTGCCAGTTGATTAAACTTGCAAATTAACTGTCAGTCAGCTGTATAGTTTGCTGTCTAAAATGATTTTATTATTTATTCTTAGAAACAAACACTTAACATTTGCTAATTAACTGCAGAAAGCACAAGCTATGAACTGCCACCAAATCAGTAAAATTACCCCCCCCTCTCTCTCACACACACACACACACTGCAGAATATTTTATTACTACAGTCTGATAATCCAACAACATTTAATGGAGTTATGAGTCAACATATTTGACCAATAATCTTTTGAGGCTATTTTATTGTTCTGTTATTGCTGTAGTCTATTTTAGGTTGTATTTTTCTTGTGTAATTGTGTGACTGTGTTTAGTCTACACAATTCTATACAAATATGATAACCTGTCAGTTTATAATAACAAAACTTTTTTGTTATTTTTAAATCCAGTATTTTGCTTAGCTCATAAATCAAAGGTATCTAATCATATTGACTTTCTAGGACAGAAATGCTAGTTGCACGTATAACTGTAGTTCTATATACATTGGGTCATAAGCAGGGACAATGTTTTAATACCTTAATAGGGTATATTTCTATTGTATATATCCAGTAATAATAAGTATAAGTATAGACTGGACCTGACTGGAGGTTGCTCTGATATTAAATTCAATTTATTTGTATAGCACTTTTAACAATGCACATTGTCTAAAAGCAGCTTTACAGAAGTTAAGAAACGTAGAGAAAAATATAAAGTTTAAAGTTAAGTTACTATTAATTGCTAACATTTATCCCTATATGATAAGACAGTCTCAATGATGGGAGGGCCATGATAATCTTCTAGAATCTAGAAAAGGTGCACAGTGATGGCAATGTTGCAGTGACTTCTTTGAGCAACATGGTTCTGTTAGGTAGTGGTCTTTGGCTTGCACTTCCACACAATTAGACACGCTTCTATCTAGACAACAATTTGTACTCTTCCAAACAGGAGTCAGCTCCCTATTTGGGATCACTTGATTTCAAATGGTGTCAAAAGAGAAACTCAATCTTTTTAACAATCTTTTGTGCTATTAATTTATTTTACAAATACTTGAATAGTGAATGTGTTTTCATTTTCAAGTCAAATTCAAACAGCCCACATTTAAAGGAGGCATGCACTGTATATGCTATTTCATTTCCAATATCCTGACACACTGCACTAAGTGTAGGAATGTAGCAATAGAAAAGGACAAAATTTCCCTTTTTATCTACAGAACTCTCGCCAAACAAAATAGAGTTGAGTCTCAAATTGCATACTTATGTACTATTCTAGAAAATTATTGAATACTCTACTACATGTAGTGTTTGAATATTTAAACCTCTCATGTAACCTTTAAACCTACTGAAAGGTCTGTTTTGTTTACCAGTCTATTACCAGACATTTTGTTCTATTAGAAAACCAGACAGACAGAGATTTTTGGCTCTGACGTGAGAAGCAGAGAAGCAATGCAAGCATAAGGGCATGCAGCCCAGGCCAGCCTGCGCACCATCAGTCATGTTGGCTAGGGTGCACAGATCCCAGGCACAGTGCTTCAGATAATGTAGAAACAAACTGCTTATTCTAGTCTTTTCATTGTGGCAGAATAAAAATACTCATTGGAGGGAAAACAGAGTATTTGTTCTGTGGACAATATGTTAGTATCCAATCGAATAAATGGAGCTGACATTTGGACATTGCCAAAGCTGATGATGACAACTGTCGTTCAGCCAGCTGTTTCCTGATAGACAGGAAGTGTCTCTCAGATGCTCTGTTCATATGAGGAGCAGGAAGAAGAATCTTCTTTCTCTCTACACTAAAGACTCAGCAGAATGGTACAAGGTTCAGTGAGTGTGGCTTTAGCTTGATCTAACATCACTGATTTCACATTAAAACCAAATCTGAATTTTAAACTCTTCCTCTGCTTTTTATTCTGCTGATCTTTCATCATAATCCATGAATGTTATCAAACTATGTTATCAAACTCTCAAGCTATCAAACTGTTTAGGCCATGGCACTTGAAATCCTGCTCAAAATGGAAGTTTAAGCCTGATAATTGAACATGCTGTGACAGTATCAGCATCACTGATCATTATACATATTAAACAGCTGGTCCAACAATTGCTTCTCTGAGCTTATAAATGATAAGGCATCATGAATGGATGCCACAGATTGATTCCTGGACCTGATGAGCTTGAATCCCATATTATAGCTTGTTAGTCAGTTGAGATTATTTATATGTTGTATTCTAGTTGTTTGATAGATTGCATAGGACATGGAACTTAAATGCATTGCAGATAAAAAAAAAACAAATACAAAAAAGGCTATGTGAAGGAAAAAAATATGAAGTGGAAAAAACCCTGTTTCAAGGAGTGAAACTGAACCTTGAAATTTGATTTGTGGTGCACAGTAATCTTATAATAAATCTTATAATCTTATAATAAATGTCAACTGAATAAAGATGGCCGTGGCAATGAAAGTGGCTACAGATGGATGTAGCAGGCATTGGGTTCTCACCTGTCTGTGTTTATGGCCAGTGTACTTATATGTGCATGGTTTGTCCTTGCAGTGAATGTTGAATAAGTTAGAGAGACATGTCATGAAACTTGAATGCAACAAGGCCACAAACTAGTTTGGACATTTAAGTTTATGAGCCATGTTTTCTAGGCCAATGTGTTTTCTGGGAGTTGAGAGGTCTCAGACAGAGTTGAAAATGCAGAATTACCCCCAAAGGGGTCAGCCTGGGAGCCCTATTCCTTATGGGCCTTTCCCTAGATCATGGACCTGGGTGTTCCATGGAATGGAACTCCTGGAACGGGTTAGAATCAAGGTATAGATTTTGAAAGGATGAATGTACCTGGGGCTTAAGCTTGTGGTTGACACAAGTCCTTAGTGGATAACCAGATCAGAGGTTGGTAGAACGGTTTCTGTCCTTTGTTTCAATCAGTGGTTTCTTTCTGGATTGGGCCACCCATTCCAAGCATTGAGGTACTTTCCCACACTTACTTTTTTGGATCAAGTCTGCTGGTTAATCAATTGAGTTTCCAATCCAGGGAAATAGTGGGTGTTGGTATCCAAGCACTCACTGAAAGGGTGTGAGCTGCATAGCAGAATGTGTTCTGTGTACATTCAGCCCAAGGCAGAAACTGGTGCCAATCCTCCCAGTTGTTGGCATAGAATGTTCTTAAGAAACAACCAATCTCTTGGTTGGCCCTCTCCACCTGTCCATTGGTGTGTTGGAGGTATCCAGAGGTTGACCTGATAGCTAACTCCAACTGTCAATGAAAATCATGAAGATGGACATGAACGGTGGATAGAGTGCCTCTGTCACTGACAATAATCTCTGGAATCCCAAAATTCCTGAATACATGATTAAAGAGTAGTCCTTTAGTAAAGGCAGTGGGTAAGCCAGGCCATGTGGGGAGGGAGGGTGACTTGAAAAACTGGTTGACAATAAGGATGGTGTCTCCGTGGCATTTCAAGATCAATAATAAAGTCTACAGCAATGTGTCACCAGGGACTTGTGGTACACACTTTGATCGGAGTAGGCGTGGTGGATCATAAATAGCAAAAGATCGCTCAGGTACTGTGGCGCAGGACCATTTAGTGCTTTATAGGTCAGTAATAGTATTTTACAATCAATGCGAAATTTGACTGGGAGCCAATGCAGTGTGGCTAAGATAGGAGTGATGTGTTAATATCTTCTGGATCTAATTAGGACTCTGCTGCTGCTTCTTGACTAACTGGAGCTTGTTTATGCTCCTACTGGAACATCCAGACAGTAAGGCATCACAATAATCCAACCTAGAGGTAACAAAAGCATGACGCATATGACATCATATTTCTTATTTTAGCAATATTTAAGAGATAAAAGAAGGCTACCCTAGTGATATTAACTATATGAGCCTCAAACGAAAGACCAGAGTCAATAATCACACCAAGATCTTTCACTGCTGGATAGGATGAAACAGAAAGACCATCCACAGCTACTCTGTAATCAGAAAGCTTACTTCTAGCTGCATATGGTCCTAGTACAAGCACCTCTGTTTTGTCAGAGTTAAGTAGGAGGAAGTAAGTGAACATCCACTGTCTAATGTCCTTTACACGTTCTTCAATCTTAATAAGTTGGTGTCTCTCATCTGACTTAACTGAAACATATAGCTGTGTGTCATCAGCATAACAGTGCAAGCTAATACCATGTTTACGAATAATTGCACCAAGGGGTAGCATACATAGGGAGAAAAGCAGTGGGCCTAAGACAAAACCTTGTGGAACACAGAACGTAACCTTCGTATGCATAGAGAAGTCACCATCTAGATCTACAAACTGATAACAATCAGTCAAATAAGACCTGAGCCAGGAGAGGGCTGTTCCTTAAACACCAACAACATGTTCTAGCCTATCAAGTAGAACAGTGTGGTCAATGGTGTCAAAAGCTGCACTAAGATTGATTAACACCAGTAAGGCAACACAACCCTGATCAGAAGTCAGTAACAGGTCATTTACCACTTTAACCTGTGCTGACTCTGTGCTATGATGAGGCCTAAATCCTGACTGATACATTTCATGAATGTTATTCCTATGTAGGTATGAATGTAACTGCTGTGCTACAGCCTTTTCTAGGATCTTGGAGATAAAGGACAGGTTTGATATTGGCCTATAGTTGGACATCTGACCGGGGTCGAGGTCCGGTTCTTTAATCAGGCATTTGATAACTGCTAGCTTAAAAGATTTAGGCACATGTGCTAAGTGAAGATGAAATTAGTGAAATTAGATCAGGCTCTTGAAGTGGAGTAAAGCATTCTAAGCTCTGATCAGACAGAGTTATATTATCTAAAGGATTGTCTATCAAATAGTTTGGTTTTAAATTCATAGTCTGAATTTTCTGCCTGATATTATCAATTTTTCCTTTGAAAAAATTCCTTACTCCTTTACCCTATTCCTTTACTCCTAGTTAGTTTTGCTACAGTACTAAATAAAAAATTAGGACTGTTTTTGTTATCTTTGATTAGGGCAGAGAGATACGCTGATCTAACAGTACTAAGAGAACTTTTGTAGCACAGAAGGCTTTTCTTCCATGCTAACTGAAATATTGCCAATTTAGTTTGACACCGTTTATGTTCTAGTTTCCTAGCTGATTCTTTTAAAGCTTGTGTGTGGTCATTGTACCAGGGTGCTAGTTTCTTCTATTTAATTGTTTTCCTTTTAAGTGGAGCTACATTGCATCGGACATCATGTTCACTAATTTACACAGCTCTACAGTATTACCCTTGGTAACCTCAGACTGACAAAGGCATATACCATAAGATCCTACATGGAAGACTATCTTCGAGAACCTGTGCTTGCCTAGGACCATACGATTACCTGCTATGTCCGGCACCCTGGCTCCCAGAATACACCTAACCTGTGCTTCTGGAGCTCCTAAAGGCCTAGGTAATTTCACATGCATTAAGAGTCTCCTATAACCAGAGCTCTTTCAGGTTTCTCAGCGGGTGCGTCACTGAGGAGAGCAAACCTGTTGGACAAGTGAAGCAGAGAGGAGTGGTGCTCCTGTGGTTGAGCCTTAGCATTAGCTTTGGCTTTGCGACTATGCAACAGAGTCATCACCCATTAGCCCAGCTGTGAGGGCTCTAATACCGGAGTTGGGGATTTACTGACTCCACCTAAGGCATCCAGACTTCCCCCTACATACACTACACTACTCTCGCTATCATTAACCCTCTCTAGTGTCTGGATGTGCACCTCTAAAGCTAATATCTTCTCCATCAGAGAACTAACTAGCATACACTTATCACAAGTAAAATTAACATTAATGACGGAGGAAGAATTACTAAACATCTTGCTGCTCACAAACTGTACAAGCTGAAAGTTTGCCATACTTTATGATTACATACCTTTAAGTGAATTTAGCTTGGATATTGAAGAGCTCCGAAGTGGGTTTCCTCTGACTGATTTATGAAGCTTCTCCTGAAACAAAAAAACAATTAACTGCGATATACGAGTAAAAATTTTGAAAACGAAAGGTGACAGCGTAAAATATTTAGGCAAAAGAGAAAATTAGATGGTATAAACTTGCTGTCTTACTTAAACAAATAAATTAAAATGCAGACACAGGCAAAAAACTTATGTCATAATTTTGTTCAGCTTGGGTAAGTTTCTTGGAGAAATAGGATACTGGGTGGGCTTTTTTCTGAATCATTGAGACAAGACAGCTCCCACTGCTGTATCTGAAGCATCCACTTCTACAATGAAATGTTTTGATGGGTCAGAGGGTTTTAAGATGGGAGCAATTTGTTCCTATTTGTTCCTGTTTTTTGTTGAGTTAGGTCAGGGGTTGCTCTTTGGTGCTAAAACTCCAACTGGGGTGCCTGTAGAAATTAGCAAAACCTGGGAAAACCTTCAAGTCTTTGAGGTTCTTGTGACGGCAGAGACCTTTGCTTGGTCCATGGTAACTATATATGGGCTAATGATGTAGCCCAAGAATAAAATTGTGCATTTGTGAAATTCATACTTCTTCCCTTTAACAAACAACTGATGCTGTGCAAGACACTGAAGAACCTGGCAAACATGGAACACATGAATTTCATAAGATGGGGAGTGGATAAGAATATCATCAATTTAACAGATGACATAGCAGCCCAAAATGGCAATAAAGAGAGCCCATATGGCATGAGGCAGTACTCGTAGTGACCACAGATGGCACTAAAGCCAGTCTTCAATTCATCTCCTTTCTGGATGTGTACTATATGATATGCACTGTGCAAGTCCAGCTTTGTGAATATCTGATTTCCTTAAGTATCTCTGGGTTAAATCCACGGCAAAATGTGTTAATGCAGCATCATTCTACAAACTGGCTGCTTCTGTTTTACAAATACATGTGTGAATTTTGGCCACCTGATGAAAAGCTTGATTGAAGGTTTTGAAGTTGTCCCCCTATTTCCTTACCCTCAGGGGAATGAGAGAGGCTAGACAGTTGGCCTTTCCTAGATTAAAAAACCCTCCAAGTCTGGCTAAATTTTGCCAACCCATGTGGCAAAATCCATTATGGTTTGATGAGACCATGAAAAAACTTTCGGCCTAATTAGGAAGATGCAAACACAAGACTGCTTATACCCCAAAGAACACCATTATGCTATGTGGCTGATGTATAACATTCTGGAATGACTCAGTCAGAGCCCAAATCTAAAAGAAACTGTTTAGCACAAAAACAAGACTGCTTATCACCCAAAGAACATCATACCCACAGTGAGGCATGGTGGTACCAACATCATGCCATGTGGTTGATGAATAAAATTTTTGGAATGACCCAATCAGAGCCCAGATCTAGCCCAGAGTGGAAAACTTGTTTTTTCAGTCGTCTATATTGGTAAAAGATTGAGTGCTGTATTAACAGCAAAGGGATGCACACAGACAGTTTTTTAGAGTGCTACTGGGGCAGTGGCAGCACAACCATAACCCTATTTTAGTGTTAAAGTCATTTGAGACAATAACATTTAATCAGAATTCAAAATAAGTATTGTAGTCACATAAAGGAGATTAAATCTATAACGTAAGATGATGCCAGCCCTGAGATCTATTACAAAACTATAAAAATATTAAAATCAACTACTTAAAAGAGAAAAGACAGTACAGAAAAAGTATGATCCTAATTTGTAAAGTCATGGGTCTATCTGCACCATTCTAAACTAGCTTCAGACAAACCAGGGATGCGTGACATACACAGGTGAACAATTAATTTACAATAATATAGCCTTGAGGAAATAAAGGCATGCACAACTTTTCCAGGTCTACAAAAGTCAGAAAGTCTTTACTTTGTTTATGGATATTGGCTGAAGATAATTCCTTTCAGCTGATTTTATATTCTTGTTGAGCAAAACTCTGTACTAAAATAATGTAATGGAAACAAAGGTTGTAAGAGACAATTTTTTCAAAGTTTCCAAAGTTTTTGGAAAAGTCTGTAATTATGTTTTAGAGAAGGTTGGGATTCATCAAGCAAATGCAATGTTGTGTTATTGATTTATATAAAACAGAAATATAATTATTTAATCTATATCTCTAATGATATTATTTATATTTACATTTATAGTTAAGAGAAATGGACCCACAAATAAAGACCATCATAAATAATGTGACCAACAAAGGAAGAAAGAATGACACTGAAATCCGGGAATAATACCGGAATCACTGCTTTTCCAGCCAACTAGAGCACTGCTGACAAATGATACCCTAATGATTACTGTACTCATTTCAACATTATTAGACTTTTCCTTAGATTACCAATAAATCCTAGACTGCAAACTGTAGAAATAGTGTCTCTCCACTGGAGGACTAACACAATAATCATTGTAGTCAACATTATTCAGCACTTTCAATGCTGTTATTTCCTCAGTGAACTTTATTTTGAAAAATCACAATACATTTTTAGTTATTAAGAACTAAACAGAAGCCTTAAAAAAGACAGGAAAAGTAGTCTAATTACCGTGTTAAACTATAGAGCATCAACACAAAATGTATAACGGTTGCAAGGTCTGGTAATAGAATATAATCAGAGTAAATGTCACTGCATTTCAAGGCAGTATAATACTGTGTAGAGATGATTAAATCATTATATCCCACAAGCCTCGTCTGCACCATGAAGACTATTCTTTATTAGAGATTTACATGTTTAAATCCAGTATAGCAACTTTAACTGGATGAAAAGAAAATTCAGTTTATATGGCTGCTAAAGGAAAATGGAAAGTAAATAATGTGGACCACCAATATACAATGATCCACTGGCCTATTAGTTCGAAAAACCTCTTCTTACAGTATTTAACTGTCTTAGCACAAAATTGTTATAGGGTTGGGACTTTAGAGAAGTTTAATTGTAAAGTAATTAATTTGAATAGCTTTAGCTAAAATGTCATTGATGTTGCTGAGTTAAACAGCTGCCCAATGTGGAATATTTCACATAAATCATTGTTCGGAGTGCATGTAATCTTATTCATATAAGAGTGACGAGTAGAAGATCACTAGGTGTTAGGGTGCATGATATTTAGTTATCCCTTATAGACTTCAAAATAGCCTTTCTGTTTTTCAGGTACTCATCAGCAATTGTTTTCACTGTGGATGAATTCTTCCTCAATTTTCATGAAGTTGTGGATAATCATTTTTATGTAAAGATTAAAGCATGGCTTTTCCCAAATCTTCATCTTCTTTATAAGCTATGTTTGACTTGTAAGTAGTAATTTGCTGGTTGAAATGACATCATCTTCACTGTGGAATATTTGACACCTCCATGTTTGTCTTTTGTTAACAACATGCTAGCCAGATAAGGAATTATCTGTTATCAGTATGTTATCAAGTTGAAGTGGCATTTTCTTTGGATTTTGCTTGATGGAGGTGGGGATTTACAAGTTGTAAGTATCAAGAGCATATGCCATTAGCTCAGTGTGGTAGGGGACCACCCCCATCATCCCTCTTTCTTTACTCCCTAAGGGAGGACCTCACAAAACCTCCCTGGTCTCCGGCTGCCGTGCAGGCATTTAAAACTTTGAAGGAATGCTTTACATCTGCCCATCTGCTCTTGATCCACATTTGAATTCAGTGCTAGCTGTTGAGATTGATGGAGTGGGAACAGTATTAAAAGCTAAAGTAGCCCTCCGAATATATATCTTGCTTAATGAATTTCTTTCTACTAACAGTCTAGCTAATGTTTTTTTCAAATTCAGGGTCATTGTAGACAGAGGTCAGGCACAGTTAATGGCAACATATAACATAGCCTCAAACTAAATTAAGTTGAGAGGCTTTCACAGTTGTGCTATAGGCTATCTTGTGAATTTTAGGTAGTAATTTTCAGTTGAGAGCCAAATAGACTTGAATGAACTTGAACAAATGATGTAGAGTAATTTTAATGAGAGAACAGAAAGATATTGTCTTTTGTTTTGTTATTGCTTTCAGTCATTTCTTTATAAGAGATAATATCATTAACGGTGTTGTCACCTGCCACGTATAAACAAAACATTCATATAGGAAAGACAGAGTGACAGGAGCAGAGTGATTTCTGACACAGTCGGCCTCTGTTAGGTGCAATTTTAGATGCAGTTGAGATTTTTAGATCTCTAGATGCAATAGTATCTATATAGAGCTAAACTGGGCACTAAACATGCTGCCCCACAATTGCACAACATCTTGACAAGTGACCAAATTAAAACTTTAAAGCAGATAAGTGAAGACATAGCTAGTATTGATATGTTTTTAAAGGTTATGGAATTAACCACAAAGATGGTGCAGATGACACTGGCAGGACAAAGCACAAATATAAATAAATGGCTGTACTGTCCACTTTAATAATATGTTATTTCTAATGTTACTGAGTTACATATTAATTTGGTAGGTTTGCACCAACAGATGAAACTAAGTTCTGTGGAAAAATTATCTAGCTATTACTTGACTTTTTTAACAGACTGCTTTGTAACAGTCATTTTGCTGGTGTGTAAGTCCTCTAACGAATAATATATTCTAAAGACATATAATTGTCTATTTGAGAATTTAACTTGAGTTTGTATGGATGAACATCAGACTGGTTTCAACATTAAACTATATGGTATATTCATACACTATATGGTCCAAAGTTTGTGAACACTAAATTATCACATTCGTGTAAACTTTTTTAACATCCTTTTCCGGATTTAGTCTCATTTTCTATTATTATAAGCTTTACTATTCTGTCTCTACTTTTACTTTCCACTAGATTTTGGAGTGGGGCTGTGGGGATTTGTGCTCATTCAGCCACAAGAGCATTTGTGAGGTCAGGCACTGATGTAGAGTGAGTCCTGAGGTCAGTGATCCAATTCATCACACAGGTGTTCAGTGGGTTTGAGGCCAGGGATCACTGAAGTTCTTTTGCAAATCATATGTTTATGGACGTTCCTTTGTACACAGGGGAGCGAATTTGAAGCTAACTTTCAGTCATGAACATAATATGTAAGTTAAAAGAATCAACTAAGTCGATTATAATAACAGTTTAGTTGGAAAGTGATATTATTTTAACCTCAGCCATTTTGAGCAAACTGAGCAGCCAGTAATGAATAAGGACTGAGACTATTTATTAATTTATTTATTACTATTTATTTACTAAATATTAGGGAAAAAATCCTAATTACCTCATTTGTTATGTACCCTGAATAATTCCTCACACCAGACTCAGTCATTTAGAAATATTTAATACAGGATTTATTTGGAAAAATATTAAGGTGATTTTCTTCATGAACAACACTTATAAAACAATTCCCGTAAGTTTTAACAACACAATTAAATACATCACTGTTGGAAAACAGTCACTATGACCCGAAGTGCCTTATATACAATATACAAATTTGCAAAATGTGAAAAAGATTAAATTATATCTGGGTTAACTTCACAAAAAAACCCAAAACAAATGAACCACAAATAGCATTTAAATAAAAAAAAATATTACAACTTACAAAAAATCATATCAGAAACTGAACAGTTTTGATGGCGGTGTTTTTCCCTCCTGACCTGTGTAACGGGTCAGAGATAGACACTGCAGTCAGTGCATACTTATATGCAGTAATTATGTTTGAATGTTAAATACATTTTTTTAAAAGCAACCCTCCATAGTGCAATGAGGTAAAAAATAATCCCTACAGGAAGTGCAACAAGTCCATCTGCCACATTCCTGGGAATAAACTTTGAGAGTGCGAGCCAGTATGGCTCAACATCCTTTTTCTGCAGTCACTGTGCTTACTTCAGTTGAGAACCAGCTCATTCTGAACTTCACCATGAACATAAGACCCACAGCAGCAGTCATAAGAAGGAAACCTTCCCTCTGGTTTGAGCAGCAAATACTGGAGTAAAACCTCCTGTAGAGCAAGACGAGCTACAGCTCTGGTGTGGCATTATACCTGCAAAATAGAAAAGACAATTTCAGTTTTCTTGAAGTTGCAAGAAGCAATGAAAACGTACATGTTTGTATGTGCCTTGTGGGTTTGTTAGAGATAAACTCACCTCAGTTGCAATAATACATTCATCCTTTTCATCTGATATTACAAAGACAGACTGGTACTTTGTGTCTTTGCATTCAGCTTCTGGACTCTTCTCTGATGTCTCACTAAAATTAAAAGATAATAAAAAGTTAGGTATTTAAAAATCCAATTGACAGAAAGACTCCAATTAAGTGCAACTGGCATCTCTGATAATGTTTAGGATTATTCACCTTTTTAAATGTTTTCTGTGTTTTTCTTCTGAGTCAGAGTCAAGACCCTCACATTTTACATCATTTTTCTCCAAGTCCTCTTTTCCAAAGTCCTCCTGCTTCAGCTCATGAACAAGATTGTAATCCACTAATGAATAGCGAGACCTGTAACCTTTCTTTTCTCCACCTGTGGCGTCACTCTGAAAGTCCACCTTCTTGTTGGTATTCTTCACCTGCGTAGTGCCAATAATGCTGACGGTCAGGTCCTTCTCTCGACTGCAGTTGTTGGTCAGGTTGTTCATGGTCTCACTTTCAATGTGATTATCAGCTTGCTGGCTTCTTTGCTGTAGTTTTATGCGGATATACACGACCAGAACAGCACACCCAAGCAGGAGCAGAAGAACCAAAATAATCCCAGCACAGACTGCCGTCCATGGAAATTCGTTATCCTCCTCATCGTCAGAGTACCTTTTGTCCGGTCCCTCTACAACAGGCTGTCCTTGAGGGTTTTCAGGGAGCAAGAACTGGCAGTTACGTCCTCCGTACCCAGGAATGCAGGCACACACATAGCGATTATCCCTTTCATGACATGTAGCTCCATTGTGGCAAGGGTTATGTGCACACTTATTGACAGGTAGGCTGCAGTTCTTGCCAGTGTATCCAGGTGGGCAGGTACAGGTGTAGTCGTTGACTCCGTCTTGGCATGTTCCTCCATTCTGACAGGGGTAGGCAGCACACTCATCAATATTGTCGTCACATTGTGTGCCCGTAAAACCCTCTGGACATTGGCAGAGATAGGAGTCCACAAGGTCTAGACACTGGGCACCTGAGAAAGATTTAAATAGTCAAGTATTAGATAAACTGATCACCAAATGTCTAAAACTGAAATCAATTCTTGAATAATTTCAAATCAAATGTAATATTAGTTTACCATTTGAGCATGGATTTGAACTACAATGATCAATCTTCTTTTCACAGTTAAAGCCGGCATAGCCCGTGGGGCACTGACAGAAGTATCCTCCATCAGGATTGTCAGCACACCGTCCACCATTAAAGCATGGGCCATCAGCACAAGTCATGGCACTCAGCTCACAGTTTCTTCCATAGAAGCCAGGAGGACAGGTGCAGCTATATGTATTCTCAAGATCCTGTGTAACAAAAAGAATTATAAGGAAAAGGTGTTTAGAGAAATAGGGTTCCAGGTTTGAAAAGCTTAGTGGCTTAGTGTTAAATTGTCTTTTTGTTCAATATCACTTTGAGTACAATAATACTTACAGTGCAGCTTCCTCCATTTCTGCAGGGGCTCCCAGAGCACTCATTAACCTCAATCTCACAGCTTGCCCCAGTGAAACCAGGCTTGCAGGTGCATGTGTAGCTGCCTTGACCAGTGTTAGTGCAAGTAGCCCCATTCTGGCACGGTTTGTGGTGTGTGCAGTAATTAAGATCTGAAACACAATGCCAAGTATTACTCCTCCAGTTCCATATTCAACAATAGTACCAGGTACCTTGTGTTGCTGATGCTTAAACGCAATGTTGAAAACATTTTTAAACAAGATTAACCTTGGTTGCAGAAGAGGCCACCCCAGCCCTCTTGACAGTTGCACTGCCATGGCTGCTGGCAGGTACCATGTAAGCAGCCAGGATAGCGGATACAGTCATCACAGTATTTTCCACTGAAGCCCACCCTGCATCTAAAACAACACAGAATATTAGGATTCATTGTCTTTTTTAAGAAAACAAATTCTTTTTTTCTTCTTCTATAAAACACTTATACTTACTTGCATTCACCAGGTTTGTCACAGAATCCATGCTCCTCATCACACCCTGGGAGACAGATTGCTATAGAGAGAAGACATTGGTAAATTAATTGTGGCAACAAGTAACATATTTGAAACAAACTATTATTCAGGCACATTTAGTGACCATTTTCCAAACAAATTCAGTAATTGTTTCTGATCTGGGATAGTTGCCTAATGTGTAGGTGTCTAGAAAAACATGCTCCTGTCATCACCCTGGGAAAAAGACCCTGCTTAACACACTCACACTCATACAAAAGATTTACAAACAAAAGCCTCCTTTTCTTCTACCGGTGGGTCAGAAGTTCCTTTTTTCACTTTGTTCATGCAGCCCCCTCCCCATAATGTCGCAGAGATAAGGGTGGACAGCTGGTGGACACGCTGCTACTGCAGGACAGCTGCTGTATTGTCTTCTCTCACTCAGCAGCTGCCTGCTTCTAACAATACATAGACACGCTGAGCCAATCAGCAGTGAGCGCTCTGCCAAACAGCCAATCAGGTGAAGACTTTAGTCTACGGGCACGCGTGCCATTATTTAGCTAACGGCTCTGTTTTGAATGATTTGAATGCGTGATGCGAGGAGCACTTCCGCACAGAGGTAAATCATTTTATGCAAGATTTTTATCATGCATTACCTTCAGAGGAATGCTCACGTAATTAATAGGTGCTCGAAGTTATAGTTCCCGAGATACTTACGCTCTGTGCAGTATTGGCCTTTCCATCCGGAATTACAGATGATCTCTCCGCGCTCTCCGCACGTGAAGTGACCGAAAGTGTCGTCTCGCGGACGGCAAAACACCGAGCATCCTTCTCCATAGTAATGCTCATCACACACAAATCTGTACGAGTACTTCAGCTCTGTTCTCCCGGCCACTTGTAGATCTTGAGACCATTCTTCACCGACTGTCAAGTGCCTCTGGGTGGTCACACGACTGATCAAACGTTCTGGGTTTTCTTTAACAGAAAAAGTTGTCATTAATTCTTCCATCCAGTTAGGAGAAGATGAACACTGTTATTGTTTTGAAACTTTTTCAGCTGGCCTTACCGGTTGATAAATCCTCAGCAGAGTCTGTATGCAGTGCCTCAATAATGAGTGAAAACGTCCCCTGTAAGGTGAGAAAGGAAAATGTAAGTCAGCTTCAATTAAAATCATGGTGTTTATGCTTAGGTTCTGGCTATGAACACATTCCTACAATAGGAATCCTGATATCTATAACGGAAGCGGAGGATAAATGGAGGTGTGATAACTCTGGGGTTCACGCTCTGCTTCCCCAGGTTCACACTTCCTTAACTGCAGTAAAATGAAAGCTTTCGGAATTTCACGCTGAGCTGGCTGTAACACGCCATCCCTAGGGATGTAAAAATTTCCATGCCTTTAGCACTTGTCCCCGTATTAAATTTACCTTGCATTAACAGACTAATGATGCTTAGGTGACCTTTGTGCTATTAAGCATCCAAAGCAGAATCCAAAGCAAATACTTAAAAATCCGAATCTACTCACCGGCCAGGTAAATCCAAAAGGGAAGCGAACTGGGTTGGTGAAGGTGCTGTCTGAAACAGTTTCAGGAACTTGAAATGAATTTGATCCGAGAACAGGAGTAGTAATTCCTCCATATGTGCACGGAGGCTCCGGGGACACATTAGCCTGATAATGCTTGAGGCAAATCCTAAAAAAGGTTTTGCATTCGCACTGTTGAATCCCTGGCGAGGATCCTCCTTTACAGCAATTAGTGTTGGCCGTTATTCCTTTCTTATTAAGAAACTCTTGTAACTTCAACTCAAAAACCCCAGAGCATAAAATCTGAAAAAGAAAAAAATGCAATTAATAATTAAAAGATATAAGGCTGTACTTTGGTCTCTTTAAGCCTGCGCGTGACCAAACGACATACACACAGTTTTTATTTACCTGGGTTAGCATGGCACAGAGGATGGCAGCTATCATAAGTCGCCCCATGGTGGTAAAGATCTTCAACGAGATGTTACACGTCCACGGGTCGGCTCGCTCAAGAAGTCATGTAAACTACAACTAACACCAGCGGAAAGGGGGAATTCTTCAGCCAAAGCGTTGATGCACTTTTTTTCTTTTTAAATCACTTTATCTTCTTTTGCAGGTCATGTCTTTCAAAAACAGACAAGTAAATCCCAAATGTCACAGAAACAAAATGAGCGATAACTCCAAATTGTCAGTGCGTCCTGTTCACTTGCACTTTCCACATAAAGATGCAGCGGAGACAGTAGGTTGCAACTGTGCTGTTTACTTTGCGCTGATTTGATTTGTACGGGTCCAATCGCTTTTACTCCGACGCTCTTGATTCCATTGGAGAGAGAGTGAGTGTGTGAATATCTGATGTCCCAGTCCGCCTGCTGCCCGTTATATACAGAGTGCGCCTTCTAGGGTAATGAGATGCAAATGAGAGCTACTCCCCAATCTGGCTCGAGTTGTCACAAAGGGACACTTTTCCACCCCATCCACCCCTTAACCACCCCCCACCCCCCCCACACACACACCCAAAGATCGCCAAATGGTCACTGAGCTGTAAAATGTGCAACCTTTCCCCACTGCAAAAGGGAGTGGGGGAAAAGTCTCATTTACATATAGGAAAAAATTCAACCCCAAGAATCCTACACATCCGGGCACAAACTTTCAAATGACATCACATGTCCATGTGGACATTGCTCAGCCTTTCAGACTTGAAAGATTTAAAATAAAAACAGGTATTAAATTGTATCCCTAATAGTACTATATTCTCTGAATATGAAATTTTACCATTGATCAGTGTATTAATCACATGTAATTCATTACTTTTCCTGACATAACATTAAGTAGATTTGGATTTGGTCAGTAGATTCTGAACCCACGATTCGTCTTGATTATTATATCATTGGTCATTTTAAGAGGATAGAGGATCATGCTCCTGTTTGCAAATCCCAATTTAGAACTTTTTTTAGAAAGTAGAAATTTTTAAGTATTTTTTCAAGTGTGGTTGTTTGTTTATTTATTTGTTTGTTTATTAATTCGTTCATTTGTGATGAAAAGTAATGGATCTGAACTAAATTCAAACTGAGCCAACAGATATTTAACCTAGGCTACAGAGGAAACTTTTTTTATACAATTTTATTTGTCTCAGGTGTTCACATAGTGAGCACGGGGTTGCTCTAAAGTTTATATTTTAACTTCTTGTATATCTAAGCTGGGCAGTAAAGCATAGCGGGTGTGTGTCGCTCGCGTGGCTGTCATTAAAGCACTTTGTTATTGTGTGAGGGAAGAATAAGTTTGTTCTTTGTGCTCTCAGCTGTATGGTAATGCGGCCAGCACCTGCTCCCATCACAATGTAGTGGAGAGAGAGAGAGAGAGAGAGCGAGCGTACGATTTTGCCCAAAAACATCGTCTAAATAACTGCCGCCTTTTATGTGAGTGTATTCTCAAAACAACAACAACAACAACAGCTAAAGAGAACACGTTAATTTCTCCGTGATTAGAAACTCAAATTACACCGTCGTCCTTGTGGTCTGTCGCAGTGCGCATGCCGAAGCGTGTATATGTGTGTGTGTGTGTGTGCGTGTGAGGGTGGTCTTCATTAGGGCGTTAATTGAAACGACTAGCCGTTTTTATACTGCAGGAATGCAGCTGCATTTGAATATTTTTTTTAATCGACCCGTCAGTGATGTAGCAGCTCAGAGGCTGTGTTTTCAAAGCAAACAGTTAGGTGTAGATACAGAAACCTCTTTGTAGAAAGTAGATTACTATGAAAGTGCTGGAACAGACAGTTTGCAGTTTATTATGAATGCAAATTCGTTCTTTTGAGGTTGACAAAATAGCATGGTTGTTAGAAACAATATAGCCTAATTAAGATTTAAGAGTTGAGAGTACGAGTTAGTATAAGAGTTTGGATTGATAAAATCTGATCTGATCTTTCTCATCAAACTGATATAGCCCACAGATGTCAAACCAAACGTCCTCAACCATGCTTTTAAAAATGACGATGCTTTTTATTCAGAATATATCCATCTATACACCTTCCAGCTGACCAGTGAAAACATCCCCAACCATCTCTCATCACATCACAGTGGACAATTCTTTATCCGGACGTAGCACACATTTCGCGATTACCACAGCAAAGCGTAACTGAAAGGCAAAGTGAAACCTCTTGGATTTATGCCCACTTCGTTTATTCTTTTCAAGAATAATTTATGCCACGCGATTCTGTCTTGGTTAAATCAAGCAGAAAGCCCCTCTTCTTTCTCCCCTTCTCCCTCCTTTCTGGAGCTGGACTATGGAGAGACTGTTTAACTTAAGTGTTTCTATAGGGGGCTGTTGTACTTTAACTCCTGCCCACCAGTAGCTGTGCTGAACAAAGCCCGGGACTCGAGGTTCGACTATTCATCTTTTCTCTGCGCTTTAATTTTCATTGATTTTGAATACAAGGGGAGCCCTTTGGGGATTCTCTCTGAAGGCCACGACACGCCTTTAGACGCGCTCAGCACCTCCCCCCCCCCCCCCCCCCCCCAAAGCCAACCATCTGCTCCCAACCAAATGGCGTGTTTTTTTCCCCTTCTTTTTTCCCCACATTTCAACTGCATGTCTCCACTGTTCCTGTGCACAGCACAGTCTTCCTCTAAACTGGACTGGAAGCATGGCAAAGAACCCGCAAGTGAATGGCAGGCCACTGGCCATATGGTAAGGGAAGCTGAAAGCGAGTAAAAATGGCCCGTGGGAAATCCAATGTACTATATCAAATAGGGATATGACTTCAAGGGTAAACATTATGCGTATAGAACAGTCCGGTTAAACAGGATGGAAAACGCAAAAATCATATTCATATTATCAATCACGTCCAAGATAATACTGTCGCCGAATGTTATTTATTACATTAATTGACGCATAGCGCACAATTCCTTTATCTAGGCCAAACACAGGATAAATGAGTTGTGTGGCCTATGGATGTTTTATTTGAGAGAAGAAACAAGCTGCAGCAACGTGACGCAGCAGAAGTCGCGCGCCGATTACAATGACAAAGGAGCAGTCGCGTGGCCCAAGCCTGCGCATATGATTGATAAGAAGCAACACCGAGGATGAAAACATCCAGTATCCAGGTCTAGCTAATGGCAAACGACCATCTGTGGGCTCTGCGTGTTTTCTCTTTGTAAACTAACAGTCCAGCGACGAGATTAACAGATTAGTACTGATTCCAGGCAGGTCTTTGTATTTTAAGTCCGATTAATTTTGCCAGCTGCTGCAAACTAGCAGGTAGTCCTCGCAGTGTGTGTGCGCGTGCGTGCGGCTTGAATTCTTCGGCTGAGGAGAGTCGCGTGCCGATGCCCCTTAGAGAACATCTGCCCCTTTTCCCCAGGGTGGTTTTGTTCATATGAGAATTTTAGAATGAAAGAGAAAAAAAATCAATAACTTACAGAGAAACAACCTGCTCGTTATATGTGGTTATAGACAGCCTATATAGACATGTACATTAGTTCATTCAGCTCACTTTATCAAAATAGGCTACTGTAAAGCTTTGGAAAGTTAATAGTGGTTAAAACAATCATATGTAGTCAGGTTTTTTTTACGTTAAGCAAAATGCAGTGGTTGCACTGATGGTGAAATAACAAGCCGAAGATTAAAGCCAAAAAAAGCAAACAGGCAAACACAACCAGCAAAGTTGATGATTACAGCGTTTCTTTTGGGATACTTTTTTGTTTGTTGTAGCTAGGCTTATGTTGTCACTTAGTCTGATTTGTGTGGATACGCTGTTACAACTAGGTTATTTTTAAAAGTATCCAAGTGACAGGTTTTAAAATTAGTAGAATTACACATTTCACAGATAAAATGGTCAGAAGTGACACTAGCACTTTCTCCATGTAGCTCTCATTGATTTATTCTGAACTAAAATCTTTTAGCATAAAATACTTTCACCTCGATTTTACTTGTGAAAACAGTTTATATTAATATTTTTTTCAACAAGACAGCACAACTGCTGTGTGTGTTTCAGAGAGAGAGAGAGAGAGAGAGAGAGAGAGAGAGAGAATCTTGCATGATGGTATGTACTGCGCCTTTAAGGCGTTGTGGACTGTGTGCGGTTTTCCGGAAGCGGAAGTATATGTAGATATTCACTGTAAACATTGTGCAAATCACTGCGTAGTATCTGACTGGCAGTTCATTGCCTCATCAAGTTTAATGGTATGCATTCTGAGCTTGTTTTGCAATCTTTCATGTTATCAGTTTGATATATTAATGCTGTAATTTTTTGATTGCATGAGAACTTTAGCATTAAATAGGACTCAAACCTCTACTGTCTTCTTATATACTGCTACGACTTTTTGTCCAGTGGAGTCTGTTTAGAAAGCGTTGCATGTAATTATTTAGGGGGGAATTAAATATCTAGCTGTGAAGACACTGTATAAATTCTTCCACGTTCTGTTGACTCATATTTATTTGCAGTGAAACTGTTGACCACATGACAGATAACCTGAATATCAGTTAAACAGTCTTAACGTGACACTTTTATAGTGCAGATTTAGTATAATCTGTGGGATTACTTAAACTATACTGCAACCTTGACAATATTTTGCCAAAATGACTTACATTAACTTAAAGCAGGGATTCACAAACAGCCAGGGATGCCCTTACTTGTAAAAGCAAACAAACAAGCAAAGTAATTAATTACTTAACTACTACTACTACTACTTATAATAATAACATAATTCACATAGGCTAATAACTATAAGAACTTAATTATAATAACTGTGATAATGGTGGGTTGTGATAACCGCCACTGAAACAAACGATCATATTCACAGTGCCACACTAAATACCACTTTAAAAGTAATGAAAGCTTTGCTATGCAAAAGTAAATAAAAACATCTCTAAATCAAACTGCACATATCAGTAAATAAAACGAATTTAGGAAATAACAAATTGATATGCACACATAGATATATTCTTAGAATATATTCATATTGTTCAATAATGTTAATCTAAATCATGCGTTGCTTTGTTTCTTTTCTTAAGTTCTGAACCTGCAAAAAAAGTGTGCAAATATGGGAGTAAAAGGCTTACAGTACTTTATGGAGACTTGTTATCCTGACACTTGTCTACATGTGGACTTGAGACAGTTGGCTGCAGCTCATGCCAAAGCTCATCCTGACATGATGCCTACCATGGTGGTGGATGGAATGGCCTGTTTGAGGTACTGGTATCGGTGTGAAGCCTGGGTCCATGGTGGTCAGTGGCAAGAGTACATGCATTTTCTACACAAATTCGTGGATGCATTTAAAGTGTCCGGCTTAAGGTTGGTCTTCTACTTTGATAGCACTATAGAGGAACAGAAGAGAGCAGAATGGGTGAAGAGACGCCTGAGAGTCAACCAGGATATAGCCAGGATATTTAACCACCTTAAGAATCGTCACCAACAACCAGATAGAAAAATGTTCTGCCTACCTTCAGGACTGGCCAGCTTCTCCACATTTGCATGCAAATCTCTTGGTCAAGAAACATACTGCTCTGTTCGTGAAGGAGACTACGAGATCGCTGAATATGCACTCTGTAACAACTGCATCGGTATTCTTAGTCAGGATACAGACTTTATCATTTATGACACAGTTCCTTATATGTCCATTGCTAAACTCAGATTAGAAGATATGACGACAGTCCAGTACTCAAGAGAAAAGCTGTGCCACATTCTGAAGCTTCAAAAATCTGATCTTCCTTTTCTGGCTTGCATCCTGGGTAATGATATTGTCCCAGAGCATCAACTGCAGAATCTCCGTAAAAGTGTTTTGAGCTTGTATGGGAAAAAGCACCCAGGTGATAAGGTCCAGGCTGCAGCAGAGTTCATAAACAGCCATTGTCCAAATAGTGATGAAACACGGATCTCCACTCTACATTTATCCAAAGTTGATATGGAGGTTGTTGAAAAGGGAATCCAGTCATATCTTCTCCCAGGACAAACATCACCTTGGTTAGATCGAAGCTTACCTTTGCCAAAGCAGGTGTGTGTGATGGAAAAGTACCTGAACAAAGATATATTGCAGGTATTGTATAACTGAATCTCTGCAATATTTTAAAAATCAGTGTAAAAAAACATTTGATTAATTTTCTAAAAAAAAAAGAAAATTTTCTGTCCTGCAGGCAGCAAAAGAGAGGCACATCCAAGCAGAGGGCTTTATGATCTATAATGTCCTGCAGTATGGGGTGGTGGAATGCAGCAATACACTGGAAGATGAAGAACTTGGTCTGCCACCACAGGCGATTTTATACCAACCACTTAGAGAACATATCTACAGTATTCTCCTGCCTAGTAAGTTTCTTTTCTAACTGTTTAATATATATAACTTGTCATGCTTTCAGAATGAATCATCTGTTGCAACTTCATACTCAACAAGTAGAGGCAATTCTCTTTTTACAGACATACTGCATAATTACATAATTAATCATGAAAGCACAAGAATTAAGAAAAACGACTTCTCTTAGTATCCTGCATGAGGAATTGAACAAAATTTCCAGGAACACTGTGTGTGATGTGGATATACACACTGGATGTGTCACCAGTCTATTGCAGGCCATGAAAAACACACACACACACAGTTTTTCATGTTTTTTGGAAGTAGGAGAAAACCACAGATCCTGGTTTAAACCCAAACAGACATACCATGTGAAATGCCACACAAACAGTAACCCGAGGTCAAAGAATTTCATACTAACTAACAGATTTATCTCACTTCTCCATCTCCTCTGTAGGTTCTTATGGTGAAACAGTGTCTGTGCAGGAATGGTTTGTTTTTCCTGGGAATCCACTTAAAGAACCCCAAAAGGTGTATCCAAAGCCTCTAAACCTTCCAGGTGCTATATATTTTATTAACCTAAAGTCTAAAAACAAGCATGTCTGACTGATACCACCACCACCACCACCAATTTGATAAAAAATTCCAGGACAGTGGTAGCTTACAGGTTAAGGAATTAGACTACTGCTAAGCTGTAAGTCACTTTAAAAAGTGGCAGTTAAAGTAATAGAGATATATGTAAAGTTCCATAAAAGCAAAAAAAAAAAAAAAAAATAGTAAACATTTTATGCTAAAGTGCTGCTCCCTCCACACTCTTCTGCTCTGTTTGTTTTTAAGAGGTTGCTTTGTGTTTGTGGTTATTGACATATCAACACTGAAAGGTTAACAGTGTTTCCAGTGACAGATTTCTAGTAGAGGATAAACAAAGCAGTGTATACAACAATGTCTAATGTCCTCAGTAAAGCTGCTTTATATTTTATCATGTTTTTTAAGCAGTTGACTAAACATTTAGATTTGTGGCCAGAAAAGCGTGTGCAGTTTTGTTTATTACAACAGTCTAAAATATCTGGTCTGGTAGATTATTTTTCTGATGGGATCATTTTTAGACAATGTGATAAATAGCTAATAAGAATCAGATATCATAGTGTAGTTTGGGTCAATAAGAGCTCATTAGATTATTAGGAGGAAGCCCACAATGCAAAAATAGCATACCATACATTTTTTCTGCTTGCCATGTTCTCCCTGCTGCCATTCTAATAATTGCTTACTGTATTGGTCAATTCACAGAAGGAACTCCTGACCTTACGACTCTGTGGTTCGGAAATGCTACAGAGGTGAAAAGCATCCGAGTGTCCGCTTTCCTGGCTGTTTTTGACCTACAGGACTTTACTGAAGATCTTAAATCTTTTGACACTACTTTGGTAGCTGTGATTTGTCTTGTAGCATACATAGCTACTCAGGTGCGTTTAACGTGCATGTCGCTGTATTCTGCTTGAATGTACTACATAATGTAATGTACTACATAATTGCAACCTAATCACACACTGACCTATTTATTTACTCTAGCTTGTTGATTTACATTACACTTCCCTAGTTACTTCAACTGAAAAGGCCTTTCTTTATATTCGATCCTCTAATTGTTTGTTTTGTACACTGGATTATAACTTTCACTGCTTGCAAACTAAAGAGAAATATTTGTTCTTATTTTAGGCTAAACACTTTTCCGTAGAAGACATAGATGCATATCTAAGCCAAGCCGTCTGTATCAGATATAAGTCTCACACAGAGCTGCAGCACATGAGGGTAAGCAGTTTGTGTATTTCTCCTCCTTTGGAACTTACAGGCAGCTTCATGAAGGGAGAGGAGTTTGCTTTCACTTGGTCTGAGCCATGAAAGTGTTAAAATGGGTCTAGATTTAGGTCTTTCCTTCATTATTAGCTTAAATATGTAATCTTTTCCAAAGGTGCCCTCCAGCTATGTGCAGTTTGTGTTTTTAACTCCACATAAGTCTCCACATAAACAGAAACAGTGCAGTGTTTTGGGTGCTGGTGAATGATTAAAGCACATTTGTATCCTGCATTCTCAAGGAGACTGCAGGCTGATTTCCTCAGTGCTGCAACTCCGGGTAAATACTTCTCTCTCTTGCCAAACCAGCACTTCATGAAACCATCGTTTTCTCCCAAAACAGCAAGTCGTCTTGAACGATGTGTTGGATTCTATCACTCTTCGGGAATAAAGAGAAAAGAAAGACTGGGGGGATCATTTTTGGTCGCTTTGTGACATTCCTCCCTGAAACTGCTCTAATTGTGGTCTGAACCTGAGAGCAACGCTCTGGTGACAGGCTCCGAGACGTCCCTGCTGTTGACCACAGGCCTATTTCAGCTCCCTCCCTAATTTAAACCTACTACACACACTATTTAAGACATTGCCTCCACGGGCGCCCATGGTTTTGGGGTGGCCATATTGAATGTTCTCTGTGCAGTGGAGTAATGTTTGACTAATAAGATCCTCACAGAAGATATCCAGGATGCCTCTGCATGAGTTACATGTTTTTCTGCTTTGTGCATGAACCGATTCCCCTCAGCTCCCAATGCGCACACAGTCTCTGTTTGCATGTTAAAAAAAGAAATCATGCATTTAACCCAAAAAGCTTAGGTAACTATAATCTCTTATGTCTAATCTTTGATAGATATCAGCTTACTCTGATATATCAAGTTGTTTAAGCATATTGATCTTTTTATTCATATCTCTTCAAATGTTTGAGGGATAACTTGAGGGAAATTCTACAGTAAGCAGATAGTTTACCTTTTTGAGCTTTGATGGTTGTTTGTTGTCAACATGTCTGCATTGTTTCTGTGTGTACATTTCAGTAAAGCTGAGGTGAGATAGGGGCGTTTATATTTCCAGTAATATGCAGGGTGGTGAATGATTGTGTTCAGGGTCTATGTGTTTTGGGGGCACCAAGCAGCAGGTGTTGAGCTGCTGAGCGACTCAGGCAAGCGTGTGTGTGTGTCAGTGTCTGTGTGTGTTTAAGTCACAGTGGCGACAGCTTGCCGCTGGCCAGATGAAAGTGTGTGAAGCTCTCCTGCCTCCCATGTGCCGGAGGGAGGCAGGAGCACCTGTTGCACACACTATTGTTGTGTCCCATCAGGAGCAACACTGTCACATCTGCCTGAAATGTGAAAGGGGGATCACAGGGGAGGAGGCGGGGGGAGAGACGAGGCAAGCTTTAAGAGCCAGACAGATGGCAGGAGAGTCTCCTGGGGCTGCTTGATACCCCCCTCAATCTCTCTCTCCTCCTTTGCTGCTTTGTGACAGTGAGGGAATGTGAATACACACACGGATGCCTCTGTGTGCCGAAAGCAACAACCACTACACACTCTTAACTGCTAACTACTAGCATTTTATGTTTTGGAGAAACTTTATGAAATTAAAAATTTTAACCCAGTAGTGAACCAATACTCACTGCTTCTTGTGCAATATCTATACATTTTGTTTCCCCTGTGTATACTGGACTCTATTGTTTAGTATTCTTCTCCATACATGAATGTTTCAGGACATGTAATGGCACAGATGCACCCTCACACAGGTGAATGATCTGCTCAGAAGGTTAAGAGTTACCATTAATGTTAATCTGTGCCCTGAGGCCCTGCCTTAGTTTCACAGACATCTGGCTGGAGCAGCTTTCATTGTTTCTGTGGTCAAATGCTGGAAGAACAGCTGCTGCTCTTGCTTTTAGAATAAAGCTCGGCACTCTATCTCTGCGCCTAACAGCAAGCTACCATTGCTAATCATTGTCTAAATGTTTGCTGGCAGGTCTTCAAGCATGAAATTTTTTTGAATCTGTTTTTAATCAGTACAACCCAAATAATGTCCAGCTTTCAATAGGTACAATAATGACTTAGCTAGGAAATGAATTGAGTTGCAGTCCATAAATAGAAATGACCTGAATTGCAGTCTTAGAAGAAAACCCAGCCCCTAATCATTGTAATGTTATAATTGATGATATAAAGGCTTGGGCCGTTAGCCACCGCTGAAGCTTTTGACATCATGTGCTTTTGTTTACTTTAGTGTAAGCTGTGTTTGAGACCAGAGCAGGTGGTTGGCAAGTCTTTCATTTTGGTGTCGCAGGCGCTAATCAGTCAGTCCTTCTCTTATCTCTCTCTGCTGGGGGGGGTGGCCAGGTGAGCAGTGGACAGTTGAGGGGGAATCTGCCTCCACCCCCACACACATCCCGTTATCTCTACTCTTTCTTCAGTTTACATTCCAAGTGCTGTAGCCTTAGTGTAGTCAAATATATAATGGACTTTAATTACTCACCTTTGTCTATCTGATTTGAGGTTTTAAACCTCAGTCTTGCAATATTAAATTTATCCTTTGTGTAACTGATTTTGCAGGTTCCTCAGGTGGACCCAAGGGCTGTTCATCTTGGTTCCCTCTTTGTACGGGGCCTAACCTATCTGATTGCTGCCAATAGTGCCTGTGGAGTTCCTTTTCCAATGAATGAGCTCATGCCTTGGAAAATGTTTGATGGCTTGCTGTTCCATTCTAAGTACCTACAGGCACATTCTGGTTGTGCTAAAGAGGAGCTGCTAGAGGGCAATGTAAGTAGAGTATGCTTGTTGAAGATGTTAAATGTGTTATAAGGTGTAAGGAAAAGATGTAATATATTACAGTGGACTATTGTTATCCATTTTTTATTTGGAAACACAAAAAAGGTTTTAGAAATTTGAAATATTTAAAACAAAAAAGTAAATGTTTAATATCCTGAGTATTTACTATTTAGGATTCTATTTCTAGCTCCCTATTTAAATGTAAGCAAGTGTTGCCCATGTTAACTGCTTTGTACAAAAAGGTCAGATTTTGTCTAATCTCTTCTGCTGAAGCATGTGTTCAGACGACATGCTGATGGATTTGATCTAAAATGGATCATAAGCTTTTGTACATGCCAGCTTGAGTGTACGTTTAAAGCAAACAGGGCATGTACCAAATAATAAGAAACTCTGAAATACATGTAAACAAGTTGTGCATAATTAGAATTTGTAATTAAATAGTTATATTGAATTAGAAAAGAATCAGAAGTAGAAGATTTTCACTAGTACTCTCAGACTTTTGGACCCCATTTTATGTATTCATCAATAACTGGCAAAAGGCTGTGGATGAGTAACATTGTTTATCCAGTGCCCACAGTATCTCCTTTGATGAGTCAGGCCAGTCCCAGCCAGTGGTCCATATGTCTGACACATGCTGCTCTAGCTTTGAACCAGACTAGCAACAGTTTTTCCGGCAAGCATCGGGTGCAGATCATATACTCTATATGCACACATGGAATCTGGCTTGATTTGCAGACAAAACATAAGTAGGCACAAGTACTTTATCTCTTGTATCTCTTTTCTATTTAATTCTATTATTGGTTTGTTAATTAGCTACCATTACACAATATTTTGCCTTAATATGAATCAATATATAGTCAAATAAGAGCTGGTCTCATGGGTTTCTACTGCAGCTGGCTTGACTGTGGTATAGATTGGCTAATGAAAAATAGCTGTGTAGTCACTAATATCCTGTACAGACAGCTCATTAAACAAGTAGTACTGCCTCTTCATTTTGTATATCAAGATAAGAAACTTAAAACTGGGAAATATCATTGTGGTACTCCTTCACCTGCCATTATGCATTAACTCTAAATAAGAACTTAATAGCTCATTGGATTAAGAGGCTGGCTTGTCTGCTCTTTCTCAGGAGTCCAATTTTTTTCTTAATTACTCAACCCAAAATTTTCACTCCTGTAATTTTTTTCTATCTGAATTTCCCACAGTTTGAAATTTTGTGTGATTTTTTTTTTTTACTTGTTTTTTTATGTGTAAATGTTTTTTTGTTTTTTTTTCAAAAACATCTACAAGCATTACAAATTTAAGTTCATACTGAGCATATCCACACAGGCTATAAATGTAGTTTGTGTAATAACAAGCACATTATGTCTGTGAAGAGTGACAATAAGAAACTGCACACAAGCCATCACACGTAGCTGAAAATAAAACACAAACAGTGATGTTGTCAAAGTAATCATATTACGTCTTTCTTTTTTTGAGTAATATGGAGTGTGTTGTTTACCTTGCAGCCTACATGGGTATCACTGTTTCTCACACTTCGCGATCTGGTGCTTAGAGTCTGCAGAAGACATGGCTCTACTGTCCGTAGTTTTCCATGCCGACTTCAGCATGGTGAGAGAGCAGCTTTTTTTTTTGTACAAGTTAATCCACATGGTAAATCTGAATTTCCAACCACAAAGAACTACAAAAAATGTTGCTTTAAAAGGTAAATTATTTGTGTGGTAAACACTTTTCTCTGAAGTGACTTCAGAAGTAGCTGAGCAGCAGACCTGAGACATGGCATTCACAAGCACAGAAGCTTAACCACTGACCTTACCCAGCCTCATGGAAAAAATAACTGAATACTGGGATGCTTATTATTATTATTATTATTATTATTCTCCTCATCCACTCTACCGCTGAGCTGCAAAGCAAAACTGGAGACATTGCTGTCTTTCGACTATGCAGGTTTGATCATGCTGTGATTATTTCCTTTTTCGAGAGCCTGATCATCAGTGCATGAAGAATACATGAACATAAGAATGGACTGATAGAGCAGAGCACACACTGTACTGCAGAGAATAATCCAGTGGTCCCTCTTGCAGACAAACAATATCCTTTCCCCTGCATAATACACACCATCTGCTCTGTTGCAATGACACACTCTGCAGCCAACTTTAGATACGGCCACTGCTTTGTCATAACAAGAATAGTTTTTTTTTTAAAAGGATGTGAGCTATATTAAGTAACATAACAAGACAACAAAATTATAACGTGGGGGCTGTTAAAAACTCCTGGAGCCCTGCTTCTTTTCACTGATATCCAGCATACTGTGGCTCCTTAGCATGATTAAAAGAGACCTTGTGGTGAAATCATCTCCATCTGTTTTTTCTATTGATGTTGAACAGTGTAAGAAACGCATGTTGTGTCTTGGTGGCAAGCTTTGTTTATGTTTACACTAACACTATATCATGTTTGCTGCATGTCTTCGTTTATTTGTAGTGTCATCTAGAGTCTACCACTAGATGCAATATTTATCTGGCTGTATTTATTATGTTTTTTTAATGAAGAAGCATTACAAATGTCACTGGAGTAATATTTCTTTTCTGGGTGAAAATACCACATTGACATGCATAATAATACAATTGCCTACATAACTGCAAGACAAAAGAGAACATTCACTGGTGTTTCTGGTTTGGTTTCATTTTTCTTGTTTTTCTTAGAAGGGGATTATTTTGCCCTTCAGATTGTGTATTCTGTCAGTAGAAATATGATATTCAAGTATATGTATAAAAAAGAGTCTGTCTCTAATTTATGTCTGCATTTGAGCTGGTAATCACTGCCTCAGGCTTGTGGGGAGGTGGTGGTGGAGTTCAGGCTTTGGAGAATTATATGGTTTATGTTTCCAGTGATTCGCAATTTCTCTATCCCTTAGTAAATTAGGGACCGAGCCCCATAATTAAAATCACGTTTCAATGATACTGTCATTTCCTCAGGGAGGCCTATGGATGGAGAGTTTCACAGAGAATGGGAACCCCAATTCTTTAGCACCCTAGATGGCTCCCATAGACAGCAGCCGAGAGGTCCAGATTTCCACATGCAAGGTAAACTGCACACAGCTTAGAAACACTCCAGTTCATTGGTGGTGTTGGCTGTTTGTCTGTAGGTAGACTCTAACGTTAGAAAGCATACACTATTTTTTTTTTAACCCATAGGACGTCATTATAGACCAAGATCAAGTACAAGACATCCTAACAGAAGGTATCACCTTGCCCCAAGGTACATCTGCTAACTGAAATTCTTTAGTCTGAATGGTCTTATTGTGAAATTTTATTGTCATAAATCATGTTTGTTGAACTCCATTACATACTCTGTTACAGATGGCCTCAGTAGCAAAGCTAAAGACCAGATTTCACTTGACCCAGAAATGTGCAAGAAAAGAGAACATGGAGCTATTTGACGGATCATTCATTCCAGTGAAATGACAGCATCATTGATCTTCATGGATTCTCGGGTTCTTTTGTGTCCCCTTACCATCCTTTAATGCAGCTGGTGGTATACAATGCATTGTCTTGTCTGCTGTGGGTTTTACTGTCTGGCTTTGATGACTGAATAGGCCTGTGGTAGCTTTATAGCACACTTTTCCACACACTGTTTTGCTATCAGTGAGGGGATGCTGCTGCCATAATGAAAACCAGTAACAATATTTTCCATAGCTACTTATGAAAACAAAACTGAGTAATAATAAAGCTTAGAGCACCTGCCCTTGCTATTGGCACATATGTCATTTGTTTGCACAGTATACATATCGTCAACAAAAGATGAATTAAGATGTATTCAGAGTCTGTTAGTGAAGACGGCTTCCAAAGAAGAGAGTGATACCAACATCATGCCGCTGTGCATTTTCTCTGTTTATGTCCTAAACTGCTTTAAGCATTAGTTATGGGCTTTTTCTTCTTCAGAATCAGAAAAAGTTTTATTGCCATGTACAGCAACAGGTCAGCAAAGAGCACTTTACAGTACTAGGAATTTGTCTTAGTGTCAGGTGCGAACATATACACAGGTATGAAATGTCTGTACAAATGTACACAATTTTAGAAAAGAGCTAGAATAAGTTAAATAAACACTGTATAAAGTGACTTGCATGAGAAGTAGTGCAATTTAGAATGTAAAAAATGAGTGACTGTCCAAACATATATACAGATGTCAATCTGGAATGAAATAAATATTGTGTACAAAAGTGTGAGTTTGAATGAACAGTAGTGCAATTTAGAATGTGGAAATGACTGTCCATATGTTTTTTAGGGGTTGGGAGGGGGTCATCTGGGGGTAAGTGAGGCACTGTTCAGCAGGCTGACTGCAGTGGGGAAGAAACTGTTCTTGTGGCATGAGGTCCTGGTCCTGATGGACTGGAGCCTCTTGCCAGAGGGGAGGGACTGAAAAAGTTTGTTTCTGGGATGAGAGGGGTTGGCTGCGATCTTGGCTGCACGTCTCCGGGTCCTGGAGATGTACAGGTCCAGGAGGGATGGGAGACTGCAGCCGGTTACCTTCTCAGCAGAGTGGATGACACGCTGCTACTTGGCCTTGTCCCTGGCTGTAGCTACAGCAAACCAGACCGTGATGGAGGATGTGAGAATAGGTTCGATGATTGCAGTGTAGAAGCTCACCAGCATCTTCTCAGGGAGGAGAAACTTTTTCAGCTGCCACAGGAAATACATCCTCTACTGAGCCTTCTTGGTGAGGGAGCTGATGTTCTGCTCCCACTTGAGCTCCTGGTTGATGGTGGTGCCCAGGAAGCGGAAGTACTTGACAGATGTCACTGAAGAGTCACAAAGGATGATGGGGGAGGGGGGCTGGGTCCTTCCTGAAATCCACTATCATCTCCTCTGTCTTGAGAGAGTTGAGCTCCAGGTTGTTCATGCTGCACCATGACACCAGATGGTCCATCTCACTCCTGTAGGCAGACTCATCCCCGTCACAGATGAGGCCGATGAGGGTGGTGTCATCAGCAAACTTCAGGAGTTTGACAGACTGGTGACCAGATGTGCAGCCATTGGTATATAGGGAGAATAGCAGAGGAGAAAGGACACAGCCTTGGGGGGATCCAGTGCTGATGTTCCGGGAGTCAGAGACATGCTTACCTAGCCTCACAAGCTGCCGTCTCTCTGTCAGGAAGTCTGTGATCCAACTGCACATGGAGTCAGGCACATTCAGCTAGGAGAGCTTGTCTCTAAGTAGAGCTGAGACAATCGTGTTAAACATATTGGGTAAAGACATATTTCTTCATCCTAATCCTGAAATAGGACTACCCAGCATATTTTGGAGTTTTCCTGGCTCTTATCTCTGAACCCTGGTTCAAATAATTAGAAGAAATTGTGCAGAAAAATGGTACTTAGGGCCCAAGATACAGAAACACTTTTGGTGTATCCCGAATTGCATACTTGTGTACTATTCTATGCCATTTTGTAGTATAAATAGTGTGAGTAGCATGTTTACACTGAAATAAAAAGAAGTACCTGGATGTGCTGTGGAATGTTGGACAATTCAGGACCTGAATGGTTGCAGCTTTGCTTATGTGTTGTGATTTATTTTTCAACAGTAAAAAAACTTCACTCTATTCTGTTAAAGCTAGCAATGTTGCCTTATATGCGTTTGACGTCTTTTGCAATCATTTGTGTTCCATTACAGATGATACTACCCTACTAAAATCCATACACTAGACTGTAGAGTAAATAGTGTACAAATAGAAATACTTCATTTGGGACACAGCTTTTGTAAATGATATGCATCACTAACAAACTGTCAAATATTTGCCAAGAAACCTACAATGATAAATATTCAGCTGTAGCACTAATTAGCCTAAGGTGATTTATTACTTTAAGTATATCTTATTCTAGGGGAAATTTTAATCAAACAGATGTTTGATAAGTGAGTGCAAGTCTTCCTTCTTGAATAGAGAAGAAAGAGAAGAGTGGAAGTTGTTTCTATATACCCACCCAACCATTACAAGTAATTTTTAGAGTTTTTATATAAAATAATTTAGTTACATTTAGGAAGAAACAAAAACACATTTACACACTAACATCTCATTTAAATAAAGAAGGATTCTTTAAAAAAAAAAAACCTTATAATCGTTGTTGAGGCCAATTTTAAAATCATTTTAAGATATAGCCAAAAATACAGTAAAATATTTTTTTCTCATTAATCTGCAAAATATTGGCACATCACATTAACAAGTATTTACCCTTTACCCAGTACCAACCTCCGTGTGAAATTACAACATATACAATTTAAGTGAACAACAATTAGTAACATTTTGTAGGAAAACGGGGAATATAAAAAAGTGTCTACAACCTGGTTGCATAAGTGCACACCCTTTTAAATTTGGGGATGTGACTGTGTTCAGAATGAACCAATCACATTCAATCACATGTTCCAAAGTATTTGTAATACAGCTATCATCAATTAAATTGTGATGAGCCCCAAATAAATATCTTCTGTGAAGTCATGGTTTACAAAGGCTTGCAAAGCATTCAGACTATCTTGACTTGTTGAAAGTCATTAATCAGGAGAAATTAAAAAAAAAAAAAAAAAAAAAGTTTTCAAAACATTGGATGTACCATGGAACACGGTAAAGGCCATCATCAACAAATAGAAAAAATGGAGCAGCACAGTGGCATCACTCAGAACAGGATGTCTCTCTAAAATATATACAAGGACAGGACTAAAATATACCAGGGAGGCTGCCAAGAGACTTACAGCAACTTTAAAGGAGCTGCAGGAATATCTAAGAAGTATCTCTGCATTTGACAGCAATGTCTGGGATATGGAGTAGACTAAAATTGTCTAAGCTCAACTAAATCCTTTCAAACCATGTGCCAAAATGTGTTATGGTCTGATTGGAACAATTCCAAAAGGTATGATTCCATAATTTCAAAAGGAATTTTGGTGCAAAGAAAAGCACATCAGCTAAAGATCACCATACACATGGTGCAGCATAGTGGTGGCAACATCATGCTTTAGGGCTTCTTCTTGGTCACCTCCCTGTGAGACCTGGTGCTTTCTCACATATTCCATTAAATAAAGAATGATGGAGCCTACCGGATCTTGCATGGTCTTTAAAACTGCAGGAATCTTTTGGTCCCATTCCCCACCTGTGCAGTAACACAAGCTATGGACATTTCCTTTGACCTTATGGCTCGCTCTGACATGCACTGTTAGCTATGGGGTTTTTAGAAACAGATGTGTCTATTTCATATCCATTCAACTGAATCAGGTGAACTTTGATTGGTAGAAAATGTCAATAGAAATAAGGTGCACCTCAACTCTGTGTTATAATGATAGAGTGTTTTCAGAGTTTCACAAAACTGTTCATATTTTTATGGGATTTTTTAAGTAATACAAAACAAAGTTATTTTTAACTACTTATTTACATGTATAAATCCATCCTGGCTTGTACATGTCCCATTTCTGTTATATTTTTTAAAGCTTTTTTCTTTCAGAAGATAGATGATAAACTGGTGGTGATGGATGTGTTAAATAATAATACACATTATAGAATTTTGAAAATAGATCACCTTTATGGTGGTTGTCATGCTTTGTGCTTTGTGTTTTGTTTTCAGTGCATCTGTCCTTTGACCAGGATACACAGAGTCAAACACTGCATGTAATACAATTAATTAGTAATGATGATCAAAGATTGTTCAACATAAGCAGACTATTTGCAGTCTATTGGCCAAAATATCATTACTAGAATGCAGTTTATTACTCAGTATATGAACATGTCTGGGCTGCTCTTCCCTCTGCCCATGAGGCCATGAAACAGTGGCACTGCTGGGATTTCTTAAACAGTCCAGAGAGGAAATAGGATATGGAGAAAGTTCCACAGTTCTTCCTCTCATCTACAGAAAATGAAGCCCCTGCTGGAATGAAAAACAGAGCTATACAAACACACTCCTTGACCTTGGCATGTGTGAAGCATGTAGAAATAGCAGGAAGTGGAATCAATGACAAAAAACTATCCATGACAAAAGAGTGGATTTTTGGATCTACTTTGAAAAGCTTAATAAAAATGTAGAAACTTAATAGAGAACAGAAAGTGATGCAGTTTGAGCTAATTTATGAAGAAACAACACTGGAATTGAGGTCTTTTGTTAATAAAGATGATAATGATGTGTATATAATAAAAATGATGTGATCCTCCTATTAGGGTCATGTATTTGTAGAACTAATCTAAGAGATCATTCTCTTGCAGTAGTGCGAGTTTTACATTTCACTACCAGGGCCAGTACTGTTCTATTTTCCAAACAAATCCTGATCATTTACTGTTTTGTTCTATTTAATCATTTCCTGGTGGCCTTGCATGCAGCTTAGGTCTTTTTTTGAGGCATAAGGCAAAATTAGCAATACAACAATGGAATGTCAGCTTAATTATAGTTTGTATGGGTCAAAATTAGCAACCCAGAACCATAATCTTCTTTTTATCGGTTCACTTTTAGCATGTGTATATGTGTGTGCACGCGTGTGTGCGTGTGTGTGTGCTCGTACGGTAAATATAGACTCTGTGCCCATGGCGCTGTGGTCATAGCCTAGTGGGTTGTGGCTGGAGTGGGCGTGAGTGGGGGATCTGGTGCAGGGGATCAGTGGTGAGAGGTAGTCATCACTATAGCTGTAGTGGGGATCTGAGCGTTTGTTGTGCAGCAGACTCTGTGCACTTGGGGTGGGGTGGGCTCTGCCACAGGAACCCAGACTTTGGCACATACTCATCTCTGTTTCCTTTATAAAGGGATAGAATTGTTGGCTCAAAGAAGCCACAAATGCAAGCTAGGCCTTTTTCTTTTATTTATCTATTTATTTTTTAATCAAGCTAAGTACCCTACATTGGTCAGTTGGCTGGTGCATCTCAGTAATGCAGTAGAGGGTGAATGGAAAAGATATTTGCCAACAACATAAGGATATAGAAGAGTTTACTTGATGTAATGAGGGTAATTATAGATAGTCTGATCTGTTTCTGTAATAATAACCTCCTTCCAAAGACTTGGTCTTATGAGCAAAACACAAAGTCATTCCATAGTTTAAAATTACACTCTGGTACTGTCTTGAAAGAACTGTAATCATTTCCTCATGCCAAGAAGAGCTTGTTTAAAATTAGTATCAGGTAGGGATGCAGCAGAATCCATTGTTCAGATTTTGAAGCAGTTTTGCATATTATCAGGGATATTTTTGTCACTTTACAAAACCTCTAAAAATACAGGACTGTTGTGACTACACAGAGCCCCTGATATTTATGGTTGCAGCTATAAATAGAGGACTGTTAAACCCAGGAACCGGGCCCATTTCTGCGTCTGCCATAATTGTATGTGGATTCTCAAAATTACACAAAACACAACCGAGGAAAACAGACAACTGAGGGCAAAAATAACTTCACTGTTGACTGTTTCAGTAGTGCCTGGTGCTCTAGCTGGCCAAAAACGCTTTATGTCTTTATGTAAGAATCACATTACTTAAACATTGCCACTTCATGTTTTCCTCTCAGCAGTTCAGTGATCATAAGCAGGGCCGGGCTTCAGCTCAGCCATTCCTCTGTTACTCTCTGCAGTTCTGTGAGTAATGGGGTTTGGTCAATATTACTTTACAGAGAATATACACTATTTTACACTGGTTATATTGAGATTTAAAAAGAAAAGAGATGAGGAAGCCCTACTTTATTAACAGATGCAAACATCTGGGAACGTACTAAAATGTATTAAAATATCTTCTGATATCATCTGAAGATATGGTGCAGTTTTTTTTTTTTTTGGTTGTTTTTTTTTGCACAAATTTGTTAGATGTGTTTTATTTATGACTTGTGCATTATTGAGTCTGTACATTTCCAAACATTACATTTCTTATAAAAAATAAATGTTACAGAAAAAGATGTTTGTATGTCTGTCAAGAAAGCAACATATCACCGCTTTTCAGACAAAAATATAAAGCAAGTGTGACAGGCAAAGTCTCCAGGAAAAGAAGATATGTCTCAAGGTGCTCAGTAAAACTTATTTTCCAGTTTCCTTATAGCTCCACAAATGGTACCTGGTACCTTTTTTGTTTGTTTGTTTGTTTGTTTGTTATTACTGTTCACTGCTCTTTATGCAATATTTTTCTTTATGCTCTTTATACTATACTTTAATGAATGCAGAAATATTTAATTTCATTGTTTTGAAGGTATCTATGAATTAGCATTTCTTTTGTATGATCTTAAGACTTTTGTACAATGCATCATACAGCAAAGCCTTTAAATGATCCTGTTGTTATAATGATCAAATGTTAAACCACCAGCCACTATTGGTTTGAGTATTTCAGAAAATGCTGATCTCCTGGGGTTTTTACATATGGCAATCTCTAGATTTCGTGAAAAAAAAAAGCAGTGTGCAGTGGCTCTGTGGCCAGAAAAGCTTGTGATGAGAGAGGGCAGAGGAGAATGGCCAGACTGGTTAAAGCTGACAGGAGGTCTACTGAAACTCAAATTAACCACACTTTAAAACCATGGTAAGCAGTAAAGCATCTCAAAATGCACATTGTGTTCTATTCCTGTCAGAAATCTCAGAACATGAATATGAAGTTGAAGATGAAAAACATCACCTGTTTTTTGTCCAGTTTCAGCTTCACATTCCTGACAGGAGTGATTTTCTGCTGTTGTAACCCCACTGTTCGGGGTGTTATCGGAATCAGAATCAGAAAAAGTTTTATTGCCAGGTCCAGCAAAGGGTCAGCAAAGAGCACTTTACAGTACTAGGAATTTGTCTTGGTGTCAGGTGCGAACATATACACAGATATGAAATGTGTATACAGTTTTAGAATAAAACTAGAATAAATTAAATAAATACTGTATACAGAAAGTGACTTTGCATGAGAAGTAGTACAGTTTAGAATGTAAAAGTGAAAGCGACTGTCCAAACATATATATACAGATATAAAGTATGTACACAATCTAGAATGAATATAATATTGTATACAGAAGTGTGAGTTTGCATGAACAGTAATGCAATAGTGCAATTATGTGTACTGATATGCGTTATTGTTAATATTATTAATATTATTGTATGTATTATTTAATACATTGTATGTTCTTGTTGTTGTTATTAACAGTGGTAGTCTCAATGGTTAAGGTTCTGGGTTACTGACCAGCACCTCCAAGCTGCCACTAACCCTCTCTGCTCCAGGACATCATGGCTGACACTGTGCTTTGATACCAGCTTCATGAGATATGTATAGAAAAGCATTTCACTGTGCTGTAATGTATATGTAACAAATAAACATTTTTTATATATCATTGTTGTTATTATTGTTGTTATAGTGTTTCATGCTATAGTCCTTTATGACTTTCCCCTAAAATTAGTTACTGCTTAACAATAACAAAAAAAAAAGTCTATAATTGAAATAAACTGACTTTAAATGCCATCTCCAGTGACCTTTTGCTGTGTGTGCAGCTATGTAACATTCAAAAATTGAGCCCCACCTCCTCAAGGATGTCATGGAACTATTCCTTCGGGAGCAAGACATATATCAGTCGGAGCAAGCAATCCACCTCTTTCCCAGCCTGTGGGATAAAATACAGCTTGCTCACACAGCCTGGCTGAGGCTAGTGGAAAAATTGCTAGGGGTTGTTAGTAATTTACCTTTAAAGAGATTTTTGCACAGCCATTCACTGATGCAGGATAATCTCTCTTTGTGATTCGTAACAATATAACTCCAAATGAGGAGGAAATGTCAGGTTATGTTTCAGAGGTGACCTCCTCCCCACCCTCCATCTGTAGGAATGGCCTGTGCTCATTGCAACATATGCTGCCTGTTGCACAGCCACCATCTGTTCCCTCCTAACTGATGAAGTGATCCTGTTGCCATGGAGATCAGACCATTCAGTGAACTGGCCTTGGAAACGTTTCCCGCAGGAGCTTCCCCCTTTTTTCTTTTTTTTCTTTTTCTTCCTTTTTTAACGTCTTTCTTTGTGTTGTACAGAAACTCTTCATACAATTCTGACCAACAGAGGAAGCTAAAAGAGGGCCACAACAATTTGCTGTTGACTCGTGTTATCGCCTTGATCCCAGTTAACCCTTTTTCAATTTCAAGTGATTCCGTACTGATATCTATTTCTTTAATTTAAAGTGTGCTTTGCATTGTATGAATGAATGCGTGAATGAAAGGCATGTGAGTTAAATAGAATTAAATAATAATATAAGCATAAAAAAAATAAAAGAACAAATAATCAAAAAATAGAACACAGCTACAAGATTTTTTGTATATGTTTAATTATAACTTTTATCTACTTCTAACAATCTAATATTAACAAATAAGCAGCAAATTGTTGCACATTTCTAGAGTTTATTCAGAAGTTTATAACATCATTGTTTACATCTGAACAATTCCCAGGAGTATCGACCAACGGCAGACCTCCCTGAGGACAGAGGCCTCAGCAGCCGGCTCTTTGTGTGGCTACTGTACATGGCTCTGAGGGTGATGGTGTCTGATGTCTTTGCTCATAACTGCCACTTTTCTGTTAAATCCAGGCCACAAATGAGGGGAAACAGCAGTGCCAAACAAAAGAACCAAGAGAGAAGCCAACGTCTGTGGAAATTCAATCCCAAAGACCATGCTTGCAACCTGTCTGCTTCTTTTCAACTCAACTCTATCTAACCAACTCTCGTTTGACAGACGAAAGATAATGATTGAAGGAGCCATACTTCTTTATTGGACCTGTTAGCCATATGTCAGTCTTTAAAGTGACATTGAAAAATGGCCTCATAAACTTGCTGACAGTGCTACAACACAATAGAATGTAAAACCTGTAAAGTTTTGACACTAGGTCTTGAGTAGGTCTAGTTTTAAATATGTACACTAACATCAGTACTTCTAACTGACATCAAAATGTGAAGACCGGTAAATACATGAATAATTTAAAACAGAAATGGGTGATGTGGTAAAATTGCAGGCTGCTCTGCAGTAGCTTTACTGTAATGATATGGGGGAAAGCAGTTATGATTTGCTAACATAATGTGCAAATCGTCCACATCAGGAAGGCACCCAGAGGACAAAAGGGGGACAGGGGGAGTGTGTGGAAGTGGAAGTCAGACGTGAAAGGATGTAGAGGGAAGGGAGTGCACTTCCTGCCTGCTCCACTCAGGCAGATAGAATGCTTGTTGGACATTTCTGGTTGGAATTTACTTCACTGATCCTTGCTTCTCAGCCCTGCCCAATGACTACAATATGTGTTATCAGTTTCAAAGCCATGTAGTAACGTAACTTTATAAGCACTGTAACAGTATTATGTCATAGGGCAGTCTTAGAGCTTTGTTTTACGTCATCACCATAAATATAAACTGTTTCAGCTTCTGACTTTTACATTTGGTGATATTAGATAACTAGTTAAAAGACTGAAGGTTCATGCTCCAATTTGTGTTGAAAAGAATAAGTCTTATAACATTGATATATTTCAAATAGCTGAGCAGACAAAGGTTAAGGGTCCACTGGGGCAATGCTGGGATTTAAACTCAGGACCTTCTGAAAATCATGAGACCAGCATTTAACTGTGCTACCACTGCCTGTTTCTACTGCTAGCTAATTTTGTTTGTTTTTGTTCTTTTAAATCTTTACATTTATTTGTACGTTTTCACTTAGATCTCCCATAAAATTCTACACAAGCCTGGTGTAATGTGATATTTCTTTGGATTATTTAGTTTGTGTAAACTGTGGTTGAAGCTGTCATAGTCTAAGTGTATGTGCACGTGGGCTAAGTGAAGCAGGAATTCCAGCTTGTTAATGCTAAAGACTGGTTGGTGGAATTTGATGCTTCCACTGCACTGAGGAATTTACACCACTCTTCTTCATTGTGGACCATAATGAGTGTTATTGTAAAACTGACAGAATACTGGACTGGATGCTCACAGCTCCAGGCTGTCTCCTAGTTCCCAATGTAGATTGTCCTGAACTTTGGGTGACTGAAACAAAAGCTGTGATTGACATCCACTGCCACAAGTGCATGTGGTCGACAACAATTTCCTCTAAAATGGGAAATTTTATGTGTATATATATATATATATGGCACAAGTACGCTCAAAGCATTGTGCTATGGATCTCTAATAATCTCAAATAACCGGTTAACAGTCCGCAGAATGATGATCCTCTGGGCTCTTTTTTACTTAATATCTAGCATTCACAGCAAAACTCACTGTGAACTATTTAAATGACACAAATCCTGTACAAAAATGTGCATATTTACTGAAAACAAACTTTTTTCCCCAGTTTATTCCTTTCAAAAATATTTAATCATTTTATGACTATATTTCCACTGACACACACACACACACACACATCTGTATATATTTAACTGACACAAGTAATCTAGACATGCTCAGTAGCTTCACTTTTATACTTTAATAATTCAGGGTTGTCTCGTGGGTGTCTTTTTCTAGTAGGAAAAATCCCACTCCCCTCTTCTAGAAATGATTTAAACACTGCCAAAATAGCAAACATGAATCCCCACACAAGCTTAGAATTAAATTTAGCTGAGTTGTGATTTACTGGAGCCTGTGAGTCCAGTCACAGCTGAAAAAGTGGTGTCTCAGAAAACAAAAGGAGAGAGAGAGAAACCTCACATATTGCATGCAGTGGCCAAACCACCCCCCCAAAACCCCCCCAACCCACCACCGCTACCACCACCGTCTACAACGCCCTACTAGAGCAGCAAATCAAAACCAGTTTTATTTTTTCCCACATTTGAGAGAGGCTGTTGCTGATGATCCAAATATATTTTAATGTGAGCCTCTAAAGGCAACCAACAGGACAATAAAAGACAATAAAAAAAGGACCAAGAAGGGAAAAATGGTGTTGAAACCTCGACAGCCTCTTATTATCGTCTCATTTCGGCACGCCCCTCTCGCATCAGTGCACTGACATTTGGGTTGCGTTATTCCTGACAACTCAGGCACAGTCTCAATTCCTGTTTTTAAAAATAAAGCATTACTATTTAAAGATTGACCTCTTGTAGAAAATTTGTTTTGGTATCCACTCTGAAATTGTAGCAGATGGCAAGAATTCATGTTGTTTTTCACTTGACATGCCACTGGTTGTCTTCAAGAGGCCTTAGACATGCTTGTTAGATTTCTTCAGTGTTAGTTTATCTGAAAATATATATTTTATTGATTTGGTGTTCTTAATCAAACATGTGTTCATTCATTTTTAACTGACAAACATTTGTTTGGTTATGTTTTCTAAGACTGAACTGCTACCCTGAACATACTTCTGAATTATCCTCAGCAAAGTAACTGTTAAAGTTTTTTGCTCTATAATGGCCTGACATAAAGTAGATCTCAACTATACAAACCTATTCTGTTTTATGGAAATCTTAGCAAAGATTTAGAATGTGACCTCTTTTACCTTTTTGAATCCCCAATTACCCGTGATAACATATGGCGACAGATAAAATTCAGGGGCTTTTATCTGTGAAAGATTTATGCTACTCTGAACTGGACTTGCTGAACCATTAGCTCTTGTTATGTTCTTTTTTCAGTATGATTTGGGAACTGACTTATTGCATGGACCTCAGTGGACATCTGGAACCTGCTGAAACTGTGGCGGGTCCAGCAGATCCTGTGATCATTTAGCACATTTTAAGCAGCTATGTAGAAGAGCTGTGAGACAGCATATGGCTTTGTAGTTAGCACAGGAGTCACCCCCTCCTGGACCAAGGAACAACCATCTCAGCAGTGTCCAATTACCACAAATTACATGTACATTTTAAAGACCAAGCCAGTGTGTAGGTCTTCTTCTGTACTCTGTATGGCTTTCCCACCCTCTGCAGGTGTCCCATGAGCCTCCTTTGGAAAGTTCAATTCCCTCCATGCTTGACTTGGCAGAAGTTTGCAGCAACGCACTAATGTCCCACAGATGGTACCTGGAAAAGCCATGCATTTCCTCTGATCTGATGTCAATCACATGCATGTTAAGGCTGGAGAGTGGGAGGGTAACGTTTCTGTTCTGCCTCTCCATGAGTTGCCTGGGCCTCACTCAGGTAACCCATTCCTGGGTCTTTTCACAATAAATCTTAAGGAAGCTGCTTTTTCAAAGCCCAACTCTTTGATCCTGTGCTCAGAAGCAGTAAATAGCTTTGATGCCACATTAGCGCTGTCCATGTTTCACAAAGCCAGGCTCTATGGGTCTGGACTGAATAGAGGTGTTACCTTGATCTTACAGCGACGCTGGAGAGAATGGTGAGAGGTGAGAATGGGAAGTGTGAGTGCAGGGATCAGCAAAAGCTGCTTAACTTTTTCTCTACTGTGATGCAAATTTTAGTAACAATTTTTTTGGACCAAGAACATCGTCTTTGCAAAAAGACAAAGGCAAACACCTCTTGTACTACAGCTGCAGAAAGCAGACAGACGTCTGTGTCGGCATCACTTCAAAAGAAATAACACTCCCATGCTTACACTACACAGTGTGTGCTGTATGGGATGAATACTTTTGATTATTTTAATTCCTTTCTGGCTTCATTGAATGAAAATAAATCACGTCATTTAGTTGCCATATGTCAAAGATGTATTGTTGCATTTTCCTTTCTGTAGAGAGAGTGTTATTCAGTTGCATCATAGTGAACCAGAATCATGGTGAAATATGGAAAATTTTGTGCTCGCTTGATTCAGGTTTTAACAGTAATTCTCAGTCTTGCCACTCAGAATGTCTACACAGGTATGAAATATTAGGCCCAGCTTACCTCCCGTTAACCAAAGCACAATTTTATGGAGAGCTCCTGTAATACAAGCACAAGGTGTATCCTGCTGATGAACCAGTTAACTGAGCAGTAAAATGGACTCCCTGCTCCGCAGGCAGGTAAGTGTCACATCACAGTTCTCTTTGATAAGTCCCAGGGCTTCCCTTTCACAGAACCGTGTCAAACAGCGGCCTGCCACTCTTCACTCTCCCCAAAGAGGAGCCGCCAGATTGCATGTTGTCCTGCAAGTTGCTCTAATAAAGACTCTAATTAAGCAGAAAGGTGATAATAGACCCACTGTAGCCAGAGCGGTGTGAGGGCAGCCACTTTATGTGGGTGATGGGGTTCTTTTATTTTGATCAAAAGTCCTTTTTCTGCTAATATTATGCAGATAAAGTAGGAATGGCAAAGAGGTACAAAGTGTTACTGGGTTTCAGCATTGTTGGGTTGTCATACCAGAGGCTGTGTCCTAACAGCAGTGTAAAGTCCCCTAAGCCCCTACTGCCAGCAAGGTGTGAATAACCTCTATTCTCACCATACTCAGTTCCTATGTGCAAATGGTCCTTTCACATTGGCTTGGGAAAGAGTTAGACGTAACAGAGACAAGGGACTTCATTTCATGTGCAATTATTACTGCTGTATCTGGGAATCAAACTATTTTGAGAGATTTTGAAATTGATATGACTTTTCGACATAATTAAATGCACAGTGACAAAAAAACATGAAATGAACCATTTCAAAAATAACAATATCTTGGGAAGAACTTCGATTTGGACTATTTGGCTACTCCAATACACAAGCCCGTGGATGAGGCTGTTAGTGGAAGTCTGGCAGACAGCAGCAGCCTGTGACAGTGTCAGAGAGGAAGCATTAGTAGGCTCTGGTATCTCCAGTCAGCTGATTAAAGGCTGCTTTTAGAAACTCCCCATCCTGCTTCTAGTCCCCCACCTATTTCAGTGCTGATAACTCGTTTGCTCTGCTCACTGTAAGATGCAGCGCCTAAGATGTTAAGCTAATAATGAGCAGTGTATGAAGCTTGGTGATGGCCTTGCGTATTTCACAGCTCCACCACACCCTATCTTGTCTCACTTATCTCTGTCTGTAACTGATTTACACACACTTAAATTCACATACAGCAATACTGGAGATGCCACACATAGCATTAGCTAAACTACATTGTCTCCATATATGAGAGAGAATACTTTAAACATTATAATGAATTTATGATATTTTTCTATTATTTTTTAAGCCATCAGAAAACAGCTAGAAGGCTTCACTCTTATCACTGATCTGTATTGTGTTCTTTCTTTCTGAACGTATCAGCTACTTTGAATTCCATGCAGCACCCCATGAGCGAACAAAACCAGCCTTGTCTATTTTGTAATGTGATTGAATTATATCTCTTTCCCACAAGCTGGTGTCTGCTTTCTCCCTGTGACACCCCTCCTCACGCCACTCTGTGGGAAAAGAAAGACATCCTGATTTCAGTGTATAGCATGCTTTGTAACAGGTAATTTAATTTTACACCGTGGATGTATGTTGTACAATAGAGAGTTCATGGGCATGTAAAGACATAGAAAGGGGTCCACTAAGCAGCCTTTCATGGCTCATGTGCCTTTTGGCATGTATATATATATAAAAAAAAAAAAAAGTTCAGCGAGTTGAGTGCATGAATGGGGTCAATTTGATGGAAAGGGGTTTGGTGGCGTTAAGCACAAGTGCGGCAGACAACAATACGCCACCTGATAATGAAAAAGATCATGGCCTCATCCAGATAGCAGTTCACATCCTAGGGCAAACAGCTTTGTCATTCAAAATGAGCTAAAAGAAATTTGTGTCAGCAAGTGCAATCCTTTACTTTTACATTCAAAGAGTCTGCCTAATAGGCAGAAATCTGCAAAAACAACAGAAAAAGTGATCACAAATATCCTATTGTTCTTTCTCTCATGTTTGCTTTGTGTGATATATATGGATTGGCACAGTGTGAACACAGTGTGAATGGCTTTCAGCTCACACACAGCACAAAGAAGTTCACTGAGTGAATTCGCCATAGCAGAGAAGACAACAAGCAGTTGTTGTGTGAAATGTTGTGAGAGCTTGTAAAGGTCTTCCCCACTCCCTAGAGTTCAGTGTGAGAACTCAGGCCTGTCATGGTGCAGAATCATAGTGATCAATCAATCTTTTGGAGTAATGTTTCTGCATTTGCACAGACCTTTGCGTATGTCTGCAGCTTGGAGCCCCATATGCTAATGGACAATGTCACCATGTGTCAATTACAAGGAATAGAGATGTGGGAGATGTAGGGCAGGACACCTAACAACCAGCACACTGCTGAGACATACCATGAGACATCATAGACTGGAACTGAACTGCAGTCTCACACCTCAATGGCAATGCTGCTTCACATGCCTCTTTCCATGTGTGTGTCTGTGTGTGTATCTACCCCCTTCTCTGCTACATCCTGTGTCTTTAATGGGGTTTGGTGTGAAAACTAGGATGAAAATTAAGATGTGACTCCGAAGCAGAGGAAATGTGTGTGTGTGTGTGTGTTTCATGCACAATTATTGTAGATCAAAGAGCACTCTTCAGGGGTTTGATTAGAATTAGCACCTACCCGTTAGTCTAGCTGAGGAGACGCTAAGGCCGGGGTTGCCTGAATGGATTATTCACAATGGCAAGGCCTTCATTATACTGAAAAGCTAAAACAAATATCAATTATTAGTTTCAGTAGCTTACAAAGATTGTTATCTTTATTTTCTGGTTTGTCTCACATAGGATGAAATGGTTGTTAATTGTTTATGAAGCTTTAGAAAATGTAGCACATTTTTAGATTCAGATTAACTTCTCTAGACCAGCTTACTGAATGTAGTGAACATTTCTGTTTAAACATTTCCTTTACAAATGACCTTTTTACACTGTGGTAAAAAACCTTGCATTGTTCTTAAATGAACAGTTTAAGTTAGACACACAACACATGTTCATCAGTTAGTCATTCATTATTGCTAAAAGTTTTCGAAAGATCCAAGTATATTTGTGCAGCATGACATCTTCAAGGACCGCTAAGGTCTTAAATGTAATTAACTTTACAAGTGAGGGTTAATGAAAAAGAAAAGTGCATTGAAGACAACAAGATTAATCAGAATTATATTTGTTTGTTCAACTCATGTTCCAAATATCAATCACTCTGTCCCATTGCTGTTATAAGAGCATTAATCCTTGTCACTCCCAAACCTTACCTTTGTAAATATTTGCTCTTCACTTGTGCACTAGCTTTAAAAGGGTGAAATCTGACAAATTTACCTCTGTGGTGAAACACAGTGCATTAAAACTTATAACCTTCAAAGCTTTTGTACACACAAATAAAACTAAGAATTATGCTAATTGCTAATCTGAAATCTCTGTTCTATTGAAAATGTAGTTATTTACATTTAAACAGAACTTTTAATAATGATGTTTAGAGTTTAATAATGTTTAAAGTTTAATAATGAATAAATTGGGGACCTCAAATGCACTATGTGACTTTATAAGATTGTAATTAATATAATGTCACTAGAAGGTTCACGTTTGAGTTTGTTTGTTTGTTTTCTCCTGAAGCGTCTCTCTCATCATGTTATCTCAGGGAGTTTTTCTTATCCACAGTCACCTTTTTTATTTCTTAGGGATATAAATCTACACCCTGATTTCTGTAAAGCTGCTTTTGTGGAAATAACTAAAACTTAAAAGTATTATACATATTAAATTGAACTACAGGTATACTGGGAATCCAGGTGCATATGATATACACATATGAAGCCATTTATTTTTTATCACATATACATTACAGCACAGTGAAAATCTTTATTCACATACATTTTGGATAAAAGTGCATGGTCAGCTACGAGGCAGAGCAGAGAGTTAAGAGCCTTGCTCAGGTGCCCAACAGTGGCAGCTTGGCATTGATGGGGGTTGAACACCAACCTTCTACCTTAAAAATATACAGTGCTTCACTGTGTGCATGTCAGGTTATAAAAATTAAAATCAAATGTTCAATGTTTTTATTTTTGTAGTATTTGGAAATCTTTACACGTTTTATATTTGTAAATGTCTAATTGTTGCTGTTTACTTTTTGGAGTAATAACCAAGAAAGAGAAAAAAAAACATCTAAACAAAATCATCAGGGGTGGAAATAAAAATAAATAGTTTTTATGGACGCTCATAAATTCTCTATGTGCATTTTCAGGTCCTTCCCCCTTTGTGCATTCCATGCTAAAGATGCTATACAACTCTTTCAGGATTGTTCTCATAATCATATAAGATTTCATTTGGTGATATTTGTGATGTTGACGGTATACATATTGTATATAGTAATGTAAAGGAAAGTAATGTCATGAATGTGGGAAAAGACTTTAATGCTGAATTTGAAGAAAGGAAAAGTCATGTGGAAATCTGTGGCAAATGGAGGAATTGGGCCACTGTTTGGACTGGAGGAAAACGCCTGACCTGCCACTTTTCACAACCAGCAACAACACCTAGAGGTGAAAAAACAAACTAATGCTTCAGAATCTGTCTCCCAGTCCAGTGATGGAATCTTGGTTCACATAAACTTTCTCCTCATCCCAAATGGTCTCACACCCCTTAGTAAAGTTTTCACAAAGTTAAAGGAATTCTCATTTGTCACGTTAGTCAAACAGCTACACCAGGTGAGAACAGAGCTGTGGACCGAGGAGTAATAGACACTATACTGCCAAACAAACATTATTATTTAGAACTCAGCTTTATGGGTAATAAAAAAAAATAGAAAAGGATGTTTGAAGACGAACTTCAGTTTGTTTTGAAAAAGGCCAATATCTGAGTATCTCTCTGTACTTATTTAATACCTATAGGCAGTCTGAGCAAGAGTTATGCAATTAGGTCCACTGGAATGGGATAACATTATATGGCAATTATGTTCTGATAGTGGACATTAAAATGGACACAGAGAGATCTTTCAAGGTTTTTAATGTTCAACAAATGTATTTATTCACCCTGCACTAATGCACAAAGACTTACACACAGCCTTAAACATAAATGGTTTTATGAATAAAATAATATAAAGCAAATGCAGTATATCTGACTAGATGCAACCACTGTCATCTATAGCTGTCAAAATTTAATCATAGATTTAACGTGATGCATGCTAGCAGAACAATGCATTATAATATTCAATCTGTATGCTATATTACACCCAACAGATCAAATCAAAAACACATCGAATCACATATTGCCAACTTTGCTCACATTATATAAAAGCAAAGGTTTGTTTTTTATATATTTACTCTGAAGAGTATCTTTCTGTCTCTCTCTTTTAGATCTTCAATTTAAGACTTATCTTCACATAGAAATAATTCACATATTAAAATTCCAGGCATACTGTATGCTCTACACATTAAGCATGGGGTCTTCCTACATGAGAACTTAACTAGTTATATATGTGTAAGTGAATGTGACTAACACTGAATACTCAACTTCCAACATATGTTTAAAGAGCAAAACTGAATGTTTCCCAAATGAATAGTTTTTAGCTTTTACCCAGTCAGCATCATGATAAATCTGAGTTTAGACCTAATTGTTGTGTAATGCCAACTACAGTGATCCCCGTGTATTTAGATTTATACTTAGAACTCATTATAATTAAACTCATTAGTCATAATCCAGACTTTGGGTAAAAAATTAGCTCATGTGAACAATATTATTGTGATTTTCCATCTTTGTATGTTTACTTTTATCTCTTTGATTCAATATGTTGATAAGACATTCTGTTGCTTAATGATCTGTTTAGCCATATGTGAGAAATGCCTTAATTAACCTTTCAGCATCCTTCCTGTATTGGATGATATTTGGATGTATGATTTGATATGGTGCTATAATGGCACTCTCCTGACTGCCCAGCTCCTGCCATGGTTACCACAGATCATCCACATCCACAGCACTGTTAGCATTGTACCAAATAAGCCCCCAAATAACCCCCCACCCCCCTCAGAATCCCAGTGCAGCCCCTCCGCCCATAGCTACACTGCCATATTGTGAAGTGGGAAGATCCATCATCGGCTTGGAAATGGGGATGCCTTAACATACGCCTCATTCTTCTGCATGGCCTGCTCCTTCACAGACAGTATTGCTTTAAAGGTGGCGCTGCTGGGGTCATACTGTCCTGGGAAAGTTAAGTTCTCCATTTAAATCAACAAACGATGCAGCCTTCTGCCGAGGATATGAATGTGCCCAGTGGCAGATGGCAGTGTCCCATACCCATAGACTCACGCACGCCTTAATCCCCGGGGGATCTTGCATTCCTGGGTCATCAGTTGTTCACATCAAGTACAAAAAAAGGGGAGAGAGTAGGACACAGAGAAGAGGCTGCATCCCTCCACCCATAATCCCCCTCCCTAAATTAAGCAAATACGTTTCATTTCAGTGCTGGAGAAAGAAGGCACACATACGCCTGGAAAAAGCCTAATTAAACATCTATCCCATCAGCATAAGGGCTTCTGGGAGGTGCCAATAATATTACCTACATTAATCAAGTTCTACTATAGAGATTATATTAGATTCCTAATTAATAAAAATAAAGATATATTTTTGTGCAGCCTGTATCATTCAGCATCATACAAGAGATAAGCTGTTCAAAGAGTGTTTCTCTTCAGGTAACTTTATTGCTCATGAGTAGCTTGTGCTTAGAAGTGCCATTATCTTTAATTTCATACATGACCGCTCATTTTGCTCATTGTTTGTTTAGGTGGGCGAGTGCCACAGTGATCCCACGCTCTTGCTGTGTGTGTGTTTGTACATATCAGCTGCTCCAGTCCAAACAAAGGGGACTCATGTGACTCAGCAGCTTCCCCCAATGCCCCCTTAGGCTCTATTGCTGAGAGAGACTTTCTCACACCTCTCCATCTGGATGGGCTCCTTTCGAAACGTCAATCACAGCAGGGACTCCCATTTTTCTGCCCGCACTGGGGGATGACCCTCTCTGGGCGATCTGGTGGAAAGTCAGTGATGGTTGATTTCTGCTCAGAGTCTTTCAGTGGATCACACTGCAGTCTGTTCTGCCATGTGCTTTCTGGAGGCTTGATGAAAGATTTAGAATCAGGCCTGGCCTGTCTGTGCTACTACATACATGCCACTACATTTCTTAATCTGTCACACTGCATTACAAGAGCTGGGGGGAAAAGAATAATTAAAAGCATCAGAATGCGGGCGATAATCTAGATATCCGTTCAGAATGAACACAAACTATTCCAGTAACATAAGTGCACATGTATTATGAAATTTGATTTGTAATTCAGAATAGAAAAACATTTATGATGAACTTATTAGCTTAAAGGTTTTTTTTTTTTCAGTCTGAAAATGCAGTCTGGTGACTATAGTTCATTTAATAAAAATACACGTCTAAATCTGTTGGTACTATTATTTGCGCGCCCCCTAGCGATTGCCACAGATATTTCTCATCCACCGACACAGTCAAGCAAGGAGAGTGTTATGGTTTAGTGCCCACTGCTGGATATATGAAGAAATGATAGAGCTTTTAAAATATTATGGTGGCCAGCAGGGGCTGTAAATACAGATAATTGATGCATAAAATCTAAAATGTTTTGAAGGGAAATATTATGAAACAATAATGATGCACATTCAAAAAGGTAAGCAAAACACAAAAGTTTACTTAAACTTTAACAGTAAAGTTACATTTTTCAAGTTTTATCTAAATGTGAACAGATATCTTGATCTTAGTGTATTCATATAGTGTTTGTGTGATTAAATTGTGTTACTTTTAAGGAGGCTAAAGTAAACACTTTGGTCAGACAAATGACTTAGTTAATGTGATTCAAACTTTTGTTTTCCTGTTGTGGTTTTAGCTTATTACAGTCTTTCTGATTTTGTGTTTCCTCCATTTGTAGCATGTTTCTACATGCAGCCTGTGAGTTCTCCAATTGTTGAATATGTCTACACATATTGTAGCTGTTTCTGAACTAGTCTGTGTGTGTTGCGGGTCTGATGCATCTGTTTTCTGTATTTGCAGCATGCTGTAAATAAAAAAAAAGTTCTGTGATGTCTTATATAGCTCTGTGTTTTTATGTGGCACCAGGGTCCTAGAGGAACCATAGTTTTATTTTACTGTCTACTGCATCAGTTATATATCATCAAAGTGACAACAAAAGCTTCTTGCTTGCCTTGTAATTCTCAGTGAAAGCACTTCCACAGTGTTTTAACACATCTGTATTCAGCAGTATGAGCAGCTCTTTTGTCATTCAATCAGTCACTGAATGATGACACTTTAGTATTTAATCATTTCTGAGGTATACATCACCTACATTGTGTCATCATTGGGAGTCTGTTAGAAGAAAGAGGGGAAAAAAAGAAGTTTGTGACAAATTTGGAAGCAAGTTTTAAATGTCTTTGTATGCTTGACCTTCACTGGATGTTTTAGCATGACAGTGAAGACATGGCTTGCCAAGGATGGTGTGGATGAACTTGAGTGACCTGCACAGAACCCTGACCTCAACCCCACTGAACACCTTTGGGATGAACTGGAACGCTGTTTGCCTGCCAGGGCTCATCATCCAACATTAGTGCCTGACCTCACTAATTGCTCTTGTAGGTGAATGAGAAAATCCCCACAGCCCTGCTCCAATATCTAGTGGATAGCTTTCCCCAAAGAGTGGAGGATGTAATGACAAAAAGGGAGAGTAAATTTGGAATTGGATGTTCAATAAGCACATAGGTGTTATGCTCATGTGTCCACAAACATTTTGGCCATGCAGTGTGTTTATATTATGATTGTAATTTTCCAGAAATATATCCACTAAACAACATTGTGATTATATCACTGTGTGTACAGCAAACATGAAACACAGGGGAAAAAACTCACTTAATTTATACTAGCCATTAAGCAAGAGGAAAATCTTTTAATTAAAGACATTTGTCTGAGAAACTGACAAAGAGGAATGTTTAAACCAAGATTTTTACAGCACTGTTTTTGTCACAAGCTGTTTTGAGGGTTTTAATGGGCTACACATTCACAAAGCAGTTTGAGAGCACAAGCACATTTATAAATGGCTGGATGCAGAGGGGAAAATGTGTGCACTTTATTGTTTAGCATGTTGTTGTTAACACTTGAAATTTGCTTTCAAGAGTATTATTGTGATTTAAACAAGATTAATGCAGACATAAACCAGACCTTAACTCTGAGCCCCTTGCTGAAATTGTGTATTAAAAACAAGGTTCATAAGTAAGTGTCCTTTTTACACAATGCATTATGTTTGTCTTCCAATTCAGTTGTGCTTCTCTGCACGTATTGTATATAAATACATGTTTAATTATGTAAATCACAACAACAGCCATATGGCCCTTGTGGACCTTGTCTCAGGGTTATTTCTGACTTCATTACTGTAACTTACTGTACAAGCTTCAGTTACTTCAGCTCTGAGGTGGCTTGAGACATGCAGAATATATTGTGCACTGGTGCATTAATTATAGCTAGAAACAACCCAATATACAGATTTACAGGGTTTTTATAAAAAAAAATGTCTCCTGCAGGTGTCAATTTGTAACATATGCATTATATGCCTATATAGAAAACTATTCTTTAGATGCAGAAGTTTAAGTAATGGAAAATTTATGTAGACTTTAATATAGATTGTTACATTTTGTAGTCAAAACGAAAGGCTAGATGTACAATGCCTGTACTATTTCTAGCTTTAGAAATGACAATCTAAGCATTGTCAAAATTTGTCAAACCATCTTTAGTCTTCTATGGAAGTACATCCATACTTGGCCGCTATAGAAGGATGACAGACAGAATCATGTAGCTAATGCTGAGGAAAGCCCTTACCTGCAGGCATACAGAACCTGGCCATACACCCCATTCTCAGAAAATATCTGCTTCTTGCATCCTTAATGTTACACTTGTCTTTCAGCTGTAATATTGTCCATTTGCATTGTCTCCATCATGTCAGCTTGTTCTAGAAATACAGTCAGTTTAGCAATAACTGAGCCTGCTAGTTACCCGTGTTTGCTGACTTAGATTGTAGCTTCAGACTACCTGACAAGCTTGCCATATTATTCAAAACTATTTTAACATGCCCCTGTCTCTAGGACCGAGCTAATTTGAGCCTGCATGCTGCGTCCTTCTCACAGTGAGTCGTTCACTGCTCTTCTGCGTTGCTTGTATGGAGCTAAAACTACATCCTCAAAGTTGCAGCCTCTCAGAAGTTCAACCCTGATCAGCACAACTCTGACAGAGAAACAACTACTATAGATGCTCCCTGAAGCTTATTTTGACTTATCCAGTTGACTCAGACATGTCTGTATCGACCCCTCTTCTCTTGACAATGAGTTTCTCTGCTCCAGAGGATAAGGAAAGACAAATGAATAGGGGTTCCTTATCCACCACACTGTGGAAAGATATAGTCACTCACAATGACTTCATCTTCTGTAATACACAAAAGACTGTCCAGGCCAATGGGCATTCAATGAGTCTGTTGTAGCCGAGTGTGAGAAGGTACAGGTACGCCTTTAGAGACAAGCCAGACTTTACACCGTCTATTACCTTTATACAGGAGCAATGTGATGACAGCATGATGTATGACAATGCATTTACCTTCTGTCTACTCAGAAAGGTTGCATGACATCCACTAGGTCCTCCACTACTATTGGTCAATGTGCCTCAAGCTCTGGCAGGCCCAAACGCCCTAACAAGCGCAATCCAAAAAAGGAGTCTGGCCCATTGTCCAAGCCTTAAAGTAATCTTGAAAGTGATAAATCTGAGAAACCTAATTAGGTCCAAAGTGAGATGTCTTATCTCCACTGTACCATAAAAATCCCTCAACTACACTTGCAATGACCCCAAAGGAAGGAGAAGGAGGTCTAATGTTCATCCCATGGAACATGTTTGAGGTTTACTTCCCCTACAAAAATAGTAAACTCTCAATCTCTAGGGCAGGGGTCTCCAACACGTCGCTTGCGACCCACTTCTGAGTAGCTCATCTGAAGCTTCCTAGAATATGTACAAAATTAATAAAATAAAATTAACTCAATAAACCTGTTTAAATTTCATCCCAATCAAACTCACAGACGTTCCCAGCCCTTCCCGGCGTTGTACCAAAATCTGACTCCGCAAGAAAAGCACACTCCTCCACACATCACGCAGTTTAATCATCAATCGATTTTACACACAGCTAGTACCAAGATCATACATGGAAGCATTATATAAACTACAATCTATAAGCAAAAATGGAAGTAGTTTGGATAAAGGATAAAGAAAACACAGCAGCTCTTCCTGCTGCTGACCAGCTGCTCACTCCAGGCTCTGAACCAATCAAAGAAAGGAAACAGTGGCAATGTGTTACTGATGCTGGCTCAGAAGTTTGACTGCATGTGTTTTTTATTTTGCTAAATCTTGATAAAAGATTTTTAAAATGACCATTTTGTATCAGGAACATTTCCATTTAGTGTGTTTTGACATACTTGATATTATAACATTATGTGGGGGCAGCAGCAACCCCACAATGATGACGATTATGATGATGATTTGTAGCATTTTTATAAAAAAAAAAAAAAGTAAAAAATAATTCCAAATAAAAAAAAAAAACAATGTTTTGTCTTGTCTGTAGTCTTCAAAACAAAACTTAAATACGAAGAGCTTTCAGAATGCTTATTTTTCATCATGTTAAGCATGTCCTAATGTGTCTCCTATAGGAGAAGGTGGAGAACAGCCGCTCAAAAGGATTTTTTAGGAATTTGTGTGCTTTGCATCTTCTGTGGATGCCATGAAGGCCAAACAGGAGATGGACGGCAGGATATGGGCCAGGAAACTGGGTCATATTGAAGTGGTTTAACGCAAGGAGAAACATCAGGCTTACCTTCCCCTTCAGACAAAAAGGAACCACTGCACCATCAACCCGTCAGGTGCAAGTTGCCGTTCCAGTGGTGGACAGTGTCCCTGCTACTGACACAGTACCATCGGTAAAAAGTGTCCTATTTGAACTTCCAGCTGCAGTTGAAGTTCCAGCTCCAACACCAGCTCCAGCTGCAGATGAAGCTCCTTCTACATCTGTGGCATCTTTGAGTCAAGTGCAGCACGAAAAGGAGACGATAGTAAGAACAAACAATATTTTGTATGATTAATATTACAAAAACATTGTCAACAACAACAAATAATAATAACAACAACAACAACAACAACAATAATAATATTATTAATGATGTTTTCTGTTCCCAGGATGTACCCACAAATGCACCAGCTGGGAAACATCTAACGATCTACATGCTGGAATCGTCTCCAGTAGATGTCCAGATAACACGTGAGTTTCACAATCATAAACACACAAACACACACATTAGCAAGGCTCAGGACAGGACTCAGAAGGCAGAGAGAGAATCCAAACGTGCTTTAATGAACTCAGTCAGGAGCAGGAAAAGCGTAACTAAAAAAGGCAAACGGGCAGGTAGGTAAAACGTAACTCAGATAAATCAGAAAAGGCAGGTTGGCTGACAAACGGCGCGTGCACTTACGGCACATGCACCTAAACAGTCTTAATACTCGCCGCTGACGTTAGCGAGAGGGGGCTTTAAATAGGCGCCGAGATGATTGCGTGCAGGTGACGTGATTAGTATTCCGGTGATTGAGAGCGGAAACGTGTAGCTGGGGCCGGCGTGCCCGTTACAGTACCCCCCGGACCTGGTAAACGGTGTCAAGCGCATCGATCTCAGGTGGCGGCGACACCTCGGGCTCTGTGGAAGGAGGGAGAACAGGATTAGCAAATGGTTTCAACAGAGAGACATGGAAGGATGGTGAGATCCGGTAGTGCTCCGGCAGGTTGAGCTCATAGGTCATTTCATTAATGGGCCGCCGGATGGTGAAGGGACCTATGTAGCGGGGACTGAGATTTTTGCTAGGGAGCTTAAGCCGGATGTCCCGTGTGGAGAGCCAGACTCGGTCGCCCGGATGGTATTGAGGTGTTTCTTTCCGGCGCGAGTCAGCCTGGCTCTTCTGCCGGCACAGTGCGCGGCGCAGGTGTACATGTGCCGATTCCCAGACCCTCTCACTCTCTCTGAACCAGTGGTTGACCGACGGTATTTCTGATGGTTCACCCGACCATGGGAACAGAGGTGGCTGGTAGCCGAGTACGCACTGAAATGGAGCGAGTCCGGTGGTTTCTTGGCGGAGAGAGTTCTGGGCATACTCAGCCCAAGGGAGGTATTGGCTCCAGTCGTGCTGGCGATTGTGGCAGTAAGCTCGGAGGTAACGTGCCACTTCTTGGACCTTCCGCTCGGTCTGACCATTAGTCTGAGGATGGTAGCCAGACGACAGACTTACGAACACTCCCAGCTGTTTAAAGAAGCTCCTCCATAATCTGGAGACAAATTGCGGTCCCCTGTCGGACACAATGTCTTCAGGGAGGCCAAAGTGCCGGAAGATGTGATGGAACAGAGCCTCCGCTGTCTCCCAAGCAGTGGGTAGGCCCTTGAGAGGTAGTAACTTGCACAACTTTGGAGAATCGATCCACCACAACGAGGACGGTGGTGAGGCCGTTGGACGGGGGTAAGTCTGTGGCGAAATCGATTCCCAGATGAGACCAGGGACGATGAGGAACAGGAAGGGGCACGAGCTTACCCTCCCGCAGATGGCATGGTGTAGATGTTATGGCACACACTGGGCATCCTCCCATGAAACGAACTACATCGTGAGCCATATGCGGCCACCAATACCTTCCCTTTAGGAGTGAGAGGGTTCGTCGTCTGCCTGGATGTCCAGAGCCCGGAGAGGAGTGTACTGAATCCAGAAGAGAGATACGAAGAGATGTTGGCACGTACGTCTTCCCTTCCGGAGCAGGTTCATTGGCGGTGGTGGCACGGATCTCCTCGTCGATGGCCCATATGAGAGGGCAGACAAAGAGATCAGGAGGGAGTATGGGCGTGTCTTCGTCCTGCTGCGGCTCGGGGGAGTGAATACGGGAGAGCGCATCGGCCTTTGTGTTACGGTTCCCTGGGCGATATGTGACTGTGAAATGAAACCTGGTGAAGAATAACTCCCAACGAGCTTGCCGTGGATTCAAGCGTTTCGCTTCTTTGAGGTACTGAAGGTTCTTGTGATCCGTGACAACCTCGAACGGGTGGTTAGCTCCCTCCAGCCAATGCCGCCACTCTTCTAGGGCCAGCTTAATGGTGAGTAGTTCCCTATTGCCGATGTCGTAATTTTGCTCTGCCGGGGATAACTTCTTGGAGAAGTACGCGCACGGGTGGAGCGCAGGCGGTTCATCTCCTCTTTGTAATAGCACCGCCCCTATGCCCGAGGCTGACACGTCCATCTCTTCTAACTTCTTGAAGGCCTCAACCGCTGGAGCCATCCAGCATAGTGACTTGGGGTTGCCGCGTAAGAGGCGCGGTGTGCATGCTGAAGTTGGCGATAAACCGACGGTAAAAGTTCGCAAACCCCAGGAAGCGCTGAAGTTCCTTGATTGACTGAGGTTGCGGCCAGTTCTTCACCGCTTCCACCTTGCATTGATCCATTTGAACACCTTCTGCAGAGATGATATAACCTAGGAACTGGATGCTGGGACGGTGGAACTCGCACTTTTCAACCATTAGATAGAGGCGGTGATGGCGGAGACGGTCGAGCACCTGCCGAACATGAACGATGTGCTCCGACCGGTTGGATGAATAAATAAGGATGTCATTGATATAAACAATCACAAACCAGTGGAGCATGTCCCGGGATATCTCGTTCATGAAACTTTGAAATAGCACGGGGGGCGTTGGTGAGACCATACGGCATGACTAGGTATTCATAGTGCCCGGATGGAGTGATGAATGCTGTCTTCCACTCATCGCCGCGCCGTATGCGGATCAAGTTGTAAGCACTTCTCAGATCAAGCTTGGTGAAATGGCGAGCTCCCCGTAGTTCCTCGAGCGCCGCAGGAACTAAAGGCAGGGGGTAGGTGAATTTTACCATCTGGGAATTGAGACTCCTGTAATCTATGCACGGCCGAAGCCCACCGTCTTTTTTGGCTACAAAAAAGAAGCTAGAAGCCGCTGGGGAGGTGGACGGGCGTATAAAGCCTTGGTGTAGTGCCTCCTGAATGTACTCCATGGCTTGTTGCTCCGGGATAGACAATGGATAGATGCGCCCTTTAGGCATCTTAGCTTTGGGCAGAAGGGTTATGGCACAGTCCCAAGGTCGGTGTGGTGGCAGTTTTGTCACAGCGGCCTTACTAAAGACATCCTGGTGGCTCGTATACTCAGCAGGAACATCCACATTGCTGTTTTGTTGGGGACTCTCTATGGTTGTTGCCCCCACAATGGCTGTCTCAGGGACCGGAATCGGGAGAGCTCGGAGGCAGGACTGTAAGCAGAAATCGCTCCACTGTTCGATATTCCTGGTGCTCCACCTGATGTAGGGTTGGTGGAGCGCTAACCAGGGGCGTCCCAGGATGATGTCTACCCGAGCTTCCTCCAACACCAGAAGGGAGTGTGTCTCTTCATGGAGACAGCCAATTCGGAGGGTCAACTCTGGGGAGATCCACTGCACCAGCCCACGACCCAGTGGTTTTCCCTGGATAGTTGTTATTTGATAACGTGTCGAGCTTCGGTGTCTGGGGAGGTGACAGGTGGACAGGGCACGCGAGGAGATGAAATTCCCAGACGCACCAGAGTCGAAGAGCACGGTAACTGGATAAGATCGAGAGTCATAAATTAAAATGGCTTCATGGTAACGTGGGTTGGTGATAATAGAACTTAGATGGAGGGTACTCACCGCTGGGCGTGGAGGACGGACTGGGCATGTATGGAGAAAGTGACCGAACTCACCGCAGTACCCACAGAGTCCCAGCTGGAGACGACGCTGATGTTCGACCGGAGATAAGGTGTATTCAGCCTTCCGCATGGCCGCGGGCGCGGGAGGATCAGCATGGGGTGAGGTATCGGATTTATGGTTCTCCTCAGCAGCGATCGCGGCGAGATGTTGAGATACTTCTTGCGCTTTTTGCATGAATGACTCCAGATCGGCCGGGTCAGTGTAGATTGTCATCTGCCGTCTGAGCTCGGGCTGTCAACCCCGCCGATAGACCGCGAGTAGTGCCGCCTCGTTCCAGCCACTAAAGGCCGCTAGCGTGCGGAAACGGAGCGTGTACTCGCGAATGGTGTTCCCGGCTTGCCGTAGGGTGAGCAGCTCGTCATGCACCGCGAGAGTGGAAGCGCTTCTGCCGAAGACCGCCTTGAAGTGGGCCAAGAAACTGTCCAGGGAGGCGAGTACTGGGCTCTTGGATGTCCACAACGCCTCAGCCCAGCGTCGAGCCTCACCAGACAGTAGCCACAACAGGAAGGCGATCTTAGCGCGATCGTTGGGAAACTGCTGGGGAACAACATCAAAGTGGAGTTGGCATTGCATAATAAAGCTCATACATTCCGATACCTCACCGGAGTATACAGCTGGTTTAGCCAAGGGACAGGTCGGTGAGGCCACCGCGGACAGTACTGCTTCCCGTAGCGAGGCTGCCAGGGCCGTGATCGGATCTGGTGCAGGAGGTGGTCCGGCGAGGATTTGCTGCGAGTCCAGCATGGGAGGCGCGTCGGAATGCAGGGCTTGCATGTTCAGGTGAGTCTTTTCTTTTTATAGCGGGGCGAGTATTTCTGTAAGGACAGGACTCAGAAGGCAGAGAGAGAATCCAAACGTGCTTTAATGAACTCAGTCAGGAGCAGGAAAAGCGTAACTAAAAAAGGCAAACGGGCAGGTAGGTAAAACGTAACTCAGATAAATCAGAAAAGGCAGGTTGGCTGATAAACGGCGCATGCACTTACGGCACATGCACCTAAACAGTCTTAATACTCGCCGCTGACGTTAGCGAGAGGGGGCTTTAAATAGGCGCCGAGATGATTGCGTGCAGGTGACGTGATTAGTATTCCGGGGATTGAGAGCGGAAACGTGTGTAGCTGGGGCCGGCGTGCCCGTTACACATATAGACTTCAGCTGTGCGGCTCAGGATTTTGATTCATTTATTTTAATTCTCCATTATGATTTGTCCAAATGTTTTATTGTGTAGACTGAAACCATCTACAAGCACCTGCTTTGAACTCCTCTTGCCTCAGTAATGGTGCATAGAAATAATCTGGCATCTGAGTCTCACTCATATTACTTGACTGAATGACCAGGACGATTCACTCCATTTCTATTCTCTGTCTGTCTGTCTGCAGATGATTACATGCTGCCACTCGTCGAGAAAATCCACCCAACACAGGCGAATAAGATCACCTGGAAGTTACAACATCATAAACATGATCAGTGATCCAGAGCTTCTGTGTGCCAGGGTGAGCAAAAATGAACAATATCCCACTCACCAATCCCTCATTTACACATATTCACAATTACAAGCAAGTATTAAAAATGACAATTAAATTATTTATAATAGGGGCTTAGAGGATTCATTATAAGTGTGATTGCCTAGCACCTACCGGTCGATTCACGCTTCCTCCCTTTTTGTGCTGAGTCTGCACGTTCTTGTTGTGTTTTGGAGGTTTCCTCTGGGTTATCTGGTTTCCTCCTTTGTCCGAATACATGCCTTGCAGGCTAATTGGCATCTCTAAATTGTCCTTAGTGTGAACATGTGTGTGTGTGTGTCATTGTGCCCTATTTTTGTTTGGTACCCCATCTATGGTGTTCCCCTCCTTGTGCCCTAGATTCCCTGGAATAGGCTCCAGGTTTCCCCACAACAATACTAGGTAAAGACAGAGCACAGAGAATATAAACAAGCTGATAAACATCTTACAGGGATTACCAGTCTTTAGTCCAGCATCTGAGTCCACTTTTACAATGTTGCAGAGTGTCTTTAGAGGTTTAGAAGTGTTGTGGAGGAACCTCTGATTGTCCTGACTGAGAGAGACAGCTGTCCCTGGTATTTTGAAACAATTTTAAAGACACATGAGTGAAGACAAGAGCATTCATTTCTTGTATTGTACTGACTTTAACAGTTCAACAAATGTGTTTAGGCCTGTACTGGCTCTAGAGCTCTACATGATTTAACTGAAATTCAGGTGCTGTATTTGCTGTTTGATACATGCTATGGATACATGTATGATCCTTTCAGTATTTATTCTGAAACCCTAACTCACTCATTCAGCTGCTGCAATCTCAATAGTAAATAAACAACTGCTATCTCAGAAAGTACTTGAAAGATTGTGACCTACCCAGAACCAGAGACATGTACATAGGGAACCCAGAGGCATAGGCAATAGAATAGAATCAATAGAGGCAATAGAATAGAGGAATAGAATAGAGGCAATAGAATCTTCAATCAGATTTACCAAATTGCACCAAACAACTCACAACCACAAGAGGGAGGCAAATATACCAAACCTTGTTAATTTTTTTTTTATGTTTTCCCACCTCACACCCAGTGTTCCCAGCATAGGCTCCAGATCCACCACAGCCCTGTCCAGAATAAATCATTTAATGAAGATGAGTTCCTCTAGTTTGCACATTTTCTGTTTGCACATTTTTTGGCACTATGTGTCCTGGACTGTTTCGAGTTGTTTTTTTGTATTCTCTGTTTCTGCACTTCTGTCTTGCACTGTTTGCACCTGGTTGCACATGTTGCACTTTATGTAGCTAGGACAATTACTTTCTCTCCTTAGTTGTGTGCTGTTTTTGTTTTGTAGCTATATGTTGTTATGTTGTCTTATGTAGCACCAGGGTCCTGAGAAATGTTGTCTCATTTCACTATGTACTGTGTCAGCTCTATGTGTTTGAAATGACAAATAAATGCTTCTTGACTTGATTTGACTTGAATTAATGCTGGTACAAATATGTTGTCTTATTTCATTAATGAAACATAAACTGTTTTATTACAATTTACATAGAAAGAGGAGAAGAGATGTTAGATCCTACACCACAGGTGGGTCATGTTATAAGATGTGAAGGGAATATTGTAACATAACATTATGACAGCTTAAACCCCCCTGTATCAATTTAATGTGATTTAATTAAAAATCCTACACAATATGTCAGTAGAACATTTATTAACTTACAAATCAAACAAATGGCATTGCAGATGCTGTTTAAGTAATCTTTAGGATAACCTGATCTTCTCTGATGACTGGAGTAACCAACAGTGGGGTTCTCCATCTTTTCTGCTCTTCACTTCAGTGTGATAAATCTATGGAGTGTCACATGACATCTATGCTACATCTATCTTATTGACTTACCCATCTTATTTAGCCCACCTGGTCCCACAGGTGAAACCTGCACTGGACCCACTCCAGTTTGCCTACCAGCCTCATATCAGTGTTGACGATGCTGTCATTTATCTGCTGCAGCATGCTCACTCCTACCTGGATGGCAGCGGTGGTACTGTGAGGTTAATGTTTTTTACATTTTTCTAGTGCCTTCAACACCATTCAACCATTCCTGTTAAGTGAGAAGCTGCTTATTTTATTTTAAATATTTGATGTGAAATAAAATAAAACTAAAATAAATTTAAAAAAAAAAAACCCAGAGTCTCTAGTACACTCTGAGAACCTCTATAATTCCTAATACTCAAAAGATTTGGTGTGAATACATGAAACTGCAGTGATGATTTAAAGCTACATGAACTAGGCATGATTCTTTATATCTGGGTGAAATGTATAAGAGTAACAGATATCTCAGTGATCTGGAGTAGTAGGGGAGGTGTAGGTTATTTCATGGATCACAGTTTGCAGGACCTTATGCCTAATAACACCTACTAAGAGAAAAACCTCACCACCATCAATAGTTCTGATTCTTCTTATTTGCAAAACATTTCAACAGCCTCTTTAAAAGATCTCCCACTGTGGGCTTTTTTGGAGACTTAGTATAGTTATCTTTTTTCTTTAGTCTTCAGTTTTCAGGTATTTTCTGTAGCTCCTTCCTTCCATCCAAGTGGTTGGAAAAGATGTGAATGAAGCAGTGTGGAGACGAACAAAATAACAACGTAACAACGACAACAACAATAATAATACAAATAATAATAATAATAATAATAATAATAATAATAAATAGAAGAAGAAGAAGAAGAAAGATGGGACTTTGGAGACAATTATGTATAACAGTATAACAGGAGACAGTATAGTTATCTTTTTTTCTTTAGTCTTCAGTTGTCAGGTATTTTCTGTAGCTACTTCCTGTAGACGGAGTGAGCAGGGAACCCACAGATGTCCAAGTTGTTGGATGACTCCATGAGTCACAGTAAGCCCCACCCATCTCATTAGAAAGGGAAGGTTTTCCACAAGGTTTAGGAGTGTCCTCTAGAAGTGCATCTGTGAGGTCAAGCACTGATGTTGAAGAAGAAGGCATGACTCGCAGTCTACGCTCTATTTCATCCCAAAGGTGTTCTATCGGGTTGAAATCAAGACTCTGTGCAGGCCAATCAAGTTTCTCCACTCCAGACCATCTCCAGATTTGAACCCTATTGAAAACCTCTGGAATGTCATCAAGAGGAAGATGGATGGTCACAAACCATCAAGTAAAGCTGAGCTGTTTGCTTTTTTGCAAAAAGGGTGGTATAAAGTTACCCAACAGCAATGTGAAAAACTGGTGGAGAGCATGGAGCCAAAACCCATGCAAATCGGGGTTATTCCACCAAATACCGATTTCTTAATGTTATTTAGCCAAAGCATTAACACAATTTGTTTACAAATTATTTGCATTTTGTTTTATTAGAGTTATTAAAGCTCTGCAAATACTGCATGATCTTGGGTCATTTCTTTAAATATACACTCTAAATAACAATAGTTATATTTTGAATTTAGGAGAAATATTGTCAGCAGTTTACAAAAAATGAAACAAAACTGTTCATCTCACCAATACATGCATCTGTAAGAAAAAAACATAAGAAACTGATTATTTTGCAGTGGTCTCTAATTTTTTTTCCAGAGCTGTATATATACAGTTTTGAAATATAAATGATATAAGAATATATGTAAAATAAAATAATAAATGAATAACGCAGATATAGACGTCCATCATTTTTTATTTTAATAATATAAGCATTGATGATAATGTATGTGAGGGTGAGAGAAGATTAGAGCGCATGCGCACTGACTGCAGCGTCACGTGACTTTGTTCTTTTTTGGAACGTTTACTTTCAAATTCGAAAGTGTTTTGAGTTGAAGGTCGCAAGATTTGGACTCTACTTTGCGATTACTGCTACACCTCTCCATCACTTTTATTCCTACAACACTTCTGGGATTGGACTCCTACACCGACTCTGCACCACCAGCGAGGATGAACTTCGGAGGAGAAGACGCGCTACAGCGGCAGGACGCGGACCTTCAGCCCGGATCGAGCGGACTACCTGACTACTACTACGACCCCTGGACCGGTGAGTTACTGAGTTTTTACCTTTTTATTAAAGTAACAAGTGCTTCAGTGAGTAAAACTGTGTTAAAAACAGCACTAAACAGGCGGAAACGCGATTAGGGATATCGTTTTGTATGGTTAGACAGTTTTGGGGAAAAGCGATCTGTTCGTTGTTATTTGGCTAATCGTTTTATTTACATGATCATTATCCTAAAGTTTGTGGGCATAAAGTGGTGTAAAATGGATAAGGTTGGACCTTTAAGCCAAAATAACTGGCAAAATTAGCACATTTACTAAAAGTTTACTAAAGTCAATCGGAGGAGGAGAAATATTAGCGAAGATCAGCTAGGCGGCTAGTTAGCATAGCTAATGTGGCTAAATAATTGTTTTTCCGTGTTCAGAGTTCATAAAAGCGATGAGAAACATCGGAGTAAACACTGATGAAGTAAAAACTAACCCTTAATAGACATTATCTGAAAGTTTTTTTCGGGACTGAGTTAGCAGTGAGATAAGTTGGTCATGTGACTGTCTACATTTGCAGCTAAAACGTAAATAGAGAGAATGTATGTAGAGTTATAGGAGGATTACTGTAATATAACTTGTACATACTGAGTGATGTTTTTCTGCTGTACAAAACAGATGCTGTACTATTAAACTAAAGGTTTCTGCTTCCTATTGTGAGTTGTGCAGATGTTTCTCACTGTTTGTCTTTTGACACAGGGAGACGACAGGAACAAACGCCTTTTGGTCGTTTTCCTCAAGACGGAGGTGATGAGAATGAGGTGGCTGTGAGGAGCTCATCCCCCTTTAGGAGCCCATCCCCACCCTTTAGGAGCCCATCCCCACCCTTTAGGAGCCCATCCCCACCCTTTAGGAACCCATCCCCACCTGCATGGAGCCCATCCCCACCCATGAGGAACCCATCCCCGCCCATGAGGATCCCATCCCCACCCTTTAGGAACCCATCCCCTCCCATGAGTATCCCATCCCCACCTGCATGGAGCCCATCCCCACCCATGAGGGTCCTTTTACGTATATGGGACCAGTCACCTGTAAGGAGCCCATTCCCACCCATGAGAAACCCATCCCCACCTGCATGGAGCCCATCCCCACCCATGGGGGTCCTTTTACCTATATGGGACCAGTCACCTGTAAGGAGCCCATCCCCACCTGTAAGGAGCCCATCCCCACCCATCAGAAACCTATCCCCACCTGTAAGGAGGCCATCCCCACCCATCAGAAACCTATCCCCACCTGTAAGGAGGCCATCCCCACCCATCAGAAACCTATCCCCACCTGTAAGGAGGCCATCCCCACCCATAAGGAACCCATTCCCATCAAGGATACCATCCCCTATAGGAAGTCCTTCCAGGATCCCACGCCAGGATCCCACGTTAGGATCCCATTCCATCGTTGTGTTGCGCGACATAGAGTCTGGTCAGCCTTACGTTCCAGCATCTGTTACCTTTAATGTTTGGCGCCAGCGAATAAGTAGGAGGGATGAAGAGGAAGACAATCAAGTAGTCCCTTCTGGTGAGAGCCATTAGAGTAAGAAATGATGAAGTAAAAATTAACCCTTAATAGACATGAATATAGTTTTCTTTGAAAGTTTTTTTCAGGGGGTGAGTTTGCAGTGATATAAGTGGGTTATGTGACCATCTACATTTGCAGCTAAAACGTAAATACAGAGAATGTATGTACTGTTGTAGGAAGATTACTGTAATATAACTTGTGTACATACTTTAGAGTGATGTTTTTCTGCTGTATGAAACAGATACTGTACTATTAAACTGAAGGTTTCTGCTTCCTTTTATGAGTTGTGCAGATGTTTCTCATTGTTTATATCTTTTTGATGCATTCCAGCTTATCCTGTTCTAGACCAGCAGAAAAGGTCGAGGGATGAAGAAGAAGAGGAAGACGATGAATTCTTTTCTGCTAGTAGACGACAGCGTGTGGATCCTGAATGGGAGATGCAGGTAGTCACAAGGTCCCTCCAATTACCCGTTGAAGCCATTCCTGAACTAAGCAGACATCTTTAAGCTATCCCCAAATATATCGCCTCATTTTCATCACCCCATATTCATCATGTGGTAAGTATCAGTGGTAGGTATCTCTGGTAGGTATTTGGCCTCTAGTCTACAGCTTTAGTCTGTTTTTAAATTTGTAGTGAATATTTCACCTCCAGACTCCAGCAGTAGTCCTTTATTTATGTAAATTATTAAGCTTTTAAACATGTGAGGTGGTAAGAATCAGCTTGATACCTTCTTTTCTGTTCTGTTGTCACGAGGTCATCGTTCAACCTTCTTCCTCTCGCCTTGTAGATGTCTGAGCCCAAGCACACTTTGTACAAACTAAAAACTAAATTTACACAAATGAAATGTTTACATACCCTTGATTCTTAATATTTTGTGTTATTACCTGGATGAATAACGACTGTTTTTATGTTGATCATCCAAGTAACGACACACAGTAGTAAGAATCAAGTGTATGTAAACTTTTGAACTGGTTCATTTGTGTAAATTCAGTTAAAATTTTGTCTTGTGGATAAATGTAAACATGTGTCATGTGAAATAAATTGTTCAGGGCAAAACGTAATAAAAAAACAATCTGCAATTTATAAGATCCTGCTCATTTCTCTAATTGATTAACATTTTGCAGATGTAGCAAGGGGTTGTAAACTCATAACTTCAACTATACATGTAACCTGCCCTCCAAAATTAGAGATAGACTCAAGAGTCCAGCGTGAGAGTTCACACCTGTTCTGTTGTTTTTTTTTTAGAGAACCCGCCTTATGAGCCGTTCCGATGATTTTATTACTTTAGGTCACTTTATGACTTTAAATTCTCTGCGTTTTTGAGCAGGTATCCAGGGGATTCTTACTACCATCACTGTGACTTTAACATAATTTTGGTAAAATAATAATAAAAGAAAAATAGGGTAAAGTAGTTCTAGCAATTATGTTAGTTTATATATGTCTGGTTAGTGTTAAATGTATAGGCTTGTTACTATAGTATGTCGTATATTTAGGACATATGAATTAGTGTTTATTATAGAATTGATAAGAAACCAGTTTTCTGTTTATAAATATGTAGGTTATATATATTACTGTAAATATTTATATTGTTGTAAATATGTATATATGAAGTATTTAAGATTAAGATTTTAAGATTATAAAATATTAGTAATGTACAGATTATAAGTCATGTTTGCTGTAAAATAGTTAATAAATTTTATTTTTCTTCAACACTTATGCATCAAGTGTCTTTTTTATAACACTTTAAGCATTTATTGTATATTAACCAGTCATACAGTAAAATACAGTACAGTAAAATAATAATAAAATAATAGTACTGAAACATATTAAAATAATGCATGTCTTCATCTAGATTCCAGCATTGTCATAAAAATATATCTTAAAAATAAAAATATATAAATGTACAGTTTGTAATAAGTTCATGTTTGCTCTTTAAATAATCAATAAAAGTTCTTTATTTTTCTTCAACACTCATGTGTCAAGTGTCTTTCTTATAACACACTATAAGCATTCCTCATTTCACATATAATTACAATGTAGAAATAAACTTTTCTCCCATAAGCAAATACATTCCTGCCAACAGTCTGAACATGTTAAATCTGTATAATTAATAATCTGCTGTTGCCATAATGCCTCATAAATTGATAACAGGTTCATCTTAAGGTGAAATTTTACTATTACATGTTTAAATTCAATCTCACAAGCGACTTTACTGTGTTTACTGATGAGACCCATAAACTAATGCAGTGTGAGGAAGAAACATCCACTCTGAATATGGAGGAAAAGATATCAGAGAGATAGACAGGAGGGTTTAATTCCTTTCTGTTTATACATTGTAAGAAAGTTTCCTTCATTTCTGGTATAAAAACTTGTACTGTTAAAAAGAACAATATTGCTTAATTCTATATCAGCATTTTTCTAGAACTACAGACACTTCACTGTGAAATACTGACAAAACCTGTAAAAGTATTTTCTTCTCATTAACAATCATTTAAAATAGCAACTTACTAAAGTGGCATTAAATATAGTTGTTGAGGCAGGGGTGTGCTAAACGCAGAGAGTGGAGAGAGAGAGAGAGAGAGAGAGAGAGACAGAGAGAGTAGCCTGTGGTCTGTGTGTGTGTGTGTGTGTGTGTAAGAGTGTCACCATAATAGTGTCACAATAAACAATAATCAAATAACCAATAATCAACTTATTTTAACTCATATACAAAAGGTAAGCCTGGAGAAGAATAATGCTCTTGGCAGTGGACAACTTTCTTTAGAAAAATGCCACTGAGTGGAAATTTTCTCCAAAATCCATAGAGGATGACCCCTGCTCCTGTTGCTGAGGTGACCATCATGAAGAGTATCAGAGTGTTTTAGGATGGGGCCAAGGTGAGGAGTTTAAATGCTATTTTTTTAGCTTTATAAACCTGATAATACAAAATGATCTCCAAACTAAGCTTAAATAAAGTTCCTCTGACATTTCTAAAGATCCCTCAAATTAAATAAAATAACAACTCGCACATGATTCCTAGTCATTCAACTGCTTCCAGACTCAAAAGCTGCTGTTGTCCAGACGGATGCTGAAAAGCTATATGAGAACATGAGTTACAAGAAGGTCAGAGAGTTTGTCATGCCAGAGTTGCTTGCCAAGATCACCAACTTCACTTTATTTGAGTACAGGCTTCCTCCTGCTTAACTCTGACAAGACAGAGGTGCTAATACTAGGACCACATGCAGCTAGAAGTAAGCTTTCTGATTACAGAGTAAATGTGGATGGTCTGTTTCATCTTGTCCAGCAGTAAAAGATCTTGGTGTGATTATTGACTCTGGTCTTTCATTTGAAGCTTATATAGATAATATCTCTAGGGTAGCCTTCTTTCATCTCAGAAATATTGCTAAGATAAATATGATGTCACTTCCTGATGCAGAAAAATTAGTTCATGCTTTTGTTACCTCTAGGTTGGATTATTGTAATGCCTTACTGTCTGGATGTTCCAGTAGGAGCATAAACAAGCTCCAGAACGCAGCAGCTAGAGTCCTAACTAGAATCAGAAGATATGAACACATCACTCCTATTTTAGCCACACTGCATTGGCTCCCAGTCAAATTTCGCATTGATTATAAAATCCTATTACTGACCTATAAATCACTAAATGGTCCTGTGCCACAGTACCTGAGCGATCTTTTGGTTATTTATGATCCGCCACGCCTACTCCGATCAAAGGGTGCAGGTTATTTGGTAGTGCCTCAAGTATACAGCAGGGGGCAGAGCTTTCTCTTTCAAAGCCCCACAGTTATGGAACAGGCTTCTAATTAGTGTTCAGGGTTCAGACACAGTCTCAGTGTTTTACAATGCTTTACAAAAGAAGATAATCAGAGAAAGGAGAGAAAAATAAATAAATTATCAAATTAAGTTATTAAACTATTTTATCCCTAATGAGCAAGCCTGCAGTGTCTGTCCATGGCTGTCTCCTGGTCACAGTCTGTCCCCATAGATCCATCCACAGCATCAGTGAGCACAACCAAGCAATGAGACTCCGACCAGGGGTAGAGGCAGTGGTCACACTGGAAACTCAGTACACTGGAAGCTCGGGAGTGGGACGTATAGCTCAACGGAGGAAGACAGAGAGAGAGTGAAAGATATTAAGTATGCGTGTGATCATGTTAAAAAACAGTGTAAGTTATGTGTAAAGTGCAAGCAGGTACTCCAGCAAGACTAGCTATGACAGCATAACTAAAAGGGAGAGCCAGAAGGTGACATGAAGGCTTCCCAGGACATAAAGCGTCCAACCACTTCACAGTCAGCAAACCTGAGCAACTTGTGAGGGTGGTAAGGCGACAGCATCCAAACATCCCAGTACACCAAACACTCTATGCCCATGAACCTTGACCCTTCACCTCTGACCTCTGCTCCTTTACCTAAGAAAAACTATACATTGAAAGCTTGACTAAACAAATGTGTCTTCAGCCTACTTAAACATTGAGACTGTGTCTGAACCCCGAACACTAATTAGAAGCCTGTTCCATAACTGTGGGGCTTTGAAAGAGAAAGCTCTGCCCCCTGCTGTATACTTGAGGCACTACCATATAACCTGCACCCTTTGATCGGAGTAGGCGTGGCGGATCATAAATAACCAAAAGATCGTTCATGTACTGTGGCGCGAGACCATTTAGTGCTTTATAGGTCAGTAATAGTATTTTATAATCAATGCACAATTTGACTGGGAGCCAATGCAGTGTGGCTAAGATAGGACTGATGTGTTCATATCTTCTGGTTCTAATTAAGACTCTAGCTGCTGCGTTCTGGACTAACTGTCCTTTACACATTCTTCAATCTTAATACATGAACAAATACATGAACAGAAGAAGTGAATGGCTCTTTTTTTTTTTCAGGTCACTGTAGGTCAAGCCTGTACTCAAATAAAGTGAAGTTGGTGATCTTGGCAAGCAACTCTGTCATGACAAACTCTCGGACCTTCTTGTAACTCATGTTCTCATATAGCTTTTCAGCATCTGTCTGGACAACAGCAGCTTTTGAGTCTGGAAGCAGTTGAATGACTAGGAATCATGTGCGAGTTGTTATTTTATTTAATTTGAGGGATCTTTAGAAATGTCAGAGGAACTTTATTTAAGCTTAGTTTGGAGATCATTTTGTATTATCAGGTTTATAAAGCTAAAAAATAGCATTTAAACTCCTCGCCTTGGCCCCATCCTAAAACACTCTGATACTCTTCATGATGGTCACCTCAGCAACAGGAGCAGGGGTCATCCTCTATGGATTTTGGAGAAAATTTCCACTCAGTGGCATTTTTCTAAAGAAAGTTGTCCACTGCCAAGAGCATTATTCTTCTCCAGGCTTACCTTTTGTATATGAGTTAAAATAAGTTGATTATTGGTTATTTGATTATTGTTTATTGTGACACTATTATGGTGACACTCTTACACACACACACACACACACACACACAGACCACAGGCTACTCTCTCTGTCAACAACTATATTTAATGCCACTTTAGTAAGTTGCTATTTTAAATGATTGTTAATGAGAAGAAAATACTTTTACAGGTTTTGTCAGTATTTCACAGTGAAGTGTCTGTAGTTCTAGAAAAATGCTGATATAGAATTAAGCAATATTGTTCTTTTTAACAGTACAAGTTTTTATACCAGAAATGAAGGAAACTTTCTTACAATGTATAAACAGAAAGGAATTAAACCCTCCTGTCTATCTCTCTGATATCTTTTCCTCCATATTCAGAGTGGATGTTTCTTCCTCACACTGCATTAGTTTATGGGTCTCATCAGTAAACACAGTAAAGTCGCTTGTGAGATTGAATTTAAACATGTAATAGTAAAATTTCACCTTAAGATGAACCTGTTATCAATTTATGAGGCATTATGGCAACAGCAGATTATTAATTATACAGATTTAACATGTTCAGACTGTTGGCAGGAATGTATTTGCTTATGGGAGAAAAGTTTATTTCTACATTGTAATTATATGTGAAATGAGGAATGCTTATAGTGTGTTATAAGAAAGACACTTGACACATGAGTGTTGAAGAAAAATAAAGAACTTTTATTGATTATTTAAAGAGCAAACATGAACTTATTACAAACTGTACATTTATATATTTTTATTTTTAAGATATATTTTTATGACAATGCTGGAATCTAGATGAAGACATGCATTATTTTAATATGTTTCAGTACTATTATTTTATTATTATTTTACTGTACTGTATTTTACTGTATGACTGGTTAATATACAATAAATGCTTAAAGTGTTATAAAAAAGACACTTGATGCATAAGTGTTGAAGAAAAATAAAATTTATTAACTATTTTACAGCAAACATGACTTATAATCTGTACATTACTAATATTTTATAATCTTAAAATCTTAATCTTAAATACTTCATATATACATATTTACAACAATATAAATATTTACAGTAATATATATAACCTACATATTTATAAACAGAAAACTGGTTTCTTATCAATTCTATAATAAACACTAATTCATATGTCCTAAATATACGACATACTATAGTAACAAGCCTATACATTTAACACTAACCAGACATATATAAACTAACATAATTGCTAGAACTACTTTACCCTATTTTTCTTTTATTATTATTTTACCAAAATTATGTTAAAGTCACAGTGATGGTAGTAAGAATCCCCTGGATACCTGCTCAAAAACGCAGAGAATTTAAAGTCATAAAGTGACCTAAAGTAATAAAATGGAATAAAATCATCGGAACGGCTCATAAGGCGGGTTCTCTAAAAAAAAAAAAGGTACAGGTTACATGTATAGTTGAAGTTATGAGTTTACAACCCCTTGCTACATCTGCAAAATGTTAATCAATTAGAGAAATGAGCAGGATCTTATAAATTGCAGATTGTTTTTTTATTACGTTTTGCCCTGAACAATTTATTTCACATGACACATGTTTACATTTATCCACAAGACAAAATTTTAACTGAATTTACACAAATGAACCAGTTCAAAAGTTTACATACACTTGATTCTTACTACTGTGTGTCGTTACTTGGATGATCAACATAAAAACAGTCGTTATTCATCCAGGTAATAACACAAAATATTAAGAATCAAGGGTATGTAAACATTTCATTTGTGTAAATTTAGTTTTTAGTTTGTACAAAGTGTGCTTGGGCTCAGACATCTACAAGGCGAGAGGAAGAAGGTTGAACGATGACCTCGTGACAACAGAACAGAAAAGAAGGTATCAAGCTGATTCTTACCACCTCACATGTTTAAAAGCTTAATAATTTACATAAATAAAGGACTACTGCTGGAGTCTGGAGGTGAAATATTCACTACAAATTTAAAAACAGACTAAAGCTGTAGACTAGAGGCCAAATACCTACCAGAGATACCTACCACTGATACTTACCACATGATGAATATGGGGTGATGAAAATGAGGCGATATATTTGGGGATAGCTTAAAGATGTCTGCTTAGTTCAGGAATGGCTTCAACGGGTAATTGGAGGGACCTTGTGACTACCTGCATCTCCCATTCAGGATCCACACGCTGTCGTCTACTAGCAGAAAAGAATTCATCGTCTTCCTCTTCTTCTTCATCCCTCGACCTTTTCTGCTGGTCTAGAACAGGATAAGCTGGAATGCATCAAAAAGATATAAACAATGAGAAACATCTGCACAACTCATAAAAGGAAGCAGAAACCTTCAGTTTAATAGTACAGTATCTGTTTCATACAGCAGAAAAACATCACTCTAAAGTATGTACACAAGTTATATTACAGTAATCTTCCTACAACAGTACATACATTCTCTGTATTTACGTTTTAGCTGCAAATGTAGATGGTCACATAACCTACTTATATCACTGCAAACTCACCCCCTGAAAAAAACTTTCAAAGAAAACTATATTCATGTCTATTAAGGGTTAATTTTTACTTCATCATTTCTTACTCTAATGGCTCTCACCAGAAGGGACTACTTGATTGTCTTCCTCTTCATCCCTCCTACTTATTCGCTGGCGCCAAACATTAAAGGTAACAGATGCTGGAACGTAAGGCTGACCAGACTCTATGTCGCGCAACACAACGATGGAATGGGATCCTAACGTGGGATCCTGGCGTGGGATCCTGGAAGGACTTCCTATAGGGGATGGTATCCTTGATGGGAATGGGTTCCTTATGGGTGGGGATGGCCTCCTTACAGGTGGGGATAGGTTTCTGATGGGTGGGGATGGCCTCCTTACAGGTGGGGATAGGTTTCTGATGGGTGGGGATGGCCTCCTTACAGGTGGGGATAGGTTTCTGATGGGTGGGGATGGGCTCCTTACAGGTGGGGATGGGCTCCTTACAGGTGACTGGTCCCATATAGGTAAAAGGACCCCCATGGGTGGGGATGGGCTCCATGCAGGTGGGGATGGGTTTCTCATGGGTGGGAATGGGCTCCTTACAGGTGACTGGTCCCATATACGTAAAAGGACCCTCATGGGTGGGGATGGGCTCCATGCAGGTGGGGATGGGATACTCATGGGAGGGGATGGGTTCCTAAAGGGTGGGGATGGGATCCTCATGGGCGGGGATGGGTTCCTCATGGGTGGGGATGGGCTCCATGCAGGTGGGGATGGGTTCCTAAAGGGTGGGGATGGGCTCCTAAAGGGTGGGGATGGGCTCCTAAAGGGGGATGAGCTCCTCACAGCCACCTCATTCTCATCACCTCCGTCTTGAGGAAAACGACCAAAAGGCGTTTGTTCCTGTCGTCTCCCTGTGTCAAAAGACAAACAGTGAGAAACATCTGCACAACTCACAATAGGAAGCAGAAACCTTTAGTTTAATAGTACAGCATCTGTTTTGTACAGCAGAAAAACATCACTCAGTATGTACAAGTTATATTACAGTAATCCTCCTATAACTCTACATACATTCTCTCTATTTACGTTTTAGCTGCAAATGTAGACAGTCACATGACCAACTTATCTCACTGCTAACTCAGTCCCGAAAAAAACTTTCAGATAATGTCTATTAAGGGTTAGTTTTTACTTCATCAGTGTTTACTCCGATGTTTCTCATCGCTTTTATGAACTCTGAACACGGAAAAACAATTATTTAGCCACATTAGCTATGCTAACTAGCCGCCAAGCTGATCTTCGCTAATATTTCTCCTCCTCCGATTGACTTTAGTAAACTTTTAGTAAATGTGCTAATTTTGCCAGTTATTTTGGCTTAAAGGTCCAACCTTATCCATTTTACACCACTTTATGCCCACAAACTTTAGGATAATGATCATGTAAATAAAACGATTAGCCAAATAACAACGAACAGATCGCTTTTCCCCAAAACTGTCTAACCATACAAAACGATATCCCTAATCGCGTTTCCGCCTGTTTAGTGCTGTTTTTAACACAGTTTTACTCACTAAAGCACTTGTTACTTTAATAAAAAGGTAAAAACTCAGTAACTCACCGGTCCAGGGGTCGTAGTAGTAGTCAGGTAGTCCGCTCGATCCGGGCTGAAGGTCCGCGTCCTGCCGCTGTAGCGCGTCTTCTCCTCCGAAGTTCATCCTCGCTGGTGGTGCAGAGTCGGTGTAGGAGTCCAATCCCAGAAGTGTTGTAGGAATAAAAGTGATGGAGAGGTGTAGCAGTAATCGCAAAGTAGAGTCCAAATCTTGCGACCTTCAACTCAAAACACTTTCGAATTTGAAAGTAAACGTTCCAAAAAAGAACAAAGTCACGTGACGCTGCAGTCAGTGCGCATGCGCTCTAATCTTCTCTCACCCTCACATACATTATCATCAATGCTTATATTATTAAAATAAAAAATGATGGACGTCTATATCTGCGTTATTCATTTATTATTTTATTTTACATATATTCTTATATCATTTATATTTCAAAACTGTATATATACAGCTCTGGAAAAAAAATTAGAGACCACTGCAAAATAATCAGTTTCTTATGTTTTTTTCTTACAGATGCATGTATTGGTGAGATGAACAGTTTTGTTTCATTTTTTGTAAACTGCTGACAATATTTCTCCTAAATTCAAAATATAACTATTGTTATTTAGAGTGTATATTTAAAGAAATGACCCAAGATCATGCAGTATTTGCAGAGCTTTAATAACTCTAATAAAACAAAATGCAAATAATTTGTAAACAAATTGTGTTAATGCTTTGGCTAAATAACATTAAGAAATCGGTATTTGGTGGAATAACCCCGATTTGCATGGGTTTTGGCTCCATGCTCTCCACCAGTTTTTCACATTGCTGTTGGGTAACTTTATACCACCCTTTTAGCAAAAAAGCAAACAGCTCAGCTTTACTTGATGGTTTGTGACCATCCATCTTCCTCTTGATGACATTCCAGAGGTTTTTAATAGGGTTCAAATCTGGAGCTTGGCCAGTGGTCTTATTTTTTTCCAGAGCTATATATATATATATATATATATATATATATATATATTACTTTATTTAATTTCATTTAATTTTCATTTCATTAGATATGTTATTTTTCTTCGCTATGTGTCCTGTTTTTGTGTTGTTTTTTGTACTTATTGTTTCTGCACTGTCGTGTCTTTGCTCTGTTTGCACCTTGTTGCACACTTTGCACTTCATGTGGCTTGGACAAACTTCTACTACTAGCTCTGTGTTGGTGTTTTTTTGTGTTTGAACATTATGTTGCATGTTTATGTAGCACCAGGGTCCTGTAGAAACGTTGTTTCATTTCACTATGCACTGCGTCAGCTATATGTGGTTGAAATGACAATAAAAGCTTCTTGAATCTTGAATCTTGTATTTGTGCGGCAGTCACAGGTAAACACATTACAAAAACTATGCACCTTTTATTCTATCCTTTTTTCCTTACCTTCTATCCTTTTATTCTAATGTAGATCCAGTTGGTAGAGGATGGAGCAGATACAACATCGCCTGATACTCCTGAATCTGCCATGACTAAATTGCCTAAGCGAGGTGAGCTTCTCATCCTGGCCATTTATATGTATACACATACACTATATTGCCAAAAGTTTTAGGATACCTCTCCAAATCATTGAATCCAGGTGTTCCAATCATGTCCATGACCACAGATGTATAAAATCAAGCACCTAGGCATACAGAAAGCTTCTACAAACATTTGTGAAAGAATGGGTCACTCTCAGGAGCTCACTGATTTCAAGCGTGGTACTGTGATTGGTTGCCACCTGTGCAATAACGCATCCATTCATGAAATTTCCTCACTACTAAATATTACACGGTCAACTGTTAGTGGTATTATAACAAAATGGAAGCAGTTAGGAACAACAGAAACTCATCTATGAAGTGGTATGTAAAATGGCCATGTAAAATGACAGAGTGTGGTCAGCGGATGCTGAGCATATGCTGTGCAGAAGCGACCACATTTCTGCAGAGTCAATACCTACAGACCTTCAAACTTTGTATGGCCTTGAAATTAGCTCAAGAGCAATACGTAGAGAGCTTCATGGAATGGGTTTTCATGGCTGAGCAGCTGCATCCAAGCCTTACATCATCAAGTGGTGTAAAACATGCCACCACTGGACTCTAGAGCAGTGGAGACGTGTTCTCTGGAGTGACCAATCACGCTTCTCTAACAAACAAGACCTGCAGTACAAGTCTGGAAAAGCCTCACAAGCTCATTTTGATGTGTTTTTGCAACAGCAGATAAAACTAAATATTAAGTGTTAGGAGTATAGCAAAAAACAAACAATTGGCTTTTGAAGGAGACTTTTGAAGGAGACTGTATGTGTGCTGTGACCCAGTGCTTCCTGATCATCCTTTTTGGTTTCAATTTAATGGGCTAAAGTGTCTATGGGCTACACAGAAAGTGGACATTGTTACCTTTTGTATCCACCAGAAGGGGTTATTGTTACAGACTGTGTTGGAAATATTCCTCATCTCTCAGACAGCTGTCATCCAATTATCAATTATTTAGTCAGGGGTGTAATTTCCACTGGGGACAGGGGGACATGTCCCCCACTTTTCAAAATCCCGTTTGAGTCCCCCAGCTTTAAAATTTGTTTGTTATGATTTTTAACCACACGCAGTCATCGCCACAGAGAAGCAGGACCGAGCAGGATACAGAGAGTCTGCCTGTGTCAATGCCCATGTCCGCGTCCAGGAACGTCGTGTGCACACTCTAAAAATAGCTCACTGACAGGTGTAATGAACAGGTATCGCGGTTGAGATGAAACACTAGAAGCAGCAACAGTTGACTTTGTCATCATGGATAAATAGAAAGAAAGGAGATGTGAGTTGGTTGACTTTCTGCCAGCATTGTATGACAAGCAGACTCTGGATGCTAGTTTACTGTTTTATATTTATTATAAGAATATGATCATAACTCAGTCGTTTTCATATCAGAGGACAGATGAGGTGGAGCTGCTTCAGAACAGAGAGGGTGAGACAGGGAGAAGCAGTAGCAGCACATTACAGGTAGGTTGTATGTGCTGTTTGAAAGCCCATGATTTTTATCTTGATTTTATTTTTATCTTGGTGATAAAAGGGAAGAAGTGTACATGATAAGTAGTGAATACAGTTTGAATATTATCAAATTTAATGCTCTTCTTGTAGGAGCCAAAGTGTGTGTTTAGATGTTTAGAATATTTTAACATGGTCACATCATCACATGGGTGTGGTTTCATATTATTTACCTGCTCACTTGTGTGGTGGGAGCGAAACAAAGAGTCGGGCCTTGATAGTTTTTTGCTGACCGTTTCCATATAGTTTCAATAAACTTTTGTTTATTTTTATTTGTGTCATGCTTTCATATCAGAGGACAGATGAGGTGGAGAGGCTTCAAGACAGGGAGGGTGAGACAGGGAAGTAGCTCAGAGGTGCAGGTATGTGCTGTGTAAAGAGTCATGTAATTTATTTTAATTATGTCTCATCTCAGGAACAGGCTAGCACATTTTCATATTTCATAGGAGAGATCTGAGAGGACAGATGCAAGCGAAGATGTGCAGGCAGACAAGCAGGAAGCTGAACCCAACCATGATAACCTAAAGCTCATTGCAGGGCAGCAGCTGACCAACAAAACACTACGGTTCCAAGAAAAGTGGTACCGTAAAGTTCCTTGGCTACAATCCAGGAATCAATGGAATCCTATGTTTTTTTCTGTGCTTAAGCTTTTTCTCTATTCTAAACCCCTGCGGTTTGGTGGATGTGTCTCTGACAAATGTCCTCTGCAACAAGTGATTTATTTTACATTATCAGGTGCAGCAGTTAGTTTGAAATAAATGTTTGTTTAACAGTGGAAATTGAGTGTCACATTATTTAAATTTTATTCACACATAAAACATTAATGGTAATTTAATGTGATTAATTAATTTTTGAATTTATAAAAATGATTTTCTCAAGTCTTGGCGATCGGCCCCGAGTAAACAATAAAAGAAAGTAGAACATCTTTTTATATACATAGTTTAGTAGCCTGCTATTCTTTTTGGCAGAAGTTATCATTATAATTAATTATTAATTATTTCCTGGATTTTGTATCACCATAATCCCTAAATGTATGTAAATGCAAAAACATTTTCCCTCATTTCCCCCCATTTTGTGCCCCCCTCCCCCCTTCAAAATGTTGTAATGGTTACATTAAACATGAGGTAATGAAGTCTATGGGAATAACTCACATCAACAGCTTATTTTCTGTTTAATAACAACCATGGCCTGTTTAGAATTAAAGCCATTCTTAGAATAAATATTAAAATAAAATGTACATGATGAAGATCTGATATGCAACAGAAATTTGTCTCATGCATTACATCATGTACGTATCTTTGATGGAGAACTGGGCATGTTTAGGCTTACATACTGCTTCTTGTTAGGGTTTAAAATAAATAGCCATGTTGAGAACCATGGCCAAATTGAGTTATAGAGATTTGTGTTGTTTAACAGGAGGCAGTTTGTGTGCCGCTGGCCTATGAGGCTCTCATCCGATTCTTGAGAACGCCATCCAACCAGTAATCCAATGCAGTCAAGCTTTTTGGGGCCAATATAAGCTTACAGATGCCTCTGTAAAATTACATGTTTAAATGTAGAAGATTTTAATTACATAGTAATTATAATACAATATGTAAACATACACATAATGTAAATTTCTTTTTAAATCTCTTTTGTGCAGCTCCACCATTACAACTTTGTGTTTTATGAGCTGCTCATCTTCGGATTCTTTACCAGCGGCTCAGCACCTGAGACAGTAAGTGTCTCATCCTGAGATTTATTGATTTAAGTTATGCTTGAATGTTGAATGCTTTCCAATATTGTTCACCCTGATAAGACGTGGCATTAATGGGGCTTGTTGTCTTTCTTTTGTGAAAGTTTGAGGGAGGATTTTTGGATGTGGGACGTAGACATGTGGGAGCCTGCAGTGGCGCTTTATTTCACAGAGCTTATCGTAAGTGTTGAATATCTTCTATAGTTTTATCTTTTAATGTAAGGGCTTATAGAGTTCATTTTTTAACTTCATTTAGTTCAATAAATTTTTTCATTTTCATCTATTGAAGCCTCATTCTGATCATTTCTGTTCATCAGTATATAATATATTCTGAATTTATCTTGGTTGTGGCCCTTGGCTCACAGTGTGATACTATTTGTTTATGACCTCATCTTATGATTGTGAAATACTTTGTTTTGTCCTAGAAATGCTTTCTGTTCTGTTGATGAACATGTGCCAAACACAGAAACTCACTGGCAGCTTCTTCTTCTGTAATTCAATCACCATTTTTATAATAAACTTGCCAAACCGCCAATGAACACGTCAACCACCACATCAGATAACATTGAATATTACACATTACTTCTGTATAAAAATTACTGTGCATCTCAGTAAATTCGAAGAGATGATGGTGATATCTATTGTATATTTAACATTATTTTCAAGAGATACGCATGAGCATGTCTGAATACAGTTTAACGATGGATGTTCCCTTATGTTCAAATCAGAATTTGTTTTTTGCTGATAATGAAAATGTTAGAGAAGTTCTTTATTACTTTCATGAATGAATTCACTCATCTTCATTAAATGATTTATCCTGGACATGACTGTGGTGGATCTGGAGCCTACGCTGGGAACACTGGGTGTGAGGTGGGAATACATTAGTTACATTATATCATTGGTAACAAGGTTTGGTATATTTGCCTCCCTCTTGTGGTTGTGAGTTGTTTGGTGCAATTTGGTAAATCTGACTGAAGATAGCCTATGCCTCTGGGTTCCCTATGTACAAATCAGAGGTTCCTCCACAACACTTCTAAACCTCTAAAGACACTCTGCAACATTGTAAAAGTGGACTCAGATGCTGGACTAAAGACTGGTAATCCCTGTAAGATGTTTATCAGCTTGTTTATATTCTCTGTGCTCTGTCTTTACTTAGTATTGTTGTGGGGAAACCTGGAGCATATTCCAGGGGAACTAAGGCCATGTCCACACGTAGCTGGGTATTTTTAAAAATGGAGATTTTTCTACTTGTTTTTTTTTTGTTTTTTGTTTTTTAATTCTGTCCACACGCCCTACATGTTAAAAAATATCTTTGTCCACATGAAAACGCAAAACGCCCTGTTAGGTGCTGTCAGGAGCCTGTCTAGCCAATCAGAAGCCTAGATAAAACGTCATTACAGGTTCCGGTAGTTTAACAACAATGGGGTGTCGCAGGAAAGCGATGTCCTTGACATGCGAAAATTTTATTGTAGAATGTAGAAGTCCGACCGGGTCTCGTCTAAAACTGCCATCGCCAGCAGCAGTGAGCTTCGTATTACATTTCGGCACCTCTGTTCATTAACGTAATGTCGTAATGTCCGAGTAACTGCGCGTGTATGTGCACGCATGTAAAAAGTCCAGTAAGCAACGTTAACACATTCACTAGTTTACGTAAGTCTGCTATTGCACAAAATATCTTCATAAACAAAGCTCATAAAATCAAGCTCATAAAATCAAGGAGACCAGCACAGACAATGACATGCCTACAAGACATGTCTCTGGACTGGGGAGGAAACCAGAGAACCCAGAGGAAACCTCCAAAACATGATGAGAACATGCAGACTCAGCACAAAAAGGGAGGAAGCGTGAATCGACCTGTAGGTTCTAGGCAATCACACTTATAATGAATCCTCTAAGCCCCTATTATAAATAATTTAATTGTCATTTTAATACTTGCTTGTATATCCACTTTAGTTAAGGATCCTCTTTCAAGGTTTTTATGCTCAGCTCTTTTGAAATCTCCTCTTCTCCCTTCCTGCTTTTCCTCTCTATCCATGACTACATATTATTCTGTAAGTTAATTAGCATTTCTAGTCAGAGAGAAAATGCTCTTGAATTTTAGCTGTGTTGAAGCAGTCTGCTGCCATCATCAGGTGGAAGAAGATATTGCAATGTGTTTCTCACCAAGAAACCACAAGCTCATTGACGTCTGTCCAGTCAGACTGGCTTAGAAAGAAAAAAACATTCGTCCAGGTAAACAATAATGGACTATTTAAATTAAAATTCATGTAAACATTTAAAACACTTTTGGTTTTCAGGTACAAATTCCTCACAGACATTCAGTCTACTATATAATTTTTTTTTCTCAGGTAATACCATTTAAACTCGGACCAAAGCCATTCGCTCCAGGAGCATAAACATAAACACGTGTGAGACACAATCGAAGGCCTTCTTTTGGTCCAGACTCAGCAGCGCCAACGGTACCTGACATTGATCAGCCCACGCCATTGCGTCTCTAATCAGCGCCAGGTTCATGCCACAAATCCGTTCGGGAACCCCACAGGTCTGATTGGGGTGAACAATCTGAGCCATCATTTCTCTCAGACCCAAAATCATGTTTGGCCAAGATCTTGTATTCAACCATCAACAACGTGATCGGTCTCCAATTTGCCAACTCGGTCCTGTCGCCCTTCTTGTGCAGGATACCATTCTGCTGGCAGGCTGTCCCCACCATGAGCAACATCCGTCTTCAGGGAGAGCATGGCCCTCCTCTAGGGAGATCTCTCTCTCCAGATCTGGTACGCTCTCACTCGGCACCCTACCAGACACGGCGTCCAGTAAAGCTGCCGTGCAGTTGTCCTTCTTTTGTCTTACCCCAAAGAGATCACGATAGAAGAAGCTATCCACTTTTAACATGTCTCCGGGTGAAGTTACCAAACAAGGGCCCCTCCTCCGATGTTCCGGAAAAGTAACTTGTCAGGCGCTCATCCTGTTCGAGTGCCTCTTTTCTGGCCTGGACAAAGTAGCTCTGAGCCTCAGCCTCGTAGTGGGCTCGTAAAGCCTCACTGGTGTCCCTGAGCCACCCATGATCGCAGTCTTTCCAGGCCTCATACAGCCTCCTAGACCACACCTCGGGCCTTTCCCCCCCTTCTCGTCGTCCTTTCCTGCCCCCACCAATGGCACAGGATGGTGATCCATCTCTTGAGGTCCTCCCACCACTCTACCTGAGTAATGTAGAGACCTCTCATATGCTGCCACCTGGCATAAAGGTGGCAAAACACACAAGAGGGGTCCTGAAGCACGTTCATGTTTAACCGCCTCCTCTCTGTCCCACCTCCACCTCAATGTGCCCAACCACCATGCAGTGATCGGAGCTCTAAATTTTGAGCACCTGAAAGAGCTGTCCACGCACAGGACTCTCTCTGGCACTACCGTAACTGCGACCTCAACAGCCCATCAAAAAAACAGTTCAGACACTGCAGGACATCTCAGTGCTCAGCTGAACGACATGGTAAGAACAGTATTCCCGAGAAGAAACCTGTTTGGAGTCTCCAAAATTTTGATCATCAAAGGTTCCTAATTATTTACATTCTACATAACCACTGTGTGACACCATGGAGGCTCCACTGAATTCAAAGACTCAGAAAAAAGACTAGAAGCTTCTTATGGTTTTTGTGACAAAAACAACATTGCACTCTTTTATTTTACGTTGTATTTCTCAGGCCATGCAAGCATTTTATTTGTCATAAAACATACAAGCACAAAGCAGCACAAATGAACAGGAAAATGTTACTATTTGATCATATTTAGTTTAATTCAAGTTCTCAAATTTTGTAGAAATCTTTTTTGGGGCTATGATTATTTAGTGGTTACGGCATTGGACTACTGATTGTACTGTATGAGTCTGAATCCCAGCTCCACCACAGCTGGGCCCCTGAGCAAGGCCCTTAACCCTCAGTTGCTCAGTTGTATAAAATGAGATAAATTGTAAGTCACTCTTGATAAGGGCGTCTGCCCAAATGCCAGAAATGTCAATTTTTGAAACAGATTTATTTGGCTTTGGGAGTTATAGGGTTTTTTAAAATTCATTTTGTATAATCGAGTTCCTGTAAGCTACTATAGGGTACGGAGATGCTATCAAACATATTCAGTGTTAATTGTCCACTTAAGGGTTGTGGGAGAAATGGGGTGTTGAATTAAGGACAGAATAGGAATAGAATTTGTATTTGGGAATGATTTTACTTTAGGATTTGAATGTGTTTGTACTCATATGATATAATACAACCACTATACTCAACTGAACCGGACACCGACTCAATACTTTTCTCTACCCAGTGTTGTGTTGTTTTTGTTTTGTTTAGCATACAAGTAGGTATCCTGTCGGTTCTCACAGTCTGCTCGCTTCTCGCTTCCTGCGCAAATGTGACGCAGCCAGTGTTCTCACGAATGCGAGTCACCCCTGAGCATATTGCTGCATCCCAATTCGCCTACTTATTCTGAGCGCGTGTGTAAATAAAAAGTACATACTTTTGAGTGTGCACACTTGTGTAAGTACAGGGCCATATTAACACGTCGTGTCATGGAAGAAAACGTAATGCGCACATTGCCATTGAAAACTATAAACACTGTAAACGTCTCGTTGCGTTTCTTTGCTTCATTCATTCAAAACTCCTCCGCAACACAAGGAGCAGTGTGAAGTAAAAAAAATACAGTATACAATAAAGTGTGCACGGATCCACACGAAAATCTCCCGGATATAACAGACCATCCGGGTACCTTTCGACAGTCATTTGAACATACTACGATTTGGGACACGCTAAATTCTGATCTCGGATACTATTTAGGAAAAGGAATTAGCATGCAGAGCATGTGTCATGCGCGAAAGCTCGTACTTCCGCTTCCGGGTAGAGTCTCAGTCAGCCCTCTCTAAAATGGATCTGATGGGCTGTTGATTATGTTAGCTCTCACACGTGTTAGATTACTTGCGTATTTTTGCGAGAGAGCTCATTTGCATCGGCGTTTGAACTGAAGCGCGGTTTGAGTTCTGCTCGGTTTTGGAGGGCTAATTTCTGACTGGTTACGGGTCAGGGAACGCATGCCTTAAAGTCCCGCAGCATCTCTTGTGTTAGCAATCGGTCAGCTAGCCGGCTAAAAGTACCGGGTAGCCAAATAGCGCGGCTTTAGCCAGGTTTGGTCGCTTTCACTTTGCTAGCAGTAGAGATCAGAGGGAAATGTGTGAAAGATCCGTTCTACACGGACACACAACACGCCTTTGAGACTTTTTAATACTCTCTTTCGTCACCCTCTAAAGGGTTCTCTTATTATTATTTTTAACATTATCCCGATTGGCGGCTACAGGACAGCATGGGGGCGTACCTATCGAAGCCCAACACGGAAAAAAACACAGCCGACGGAGGGAACCAGAAACTGAGCTACGGACTGGCGGCCATGCAGGGATGGCGTGTTTCAATGGAGGTAAAAATGTAGCTTAGCCATCTGCTATTGGCTCTCCAGAAAGGGTTACTGAAGGCTGGGTAACTTCAGCACACAGACCTTTATTTGCCACGTGTGTGTGTGGAGCGATTCATTATGTGCTTAAGATGGAAAAGTGCTTTAGTTTTAATCCCCCAGCAGTTTCTATGGTCTCGCGCAGGCTGCGGCGCCAGTGTGCAGGTTTTCGCGCCATTAGCGCCGTGCTTCGCGTCAGGGTTCATATGGCGCTGTTCTGTGGCCTTTAACTGGACACCACCTCATTTTCTTCTTTATGTTTTCAGGACGCTCACAATTGTATCCCAGAGCTGGATGAAGAGACGGCAATGTTCGCCGTTTATGACGGACATGGAGGTAAACACCACAGTTAAGCAGAGCTAGCGAACCGTTTGTACGAGTGAAGATTTTCCTCCATGTAAATACAGAGAAGTGTCCACTGAAACAACGGAGTGTGAATTTCTCTTTTCTGCCAGGTGAAGAAGTTGCTTTGTACTGCTCCAAATATTTACCAGACATCATAAAACAGCAGAAAGCATATAAAGATGGCAAACTGCAAAAGGTAAGATGGATTAAGATAAGCACGGGTATGCAGTTAAGCAAAAGATAATAAACACACTTTCTGTTTGCTAATAATCCTGACCAGGGATACAGCTGGCAATTCTGTACCACCTAAGATGTCTTTGGACCCCAAAACTCTTCAATGTCATAAGCTTTAGAGATATTCATTATAGAATGACCCAGGGTTAACATGAAAAGATTCCATGTATTTAAACAATGCTGCTTTCTCTCTTGTTCTGTTTGCTAGGCAGAAAACTGTAGTTGCTTGGCTATTGCTGTAGGTTGAACCTCAGGTCATCTGACATCTCAATGTAATTTGTAAAATTCAATTATTCGTCAGTCATTTCATGTACCGTGGTTATTGGTGAATGTAGTATGAGCTCTTGTGGCATTGTATCATTCTGGTCATTAGGAGCATGATGCTTGTGTGGAAAAATTTCACTTCTGTTCAAACATGCTTCTTTTACACAAGACAGGTGCAGTGCAGTTGGGCAATTTATCTTTGTTTGGGGGTACTTACAACCATTATTGCAGAGTATAGACTATATCACTAACCCCCCCATAACCTCTGGAGTATGCTTTCTTTTACAGCCCTGGTAGCATTACATAAGTAGACTGCACTGCTCGATTAAGGAACAGATCGTTCTGCACACAGATTTGTGATTGTCTGATGCGAAAGTGCTATGAGAGAGAAGACCACATCCGGGAGATCATCAGATTAAAAATACTTTACCTGTCTAATTTCTGTACTCCTGGATTGCATGTTTGCAGGCTCTGGAAGATGCTTTCCTGGCTATAGACAGCCAAATCACCTCAGAGGAGGTTATCAAAGAGCTTATTCAGATAGCTGGCCGCCCACAAGAGGAGGCAGCACCAGAAAAAGTTGCAGATGAAGATGATGGTGAGAATAATGTTTTAGAAATCACTTTAGTGAATGCAACATTAGAGCTTGAGCTATAACTCCTTGCTCTTTGTATCGTGTCTCCCCTTAGTGGATAATGAGGAAACAGCTCTTCTGCATGAAGAGGCCACAATGACAATTGAGGAGCTGCTTGTCCGCTATGGACAGAACCTGAATAAATCAGGCAAAAAGCTTGGACAGGATGCCACCAAAGAGCCGGAAGACCGAGATAACGTCCATACAGATAATAAAGGGATCAACGGTGAGACAGAATGTGGGGCATCTGAAACGGACAGCAATGGAAAAGCAAAGCTGGAAGAGACAGCTGGAGGCTCCAAAATGAGGGCATGCAGGAGAGCTACAGCCTCCTGTGGGGGGAGCTCTGCAGCTGGAGGCTCCTCTGATGGGGAGAAAGCTGGAGCCACAGCAGACGCAGGACCTTCTTGTTCCTCCTCCGCAGCACCCACACCAGGAAGTGCCAAATCCAAGTTCTTTGAGGACAGTGACGAGTCAGACGAAGGGGAGGATGAAGAAGAGGGCAGTGATGAAGAGGTAAGGAGGAGAGTATGTTTGACTGGATGCATAAACAAAACTAGATTTAATCTGAGTGTGATTTTGCTGGACCAAATGCAATTTTGTCTGCCTGTTTTGTTTTTAAATGGGGGGAGTACTTACTATATGCCAAAACAGAGCAAAAAAGGCATGGACATGTTATCAGTAAAAACTTTTATTTTGTGTTTCTCTTTGGTTGATTTCTTAGGATGGCAGTGAGCAGGAGGCTGGGGACAGCAGTGAAAATGAAGAGGATGACACAGAAGAGGAAGAAGAGGAGGAGGAAGAGGACACTGATGAAGAAGAAGAAGAAATGTGTTTGCCAGGGATGGATGGGAAAGAAGAGGCAAGTGTAGCAGTGTTAGGGTGGAGCTAATAAATGTTGATTTATAGATGGAAATAAAAAAAATTTCGTGAATTTAAGAAGTTATTTTTCTGTCTGCACGTGTGAAGCTACATTCAAATGTTTTACTTTCAACCTTGGTATAGGGACATAAAGACATGGGGTAACTTGACATTTTTGATTGTTTTTTGGTCATATCTATTGGTCTCAATTCAACAATTCTAATTTGTAGAAGGCAGTGCTGTCATTTTTAATCTGATTAAACTCAACTGCTAATCAAAGCATGTAGGAGTTAATGGACTAACTTTATTTAACCAGCACAACTATCATTTTATAACCCATTATGAGAAGTCCATTACTATCAGTGAAAAAATAACACTAATGTAGCATTATCCTAATGTGGGAGGATATGTTGCTAGCAAGCTACAAAAGTGTTGGCAGTAATATATGCTAACTTGTACAGATTTTGTGAACTTGATGCCTGTTCCCTGGAAGTTGGAATGCAAATCTGATAGAATGTTGGCAAATGGTGTAGTCATGATTTGCATGATGTAGAGACTGAAGTATTTGCAGAAATTGGCAAAATCAATCTTCAGCAGATCATGGCTATTTTAGGAATGAAACAGAATGATTTGATTTATTGATGCAGTTGTTTATATTGATGTATAATTGTAACAGGGATGCACCAGATGAATGAGGATTAGGTTTCCTAATCTGATTCACTGACCTTTAATGGTGTGTGTGTGTGTGTATGTTGTACATAGAGTATATGGACAGGCTCATTAAGTTTTTAAATTTTCTTGTGGTTGTTTTTCAGCCTGGCTCAGACAGTGGGACTACAGCTGTAGTGGCTCTCATTCGCGGTAAACAGCTAATAGTAGCCAATGCTGGAGACTCTCGCTGTGTCATCTCGGAGAGAGGCAAAGCAGTGGACATGTCCTATGATCACAAACCAGAAGATGAACTGGAGCTGGCCAGAATAAAGAACGCAGGAGGCAAAGTAACCATGGACGGCCGTGTCAATGGAGGACTAAACCTTTCCAGGGCTATTGGTGTGTACAAATTCTACTGCTTCTCTCCCTCTCTCTCTCTCTCCTTTTCTTTTAAACATTTTGTATGTTTGTATAAAATAAATGTTTTCTTGGGTTTAGGGGACCACTTTTACAAGAGGAATAAGAACCTTCCACCTGAAGAGCAGATGATTTCTGCTTTACCAGATGTCAAAGTACTGACTCTCAATGAAGAGCATGAATTCATGGTGGTTGCTTGTGATGGAATCTGGTGAGGATAACACATTAAACTTTATAGACCTTAAAATGGTCACATTCTGCAAAAAAGTCTTTCCTTGGTTGAAATGTTTTTGATATTGGGTTCTCATGGGAGTAAGTAATGTACCCTGGTATGTAAGTGATCTTAAAGTGAGTTACAGCAGCCATGGTAACTTTTCAGGATTCTGGAATTTGATTGAATGCCTGTTATTATTGCAACCTGATTAAACTGCTCCAAGACCTTTCAAATCCTGTAAATGGTCAACGGCTTCCATTTCATTCTTTCCCTTATTAAAACAAGCCTTTTTACTATTATTACGCATGGGGTTAAATTCAAGGTCAGCACTTGTTGGCATCCACAGGGAATGTCAGGTGTCCTGGCAGTGATGTTAGATTAATGGGCCATTATGCAAGCAAGGTAAATCCTCTTGTAAATAATCAACATGGTGTTTGTACTAATAATATATCTCTTGATCACAGGAATGTGATGAGCAGCCAGGAGGTTGTGGACTTTGTAAATGAGAGAATGAAAGCAGAAGGAAGTGAGACAAAGCCACTGTCTGCTGTTATTCAAGAGGTGGGTATGATTGAGACTGATTTTACTCAGTCAGTTTATATTGGTTATATTAAGTATTATTTTATTTTTTATTTTTTTTAGTTCACTCATTTGCAACTTTACCTTTTTATCACTTGAGTGATAGAATTATCCAGCCTTACTCCTACTCTTCAGCTCTTACCATTAAAAATAAATACATAAATTATTTGATTTCCTGACTCTTTTTTTCATTAATACAACCTGGAAACTTTGTGTTCAGGCAGCCATAATTGGTTGAAACAGTTTGAAAAGTTTTTCCACTGCAACTTATTAACTGATGGAACTGTGTGTGTATTCCAGCTGCTTGACCACTGCTTGGCACCAGACACATCTGGGGATGGCACAGGCTGTGACAACATGACTTGTATGATTGTCAGTTTCAGACCCTTCACTGGTAAAAGCGAGGATGAGAACACAAAGAAACGCAAGGCCGAGGAGCAGGTGTCTGAGGAGAATGGCAACGACAGCAAAAAATCCAAAACGGAATAGAGCCACCATCAGTGGTCCCTATATTCTCTTACTGCTCTTCTGATGAAGTCCAATCAGACACTGTTTTTCTCGCAACACAACTCTACTAGACTTTTTTTTATGGATGACACCCCAAGAAAATGTTTTAGTTTGAAATAATTTGAAGGTGCAAGAAAATTGAACTGTACACCAGCCATCTGTCCTCATTTTTTGTAAAGAATTTGTTTAGAGGCCCTCAGCAACCTGACCACACGAATGAGTGCAGCTGTCCCTCAAAAGACCGTACTCGCATCAAGTAAAATTTGTGAACTTTTATGTGCTGATATCCTTGTACATAATTTTTCCAGGAACTTGCCATAATTTTGTTTTGCATTGTATCTGTGTCGCTCTGAACACCCATGTAACTGTATTCAAATACATTTTTTTGTAAATTGTGATTGATGCAATTGTTTTAAATTTTTGGAGGTAAAAACAGATTTTCAAGCCATTTAACTTTCCTGATAAGAAGGGATATCATCAAAGAAATCTAAATTTGAAATGTTACTATCATTCCTTTATTTTCAGTATGTTAACAAGTAATGACTATTTTGTCTGTCCTCTTGAGGCTCCAATTGTATTGAGTGTTTTGTTTTTTTGTTTTTGTTTTTTTAAGTTGCTGAGCAGAAGTGCAACCAACATGAAATGAACGAGTGTCTTGATGTCTGCAGAGGTTCAGTAGTGCAACTGTAAAGTTGGAGCCCTCAGTGAGAGCTAGTCATCTGTACATATGTACTCTGTATCCGTCATGCAGCTCAAATAAGGTTTCTATACAAGGTATTTTGGAAAATATATTTTGGTACTTTTTAGCATCTTTGGGAATTCTCTGAGACAGCGAACATTGCTTAGGATGACATTTTCCTGAAACAATAAACAAGTGGAGGCAAACTAGTCACATGCATTTCTTTACTCTATAAGAAAGCCCGAGCAGATATACTGTACTCAACACTGTGTGAGACTAGTGATCTGTGTTTTGTCTGAAACCTGAGCAAAACTCGGGGGACTCACAAAATTCTTCCCTGTAAAATAACAAATGAAAAATGAATGACTGGGTTAAAAGTCACTGTGTGTGTTTGGACATGATACAAAATTCTTCCTCTAGAAAGCCTGCTTCGACTCCACTATCATAATATATAAATAATTTGCAAAGTGAAACTTGTGGCTTGTTGTGAAGGTCATTTTGCTGACATGGTTTGGGTTCACATTTGACCCTTAGCTGGACGGGTCACTACAAAGTGATTGGGCCTATAATTAAAATTCCTATATGTGGGAATTGTCTCTTCTAAGGGCACATTAACTCACTCACTGGTTTGGTGGGTATTCCATGGTGTAAATCCAATGTGGTCTGGAGGCCCACCACCTAGGATGCTGTTGTTTTTTTTAACTTTAATATTAGTATCTGTCTTAAGAAATAGTAATGCATTTCTGAAAAGTGCACACAGAGTGCCCAGTGTTGAAAAGCCTTAAACAGTGAACCATTTTTACTACAGCTGAAAGAAAATCCTTATTACTTCATTTTATCAGCGTCATTATTAATACTTGTCAACTTGAATGGCTTATTTTTGAAAGTATAGAGAGGTTGTATTATATGCAATAACACAATGAATAAATGTGTGGAACTGATAAATGGTCAGTGGTACAATGCTTTGGTAAGTGTGTATTAAGCTTTACTATTTGTACTATGGTAAACAAAATGAGCACATAGTTAAAATATTTAAATTCCCTGCTGTTTACAGAGGAGACTGGTGTGGAGTAGATTATAAAATGATCACCAGAGTGGTGCTCGCTTAAACATCCCCTCCCAGCAATATGACTCTGCCATCTGTTGAAACATGTAAGCATACAAGACATGCTAATTCAAACGTGAAATGCTAAAATTAAGTATGGTATGTCGGTACAGGAAACTATTAGTCACCTGCATTCTTTTGTGTAGGAAAATCAGTTTCTGATTCAACAGTTCAATATCCTGCAAAGAAAAGTATTAGACTGGTATTAGAGTTATTGAACTCGAGAAGTTCAGGTTAATTTAGACATATCCCGTGGTGAGCTTCTTTAAATTTATCTTTTACCTTGACCATCTTCTCATTCTGCTTTTGCTTGATTTGAGGAAGGAGTTCTTCCAGCCTTTCAATCTAAAATGAAAGCAAACTTGATATAACCAGGCTGCAAAATATCTGTACTGCACCATTTGCACTTCTATAGACTGAATGGAGATGATAAAGTTGATGTAATTTCTTTCATTATGTATTAAGTAAATTTGAAAACAGCAGTTTTACCCTTCTTGCAATACTCTGTAGTCTTGACTTCAAGCTTCTGTTTATCACCGTCATGGCAATGTTTCTGGGTTTTGCATTAACTTTATTTAGACACAGACAAACAAAACAGGTTTTAGAAGAAACAATAAATATATAGGAATTAACTTATCATAACTGGCATGCAACAAAATCTTTGAGAAATCATACCATGCTGAAAATATCTGGCCACCTCCAAGACATAAGGCCTAAGAAACAAAATCTTCATAAATAAAAATGATGAATGACCATGTACATTACTGGTCATATAATACAGCAGTTTAAAAAGTCATTGTCTTTATCTTGCACTGTTAGTGCAGTGGTGTGTACCTGAATGACAAATTCTACATTCTTGAAGACTACAATGTTAAATCCTAATAGATGCAATGCAAATAAAAATACAATGCATTGACTTACATTTGTTTGGTGTTCACTGGTATGCAGCCATTCAAAGGGATTAAAAAGCCTTGACTGTTTCGTATCTGTGATGAGATTTAATTCTTTTCAGCAGAATTTCTTACACTATGCCTTGATGTGAGCTAATTACAATATAAATAAACATATGATGCTTTTCTTAAAATGTTTATATTAATCAGTGCTCATCAGACACATTTCTGTAAATACCTTGAAGGTGACCTGAGCAATGTCCAGTCTGAAAGAATGAGCTACAATCTGTGAAGAAACGGGAATAACGGACTCAGACACGTAGAAGAAGCAGACACAGACACAGAAGAAGAAGGGGGGGAAAAAAAAGAAGAAGAAGCAGCATACCTGCCTCACTGTTGTCATTTTTGTCCCTCTTGGAATGTGAACTTCTTTCAGAGCTATAACTCTGTCATCTACAAAACAACCAACCATCACTCACTAATGCAGAAAACTCATTATATAACTTAATTGCACTGATTCATGCATAGCATTAGTTCAATGCCATTAACTAAATAATAACCAACTCAAGCTGCACAGCTCACTTGTACTGTTGCCTCTTTGTCAGCTGCACCTGTTAATATTTGAGTGCTCCTTAAGGACTCTTTCAGACACTGCTATAGTTCAACATCGAGGAAAAAAAGTATATAGATTTTATACTTTAACCGCTTATTGATTCGTTACAAGACTGGGATATAAATAAAAGATAGATTTTGAACCTATGTACTATGCGTAGACTGGTGGTTGCTATGGTAACCAAGATGCTCAGGCACAATCATCCTCTCTTATAAATCTGATTAAGATAAATGTTTTTAAAATAACAACAACAACAACAACAACAAGAATAATCACAAACCATCAAGGTCAAGCCTCTTCAACGCAAACCATACTGCTACATGTGCATTTTCGGCATGAGCGACTGGACCACTCTCCATCTCTGCAGCCTGCTCTCAGTGACTGAAACAGCAGTGTGTGAATCCAGCAACCTGCAGCGATTACAGGGTGAGCGGAAGTACACTGTCTCACAAAATACACCGCAAAAAGTACAAACAAACAAACAAACAAACAAAGCAGTGAAAACAGAAAGGGAATTAGTTATAGCGGTCCGAAAATTCTGCAAAAGGGGGTGTGGAAGTCTAAGGCACTCATTTACAGACTGCCAGAAAATATAGAAATTCAGAAAACGTTTTTTTAAAAAAACAAAAAAAAAAACCTAAATTGTCAAAGATAGACTTATAAATAATAAACTTACAGCATCCAGAATCTTACATCATTATATATCACACAATGCTCTTAAATAAATAAATAAATAAATAAATAAATAAATAAAACAAACCCTGCGAAATTTACTTTAAAAAGAAAAACTAAAATAAATTTAGATTATTGGGAAGGTTTTTTTTTTTTTTTAAAAAATGTAGATAGATAGGAAGATTAAACAAACAAACAAATAAATAAATAAATAAATGACAACAATTGACCAGTACGTTACGCTACAGTAATGTTACGCTATATATTTTATTGTAGGTTGTGCAAAAAATATTAATATGTCCAAACTAGAACGTTTAGCAACCAAAACCTCACTCAGAAAATATTTCATAACTGTTTGAGGTTTTGATAAACGACCGAATGCAGTGTTGTTGCTGACTTCACTCTCCTTTACACACACTCGCACACACACACACACATACACACATACACACACACACCGCTGTACACCGCAGTAGTACCGCTAATGTGAAAGGACCTCTCGGCTACACTGCACTTATTGTGATTAATACTAGTAGGAGCTGAAAGGTCAGACGTTTCAGTATGAATGAGCCGGAAGGACTGCGCTTCAGGAAGCTGAATAGACCTCAGATTTTAACAGATGAAACGCATGAACCCCAATACAAAAGCACGAGGTGAGCCGGTTGCTAACTCTACTGTTAAACCAGTTAGATTGTTTTACTTCTCTTTTAAGTTAGACCTAAAAGATGATTGCATATACATCTCTGTATGTTAGATGTGTACATGTACACCTTGGTCATATTTTCATATCATACGTTATACGTCCAAGCTGAGAAAGTTCAACGTCTACCTGTATATGTGTATTATTGCACAAGTGCACACACTGCAGTTACACCCTGCATTTATTTACACAGAGTAGAGAAAGCTTTCACATCATCTAGCGTATTGGCTTCACAGTTGTGTGACTGTTTTTGCACAAAACGTCCTGCTTCTTTTACAACTTTAATAGTTACACTCTTCCTAGAATTTTCTTCAGATGATTTTCTGTAAGAGATTTTATAGCAACACACACACACACGCAAATGAAGGAATACACTGATAAGCTCTGCCAGAGGCACACTGAAGCTGTTCAGGCAGCTCAATATCAGTTCAGAAGTCTTTGCTCAGAAATCTGATTGTGGTTCTTTCAATCTGGGTCATATATCACATTACTTATGATTCTAATTGTTTAAGTGCATTCATCATCTGAATTTCAGCACGTACAGCGGGAAGGTGTTCCGGGTCACTCTGATGTCTCTGGCTGCGTTCCTGATTCTCCCAGTCCTGGTGGTCATTTTTCTCCTGGAGTCCCCCATTCAGCCAGAAGCATTCAGGTATGCTATGGATCTCTCTGTCTGTGTAACTTCACATGGTTTAGCTGTCATATGCTAGATGGGAGATTATAGTCAAATGAGCAAATTGAGGAGGGTTTGGGTTTAAATTAAAGTAGGGAAATCATTCAATTGTACTGTACATTTAGGGCCCTGTTTATAATATTGTCCTTAGATTCTGTTATATGATTCAACCTGACAGTCTTATTCTGAAATATCACATAAGCAGCAACTTAACATTTTTTCCTTGATTTTCTTTTTGGTTCTTTGTGGGTGTTTAGCAAAGGGATTCGGAGCTTTTCTCATTTTCAGTAGACTGAGTCAATCATTTGAAGTCTTCATGAGAGCATTGACACATCATAGATGTTTCCAAATGTTAATCGGTGTATTTTCATACTACTTCCTCCATTTAATTTTCCGGCACTGCTAAACTTGTCAGACTGGATTTCTATTTGATTACTGTAGTACTTGCTTGCATTTAAGAGCTTCTGTAATGTATAGTTCTGTTTTTTTTAATGGACGAAGTTATGTAATAAAAGAGTCTGTTTCTTTTTTCTGCAATAGTGTAGAGCTCCCTGCATTCCCTGCCTCATCTGGCTTTTTTTTTTCTGGGTAACTCCAGAAGCACTGCTGCATATTTAAGTACCCTTGGCACTAATGTCAAACTGATCTGCAAACAAGTCTCATTTATATTCATCTCTCAGTTCTGTGTCGATGCTTAATGATTGATCTTGTTGCTGCTCCTGTTGGACACTGCAGTATGCCTCCACCAATGTTATTGCCTGGGCTGGGAATTGTTTTCCCCAAGAACTCAAGCATGAATTGATGTTATCACCTTTTTATGCATTTTAAGTTTTGTTGTTGTTTTATAGTCTCAATGAACCACCGCTCATGACTGGTTGCTTTGAGCCCAACCAAAAGCTTAGACAGGCAGAAAGACTGTTTGAGGACCACCTCACTGGGCCTGAATCTATCGCTAATATTGGAGGTCAGTATGTGCAGCCAGTGTGATCTCTGACATTCATTGTCTTTCTTTGTTTTTTTTCTCTTGTGTAAGGAGCAGCACAGCATTAGTAGTAACAGTAAGTGGGGCAAAGGTCACCTGTCTGTGATGACCGTCTGGTTAAACTATAATGTCTTTTGTCTTTATTTTTACTGCCATTATATTACATTACATTACAATTATATTATGTTATATTTCTTCCTGATAAGACCTTTTTAGTCTTTTATTTTACTCTCTTTTCCCCTTGCAGATATTCTTTACACTGGTACTGCAGATGGAAAGATTGTGAAAATTGACGGTAGAAAAATCAATGTTGTGGCAACTCTGGGAAAGCCTCCATGTGGTAAGTGAAAAGGACAAACTGTTTCCTCACTGGCTGTGTTGCAACATTTTACAATGGTGTAAGACTTTGTCAATAGATCCGAGGACATTAAATGAACAATATACAAATGATAAAGCACTGAGAAATGAGTTGTCATTCTCTGTCATAATTAGGTTTCTCTCACGACTCTCCTTAAATGGATCACTGAATAGCTGTTGAGTGAATAGATTCTGTAAGTTCAACTGTTGGTTGTTAGGTTTCTCCTGAAAGTTGGAAACCTGATGATGCATGACTGTTTTCTCATATACTTATATTAAGTCATGTCTGTCATGTCGTGGCATGAGAGCTATTATAAAATATTATAAATATTGTAAACTATTGTGATCACTGTGATTCTTACCACTACACAACAACCAAACGTAAATATTTAGATACAGATAATGTCTTTTTTAGACAGAAACAAATGCTGATATGAATAGGGTCCGTGTACTTTTTGGTATTTTAAGTTTCTTTTTATAAACAGAAACAAAAAAACGAAAATGAAATCGTTTTTTAATTATGTGATGAAAATGTCACACACCTTTTTAAAATTAGACTTGATTTTCTTTCCTCATTTATACTTTAAATAAAGAAAGTTGTATAGCATAGAAACGGAAAAACAGCTGCATTTTCTGTCTTAAAACGGGTGTATCTCCTTTTCTGTCATTTGTGGCAACGTGCAGTCTTCTACCGTGCTTTCTTTCTTTCTTTCTTTCTTTCTTTCTTTCTTTCTTTCTTTCTTTCTTTCTTTCTTTCTTTCTTTCGCCTTTTCTTTCTTTCTTTCTTTCTTTCTTTCTTTCTTTCTTTCTTTCTTTCTTTCTTTCTTTCTTTCTTTCTTTCTTTCTTTCGCCTATTCTTTCTTTCTTTCTTTCTTTCTTTCTTTCTTTCTTTCTTTCTTTCTTTCTTTCTTTTTTCTTTTTTTCTTCCTTTCTTTCTTTCTTTCTTTCTTTCTTTCTTTCTTTCTTTCTTTCTTTCGCCTATTCTTTCTTTCTTTCTTTCGCCTATTCTTTCTTTCTTTCTTTCGCCTATTCTTTCTTTCTTTCTTTCTTCCTTCCTTCCTTCCTTCCTTCCTTCCTTCCTTCCTTCCTCCCTCCCTCTCTCTCTCTCTCTCTCCCTTCCTTCCTTCCTTCCTTCCTCTCTGTATTATTGCACAAGTGCACACACTGCAGTTACACCTTGCATTTATTTACACAGAGTAGAGAAAGCTTTTACATCATCTAGCGTATTGGCTTCACAGTTGTGTGACTGTTTTTGCACAAAACGTCCTGCTTCTTTTACAACTTTAATAGTTACACTCTTCCTAGAATTTTCTTCAGATGATTTTCTGTAAGAGATTTTATAGCAACACACACACACACACACACACACGCAAATGAAGGAATACACTGATAAGCTCTGCCAGAGGCACACTGAAGCTGTTCAGGCAGCTCAATATCAGTTCAGAAGTCTTTGCTCAGAAATCTGATTGTGGTTCTTTCAATCTGGGTCATATATCACATTACTTATGATTCTAATTGTTTAAGTGCATTCATCATCTGAATTTCAGCACGTACAGCGGGAAGGTGTTCCGGGTCACTCTGATGTCTCTGGCTGCGTTCCTCTTTCTTTCTTTCTCATTTTCTTTTTTTTCCCTCACTTTCAGTTTTTCTTTGAAAAACAGAACACATGGGGTCAAACAATCACCATAACATCATCATACCATGTTCAGTGGGGTTGAGGTCAGAGCTCTGTACAGGTCACTCGATTTCTTACATGCCTTTATGGACCTTGCCTGAAACACAGGAACAGGTTTAGAGACAGGAAAGTGTAATGGGTGTTATGGTATAAATTCATTTGAGCTGTTTGCATGAGGCTCAGATTAAAACTTTGCAGTCCATGCTATCTGCCAGGTCAGGGTTATATTGAGCTACTAGCATGTTTATGTTTTGGGAAATAGAAATCTATTAAAAAACATTGTGGGCAGATACAAACAAAATATTAACTATAACAAGGGTATCCAGTCTTATCGGGAAAGGGCATTATGAAACACCTCTGAACTATAATAATAACGATTCCACACACCTCTAATTATGAACTCAAGTGATGAAGTGAGGAGAGCCAAGTGAGGAGAATTCACAGTCCATGCTGTCAGTGCTGCCATTACACCCCTAACGTCATCTTCAGTAATGCAGCTTGTTTAATGACCCGTTGTTTTTAGAATGTGATATACTGTAAACATGGAGCCAACAGTTGTTTCACTCTTTTTTATTTCTGTAAAGGGTATCCCGAGCAAGAACACGTTTGTGGCCGGCCGCTTGGAATCAGAGTGGGTCCGAATGGCACCTTGTTTGTGGCTGATGCCTACCTGGGCCTGTTTGAGGTTAATCCTGTCACAGGTTAGATAAAGAAAAACATTTCTCCATGTAGTTTTTCTCTTGTTCTTTCCCTTTTCTCTAGAGCTTTAATCAAGCTTAATATTGTACTTTATCCTGACCACTGCCAACTAGGCCAAAAAAAGACATTTCTATTGATGTTTTTCATGGGAAAATAATAGCCATGGTCTGATCCGCATTAACATTTGCCAAACCCATCTAAATAGACATCCAACATTCTGATTATATTCCATACTTACAGTACTATATTATATATTTATATATATATTTATTAAGCAGTACCTTGATTTAGTCTAGTAACCTAGACTTAATAGCCAATCACAAACTAGAAACACATTATTTTAATATGAGCTCATCCACATTCTTATGTTATCTGAGCCTCACTTTATTCTGAAGAATATAGAGTATCTACTCTCCTGTCAAAGTGCCATACTGTTGCCCATGCATTAGTGTCTCAGTGACCCACTCCTCTGACTTTGGCCTTCAGGTGAGACAACACAACTAGTGAGCACCAAGAAGCTGATCGGGGGTCGACGGCTCTCATTTGTCAATGACCTGGATGTGACACAGGATGGGAAGAAGGTGTATTTCACTGATTCCAGCAGCAGGTGGCAGCGTAGGGACTTCATGAAACTTATCATGGAGGCCACAGCAGATGGCAGGTAATTGACTCTTTAGTCAATGGCTTTCTTTGTGGCTTTGTTTTTACTGTAGTTTCGGGTAATATTGTTTTTAATGTAGGTTACTGCTACAATTAATAATGTATATGTATTAAGGCAGTTTGTTTAACACCATTGCTGCTGATACTGATTTGGTATTTTAGGGTTCTGGAGTATGATACTGAGACTAAAGAGGTTGCAGTCATGATGGAGAACTTGCGCTTCCCTAACGGCATCCAACTCCTTCCCGACGAAGAGTCTGTTCTTGTTGCTGAAACTACGATGGCAAGAATACGGAGGTAAGTTTCCTTCTTCCTGTTTGCTGGGTATCTGGGCTATATTGTAAAAATGGACTTTACTCTCTTTTTTGGTGTGTTTTTAAGATTAGATGTTGCAGTAAGACTGAGAAAATATGAACACTACTTAAAACCATTTTTTCATTTCAACAATGATCGATACCATGTCATGGTAATGACAATACCATGTTAGTTAAATCACTGACTTTTATCTAGATCACATGAGGGATTCATTTCAATAACCATGATTAGCATATAGTTTAAATTAACGAACAAGCAAATATTTCACATGATGCTTGTGAATAATTCACTGTAATTGATCCCTGTCCAACATGCAGCGCAACCAACGAACAAATAGATTGAACTCAATAGTAAATAGGTAGCTTAGCTACTACCAGGTAATACATATACAAATATATATTTTAATATGTATGAAATATTTAGTATGCTAGCATGTGATTTGGGAAAATACACCCAGCTCTATGTTTAGTGTGTGCAATAACACTCCAAATGACGAGTGAAACGAGCCTGAAGAAAGGCACCAAGCAGCATGGTTATCTTCCCAAATGTAAACTTTGGTAAAAATTACCAATGGATTAAATCAATTTTTAGTTAATTTCCAAATGCTCTTCCAACTCCTTACATTCACAACACGGTTCAATTCACTCAGGACAGCTTACAGGTCAGTATGAGTACACACAGCTGAATTAGCCTAAGGTTTATTGACCTTGAAACAGGTTCTGCTTTATGAACATTAATGATTAATGGGGAGTGTTGTCTTTCAACTGAAATTGTACAAAAAAGACAGTGATGTCACTTAAGCCACTTATGTGTTTCATGATTTTAATACACTACCCTGAAGCGCTGATAAACTAGAGGGAATTCTCACATTCTTACTGAATTTGACAGATTAAATTAGCTTTGCCTTTCGCTTTCCCCTTCCCACATCTCCACACACTTGCATGTTATTCACACACTAATTTCAGAGGCTCCCTTTTTGGACCGCAGTCGATTTAATGTCATGTCTAAAATTCGACCCTGTTGACCTTCCTACTTTATCACTTCTCACAGACGAGTTCTGTACGGAAATGTGCTCCACCCCCTTGCTGTTCTCATACTGCTCACGTCTGCTGGAGCTAGTGCAAGTCTCCACACACACACACACACACACACACACACACACACACGCTTTACCTGGATGAATGATGCAAGCTTGCTGTTGCCTAGGTAACAGAATTCTTCATTAAGCTTCCAGCGTTGAGAGACAAATGCCACATTCATTCTATTAGTGAAGCTCGTGTGGGCACAACAAGGGGGAGTGTAGAAAATGTTCTTGTGTAGGCTCGTTGTTTCTAAGCTTTGTTACATGGGGAACTAGAACGATTCATGTTATTCAGCATTTAATTCAAATAACGATGAAGAAACCCAGTCACACACTACATTATGGAAGGATACCAAAAATCGCCCAGTTGCAGTTAATACACACCAGTAGGAACTTGCTAATGAGTCACCCATGGCTTTTTATTGATTGTTAACCACATTACTGGGGAAATGTTTCACATTCTTTGTGAATTAAGCATACTGAATTAGATCCCTGTAAATGTCCCCAGGGAGATCATACAGAGATTCAGGATTCTGGTCAGCTACACAGGATTAATTAAGGGACATGAGTGAAACAGGTACTGCTTAAGTGAAAATAGACTGCCATTTCAAACCATGTAATATCAAGGTTACATTAAACAGCACTTTCCTTTTTTATTGATAAAGAATAACATGCCCCAGACCTGACTATAGCGGTTTTATTAATCTCATTCATTACTTTCTAAGGTTATTGGTGATAATGTGATTTCGTTTTCTGTATTGTTTAATTGCCCAAAGGATTCACGTAGCTGGTCTCAATAAGGGAGGCATGGACACCTTTATAGAAAACCTGCCTGGCTTTCCTGACAACCTCCGCCGCAGCTCCTCTGGTGGGTACTGGGTGGCCATGTCTGCCATCCGGCCAAACCCTGGCTTCTCCATGCTCGACTTCTTGTCACAAAGACCCTGGATTAAGAATCTCATATTTAAGGTTTGTATTTCTAAAGCTCGTTTGTCTGTCTAAGGATCATTTTGTTTGTGTTTTTGAAACTGTAACTGATTGTTGTCCTACAGGAAGAGCTAACTATGACCCAGCTTTAGTGTCCTGGCAGAGACTGAGATTTTAATTTAAAATCTTCTGGGGCGTCATTTCAATAAATTTGCCAGGGTAAGATTTAGGTCCCCTGAAAAGTGTCACTATTAATAATTATTTATAAGTAGAAATATACTGTTGAAGTATTTTTGTAACTGTTTATACAAAAGCTGGTCAAATCAAAGTCTCATTTCAGAACATGAATAATGTAATGCATCAGTGTTAAATAAAATATATTGACCCAGGCAATTAAGCAATTAGGTTTATACAAACTATTCACTCATCAGATCAAGTGAATGTTTGTGGAACTATGGTAGCTTCTCTTAACTTTCTCTAGTAACGCTGGCATTTATTAAACATGGGTATATTCAGTTATGCTTCAAAATCAGAAACTGCTGCCAGTTGCATTTTGATGTTAGCCTGTTTGATGCATGTGGGTGAGAAACTATTTATGCCATGCTATGTGGCTGGCAAGACATGGTTCAGAGATGAGTCATCAGCAATGCCAGACCTCATCAGCCCTTGCTGAAAAGTACCAGCTGCAAATATCGCAAAATTGTCAATGCCGTGTAAGATAGGTCCACAGGGATTACATGATTGTAGTATAATGGTCTCTCCAGCGCTGTTTGCAATTCTGAACAGTATTCCAAGCGGGACATCCCTCAGGATTTAAAGGTGGTCCGTAATCCAGTCATTATTTTAAGCCAAAAAAAAAATCAGTTAAAAAAAAAAAAGTTTTTCTCATTAGTCTCCTGTTCTGAAAAACCTCCAGCATGTCCATTGTCAGTTGTCCTGCAACACAAATTCACAACTTTTAATAGCCCAAAGGGCACTCATTACTTTTTTTTGGATGGGGCTGTGTGCATAAATGTGACAAGGGATGCCAGTTAAATCATTGTAGGGTATGTAACACTCTACTTGAGTCCTCAAAGCTTCAGTCATTAATTGCCCTTTTAGTGGAAATAGTTATATAAGGTATGAAGCTATTGTTATAGAAATGGGCTCATTTAATTCTCATTTTGAGAATTTTCAGATTTTTGCCAAGTTGAAGGATAACAAAAAATGTCTCGCCTTTTTGTCATCTCATATTTATACTCTGATGAAATAAGATGTCCGGAAGACAAAAGTGTTTCTTATGGTTCAGTTTAGCTTCAAATATTTAAATATGACTTGTTTAATTTTTGTGTATCAAAACAATTTTCAATAAACTGAAATATTTTACGTCGTTGAAAAGATTTATTGCTCTCATATTTTCAGTTTATAAACAACAATGGCTTTTTTTTTTTTTTTTTATTTGCCCTGACATCCTGTTTTGAGCATCTCTACCAAGGGTGCTAATAATCCTTTTGGGAACTGCAGCAGATTTATTAAATCAGTGATTCTTGGTTCTCTTGTTCTAGCATTCAAGTTGCTGACGGTCAAATTATTCTAAATCTGAAAGTCATATATGAGGCACTGTACTCAACTCGTTTTATATAATGTGGTGGGATCTTTGTAAGACAGTAACAGAGTTCTCTGTGCCAGATTGCTCATTTTTAGTTTGTCTGTGTGTTTTTTAGCTCTTCAGCCAGGAAACATTAATGAAGTTTGTGCCACGCTACAGTCTGGTGGTGGAGCTGCAGGATGGAGGTACTTGTGTACGCAGTTTCCACGACCCACACGGCACTGTGGCAGCCTACATCAGTGAGGCCCATGAGCACAATGGTTACCTTTACTTGGGCTCCTTCCGCTCTCCTTATCTGTGTAAACTGGACTTGAGCAAAGTGTAAAACAGTCCTACATGAACATGGGACTGTAAGTCACTGGGGCTTGATTATCAGTCATGTAACATTTCCTCAAGATGCAACAAACCGTTTTTTTTTACCTTCTCCCATAATCCACTGCTGAACTGAGAAAACAGAATCCTTCACATTCATTCCTGCATTGAATAGAGATGCTGTCATTCAGCTTTGACTTGCACTCACTGAGCACTTTATTAGGAAAACAGCCCCAATTCTTCGTGGCATGGATTTCACACAATGTGGGAAACTTTGAGATTCTGGTCCATGTTGACATGATTGTATCACACAATTTCTACAGATTTTTCAGGTGAACGTCCATGCTGAATCTCCTGTTCTACCACATCCCAGAGGTGTTCTATAGGATTCCAATCTGGTGACTGGGAAGACCAGTGAAGAACACTGAACTCACTGCCATGTTCATGAATCCAGTTTGACTTTTTGTGACAGGGTGCGTTATCAGACTGGTAGTAGCCATTAGTTGCGTAAATTGTGACCGCGAAGCAATGCACACAGTTGTCAACGAATAGGCTGTAGCATTCAAACAATAACTTATCCTGACCCTACCTTCAGTGTGAATCAGACCAGTCTACGTTTTTCCAGTCTTTTACCTGTCCAGTTGTGGTGAGCAGTTGTCCATTGCAGCCACAGCTTTCTTTTCTAAGGCTGACAGAAGTGGAACCTGACATGGTTCCTGACATTCTGGACATGGAACCTGACATTCTGCTGTTATAATCCATCCATCTCAAGGTCTGAAGTATTGTGCATTCTGAGATGCTTTTCTGCTCACCACAACAGTGTAGAGTGGTTATCTGAGTTACTGTAGCCCTTTCTGTCAGCTCAAACCAGTCAGGCGATTCTCTGATGACCTTTCTCAGTAAGAAGGTGTTTCTGTCTGCAGAACGGCTGCTCACTGGATATTTTTTCACAATTGAACCATTTTGAGTAAACTCTAGACACTGTTGTCTATGAAAATCTCAGGAGATCAGCGATTATAGAAATACTCAAACCAGCTCATCTGGCAACAACAGTCATTAACAATCTGATAGTTAATGTGAACACTGCCTGAAGCTGCTGGCCTGTATCTGCATGATTTTTTATACTGCAATGCTGCCACACTTGGCTGATTAGATAATTGCACGAGTGATTAGTTCTATAGGTGTTCCTAATAAAGTGCTCAGTGAATGTATGTTAAGTTTTTTGTTTTGTTTTTTTTGTTCTGAGCCATGTGACTCAGTATTTTAATTCTCCTTTTCTCGTGTTGAATGGTGTATATATAGGCATGCCTGCAGATGTCAGCTTGCTTTATTTAAATAGATGACATTTCTATATTTGTTTTGCTCCTATGACAGGAGGTGCACAGTGTTTGCAATGTGATTCGTTTTATTTGCACTGAACCATCATCTGGCCCTTAAAATAGAGCTGCTGATTTACTCGAAAACAACAGAAATATCAGTACAGATGACAACTTGTGAAATGTATAACTTCTAGTTGCAGGACTGAAATGTAACACTGGAATGCCAAAGCAGTATTTTACAAATCAATTGCTTTACCTGAAAACGCTGACATTAGTTATGTTTCTAAGTTTCCATTTGCAAAGATCATTTTAGCTATAAAGAGGGAACTGGCTATTAGCAATAATTTCCTGTTGATTAATTTTGGCCAATTTGTGAAATTAACTCATGACATTTTGTGAGCATTCATAGCAGCTACTGCAAAGTGTATACAATAAATAAATAAACAAAATAAAGGAACCTGTTTGTACAGCATGTCCGTATCTTGCATTGAACAGTACTGTGAGGCTAAAGCTAAAGACTACACAATATCAGGCTTCATATAAAAGATACAATACAGCTTTAAAAACAGCTACTCTACTGAACCTTAAAGAAACCTCTGTACTACCCAACATATCAGTCATAGTGCTAATGTATTTTTTTTACTGTATGATCAAGATAAACAGTATCTAAGTATTCTGTATGATCCCTGAAGGCACATTTCAATTGTGCATGCCAACTGAGTATTTTATTCTTAAACATATAACTCAAATTCAATGCACATGCTGTTTCAGATGCATAGTTATTAATAATACTTTTCTGAAGGAAGGCAAAAGAAATGTGTGGTCTTCATTATCTTCAGCCATGGTGTAGCCCATACCTCAAAGTTACAGAGAAAAGTCTGAAAAATAAAGACACATGACATTTGACTAAGTATGTTTCTAAAGGCAGTATTTGATACTAATGATAAAAGATTGACTATTGAATAAAAATTAATGAAATGACTATCCAAAGATGATCTACGGATCTCATGGCAGTTAAAATTTTCACCCTCTTTCATTCTCGATTTCCACACACTCTTCAAAGTAAAAAAAACAAAACAAAAACAAACATTTCACCTGTTGTAAGTCAGGTTTTAGCTGGAAGCCACAGGTTGCAAGGTCAGCATTAATCTCTCTCTTCATACACACAGTCCGAGACATCTCGATTTTGAGAAAGTACTTTATACCTTTAACTATCTGTGATTTAAAAGAAAAGAGAGAACAAAAGGAATAGGGTAGTATGGACGGTATGTTTTTAATTTTAGTACATTTCACACATTAAGAGGTAGACTTCAGATCTTACTTGTCTTTGTGCTTCATCAATAGCCGAAGCCTTAAAAAAGAAGGCATCATTGGACATGTTGTTGAAGGTGTAGGTTGCAGTTAGGACAGCCTGTTTAACATCTGTATCATTTTTACTGACATTTTGTGGTTTGCCCGGAGCAGGCCCTTTGACAAAGATACGAACTGGAGATTTCCCTGGAAGAATAAAAAAAAAAGAAAAAAGATATGATTACAATTATGTACACAATATTGGCAAACGTTTTGGGACACCCATCCAAATCATTGAATTCAGGGGTTGGGATTGGCCCCTTTGTTCCAGTGAAAGGAACTCTTAATGTTTCAGCATACCAAGACATTTTGGACAATTTCATGCCCAACTTTGTGGGAACAGTTTGGGGATGGCCACTTCCTGTTTCCACATGACTGCACACCAGTGCACAAACCCAGGTCCACCTTTGGGATGAATTCCATTGAGATGAGCCATTCCAAAACTGGGACATCTACCTTTACATGCACATGAATTTGATATGGAATTGGCCCGCCCTTTGCAGCTATAACAGCTTTAACTCTCCTGGGAAGGCTTTCCACAAGGTTTAGGAGTGTGTTAATGAAGTTTTTTGACCATTCCACTAGAAGCACATTTGTGAGGTTAGGCACTGATGTTGGACAAGAAAACTTGGGTTGCAGTCTTCACTCTAATTCATCCCAAAGGTGTTCTATTGGGTTGAGGTGCAGGCCTCCTCCACACCAAACTCGTTCATCCATGTCTTTATGGACCTTGCTTTGTTAACTGGTGTGTAGTCATGTTGGAACAGGAAGGGGTCATCACCAAACTGTTCCCACAAAGTTGGGAGCATGAAATTGTCCAAAATGTCTTGGTATGCTGAAACATTAAGAGTTCCTTTCACTGGAACTAAGGGGCCAAGCCTAACCACTGAAAAACAACACCTGAATTCAATGATTTGGAGGGTTGTCCTAAAACCTTTGGTAATATAGTGTGGGTAATTGGTTTTAGTAACCATGTGACCTTTGTAGATAACTATTTCAGGCTGTATCACATGAGTGAACACTGTTCTGGAAACAGACCGAGCAACAAAAGAAGGCGTAAATCTAACATTTCAGTGCAAAATGAGAAAAAGAATATGCTTTTACAATGGTGACAGAAAAGGTGAGGACAATTCACCAGGTTTAAACATTTTTGAAAAGGGGGGCTCCATCACCGCAATTTCTGAAATTCAAGGATTCATACCGAAGAGCGAAAAACAAGAGGAAATATTTCAAGGCTTAAAATTGGTTTTAAAAGAGCCCAACAATCACTCTTCACAAAACTCATCGAGACAGCTACAGCTGCTACGAGGCTCCAGTCCATCTTAGCTATCTCCCGTCCAAGCACAACGAGCCTCCTCACTGATTAAAGAAGTGATGTCTCTCACCTCTGACACGTTATTCACATACTTTAAAAACAAAAATAAGTAACGGTGTGCTGCTTCATTCAGCAACCCAAGTGAGAAGAGTAGAGTTGCTATTTGAGGACATTTCTGATCTAATTCTAAAGGATTTAAACATTGTTTTTCTAGCACATGTGTATACACGTGCTATGTGTACACATCTGACACCTGAGCAACCGCATTAGACTGAGAGTCTGAAGCTATACTCCACATTACAGAGCAATGACTTCGAGAGAGTGCAGGTAACACAACACTGTTAAAATATTAACCGTGTGGCCTGTATAATTTAAACTGTTAATATTGTGTTAAGAAAACGGATTGTAAGCACTCTTTCACCACTTTTCAGTTCCTTCACTCATTCATTCTCTCTCTCTCTCTGTCCACATGATTTTTAAAAGTTCAATAGAATAACAGCAACAGGATGGAAAAGGCCCAATTAAAAAAAATAAATTAATAAAGGACATAGTGGTTTGTTTTATTACCCAAATATTTTACTGTATTCATTTTTACAGTGTTGCTGTTAGTGTGCGGTTGGTGGATGTGTTTCACTGGTTATTCTTTTGTGATCACAGGTTATTTAAACCTGGCTGTCAGCTTTGAAATTGCAGAGGTCTCTCTTTCACACATACACACAAAAAGCACAACCTGCCATTTTACAGGGAAAATGAAAAGTGACTGATGTAGAGTGTCAACCTTTTTACAGTAGATAGTTACTCTTGGTGGGATTTTTTGTTACTTTTGGCAAAATATTGCAAGAAAGCTTCACATTTTGACCCCCAAGGTATGCTCAAAATGGTTGAAGACCGCTGGTGTACAGGATCAACTACACAATCTTTGAAAGTCATAGACAAGTTCTAGATGCTTACTAGTTATACTGAAAAGCAGACACCACAGTTTTCAAGGGCAAAACTTTGCTGTTTTAATATTAAAGGCTCTTAATATTTAAAACTCACAAAGGTAGTGGTATATTTTTGTATTTCTTACCAGATGAACAAAATCCAGCAAGTAGGAAGACTAGAAGTAGATGATAACAAGCGTCCATGGCTGTGCAAGTTCTTTCAGCTTTGCTACTTCCTGTGTAGCAACACTTCAACCAACTCAGCTTAACTGAGACAGTCCCCCCAACTGTACTAACCCACACCACTGCTAGAAAGTTCCACAGACTAAACTAATCTCCAATTGCAACAACAAACCTAGCTGACTTTAATTAAGCAATATCCTGTCAGTGTTTGAGCTCTCACAGGATATTGATTTGTTTCAGTGCTCACTACAGCTCACTACACTACAAAAAACAAAACCAAACAAAAACTCAATGGCGCTATTTATTAATTAATGACACCTTTAATGTGTTTCAATTTCTATACTAATAACTTCCTTTTATTGTCGTTTGTTCAATCTTCACAGAGACCATCAATTAGAGAAGTGACTCATACCAAAGAGTTTCATGTGTAGAGGTGACTCTGAACAGTACCAACGACCCTAGTGGTTTCCCCACACATCCTGTATGCGCACACACACACACACACACACACACACACACACACACACACACACACACACACACACACACACACAGAGCCTAAGCCTTCACTAAACATCTTGTGCAACCAACAAGCAAAATTTTAAATTATTCTTTATTAAATTATACCATTTGCTTCATTCAAAGAGTGAAGTGAAGTGCTAGTGAAGTAACTATGGGGGAAAAAAACAAGTTAGCTCCAGAAAAGCAACTTTCCAAAAAGCTGGCTGCTACAAACTTGTTGTATCAAACCTCTCTTCCTGTTTCTGGATGGAATCATCACCAGTCATACAGTGAAATCAAACAGGTTCGCAGGTTTACGTGCAGATTTTTCCAGCCATTTCTTTTCATTTACTTTTTTAATGAGAATAATTGTAAGATTTGCCTGTCACTGATGTTGCTATTTTATTTAGGTCAACATGGTTTGTTAATTCGCCTACAGCCCTAACCCATGTATGTTGTGGAGTTTATATGTGTGTCCAGCAGGTGGCGCTGTGTGGACGCTGTAATTTTCTGTCTTCTGCCGCATGGGAAATAACGTGTTCCAGCTCTCCTGTATCAATAAGGTGACTATTATTAGTGGCAGATTTTGGATACAAAAAATATTCATTATTTAGCAGTCAGAATGAAGCCTGGGAAAACTATAGATTCAGATTCATAATTTCCATCTATTGGCTTAATGTCATGAAAAATGCTCACACTTTATATTTCTTTACTTACACAATTTAACTTGTTTTGAGCCTACCATATATTTTGTATTATATTATCTTGTTTTAATCTATTTTAATTATGCATTCTTTCCTGAGTGTTTAAATGTAATGAAGGCTCAATAGGATTGTAGTCTGTTGACTGAAAAAAAGAAAAAATCTTTTCTATAATTTCTATTTTACCTTTCAAGATTACTTTTTAATCTCCCAGCATCTTAGTTGTGAAGCTGTTGTACCTGTCAAAGGTGTCTTCATGCTTTCCAGAAGGTTGGAACTGTGTCCAGCCGTGGCCAATTCCTCGTGTGCACACTACTCTTGCATGTTTTTTTGGCATGTGTTGCCTGGTCATAATTGAACCTCTGCCTGTCCACTTCAGCATAAATTGGATTACCGTTGCTGAAGAGCGTGCAGCCTTGTCCTCATACGAGAGAAGACAAAGCTCACTAGAGCATTCGTACTGAACCCCCCGCCACCAAAATCCCTCTCCATCTGTTGTTTCTTAGCTGCTCCATCAGTACCTATTCAGGGCTTTTACTCATTTTTAATGCTGGTCCTGGCACAGTGTTCCAAATCAAAATACTGTCAGCGGCAGATTTTAGGTCATAGGTCATACTGTAGTGTAGCTCTTACCATTATCACTCATTGTTAGTTCAATATTTCACATAGAACAGACATTGCAAATGTGTTTTCATCTTTCAGGAAGACAGAGCTCAATAAATAAATAAATAAATAAATATATATATATATATATATATATATATATATATATATATATAAATAAATAAATATATATATATATATATATATATATATTGTATAGGAAAGATTTTTAGCTTTAATTGTACTATTCTATATTTCTTGACTATAAAGTGTGGATATTATTCTATGTGATTCTATTTTAAAGGTTTTGTAATGCCCTTAATTATTTTGAATGTTTATATGTTTAGATTTTTAGCTATATCTGATCTTTATCTGTTGTGATTTTTAGTTGTTTGTTTGTTCTTGCTTGTGTATTAGCTTTTTAAGTATTTCTAGCTTACCTGCTACAAGTCTGAAAACAAAACAACATACGTTTTACATTTTTCCTCACGGCTATATATTATTAGATCATATATTATTAGATGTTTTATTTAAACCATTGTCTTGCAGCCTGTCACAACACTGGAAAAATTAAGACAATACAAGAGACCTCAGTGACTGTGGAAAAGATAAACATTTATTCAGTACACAGCAGTGCAACTGTTCACGTTGCCAGGAATTCATATTAATCTAATTCTGTGGAGAAATGGATAGATTTAAATGGATTTTTTTTGTATTCATTGCCCAGTAAGTATTTATGAGTATAACAGCCTGAATTTGAGCCTCAGAGAGAACACAGATCTTACCCTTATTTATCAAAGATGTGTGTGATCAAATGTGAGCATCAGCCATTAACTTTACAGATACACTGCTGTATTTTTTTTTCTGTTTTAATGGCAGTGTTTAATAATGAATTCATTTTAATACTCTCTGAATAAAGTCATAATATTTAAAGATAGTAAGCCAGTAAGTCGTTACATTATTACAAGAATAAATTTGTAGTATGAGGGTATCAGCACAGGATATGCAGAGGGAGAGAAAAAAGTATCTAAATTCCCAAAAATGTAGTTTTAAAAACATGTATATACACCGATCAGCCATATCATTATGAGCACTGACAGGTGAAGTAAATAAGACTGATTATCTCCTCATCATGGCACCTGTTAGTGGGTGGGATATATTAGGCAGCAGGTGAACATTTTGTCCTCAAAGTTGATGTGTTAGAAGCAGGAAAAATGGGCAAGCGTAAGGATTTGAGTGAGTTTGACAAGTGATGGCTAGGCGACTGGATCAGAGCATCTCCAAAACTGCAGCTCTTGTGGGGTGTTCCCCGTCTGCAGTGGTCAGTATCTGTAAAAAGTGGTCCAAGGAAGGAACAGTGGTGAACCAGCGACAGGGTCATGGACCGCCAGGGCTCATTGATGCACAAGGGGAGTGAAGGCTGGCCTGCGTGATCCGATCCAACAGACGCGCTACTGTTGCTCAAACTGCTGAAGGAAGTTAATGCTGGTTCTGATAGAAAGGGGTCAGAATACACAGTGCATCACAGTTTGTTGCGTATGGGGCTGCATAGCTGCAGACCAGTCAGGGTGCCCATGCTGACCCAAGTGCACTGCTTTAAACGGCACCAATGGGCATGTGTGCATCAGAACTGGACCACGGAGCAATAGAAGACGGTGACCTGGTCTGATGAATCACGTTTTCTTTTACATCACGTGGATGGCCGGATTCATGTGCATCACTTACCAGGAGCACACATGGCACCTGGATGCACTAAGGGAAGAATGCAGCCAGCGGAGGCAGTGTCATGCTTTGGGTAATGTTCTGCTGGGAAACCTTGGGTCCTGCCATCCACCTCGGAAATTAGATGCTAACATCTTGGTGCCAGATACCAGAGCACACCTTCAGGGATCTAGTGGAGTCCATGCCTTGACAGGTCAGGGCTGCTTTGGCAGCAAAAGGGGGACCAACACAATATTAGGCAGGTGGTCATAATGTTATGCCTGATCAGTGTAACTATAATTCCCTTTCTTCATAATATTATAACCTTCTTTCTTGAAGTATTGCTACATCATTCTTGAAATGGCAGTATTAAATATTTTAAATCTATTTATTTTGGCATGTATTTTAAATGATATGTGTATTTCAGACATGGGAATGTTTTTCAGTCATTTATAAGGGTACATTTCGAAGCAATACTCATAAATGTAACAGTCAAGATTTTCCATCAATACTGGCAGTAGTAGCAGCAGCAAAAATATAAATGTGTCTTGGTGAATGTCCTCTATATGTGCTAGAAATCACTGTTAATTTGTGAGCTTTGATGATACAAAGTAGTTGATAGTGTGTAATATAGTACACTCATGTGTATTGGATGCTTTTGGATATGCACTGCATTCACACTCTGTGATAAGTGTCAGACAGGGATGGTTTTAGACTGGGTTAAAAGCGTGTGTCTGTCAGTAATCATCACATGGCACATGCTGGCTAAACACTTCACTGAGCTGTATGGTGGCAATGCACATGAGCATGTGACAGAGAGAAGAGTAAAGGCCAGTAAGTTCAATGACTCTGATCCCTCTGAAGGTGGTGTGTGCATCTGGGTCACTTTAGAGGGGTCTGAGTTCATTTGTTATATTTGTTTGTGGTTCATTTTGTGATACACTTGATGGGTGTATGTGAAAACTAAATTGTCTCAGTCTGCTTCAAATTTTGCTTTGAACTTGCTGCATATACAGTGGATCCAAAAGTCTGCAAGCACAAGTTAAAATGATTCTGTTTGGCATTCTAAATCAGTTCAACAAAAAGGTTTTTATTACAAATAATAGCAATAACAACCTGAGTGAAAAATAGTATCAGACACATTTCCATGAGTTTCCGAGAATCTTTGTATTCTGTATGTCCGCTTTTTGTTGTAATGACTCCACAACAAAACACAAATTCACCTACATGCCACAGTAAACCAAAGGAGTCAACAGGATCAATATCAACAATATCACAAATTTGCATACATTTGAAAATCCTAATAAAATAAATCAATAAAACTTGCAACATCTTCATATTAAATCTTCAAGATGTTGCACAATTTATAGGTCAATTTCTTTTTAATTTATAATTAAATCAAGGTCAATTTATAGGCACAATTTATAGGTCAATTTCAGTGTTACTGAAAGTATGTGTCAGTGACACATACAGCATATGCACTATTGAACTATGGTAAAGGAGTTGTAGTGTGTGAGGTCTCATTAATGCTAAACTTTATAGAAAGACAACTGAGACCCCTTTGAGTCCACTTGCATTATGAACAGGTGTCATTTGCATCTTGTTCCCTTTCTGGTGAACTTTAACACATGTGAGTACAGTTCATTTCAATGTAACTACATATAAAAACACCCAAGGTATTGCAATATTATGTCTGTGAATATAGAACAGAAGAACTTGATTATATTGCTTGTTAGTTATAATAAAATAAATGCAAAATGAAAATTCTTGTAATTATTTGTAGTCACTTTCTTCTTGATTCACTGCCTGCAAATGACATTGAAAACCCCCCTTTAAAACATAAATTGAGGACACAAATTGTTAATTACATTTTTATTTATTTTATTTTATTTATTTTAGGACTAAAACCCATAACCCACAATCCCACACCAACAATTATTAGACTCTAAGAGCTCTGTATGAGCATCTGTTCCACAGTTGTCTGTTATGCTTATATGGTAATATGAACCAAAAGCCTGGCATTTTCATAAGCAATCCGTTGGGGGCTTGAGAGCCAAACATTCTCTCTGATTAAAACGTCAAATACTGTATTTTAGACAGAAACAAATTTGAAAATTTGAAATCATATACCATAGACCTTTTTTCCTACACTTCTATAAAGCTGCTTTGAGACAATGTCCACTGTTAAAAGTGCTATACAAATAAATTTAATTGAAATTGAAATATACCTATCTATTCAGTGTTTCTGAGTATAATCTAATAGTTTCATCATATTATCTGTTGTATCAGTTTCTCAGCTGACATGCAAACTCATCTTTGTGCTAAGGCTTGTTTTCTTTTAGCCCTCTGCATAATAAAGAAAAAATAATTCAAGTGGAAAGGATTGAATTTGTTAGGTTTACAATGATTCTGCTACTGGTTTGTCATTAAGGACCTGGATGAGGGTTTCAGTAGTGTTTTAACAAGTTCTGGGAATGGTTAGTGTTTTCTCTAGTGGAACCTTTTAAGGGTAGGTCTGGTTTGCATTTTCTACAAAGAACCTTTAAGGGTTCCCCTTTGGGACTAATTAAATCAAGCAGAAGGCAATTAATGGCCTTTTTTGTTTTTACAAAAGGTAATTAATGGTCATGGACAGTGTCACATCCAACCAAAGAAGCCTCTCCTGTCCTTTATCCCAGTTGACCTTGAGACTTCACTGAAACTGCACAGGTCTATTAATTTACTGTTCTCAATACATATAATGGCTTGTTTGGGTAAAAAGTATTGAATGGGAGTTACACTATATTGCCAAAAGTATTCGCTCACCTGCCTTGACTCGCATATGAACTTAAGTGACATCCCATTCCTAATCCATAGGGTTCAATATGACGTCGGTCCACCCTTTGCAGCTATAACAGCTTCAACTCTTCTGGGAAGGCTGTCCACAAGGTTTAGGAGTGTGTTTATGGGAATTTTTGACCATTCTTCCAGAAGCGCATTTGTGAGGTCACACACTGATGTTGGACGAGAAGGCCTGTCTCTCAGTCTCCGCTCTAATTCATCCCAAAGGTGTTCTATCGGGTTGAGGTCAGTACTCTGTGCAGGCCAGTCAAGTTCATCCACACCAGACTCTGTCATCCATGTCTTTATGGACCTTGCTTTGTGCACTGGTGCACAGTCATGTTGGAAGAGGAAGGGGCCAGCTCCAAACTGTTCCCACAAAGTTGGGAGCATGGAATTGTCCAAAATGTCTTGGTATGCTGAAGCATTCAGAGTTCCTTTCACTGGAACTAAGGGGCCAAGCCCAGCTCCTGAAAAACAACCCCACACCATAATCCCCCCTCCACCAAACTTTACACTTGGCACAATGCAGTCAGACAAGTACCGTTCTCCTGGCAACCGCCAAACCCAGACTCGTCCATCAGATTGCCAGATGGAGAAGCGCGATTCGTCACTCCAGAGAACGCGTCTCCACTGCTCTAGAGTCCAGTGGCGGCATGCTTTACACCACTGCATCCGACGCTTTGCATTGCACTTGGTGATGTATGGCTTGGATGCAGCTGCTCAGCCATGGAAACCCATTCCATGAAGCTCTCTGCGCACTGTTCTTGAGCTAATCTGAAGGCCACATGAAGTTTGGAGGTCTGTAGCGATTGACTCTGCAGAAAGTTGGCGACCTCTTCACACTATGCGCCTCAGCATCCGCTGACCCCGCTCAGTCAGTTTACGTGGCCTACCACTTCGTGGCTGAGTTCCTGTCGTTCCCAAACACTTCCACGTTCTTATAATACAGCTGACAGTTGACTGTGGAATATTTAGGAGCGAGGAAATTTCACGACTGGATTTGTTGCACAGGTGGCATCCTATCACAGTTCCACGCTGGAATTCATTGAGCTCCTGAGAGCGACCCATTCTTTCACAAATGTTTGTAAAAACAGTCTGCATGCCTAGGTGCTTGATTTTATACACCTGTGGCCATGGAAGTGATTGGAACACCTGATGCTGATTATTTGGATGGGTGAGCGAATACTTTTGGCAATATAGTGTATAACATGAGTAAGATGTGCTAGAACAGTTTGTTCTTGCTCAGAGAGGTGCTGCAGAATAGCAGGTCATTTAGCTGCACTAAATCACATTGAAATCCAATTCCTTTGCGTCCTTTGCTGATTACTATCAGTGTAACAAAACTGATTGATGTTCAGGGATATGTTTAACCAGAGAGACAGGGGAGATGAATTCAATCTTCGGTTCAATCTTAAATCTCATAGCCTCTGTGACATTTGCATTCAATTGGGTCATTCCTTGAATGAACATATTAGATTTCTGTTCAATATTTTACCTCACATTCCTGACATGTTCTCAATAGGGATCTGAATGAGATTAGAAGTGCTGGATAGACCCGATAACACAGTAATTTATTCCTTCAATTAGCATTACATAAATATTGTTTTTCTTCATAGGGGCATGTGTCTGATAGAGAAATATCACCTAGCCTCACTTCATGACAAGAAAGAGATTTCATTGCATTTCAAATGCAAATACGTTCATCCTTCCACATTCATCTCACCTTGTGATATTCCCTTTGGAGTAAAACTTATATTGCAGGGTTTTTCCACTTTATTACTGTTCCACACATGGCAGTTGATTTCAGCTGAAAAGAAGCCAAATGGTTGTGACACCAAAGTGACAACAAAACTGGTGATTGGTACAAAATGTAAACTTTATTCCATGCTTTAAAATCTATTCAGTGTAAACAAAGCTCATTGTGATTACACTTCTGCCCTCTAGCTGTTTACATGTAGTCTAATAAGTATGAAGATATGGACACAGTAAGCAAAAATGCCCAGACCTCATAATGCTCTGCAGGGCTCTGCATTTAGACTGCTTCATGTTAACATGAATTTCATATTAGGAGATCCAGCAAGATTGAAATACTCAGATGGCTTCAAATCACAGAGCAGTATCTCAACATGGTTTAGTGTTTTCTCTATTCAGACACTGACTCAGCTTTTGAAAGACTTAGCAGTTAAATGCTGTGATGATTCAGGAGTTTTTAAAGCACAAGATCACTACAACCTAGAAATGCAATTCAACATGTGTCAAACAGGAAGGTTTCAGTATTCAACCTGATGTTGAGTCTTTGCTTTGGGTTATGTAATGCTATGTATGGACCAAATGTATGTTAATGTTGGTAAAATGCTGTTTTGAAAGGTGAAACTATTTATTCACTATTTTGTAGAATATGATTTTTATTTTGGATGCATCAGGAAGCATTTGGTTTTACTATTACTGTCAACCATTTTTGTTATTTTTTCCTTTTTTTTCTTGTTTACATATAATCTAATCTTTTTTTTTTTTTTAAAGAGATCTCAGAACATTTCAATCAATGTCTTTTCAATAGAAGAACTGGAGGAAATTCAATGAAGATCTGGTGGTGCAGCTTTTTTTGCATATCACAGCATGTTAGGAAGATGGGGTTAGAGATCAGTGTCAGCCATGATACAGCGCACTGGACCAGAGAGGGTTAAAGGCTCAAGGGCAGCTGCTGCCTGACAGTGCTGGACCATCAACCGTTGATCCACATCTTTGTCTGTGGCTTGGGTCCATTTGTCCTCTTAGATGGAAGTCACTGCAAATCAATACAAAGCATTTCAAACTGATCACCTCTATCCTATGATGAAACATTTCTATCCTCATAGCTGTGACCTCTTCTAGAATTAAAATGTCCCCATCCACAGGGCTCACTCAATAGTTGGATATGTATGAAAATGATGGTCGCCGTAGCGATGTCAATTCCTGCTCATTTGTTATCGTGAGTCAGGTCATTAAGCTCAGCTCACCAGTAATAGCTGACTCTTTAGAAAAAATTGCCATTTTTTCTATATTCGATAAAGTATTCAATAGTTTGGCCAGTGTCAATTGTTTCATGAAATCTTAATTAATCTTTTAATTAACAAAATAGCAGCATTTGTATTTCATAACACATTTGCATACAATAAGCATTCAGTAAACGCATTGTTGTGTTTGCTGTGTCTGTGTTTGATTAACAAGATTCATTTTCATTTATACTGATAATGAACTCCTCTAATACACTTTGACTACAAACATTTTCAACAAGCCATGATGAGCACCACATTCTGCCTCAGTAATAATTCAAGCAGTGTTCTCCCTCTACCTTGTATAGTCTCTAGGTGACTCTCCAATAAACATGAATGACTTCTAGGTCGGTAATTTGTTGAAAGCTGTGAAAAAGATGAATTGACAGCATTCTCTACCACTAATGTCAAAACACTCATTGAGGGAATAAGAATGTTGAAACAATGGTACTCATACCTTCAATACAGTTCCAGAGACTTGTAGAACCTATACCAAGACACATTAAACGGGTAATCTGTCAACCTTCTCTATGCATTTTTGTAAACAACTAATCTAAATATTGAGATCATCATAACTTGCCACCATGATCAGAAATTGTTAAGCTAGTTACTGGGGTAACTAAATATCCCCATATTTTGTCTTTGTTCTTTAAAATGCATGTCCATGAAGTGCTATAGAAATGCCAATGATGTAACTAGCAAGCTTAACAGTGCTAAAAAAAAACATGTGCTCCATGTAGGGTGTACAATATATTGTTCAGTATTTAATGCACTACGTAAATAATTTTTCTTCGACTCCATGACCATTTTCTGATCATCACTTTGAGAAACTGCCACAGCTGCAAAGTGAACTTTACCCCCTTTAACACAAAAATGCAGATGGGCATTTCTCACTAGCCCTCAGCTCTGCGTGGAGTGTAGCCTAGCAACACTGTCTAAGTGCCATTTACTTTAATCTAGATTTCCAAACACAGTGCTGCTGAAGTAGGGTTTGTAGCTAATGTCACCTGGATTTGCATTTTCTACAGCCTGTATGAGAATGCTAAATAAAATGTTTGGCAAGAAGAGAAATAGCTGTTGTCATTCGTTCCATGGTGCATGGCTCCTTGATATGTTCTTTCCAAGATATTGCTTTAACAGTGGAATGAATGCTGATTCATTACAGGTGGTTTGTTTCTCCAGTAAGGCACTGTAAGACAATATTCTTCATTTTAAATTTGCTAGAAGGAAAACAACCATGCAGGAGATGATAAGAGCACTGTCTGGAATTAAGGCATGGCACAGACTAAACAATAGATTAAGATGTTGGGAAAGACTGTGGAGGTCCTTCACTAGTGAATTGTGGATGCTGATCTCTCTCTTATTCCTTCTAAAACTTTGCTTTTATTAGTGCTTACATTAAAAAAACATTACATGACAAATGGACTTGTTATAAATGTGTGAATGTATCCTGTCTTAAAATCCAAGAGAAGACCATTATCCATTTGAGGGGGAAAAAAAGGAAAATCATTTCATTAAAGCAATTTATTACTTCAGAAAAGCGTTCTTAAAAACAGTTGCTATAAAGGCAGGAATTTATACCACTTCATGAGCCAACATAAAAAGACTTTTGATTTCATTGTTCATAATAATAGCATGTAATAAAACATTCAGAGCTTCAAAACATTTAGTCTCATTACTTTATGATTTATATTAATGAATTATTCTTGGTATCCTCTGAAGCTCTATAATCAGCTTCTAGGTTTATCTTGAAAAGAAAGAAAGATGACTGATGTGCAGCAGCACCACAAAACTATTGAGTTACAGATCATTGCTTTGGGCTAAATTCACCAGGCTACTAATTAATATGTTAGTATGACATTATGTTGGAGAAAGCAGAAGGGTCCATTACAAAAATCTGAGAGAAGTTTTTTGCTGTATTTATCCAATGAAGGAAAAAAATCTCTTTGTGTCTTAAAATTCACTTTTGAATTTACAGTACATCAATGCAACTTTAGTTGGCAAAAGAAGCATTGCATAATATCTATGACAATAAGTGCAAGGGAAAACTCTCTCTCTCTCTCTTGTTTGTTTGGGGTTTTTTTTACATATACAGTAAGCACTTTGGTGAAATCTAGCTAAATATAAAAAATTAAAACATTGCCAGCATAATTATAGCAAATGCTTTTTGTTAATCTGCTCTCCATGTTATTTTTTCCTAATTGGATGTATTTAATGCCAACGAGTCAAGAGAACAGATTGAATATCAGAGGTTAAAATCGAAAGTAACATCCTACCCCTGGCTCTGAAACCATGCTCAATGTGTAGCAAACTGCTATAGCACCCCTGTAACCACAAGCTGAATTAATGTATCAATAAATGTAGGTCACAGCAGAAAGCCTGTATTCTCATTCTCCTGAAGCTTTGAGGAATTAGACTGAGGCTCAAGATTTTTTTTTGTAGTCAGTGTCTGATTCTCCATTTAGGCTTTTCTGACAGAGAAAAAGTAACATTGTGTGTGTGTGTGTGTTATGTTCTTTGTGGAGACCAAACATCCCAAAAATGGAACAAAAGTTAAAAGTTGCTCTTGCTAACACAACACACAGCTCTGCTAGTACTTCAATAGTACTTTTCCACTCAACAGTGCAGTATGGCAAGGGAAGGTAACAAATCTATTTTCAGACATTTTTTCTTTATTTCCGGTATCAAGTGGCCTAAACTAAAAACTCCTGCTTCCTACCCAGGTTACTTTCCATTTGCTCTTTCTCTGGAAGCTTTTCACAAGTTAATTAGTTTATTACACAGTTTACTAATTCATATTCATATTTATTTACCCATCCTTGCCACATTTCCTATTCTACACATCTACACAAAATCATTCATGTTGAATTTTAGTTGAATTGCTAATTGCTTTATTTTTGCTGAATAGCCAGAGCATAACATAATGGTTGCATTTTCATCTGTTTTTACTATGTTTAAATTATTAGCACACTCGCCTTTGTTTGGTCCTTAATTGACATTACGGTGACGTCTCTATGTCTCAATCATAGCAGGTTCCCACTGATGGAGACAAACAACAGGACCACACATTTGACACGCTATATACCTATTTTCTATGTGCGAAACAATGCTCATAACCTGACAAACCCACATGCTAGTCACCCTACAAACTCTAGAGAACTCATCCTTGTTTGTTTTTTACATCATAATGCAATTAGAACACAAGACACAAGATACAGAGAGTTCTGGATTTGGATTTGTTGCTATATTGGACTGTATGTGTATTGCACTTTGCTGAAAGTACAATAAGAGCAATTGAAATTTTATTATAATACAAGACAGTACAGACTAAAATTAAGACTTGAATTTAGTTTAGAGGTAGACATAAAAAATTATTTTTACAGTAATGCATCACCCATAAAAAGGTGTGTCTGGTATCTGAATGTGTGCTTGCATTAAGACATTAGCAGAAAAGCCACAGGCCTACAGTACACATTACTCCATTTGCAGATGTTCTCTCTAGAGCTAATACACTGCTCAAAAAAATTAAAGGAACACTTTGAAAACACATCAGATCTCAATGAGGAAAAATATCATGCTGAATATCTATACTGATATGGACTGGGTAATGTGTTCAGAATGAAAGGATGCCACATCATTTGATGGAAAGAAAATGACCAACCTACAGAGGGCTGAATTCAAAGACCCCGAGACCCCGAGAATCAAAGTGAAAAAGTTATGCAGCAGGATAGTCTATTTTGCTGAAATTTCATTGCAGTAAATCAAAATGGTACTTAGTATTTTGCATGGCCCCCACATGCTTGTATGCATGCCTGACAACATCGGGGCATGCTCCTAATGAGACGACAGTTGGTGTCCTGAGGTACACTATACTGCCAAAAGTATTCGCTCACCTGCCTTGACTCGCATATGAACTTAAGTGACATCCCATTCCTAATCCATAGGGTTCAATATGACGTCTGTCCACCCTTTGCAGCTATAACAGCTTCAACTCTTCTGGGAAGGCTGTCCACAAGGTTTAGGAGTGTGTTTATGGGAATTTTTGACCATTCTTCCAGAAGCGCATTTGTGAGGTCACACACTGATGTTGGACGAGAAGGCCTGGCCCTCAGTCTCCGCTCTAATTCATCCCAAAGGTGTTCTATCGGGTTGAGGTCAGGACTCTGTGCAGGCCAGTCAAGTTCATCCACACCAGACTCTGTCATCCATGTCTTTATGGACCTTGCTTTGTGCACTGGTGCACAGTCATGTTGGAAGAGGAAGGGGCCAGCTCCAAACTGTTCCCACAAAGTTGGGAGCATGGAATTGTCCAAAATGTCTTGGTATGCTGAAGCATTCAGAGTTCCTTTCACTGGAACTAAGGGGCCAAGCCCAGCTCCTGAAAAACAACCCCACACCATAATCCCCCCTCCACCAAACTTTACACTTGGCACAATGCAGTCAGACAAGTACCGTTCACCTGGCAACCGCCAAACCCAGACTCGTCCATCAGATTGCCAGATGGAGAAGCGCGATTCGTCACTCCAGAGAACGCGTCTCCACTGCTCTAGAGTCCAGTGGCGGCGTGCTTTACACCACTGCATCCGACGCTTTGCATTGCACTTGGTGATGTATGGCTTGGATGCAGCTGCTCGGCCATGGAAACCCATTCGATGAAGCTCTCTGCGCACTGTTCTTGAGCTAATCTGAAGGCCACATGAAGTTTGGAGGTCTGTAGCGATTGACTCTGCAGAAAGTTGGCGACCTCTTCACACTATGCGCCTCAGCATCCGCTGACCCCGCTCAGTCAGTTTACGTGGCCTACCACTTCGTGGCTGAGTTGCCGTCGTTCCCAAACACTTCCACGTTCTTATAATACAGCTGACAGTTGACTGTGGAATATTTAGGAGCGAGGAAATTTCACGACTGGATTTGTTGCACAGGTGGCATCCTATCACAGTTCCACGTTGGAATTCATTGAGCTCCTGAGAGCGACCCATTCTTTCACAAATGTTTGTAAAAACAGTCTGCATGCCTAGGTGCTTGATTTTATACACCTGTGGCCATGGAAGTGATTGGAACACCTGATTCTGATTATTTGGATGGGTGAGTGAATACTTTTGGCAATATAGTGTATTTCCTCCCAGATCAGGACCAGGGCATCAAAGGATTTCATCCCTATACCTAATGGCAGTCAGGGTGCCATTGTCTGGCCTGTAGAGGTCTGTGCGTCCCTCCATGGATATGCCTCCTCAGACCATCACTGACCCACCACCAAACCGGTCATGCTGAACAATGTTACAGGCAGCATAATGTTCTCCACTGCTTCTCCAAACCCTTTCACGTCCTGCTCTCATCTGTGAAAAGCACAGGGTGCCAGTGGCGGGCCTGCCAATTCTGGTGTTCAATGGCCAATTGATGTTCAAATGCAACTGAGCTCCACAGTGCCGGGCAGTGAGCACAAGGCCCACTAGACTTCACCGTCATGAAGTCACATTCACACCAGTGACCTGCTGGAGGTCATTTTGTAGGGCTCTGGCAGTGCTCATCTGATTCCTCCTTGCACAAAAGAGCAGATACCAGTCTTGCTGATGGGTTGAGGGCCTTCTACGGCCCTGTCCAGCTCTCCTAGAGTAACTGCCTGTCTCCTGGAATATCCTCCATGTTCTTGAGACTGTGCTGGGAGACACAGCAAACCTTCTGGCAATGGCACATATTGATGTGCCATCCTGGAGGAATTGGACTGCCTGTGCAACTTCTATAGAGTCCAGGTATTGCCTCATGCTACCAGTAGTGACACTGACCCTAGCCAAATGCAAAACTAGTGAAAAACAGTCAGAAAAGACAAGTAGAGAAAAAGATTTCTGTGGCCTCCACCTGAAAAACCATTCCTGTTTTGGGGGTCGGCACATTGTCCATCTAGTGAACCTTTTGTTCATTTCATTAACACCAAAGCAGCTGAAACTGATTAACAACCCCCTCTGCTACTGAACTGACCAGATCAGTATCCCAGGAGTTTAACTGACTTGATGCTATACACTGATTAAAAAATGTTCCTTTAATTTTTTGAGCAGTGTGTGAGCGAACAGTGACAATTAAAACATCAGCAACCCATCAACAGGACCATACTTACTTTCCTAAAACCTTTCCTATACTGTACTTAATTAATAATTAGTAGGTGTTATTTTATATTATACTTTAAGGTGAATAACTGGATGATAAACTATGAATAATCCTCTATTCTCTATATACTGAATAATTAGTTAGTATAACAATAATTAGTTAGCGGTGTAATACATCAGCATGAAATTAAATGCCCAATTAAATGCACAGTTTCACTCTGCCAACAAGAGAACGTTGTCTTGTTTATTTAAGTGACATAATCACGCCATGCTCGACTTGACTTGTGAGCCTTTTGCACATTCTCCACTGTCCTTAGCATTCATTGTTATTCACTTGTTTTCATTGATTCCACACTACATTATTCTTCTATAAATATATAATATATAAAATATATATATAAATAAATTATAAATGAAAATGATAAATGTTGATGTTTTACAAATGCATCATATTATTATTATTATTATTATTATTATTATTTCATTTGCATTATTTCATGTCCTGGGTGATGTTGTACCCCAGTGTGTCCAAAATTTGCATAGTAATTAACTGCCTGTTGCTGGGGTGAGCATCATTTCCATTTGACTGCATTGGCTGCCCTTTTAAAGGTTGATTTATTCTATCCTTTTTTAAATTAGCCTCTTAAACCCCTCTTTGTCTGTTTTTGTTTTTTCTCTCCCATTTATTCCTCAAGCCACCATATTGCAGCATGAGGTTTAGTAGTGATTGGATGCCCCTGTTGACATTCTAATGTGAGTAACCACTTCTTCCTGCGCTCAGCATAACAACACTGCAGAACCTTTTTCAATCATCCTAATGTTACACAGACAACAAGGCTGGCTGGACTTTACTGTCAATCAAGTCAAAACACTAATATAACACTATACTGCTGCCACTGCTGTGATGATTGAACAGGTTTCACAGCTCCTGGCTTCTCAGATTGTTGTGTGATGATTGGTGTAGGCATGCAGAGCTCACCTCGACAAAAGACCCACTGGTGCTGGGAAATGGCTTCATTCAGGACAAGTGCTCTGTTTCAGTGGAGTAGAAAGACAGACAAGAGCATGTGGATCTTCTAAACTGAGCCAAAATTGCTTCATTCAGTTTTATGGTCATCTTGAAAATATATGAAGTGAGTGAGAGTGAGTTTAACTTGAATATAATTAACCTTTAGAATGTGATCCATATTAGACTTTTATTAATGGCATTTAATTTAATATTCACACTGTACAGAAGAGTTTATGTTAACTATACGCTACCAAAAATACTGATCATCGTTTCTTGCTTGAAGTGGCTTGGAGCAAACCACAGAAATGATTAATTACATGTACTGAAATGCCAGAAGGCAAAATATGGCCTAGACATAATTTCTCATTTATTGACATTCAATCACACTCAATCAATAAAATGTAAATAATGCTGTTCATATTTAGTCATGGCTGGATAATTAGAATGTGAATTTACATAAATCTGTCCATTTATTTTATTTTAGCACCAAAGATTCCTGGCCTATCATCCTGTTGGTTTTTGTGTATATTGTATAGATTTCAGAGTGTTATTTCACTCATGCAGGAGAGAGATATGGCACTGTATTATAAGCTGGTAGAATAAGCAGAGCTGCCTTTCTGTTTGTGTTCTGTTTGTGTTCATATCTAATTAATGACCCTAGAGGAAAGACTGCCTCACTGATTCATTGAGCAGATGCCTGAACACAATGCCCAGTCTCTGATGAATGCTGCCACTCTTTCATTTTTCCACCCTTTGAATCATTTATTTGATGTTTCTGAAGTTATATTATACACAGACTTTCAATAGATGTGCTCTGGGTGACTTTAGTCTGCTTTATATTATCTGGGTGAATATACAGTATACAGTATGTGCTGTAAACTTGTCTTGTTACATACTATATAAACGACAATTCCTTAAAAGCATTTAATATTATTCTCCTTATATATTCAGTAAAACATAAATAAAAACATTGTGAAGCGTGGTGGTCAGTGCTTGGGTCACTGTCTGTGCTATGTGTTGCACCTTTTCCTTAATAATCTGTGGAGATTATAGTATATTTTCCTGAACATGCTGATAGGTGGATTGGCTGTGCTTTTTAGTTGAGTGTGAGTGAAGGTATGCTTGGTGCACTGTTATTAACTACTGCCCCACCCAAGGTGCATCCTTTCCTCATGCATGGAATAGTCTGCAGACTCACCACAACCTTTAAGATGAATGAATGAATCTACTGTGCCTCATTTGTATATTTAAAAAAAAACCTGGAAAAAAACAAACTTTAAATCAGCATGGATGGTATGTTTGAGTAAAGGGCACTAGAGTCTGGTTAACCATGCTGTGTTTACTGTATTATACAGAGTTGCCAAATTATATCTAGCTGCCCAACCTAATGTGACACACACACACACACACACACACACACACAATTATTCAAAAAAGCATCATGGTGTCAGAACTAATTTGTGTTTATTTTTCAGCGAAATCCTACAGAGTAATAATTTCCAACGTGTTGTACATAAAAAACGCTGTGCTGACATTTTTCCATCTCCTCAGACTCTGTCTCTGCTATTAAAACAAAACCCAATCCGATCACGCATTAAGCTAATTCTGCAGCTGCCCTTGCTGCCATCTAACCCTTTTAAATGAATAGAGCCATGTTATGAGTAATGGTAGTGTCTACAACTCGATAGCTTATATTTTCCTGCCATCAGTGAGTGGAGATAAACAGTGTCCTAAATGTTTATACTTATTAAATTGAACTCAAACAACTAGCCAAAAAATCAATTTAATTTATAGATGCTTTGCAAGAACTGTCACAAAAATTGGCCACTGCCAGCAGACTGCACTGGAATACTGATGAGGTGAACCTTTTTCTGAGTCAGATTATAGGCCAAGATAATGGCATGCAGGAAAGTAGTGTGTGTGTGTGTGTGTGTATGTGTGTGTAGATAGATAGATAGATAGATAGATAGATAGATAGATAGATAGATAGATAGATAGATAGATAGATAGATAGATAGATAGATAGATAGATAGTAAATTATGTTAAAGCTGCAATAAAGCTCATTAATACAATTATCCATTCATGTGTCAGTAGTGCAGTGTGGAAATGTGTGAAATCATGCAGATACAGGTCAAGAGCTTGAGTTAATGTTCACAGCAAACACATCATAATAGGGAATGATTGTTGCTAGCAGGTGGTCTGGTTCCAATATTGATCTCCTGGGATTTCTATGCACAACAGTCTCTTGAATTTACATAATTACTCAACATCTTGTGAACGGTGGTTCTGTAGATTTCAGGCTGCAGTGACCACATGAAATTGGACAGTTGATGTTCAGAAAAATGATGAATCTGTGATATGCAGATGCATTTTGTGTCAAAAGAATCCTCAAATTCACGGACCCAGCCTGGTTTCTGTAAACACTCCAGGCTGGTGGGGGTGGAGTAGTGATGTGCCGAATGTTTTGTGGCACATAATATACCTTGAGCATTGTCTGAGTGCCACAGCATCCCTTAATTCACAAAATTTGTTGTCAAAGGTATGACACAACCCTCTCATTTTATCCGGGATTGGGTCCAGCATTGAGAGTTAACCCCTCAGTGGCTGGGTTGGTTCCCTGCCTGGGACTTAAACTTTTGGCCAGTGGTGAATTCAATTTAATTCCATTTTATTTGTATAGCGCTGGTAACAATGGACATTGTCGTAAAGCAGCTTTACAGGGACATAAAATTCAGAATAGAAATTACACAGTTAAAAATTTATATGTATCCCTAATGAGAAAACCAGAGGCAATGGAGACAAGTAAAAACTCGAAATGAGGAGAGAAACCAGACTCAAAAGGGAATTCATCCTCATCTGGGTGACACTGAAGAGTAAGATACAAAATAATATAAAATATATAGAACAATTTACTCATATTATAATGGCTACCTCTAGCACTATAATGCCCAGTGTCATAAAGCACAGGTTGTCTCAAACTGGTTCCATGAAAATGACAAAAGAAGAGTGTTCAGTGTACTTCAGTGGCTTCCAGAGTCATGATCTGAATCCAGTTGAGCTGCTTTGGAACATGGTAGTGTAATATCCCAAAAGCATATGGATATTTCCCCTCCAGAATGCCACAATGCTGAATTTTAACACACTTCTTCAGTTATCTCACTCACTTCCTGTTTGTGTGCTTTGAAAAGCACATGGACCTTTCATTAGATATGAAGTAGCCTTGCCTGCAACCTTGTAAACTCTGAGCTGTGATTTCTTAGACAATAATTTTGTGTATGACCCTTTTGCCTTATCGTGTTTCTTGCCATTTGTCTAGTCCTTGTTGTTTTGATACTACATTTGAGAATCTGTTTTTTATCTTTACTCATCCTTCACTATCACAACTGTGTATTTTTGGATTTTTCTGCAATGCTTGTGATTCTTTCTTTCTTTCTTTTTTACCTACAACCTTGGTCTATTATTTTGCCCTAAAAAATCTGTATATAGATTCACAGCATGATTGTACAACTGACAAATCTGCAGAATCTCAAAGGAATGTTTCTAACACCTTGTGTTATCCACAAACAGCTATGATTATTCTGGGGTTCTTTCAGTGTATTATTCTGCGTTCAGGATGCCTTGTGTGAATTTGTTTGCTCTGTCAGAGCATGTAAATATAAAGCTATTTAAGGTTTCTTTTACAGTTACAGAACTATAGGTACTATTCTACTATAGTGAACTTCAAAAACTCATGCAATATTTTGGGCTAAAGTTACAACACGGCATCAACAACAGTAAACAGCTTAGCAAGTTAATGTTATAGGTTTAACTAAAATTTGTGTCTGGTTTCTGTTACAGCTTTTATAGTCCACATGTACATTTTTACCTGGCTGGACTTCTGTAAACACTGTAGGTGTTAATTTTATCCTGGGGAGTTTGTTGTGTAGGAAACATTAATTCTGACTGGTCTCTAGACCACGGCAGGCCACCAAAGCTTTGTAAAGCACATATGGAATGAAACCTTTACACATACTTTTTAGTTTTTTATGATTTTTGCTTGATACAAATAAATCTATGTCAAAATCCCCCACATACCCAATGCACTAAAAGCTTTCCTAATTACCTCAAGATGAGCATCTTGCTTGGGTTGAATTACAATTTCCTTAATTAGAGAACAACCTCAGCCTCTTCTGATCCTTCTCCTCAGGGTCCTCATCCCCTTGCCACACAAACAGCTTCACAAAACAGCTATCGTCATCTCATTTACTTCCTCTGGCAAACACAGGCCATAAATCACTTGAGAGCAGCAAGCAGGCTGTTTCTCCTGCTATGAAATATGCATATTTTGTCTAGGTGGTTAGCCATTCATGCTACATGTGATGCTGATAATATAGACTGAGATGACCTCTAATAGCACTGGGTGTATTTCTGTTTTCACAGCGTAAAAGTGACCATGGAAGATTAGTCTTTTATCCTGATGCCTTGATGTAAAAATGTGCATCAGTATTTGTTCTAACGCTGCTTGTGACACCACAGTGTTAACCTGTAGAATGAGAAAACAAGAAACTTGAATTTAATTACTGAATACCATGGTAATAAAATCAGCTCTCCTCTTCGATAAGGTGGAGTGGACATTTTTTTCTTTAGTAAATTAAATGTGATAGATTTGTGGCAAAGCACTGAAGACTAACTGGAACTTAAAGACTACTGAAGATGGGCTGTAATAGAATACAGAGTTACTGCAGTAATTATCCAAAATACAGTAGTGAAGTACTCTTCAGAACACATTTACTTTATAATTTCGTTGGAGAAAACATTTCAAATAAATAAGGTCTAACATTAATTCCACTGGCCCCTCTTGGATACTTCCTCCCAGGACCATCACCAATAAAACAGAAGAACAGTGTGTGATTTAGGTGTTTAATATGAGTCCTTATACTAATTGTATTATGAATGTTATATTTGGTATATTTTATGTATTTACTGAACACATTTAGGGCAGTGGATTCAGTGATTTTTCAAAGAATCCACCTTAACCCTTCTGGTAACAAAGAAAGTAGCATTTGCTTTAAATGTTGTTGTTTTAGCTGCTCCCTGTTTGGAGTCGCCACAGTGGATCATTTGGTCTGCATGTTTCGATTTGCTCCAGACTTTACACCGGATGCCCTTCCTGATGCAACACTCCCATTTAACCTGGGCTTATGTCCGACACGGAGGGTTAAATCGTCAGTGGCTGGGTTAGCCCCCTGCAAGGGAATCAAACCCAAGCTGCAGCAATGTGAGTGTAAGATCTTGCCGCTGGACCACCAGGAGGCTTATTTGCTTTAAATGTCATCGTGAAATTAAGCCGCTATTAAGTATTATAGCTAGAATTGTGGGTTTTTTAAATTTTTTTTAGTATTTTTCTGCACTGAAGCCAAGACAACATGCATTTAACCATTCAAACAAATTAAACTTGATGCACAACACTGTTGATGGAAATGCTTCTGCCACTAAGAAGTTGAGTCCTGCGTGATGCTAATTTGCATGCCTGAAATATTCTTAAAATATACAGCACTTCAAACATGAAGGAAGCTTTGAAGAAAAACTATTTTAGACATTTGAGTTTGCTGTGACCCTGTAACGAGAAACTTGCCCACTCAGTGGCAGAGCCATAAAAATGCTTTAACCCATCTCAGGCAACAATCTTGTTTTCTGTACACTTTTTTTAAATTACAGTTGGCTGCATTGTGCTCTTAAATAACAGATGAAAGTAAATAAATAAATAAATTGCGTAAAATTCACAAATACACAAAATATGGTTAACTAGCATTCATGGCATGAGGACATAAAGGCTTTTCCACTGATTCACTGAATATATTACTTAAATTTTACTTTCACTCTATAATTTGTATAAATTGGGCTGTAAAAAAGGTTGTACTTGAAAGTGCTTGTGAATATCACAATATCATTTAAAATGCAGAAAAAAGAATAAGACAACTTACTTTTATTTGTCCCGTTATTTTAGGATTAGATTAAATTAGGATGATGTTGTCTCCTGTTCAAGTGAGTCCAGCTAAAATGTTTAAACATTTGTTTAAAACATTTGTCATAACCAATACCAGATGATTTTGGAAAATTATGTTTCATGCATGATATGTTAAATGGATATATATATATATATATATAGACAATATTTCCAAACCCAGCCTTCCAGATACATTTTTGTTCAGTTTCACCCTACATACTATTGTTCTAAGTTTGGAGTTTCCATTATGTTTATTTGCTTTAAATAACTAAAGGCCACATCAACATTCATCTGTGTGCAATTCAGTGGTGAAATACAAGGCCAGTCAGATGACCATGCCTATAGAGTGACAAAATATCATTTTGACCCGACCAGTAAAAATATGGTACAGATGTGTTGGGATTTGAGAGACCAAATGTGGACCTTCTACAGTGCCCTGAGCACTGGGAAGGAAAAGACAATGAAGTACATTTGCCTGCTTTGGTATGTGGATGTGTTGCAGATCAAGACTTCATAAGCAGGGCATAATCAACTATAATCACATAGATTACATAAATAAAGACTAGGTTTGAATGAAAAGACTACATTTAATTGGCAAGAGGTTGCAGTTCGGTGATTAAAATCTCCCACATGGTGAAAATCTGTAACACAGTGTAAGCACGTACACCATCATAATTTGGCATGTAGAAACTGAAAGCATATGGCCTGGTTTTGAGACTCCAAGTGTTGTCTCACAAAAAATGGTTTATAAATATTTACAGCCCTCTCAGATCAAAATGTTACTCTTAAACCAGGAAAGTCCACATTCATAGTCCTACAGCCCATCTATATGGCTTTGCGTCCATCTTACCCTTGAGTGTTGAATAAGCCCATTCTTGTGGTCCTTATAATATTGTAGCTCTTTATAAGAAGGCTTCAAAGCACTGTGGCACTTCAGATAGTTTGTGTTTTTCATACTTCACCACCATCCAGAAGAAAAATAACACTACACTAAAGGCTCAAAAGACAAGATTGGCACAATAAATACTGTGGTTGATCAAAGCGTACTGATGTTGTCGCCTTGTAAACAGGTATTAAAGTCTATTACTACAGTAAGTCTACACAAATGCCACTGTGCTAAACAGTGAATACGAAAAAGGAATGCAATGCTTTATAATGTCACAATGTTTACAAATGAGAATCCATTCAGTAATTCCATGTGATTCATAAAAGTGCAGTAGAGTGTGAAGATCGTTACTCAGTGCAATACCCCTAAGTGGCCTTACAGTAAATCCACATGGACAGTCAGTGGCAAGATGGGAGGCAATGCAAGGCTACAAGTGGTTGTTTTTGGAAAGGTATGCAATAAGAGCCACTGCCACGCCAACGTAGATGCCAGTACCGATGGTGATGGACAGCACAGCTAGGAACAGAGCACGTCTGGAGCTGGAGCTGGCACGGTGAAAGTCACCTTTATTTACTGCTTTGTTAGTCTGGTGGAGAAGGAGAGAGAGACACAGAGGCAAAGAAAAATGCTTCAGTAAACGCCACAGTAGAACAAATTGAGAATAATCACCAGAGAACATTACGAGAGTAAAAATGGAAAAAGGAGATGATGATGATGATGATGATGAGGGAGCAGCAAAAAGGAGAGTAAATAGTGAGTAGAAATTATTAATTGGCTCCTCTCCAACTGCTGACTGACAGGGGGTTCTAGTACAGAGTGGTTGCATAAATAATTTGAGTGCCATGATTCATTTCTCTCCTGAGGACACCCAAGCCTTTGAAGTTCAGGAAATCTTGCCAAGATTTAGGACACAATGGTTTTTTTTTTGATGAATTCATTTATATCTCAATGCTCTGCTGAGTTATTCTTCTCCTCCAATATGGCAGATGTTTCTTTATAACCTCTTAAATTATTTCTTTTTCTATTCATTTGATCTACTGCATAATGGTGAGAGAAAAACCAAGCTGTCTGCCTCTAGCCTTTTGGCTGACATCTTTGCCTGAGCATGCAGCCATCAAACAGACAGCAGCACACTGGAACATAGCTTGATAATGTTAATTGTCCGACATAAGCTCTAATCTATCAGCCAATTATATTAGGAAAATCCAACCTAGCTGCATCAAAAGACAAAGTGGATTACTGCAAGCAAGCCTCATGACTCAGGATGATCTGTGGGTCAGGGAAGAGGATTATAGTTTTTCCTCCTATATGTTTTACCTCCATGACCTTCAGCTCAATTAGCTACCTCTGAACATTAAGTTAATCAAGTTCTTAGTAAATATTAGTCCCATTTTTATGTTTATGACTTTTATTTCCTGTTCTTACTTTAGCAGGTGTGCCTGTCTGAGACTAGGCAGACTAAGGAGAATGAAACAGCATAGAGGTTCATTTGGAATAGACTTAGAGCACTGGAAAATTTCTCTATTGCTTAATAAATGAGGTTTAATGTATACACACAGGCTCTCCCCCTCTCTCTCTCTCTCTCTCTCTCTCTCACACACACATTCTCCACTCATGGGAGCCCCAGGTTCTCTATTCTCAGTGCATGGGGAGAACTAGAGAGTAGAGAAAGTCCTCTGAAATGCGGAGGTGAAAGTGCTGAAAAATGGAACTAGCAATCCACATTCTAAAAAATAATAAATAAAAAATAGTATACCCTCATAAAACACTGATTAATCATCCTTCTTAAAAGCTTTATTCATCATGTGTGTGGGTGTGAAAATGGTCAGTGGCAGCACTGATGAAATATTTATGTGTTCTTTTTGCACATCCCATGAGATAACAGCAGGACATCAGCACAGCAGACAGCACTGCAAAATCCACTGGGCCCTAAGTGCAAACACAGGGTGGAGAGGAAATGTCTACCTGCTGAGTGCACAGGCAAAATGACAATCGTTAAAAGTGATAAAAGTATAGCATTTATTGTAACTGTTGTTGTGTTTTTGCAATATGTCATTTAACTATAGTTTCTTCAGCAGGATCTCTTTTGTGTCTCTCCAGCTGTTGTGTCACACACTGAGTGGGAGGATTAACTCAGTTTAGGGAGCTGAACAAACCTAGTTTTTAAATGCCTTTTCATATTGTATACTGTGAGACGTATTCTGTTGTTAACTTCAACTGATAAATCTCAGTAAAAAAAAAACTTGGATTACAAAAATATAGAGCCTAATCCTTATTAGATATATGTATCTTCAGTTGTTGCATATACTAAATCTGATTTGATACAGTTCATTTTTTTGTAATTAAGAATTTAATCTGTTAAAACACTGAAAGGTATCATCAAGACACTTTGAAAAACAAGCCTGTGGTCAATGCAAAAGCCCTGCTGGTACACTGTACAAGCCTGCAGTGTAAATCTATCAAAAAGATATATATATGCGTATATGTGTTCTGTGGAACATAAATATCTGGTCTTGAACAACAAGGAGTTGCCAACACACCTTCTGGTCTGGTATGGATTTTTTCCATATTGCATGAGACAGTAGACATATAGTTCATAGGGTATGACAGTGACCTCTGTCAGCAGGATAATGTGACCTTCCACACTGCCAATATTGTTCAGGAATGGTTAAAAAAAAAAAAAAAAAAAGTATTGGCTTAGCTGCCAAATTTCCCAGATCTCAGTCACATTGAGCATCTGTGTTGTGATGTGCTGGTGCAAACAAGGGGGTTTGACACAATATTAGACAGCTAGTTATAATGTTATGGCTGATTGGTGTATGCAACACACAGTGCTTTACTTAGGGACACTCATGCTGGTTTCAGAGGTGTCTTCTGATCCTGAGCTGTATAGGCAGGAGAAATCAATGTTTGTCCCATTATATTAGCTTATACTGTTATCCTCTTTTGTATTTGTGAAGAGAAATTAAAGGCAGTTGTGTTCTGTAATAGTGAATGTAATTTTTTTTCTGATAGTATGGGTTTTCTCACTTACCCTCATTCTCAGCATCTCAGTGGAATGTCATGGGGTAAAATGCCAGTTCTGAATTATCACCTACAGTGTAGAATTGCATCTTACATTGTTCATTTGTATCCTGTTGGATTTTTCTAAGCATTGTAGGCCTTAATCAATTACTCATGATTTTGTGCAACATTCACTTGTATAAAATGCCTGAAGTACATAAAGGAAATACAGTCAGTGTCAAGGTAATACATTACTAAAAAAAATCAAGCCTAATTTTATCAGAAGTGCTTTTACACATTTGGAGATAAGCACTTTAACACATTTACACGTAAGTGCTCTAACACATTTTCACACAGTTGCCCTCTCACTGAAATTCATTGCTTCAAAATCGCTTAGTATGTTAGCATATTAAGCATATTATTCATTAACTGCTACAAATTCAGCTGAAACTAAGAAGTAAGGTATCTAGGGTAAAACTGCTATACTGTTCAGTAAGCCAGGAAATGAAGCAGCAATGTATTAGTAGTGCTATATTAACAATTAAGTCAGTATTATTAACCTCTAATGAATACAGGGTAATCACTCAATATTAAACTAATGGTCGGGTAGTTTATTATGATCTGAATAATACTTACAGCGTTTTATATATCTTCTGGAGTTTTATTATTGATAATTATCCCAGTATTTAGAAGTTAAGAGTACTGTACTACTTATTCATTCCTGAGAGTTTTATAATCTTTTAAATATTGAACTGCACTGTAATATACTGTATTCCTCTATGCAGTAATAAATATAGTAATTTAGAATATTACTATATTACTATACACAATATTTGCCAACAGCGTATGGCAAATAATTTGTGGACACATAACCTGCACACTATGTGAGGATTTGTCCATTCTGCCACATGAGCACTGTTGAGGTCTAGCACTATGTCGAGTGATGAGGCCTGGCATGCAGTCAGTATTACAGGTGTTTAGTGGAGTTGAGGTCAGGGAGGTCAGTCCACTCCAACCTTTGAAAACCATGTCTTCATGGACCTCAGTGTCATAAAGGGATATGTTTGAACTAAGTCTCTTAGTTCTAGTGAAGGGTAATTAGAATGCTACAAAGACATTCTGTACAATTGTGTGCTTCTAACTTTGTGGCATCAGCTTAGCAAAGACACACATATAGTTTAGATGATCAGGTGCACTTTAACATTTGCCTTTATAGTACAAGTAAAACATCAGGTTCCCAAAGGTCACAGGATCTCTCACCAACTGTGGGTCCCATCGCTCAATAAAAGACAACTTATAATGGCCTGAAATGTAATAACAGCAACACTCCAGCTTCTTCCAGTATGCAAGATGAACATTAAAGCTATAGCAGAATTTTGATCATCATTTCTGCTAATGTTCACATTTCACTGCACATTTACTTTAAAAAAAAAACGTTCGCATTAATATTTTTTAAAGTGTTTTTCCAAATTCTTAGTGTGCACTGGTAAGGTATGACAGGTATTGTAAGCTTATTCTGAAACTTTAATGTTAAGAGCCTACAGACGGCTCACTGAAACATTCTTTCCTTACCAGCATTGAACAATGACAGCAACTGAAGCTGGCTTCAGAGAAAAACTTCTTGAAATACTTTCTCTTGAGGCATAAGTAGGCACTTACTATGCAAATAAGATTAAAAATTCCATTGTTCTGGCCAGCTGAAGAACTCTTGTAATTACTGTTTTACTTTAAGTATGCCTGATTAACACTAAATCAAAGCAAACCTGATTAACAACGGCTCAATATTGGCCATACAAGGAAAAGATGAATGATGATATAAGGGAAAATCATGCTCCAAAGATGAAGCAGTAGGTTTAGTGTATCTCTTGGATTAAATTGGATTAAATTATTACAAAGTACATGAGCAGCATGATGGAACAGTGGGTGGCGTTGTCGCTTCATGATTATAGGCTTCCCACTTTAGAGATGTATTGATCCAGAGCTCTGATTACTGTCTGTATGGAGTTTTAAATGTTCTGCCTATGTCTATGTGGGTTTCATCCTTTCAGGCAGAAAGGAAAATACATGCAGGAAGGTGGATAGGCTATTCTAAATTTTCCCTAGAACTGAATTAGTGTGTGATTGTGTGTGTGCATGGTGCCCTGTGATGGACTGGAGTCCCATCCTGAGTGTATTAATCAAGCTCAGTGTTCTCACACTAGGTTGCAGATCCAGCAATAGTCTAACCACAAGCTTTAAAAAAAAGTTACTGATAATGAAAAAGTAAATTTTGTACCTCACATAAAATAATGTTACCTTTTTTAATTTTTTTATTGGATTTTTTTCATATATTCTATTATTTTTTAATTCTTTTTGTAAGAGAGACACGCAAAGTAAGATTTTCATTGTATGGTCTAAACCTTTGTGTTTTCACTGTGCATATGACAATAAACCTCTTGAACCTTGAATCTTGAATATTGCAGGATGATTATTTGTGTTGACATTATTTAAAATTTTATAAAGATCCATATAAAGTAAAAGAAAGTGTAAAGCTCCCTTAAAAAATCAAGAATGTAAGAACACCCACGGCTATATGTATGTATATCCATGTAAAGTGGGAACTGTTTTGTTTTCTATGCCTCCATTCATTTTCTCTGGAAGGTATTTTTCACAGCTCATGCCTTACAAGGCCCACTCTAGCACAATCCCAAGCCAAAATATTACATAAGGAGTTTACTCATAGAGCATGCTCTAAAACCAATAAATCAGATTATGCACAGCGGATTAGAAAAAACAGATGCTGCAGTTCATGTACACATATGAAGAATAGCATTTCAAAAGCCTCCTTCTCCATAACAGAGAATTTGTTTGCAGGTCTATAAAACATAAGGCTGTATCATACACAAATGAATAGAAAATCAGATTCTAGTTGATATTATGATCACAACTTGTTATAATCAGAAACAAGATGGTCAAATGAAATATCTAGCTGACTCTTTGCAGTGTTTTGAAAAGTAAGGCAAACAAATTGTGTGACTGTGATTTATTTCTAGCAGCCTAGGAAAATCCTTCATATGGTCCAAGTGTGATATATATATATAGTTATGAAAACTACAGGCTTTCCTAAACTGAAGCTGAACTGAAATCATAAAAAAAGTTATAGCATTTTAAAATCTGGTTACCCCCAGACTCTACAAAGCGGTACCAAATACTAATTGCCTAAAAGTGACACCTATTTCATTTATAAATAAGATTATGAACACTATGTCAATCTTCAGAGCAGCTTTGGCTATACCCATCCAGCAGCCATTTACTGTTTAGACATTTGTAGGTTAGTAAAGATCATTTAAAGATCATGGGCTCGGCCCCCTTGTTCCAGTGAAAGGAATTCTTAATGCTTCAGCTACCCTAGACATTTTGGACAATTTCATGCTCCCAACTTTGTGGGAACACTTTGGGGATGGCCCCTTCCTGTTTCAACATGACTGTGTCCCAGTGCACAAAGCAAGGTCCATAAAAACATGGATGAGCGAGTTTGGTGTTGAGGAACTTGACATCAACGCGATAGAACATATTTGGCATGAACTAGAGCTGAGACTGCGAGCCAGGCCGTCTTGTCCAATATCAGTGCCTGACCTCACAAATACACTTCGAGAGGAATAGTCAAAAATTCCCATAAACACACTCCTAAACCTTGTGGAAAGCATTCCCAGAAGATTTGAAGCTGTTATAGCTGCAAAGGGCGGGCCAACTCCATATTACATTTATGTGCATGTAAAGGCAGACGTCCCAGTTTTGAAATGGCTCAGAGTCTCCGTTCTAATTCATCCCAAAGGTGTTTTATCGGGTTGAGGTCAGGACTCTGTGCAGACCAGCCAAGTTCCTCCACACCAAACTCGCTCATCCTTGTCTTTATGGACCTTGCTTTGTGCACTAGTGCACAGTCATGTTGGAACAGGAAGGGGTCATCCCCAAACTGTTCCCACAAAGTTGAGAGCATTGAATTGGAATTCAATGAATTAGAGGGGTGTCCCAAAACTTTTGGCAATATAGTGTACCTCTATATGTGTAACCTAATCTACTTCTGTAAAACATTGTTGCCAGCTTGAGAAATTATCATATGGGAATTGATTATCAGCATCATCTACATTTCTACAGCTCATCATCTGAGGTAAGAGCCATCTACAGCATTTAAACACAAGCCTCATCACTATTATTTCACTTGAATGATCTCTGTTCATACTAACTGGTGGGGGAAATCACAGATTAATTCATTCAGGTTTGTCTGTCTGTGGGCTAGATTTTGATTTTATATAAATTTGTTTATGCTTTTGGTTTTAAATCTACAATCCTCACATTTGGTTTTCTCTGTTTTTTGATGAAGTGACAGGGCAGGAGTATCACAGGTATTCGATTGCAAACTTGCAGGCTTATATTCATTTTTGTGTGAGAAAGTGCATTATCTAGTAAGGTTTATACATATTTAGGCATACTAGGTTTACTACTGTGTTTTTTAAACCAACAAAATCTTTACAAGCAAGGAGATGTTCAACAGTAAACTAAATAAAAATTTTTACACATAATTTTTGGGGATTCCCTGGGGAATTCAGGAGGAACACAGGACAGGGTTTTCTAGGCTGCCACATTTTCTTGTTTAAGCATATTTAAGCATATACACCCTGATTTTTATTTACTTTATTTTTTTCAAAATGATCAGTAATAAACTAGAACCCCAGCAAAGACTCTCTTGGTCTCTGTAACCAGGAAATGCATTATTTGAGAATCAGTGCAAAAATCCCCAATCTCTTCTGCTTATTTCTGATTATCTATTGGCTTTGTTTTTGTGTGACAATTTTCAGGCCCTGCTTGTCAGAGATCTCTGCATGTAAAAGATCACGCAGTGTGTGTGGGAGCCTCCTCTGCACTTTTAGCTTAGTGTGTACGCTGCTACACTGACAAAACAACAGCCTGCAAGCAATAAGTGTTGTGTAATGTGAGCAGTACAGTTACTCTGGGATTTTAAATGTTGCCCATTGTCCACTAGGTATCAAAAAGGATGTCAGTGCTCTCCTGTGATAATCCATAATTTCAGCTATACAAATAAATTATTCACATATTATGGTACACTGCTGTGCAGAAATATGTTGGCTTCCAAAATACTTCAGGGAACCTGTTTTCTTTCTATTCCAGTGTGTGAGATAAGCTCAGAGGATTCATAGGGGGTTTAAGGGAATTGATTTTGGTGTGGGCTTAGTTGCTAGGGCCTGTCTGAGTAAACTTTTTTCTTTCATACGGAAAATTAAAGAGTTGTAGGTGTTGAGTCGTGATGTGATCTGAGCAAGTGAGATGCTGCTGACCTGCTTTATGGTTTTCAAGTCAGCATTTAAATTAGATTAAAATTAAGGGCAGTTTATCCAACGCAAAGATAAAGACCTGTCTCAAATACAAAGTAGTACAAAGCAATAGATGTTTTTTAACAGGTTTCAATAGTGTATCTTTTAAAAAGAGAACTATTTGTACAATAAATAAAGACGTCAAATGCATTCTTTTGGGACCGCTGACAAATGCTGCTTGTCCTTTTCCTTTTTGTTCTGTACTCCAGAGTAAACATCACACAGGACTAAAAACCTGTGGCAAGCAGAAGTCACCTTTGTTGGAAAGAATACTGTAGCGAGGAATCCTTACCTTGTATTGGTGTTGTTGGTTTTACAGTAGATTTTTAAGAACATTGAGACAAAATTTGGAAATTAAATGAGACATGTGAGATTTGCATGCAAGTTAACAAACCAGGATTTGATCTTTGCCTCAATTAAATTTATCTGCTTTATTTGTACTGTGAGGAGCAGGTGTTGGGAGATCTTTACCTCATGAGACAGGTAGAAGGCAGCAATACCAAGGGGCCAGAAGCAGCACAGCATTGAAAAGACACTGAGGCCCAGGTGGTCTCGCGGGGGCATCATCAGGAAGTTGTCCTCACTCTCAGAGTCACTTGAGTACTCACTCTGTAGAAAGTGCATGAAGACGCAAGGAATACTGGATTAAATATATTGACAAGGACAGGTTATTCTACTTTATTTGCATTCTGTACACTTTCCAAACGCTTTCCAAGCTAAAGAAAACATCAGCCTATTGGGTGTCTCTAATCTATTTCAAAAGCTGACGAGTTGATACTGTGGTGAAGCCATTGCAGGTGCATATTTAGCACAGCACATTTAATAACACACTTTTAATAACTGTTGATTCAGCTGTGCTACAGAAACATTTGTGTTATTCCCTAAAGTATATCATATTTAAATTGGCCATACTGCTCCTCTCAAACAGTAGAATACCTGACTGTTTGAATAGCGATTGAATGTCACACTACAAATTATAACTTTAATTAAAGGAAAAGATAATCCATTTTTGAACAGAAGTGTAATCTTCTTTTAAAGATAACTGACATAATATCTAGAATGATGGTTGTCATTGATCACACATCACATCATGCCTTAGTCGCACAGTAGACACTCAGGAATGAATGAAAGTCACATCCCTCTAATCATTTACACTTAAACACTTTAACTTAAGCAACATACACATGAGGCAAGATTTAAGCATACAGCACAATAGACAACATTACCACTATTGAGAATTGCAAGAGATTCTGAAAGATCAAACATGGTAGATAGCTCATTCAATCACTAAGGAACCATGTATAAGAAGTGTTTGACAAGGAATGAGAAAATAATGTAATTATACATGATGTTCATCTACAGATCATGGAACATTGGGTTATATATGTGGGTTGAAGTAGCTACCTAGAGCCAATGCAGAGAGATAAGTAGAAATATGACATAGAAGATGTGTCAGTCGACTGCTTCACCTTGTATGCTGAAAGGTGAGCCAAGACAACAACAAGCTCTCTCTAAGAGGTTGAGTTAAAGGTGCAATTCTTTCATCAAGGCTACAGTGTTGAAGCAGATAGAAATTCCTGTTGAGATCATATCATTGATCTTTTTGAGTGGATGATTAGACCTAGAAAGGTTGTGTACTATAGAAGATTAGCAGGCCAAGCACTGATCCCTGGGAACTATTTACTTTTACTTAATAAGCCTTGGCTACCTCCCCCTACAAAGCACCCTATGAGTCTGTCTAGAGATCTTGTACGAGTTGTATATGTTTGTTTGTGAGATTTATATGTGAACTCCAGATGGCTGTCATTGCTTTCACCTTACTGTTTACATGTCTAGGCCAAAACAGCTTGTACCACATGCTTTTCTTGCCACCAATTTGTACCAAGTTGGCCTTTTGCATATGTTCACAGACAGCGAACATACTGGGCAATGATTCTCTCTCTCTCTCTCTCTCTCTCTCTCTCTATTATACAACACAGTTTAGTTCTGAGCCATACTGTATGTGCCATGGCAACATAATCTTTGAAGTATTATGGAAACATGTTGCAGAGGATGAGACAATGAGACAAAAGACCACTAACAGTGTGGAGGATTTTACACCAACCTCCACATAAACACAGCAAAATGTATCAGTGAGAAAGAAATAAAAAATCAAGCAGTGGTATTTGCATACATAACAACTGAATTTCCATTTTGTTTTCTTTTTTTTTTACCAGATGTGTGTTGAAGACTTACACTTCTTCCATTAGATATATTTTATCATAAAAGCATTGTGTGACATCTGCATAGTCTTATCACCCACTCTGAAGCCCAAAAGAACAGATGACATACAAAAGACATTAATAAAATATTATATAAACCACAATTATCATTAAAAGGCTGAGGGACTAGGGTTCAGAGTAAGGCCAATGATCCTGTCACACAGCTTATAAAGTACACCAAATTAACTCCAGAACTAGAGACTACATAAAGCTGCCACAAACCATGTAATAGATCTTAATTAATAAGCCATCATCTTTTACACTGACCTCTTCTTTTGATGATGTCTTTTGCATTACCCGTATAATATTTATGATCTACATTTACTTTTATTTATGTAAATACAAGGAGAATGCAATCCAAGTAAACTTAAAGGAGGAATGAATTTACTGCCTTGACCCAGCACTGTAAATTATGTTCTGAGATGATACTGCACATAGGACTAGCAAAATGCCACATCTTATTCAGAGCAGTGTGTCATGGAGAGGAATGGCATTGCAGTAACTTCAGATTCACAAGTGCATGCTTTGAATGGTAATTGCTTCATTAACTGGCGACTAAAGTGATGCCAAACTTCTATTTATTTGTTTAATTGTTTTTTTCAGATTGCATCTCAAATGCTATATATTTTAAAGGAACCTTCAGCACTCAGATCTGTACCAATGCTATGTAGAGTAACCCACTGTAATCTGTTGAGAGTGGCGATCAGGAGCATTCAGTCTATGAAAAGCAGGATATTAAATAAATCATTCAGGTCACTCAAGCAGTAAGTAAAATAATGTAGTATTTCTACTGGACAGTATAATGAGCTGTGATTTTCATTATGAGAATCATTAATCCGTCCTTGAAAGTATACATAAAGGATTAATATGACTGTGGTCCATTCAACATGAGAAGAGAGTGAAGAATGAATTCGTATGCACTCACGATACAAGGCTCACCATCAGAACGTATACATACGCAACCATCTAGACGTACTTTCACCTGAAAAACCTGCAGGCATCACAGATCATTTATTTGCATAGAATTTATTTGTCTCTCTAAGGATGCATACATCCATATAACAGTGGTCAGAAATCTTTATACACACAATTTGTGTGCTTATGCAACTGTTGTCAATATAGGAAGCCAGGTCATGTCACAATATTGCATTCAGCAGTCTTTCATTTATAATCTTTTGTATTGTATTAAATACATTCTGCATTGGGGCACAGTGGTCGTAAGTAAAGCACATAAACCTTTCAATACTGCACCAGAAGTTTTCTAATAAAAGGGTCCCAGCTACCAGTGGTAGTGTTTTACAGGTAGGCTAGGTCAATTAATAAATTACATAAGCTAACATAGTAAGCCATTAGGCTGTAATAACAACAGTTCAACATCATCAGTACCCTTTAAACTCATATTGATCAATTCTATAAGTGTTTTAAAACAAAGTCAGGTTTCAGTGAAAGTCTTGCAGCCCAATATTCAGAAAAGAAGATTTATGTATTTTCACAATGATTTTAAAATAAATTTCACTTCAGGCACTACAAAATAATTCACAATGATACTGTGTTTCCACATAGTATGAGAATGGCTGCAATTTAATAAGCTAAATATGTTTTGTTTATACACATCAACTTTTATGTCAGGTTTCACTATACAAATGTTTCATAGCGCATCAAGACATAATAAGGTACCGTAAATTAGGCATTGTTTACAACATCATTCTGAAGTACAATTAAAGTCCTTCCTTTGATTTATGGTCATTTCTTTCCCCTGACTGCAAAACCTTTCACAGCAGTGAACAAATACTGCATGTGAGTATTAAATGTCACTGTGAATACCAGCAGGTTATGCATGTGATGCTCTTTTGAACGTCAACTCAAAGGTTTTTAGAGGTTATTTGATGACAGTGAATAGATCACAGCCTGGGTAAACCGCAGCACATCTGCATGCCTTCCTCCTCTCTAAGCATTACTGTCACCACACAGAGATCTGCAGAATGTGCAGCAGTCTTAGAACAGGTGGCCTAGACAGGTTGGAAACAGCAGGAAACTGGCTGTCCAGACTGCCCCTACACTCAAACCCCTCCCCCTCATCCATACACACACACACACCCTCACAGCCAGGCATGTGGATAGATTTCAAGAAACCTGCTCCCAGTGAAACAAGACTGGAGGGTGAGAAGGAAATGGTGACAAGTTACTACAGTGCAGAAAAAATGCTGAAAAAATAGTGGTTTTGAAAAAAATAAATAATAAAAATAAATCATCTGCAAACATTTCAAACACTTCCCAGTACTGTTAGTACTTGTTTTAAATGTTCAAAGCACAGCCTTTCTTCACCCTGAAACTGTATGCTACTGCTTTACTTTTTCTGTTTATATTTGTGTCTATAAGTGTATGTGTTTATGGTTATTATCTGTATTGGTTTTCACTCACTGTCAAATGCTTTTAAATAAAAGTTACATGTTAGGTTATGTGCTTTATAAATAATCAGTGTTAGCATCATTAGATTTATAGATTACAACAATGACAAATGTCCAGATCCTACCTCCAGCTCTTGAAACTCATCGTCATCATCCACATCGTAGGAGAGTGTATGAATCTTGGTATCCTCCATAGATAAATCCAGGAATTTGTTGTCAGTGAGCATGAGCCCATCTTTAGTAACCGTAGCAGTGGAGTTAGCAGGAGCCATGTCCTCAATGAACGTGGTCTCGCAGCAGTCGCTTCCCTCCCCCCACACTCTCAGTACTCCTTCAGGGTACAAGATGAGGTTGGGCTTATAAAAAGGGTCCAGAGCCTGGGGCAAGGCACTGGGGTTGAGCAGCTGTGGATGGTGCCCACTTATCCGTGTCCCAGTTCTGTCCTGACCCGCATGCTCGGGGGAATAATTGACCACCACGTGGCCCTGATACTGTGGGGCAGAGTACACTGACACTCGCCCCTCCTTGGTCTCCACCATTACACTTCGGGTGTTGATCAGACCGTTGCATTTGCAGCACTCAGGCCCGAGGTCACCACCACCTGCTGCTGATAACTTCCTCTGAGCAGGAGGATCTTTCTCCTCTTCTGCTCTGGGGGCAGTTCTGAGCCCTGTTTCCATTCTGGCCTAGTGAGCACTGATGCTGAGGACGGTCCCTGTCCAGGCACTAGATTGCCTCGTCAGTGCTTCCATGAGGTGGAAGCATTGCCCTGTTCTCTCCTACATAGAACGAGAGCAAACATTGTCAATGGTGTTGAAGATTTATAGCTTTTACATTAATATTTATGGTCTACTCAATTGCTAAGACACATATAGTTACCAAATTACATCAAATTACAAAGTCAAAGAACAATCATACAGGCAATTCTTCTATATTTTAGGAAATGAGGCCCCAGGATCAATACATACATTTGTCATAAAAAAAATTTATTGGCTTAACATAAATCATTTATGGTATAAGTTATAACTGAAATCATTACGAATTTAATAGGTTGTGCTTGGAATCTGTCAATAACTGAATAACCAATGCTGCAAATGAACAATATTTTCATACTGCTATGTGACTATATGGATATGATAGTGATTAATGACTGCATTTGTTATAGCTTATAACCACATTAGTGAGCATGTTAGCAATGTGTTTGTGTTGTAATGCTATAATAAAAAATATTTTATTTTAATTAGCAATTTTATTTAAATGAATAAACAGCGGTTTGACCCTTCAGTCATGCAAATTCCGCTGTTCATGCTGTCGTACACGCTGTCATACATGAGCATATCGATTCTTCTCTCTGTGCCTCAGAATAACCTAAAACTGTATGGCCCTGCTCTAGAATATGTTCAGCAAGAAACCCCTAAGTTAAGAGATGTTTCCTTGTTCCCATACTGCACTCCATGTAAGCCTTATTTTTCATCTAGTGCACCGTATACATGTCTTCTCAAACTTCTTACCCAATTCTTAGAGCTAATTCAAAATACCCTCACTACTCAGATTATCTCCCAGTTGGAGAATGCCACCGTGATTAATAGCAGATCATAATGATTGAATTAATAAACATTCTGAATCGCACTTTTGGTCTCATACAAAGTAAAATACAGCACATATATTCTGTATACATAGTCAGGATAATAAAGAACTCACTGCTGAAATAGCCCAGTAGTCCTGATTTTACTTTTGAGTCCTATAAAGAAAGAAGAAATGTAAAACCTTGGAAACAAAAACAATATTGTCACTTTTCAGATGTGGGCCTTTCTTTTTATATGGGGTGATAACAAAACAGAAACTGGCTTTTGCTCATTGTTCAGTTCCCCCTGACAGTAGATTCTGCTCAAGGTACGGAGACAGGATAAGGAGGCTGGATCTCAGAATTATACAGTGTGTATCAACATTTCATAAAAATGGCCTGAAATGGATTCTGGGCTTATTTACTGTGTAGGCCACAATTTTTGATTGGCTTTTGCATAGAGTACAGATTCATACATGGGATTACATACATGAATATGTTCCCAAGTGCCCAAATGTAAGCTCAAGCCTTGATTTTAAAGCAAAACTACAATTATTACTTGCCCATGAACATGTTTAATTTTGTTAAAATATTACACCTCTAGTACTTATAGTAATGTACAGTATAATCACTGGCTTATGTCAGACATGATTCAGCTTTGATTGTCTTCCAGAGTTTCTGGACTGCTGTATTGTTATTCACAGCAAACCTATTCTTCTGTTGCTTGGTATTTGTGATGGTTGTGTGTTCAAATATCACTCTCATCAAATAATATCTATCATAGTAGCTCTACCTGGTTTGGTTTCATCTCTGACCTTAAGATTCCATTGGAGAGCTATCTATGAAATATCTTTACTAACACCACAAATGCTGATGTGGAAAACTATTTGTGCTGACACTGATTAACATAATTCCTAACACAACAAAGAGAAACATTACATCAAATGAGTCTACTTATTAAATAATACCATTTACAATAAATATCTAAATAATAACGTAAGACTACAAAGGGTTAATATAAATACAAATAGCAACAGTGCATTTGAATAGAAAGTTTTTGTGACAGTGGTATATCACTTTGAAAGTATATGAATAAGACAGTTGGTAAATATCGTAGATATAGCAAATGATTCATTAATGTAAACAGCAGATAGTACATTTATTTCTAGTGTTTTTGGCTATGCGTAAGAGCTCAGATTCATCGTTTCGGGGCCGCAGTGAGAGCTGTCCATGGTACTGCACTATAAGCTCCAATGAAGAAAGACAGAGAAACTAAAATAAGATGACGAATAGGTGTCTTCACAAACAGACCTGACATTCGTCTGGACAACACTCAATTACGCGTAAAATTGCCAAGGCTATGAATTAAAACTAAAATTTCAAAAGAGACAAATATCAAACCATTGTTTCTAACCTTTCGAAGCACGTAAATCACAGCGACCTGGCTTCTTTTGGCTCTCATGCATCGGCGGCATCTTGGTGCAATCATTCATTTGCTGTACAAGTTCGTGATCTGACTGGTAAAGCAAGCGCTTACCTTTCGAGCCGAGCGCGTGCCATTCGACGTTCAATCAAAACACACGCGGATTTTTGTGCCTTATGTCCGTCGTGATGGGCATATACAACAGTAGAGAAGGTTAAATAAAAACCTCCATCCAAAGAGTAATATTTGTGAAATGATCAGGAAAATCAGCCAGATGGAGTGGACGCGCCTTTCGTGTGGAAGCGGTGTAGAGGACGCTGCATGGTGACACGGTTGTTTATTTATTTATTTATTTATTTTACGTATCACACACTCTCCTGCATTTCAAACACGCTTCATCCAAGGTACTGGGGTTGTGTGTGTGTGTGTGCGTGCGTGCGTGTGTGTGTCCTGAACGTGTGTACTGTCCTAATATGTATAAGTGCGCTCGCGTTCCTCTTGGTCCTAAAGAGCAATCTGCTCTGGGACATCCTAAACACACTGCGCCGTCAATCTGAGCAAATCACAGCCAATTCACACCGAATTAGGCCTGTTACCATTTCATCGATGCATATAATACTGTCCTATTATACAACATTTACCTCAACATTGACATAAAGTATGACGTGTGAGAAAACGTATTGTTTACATTGATTACAATGATTAATGTAGTCAGTTAGGTTATCAAATTTCTCCCCAAACTTTGGTTGATTTTGGTGTTTCTAAGCTCAATGTAACATTGCCACCTAGTGATCTTTCCTAAGTAGAAGAAAGTTAAAGGATCTGTAGGAAAGTATCTCTCCCACACAATTAATTCACCGCATTGCCTAAAATTTCTTTCCATTTGCAAAGCAGATACCAAAACACATGATACATTTCTAAAATCCTCAAGGTGCTAACTATCAACAGGCAGGAGAAAATGTTCCTACCGTTTTAGTGACATTTGGTTAATTGGGACATATTCATGACACATTCATGGCAGCGCCAGGATCCTGGGTTTGATCCTCAGCTCTGATTTCTGTCAGTATGTCTTTTCCCAGTGCTCAGATGCTTTTCCTGTGGGTTATCCAGTTTCCTTCCCCTATCTGAAAACATACAAGTAGGTGGTGGATTTATTATTTTTTTTACACCACATTGCCCCAGGTGTGAATGTTTGTGAGTCCTGAGATTGACTAGCATCCTTTTCCATTTTAGTTCTACTTCCCTACACCCAGGCTTATCAGTATAGACTCCAGAACCACCATAATCAAGATAACGTTAGTGAGTTTTTTATTATAGTTTTATTCCCATACAATGGTTAATATGTTATTTATTCATAACATACTAATTAATGTAATCAATTTTCAATAACAGGAAATATTTTCTTAAAATTCATCTCCAAATTAAAGAAATGTTTACTGATGATTTAGTAATTTCAGCAAAGGTTGTGAACAGATTAAGTAAGCGTTTTTTTTTTTTTAATTTGAAGCTTTTCAATTAGCTTTTCCAGCGAGTAGCTACAAGCAGTGGTGCATCATGACAAAACTGGCTAGCTAGATATATTTAGAAACACTAAATATTATTGCTACTATTGCTATTTTGATTATTGTTATTTTATAGTTCAGTAATGTTAACCTTTTCTTAATAAGAATGGTTTTCAAATGAGAAAATAGAATGAAAATAAAAATTCCTCACTTTGACAAAGAAACTCCAGTTAGCTACTTTTTCCATAGTATAGTAGCTTGTGAAGTAGCTAACGTTAACATTTCTGGCATTTGGCAGATGCCCTTATCCAGAGTGACTTATATTTTATCTCATTTTTTATACAACTGAGCAAGGATTGTATAAAAGGATATTGAGGGTTAAGGGCCTTGTCCAGGGGCACAGCAGAGGTGGACTTGGTGGACCTCGGATTCAAACTCACAACCCTCCAAATAGTAGTCCAACACCTTAACCACTAAGATACCAAGTTTACCAGCAGGTTAGTAGCCTTGCTACTTTAATTCACGAGTAACTTGACAACTTACAGTAGTAAAATTGCTTCCACAAAATTTGCTGAGAGTTGTGTTATTTCACTCCTGTATTCAAAGCTCCATGTATAATACTTTTTAAATTTAGTCAAACCATGAGGCAGGTGCTTTACTACCATGTATTATTATATTAAACTCTTTGAATAATACTTTACCTTTATCTTGTCTTTGCATTTATTCTTCAATTAAACACTTACTGTGTCTCATAAAAGCCACACATACCTGCTCTATCTCAGCCAATTACCATTCAAATTACACAATATTAATTAGATAACTAATTAGACTCAAATTAGACTGTTTTTAGTTATAACAGCTGTATAAATCTATCCTGCATTTCTAAACCATCACGTACAACAAGCGGTTTGTAATAATATGTGATAAAGCATTTAATACCTATGGAACTGTTACAATTACTAAAAACATCCTCTGCCAACACTATTTAACAGTAAGACATCCTGTAAACCAGTCCTGTTTGAATAGTACTGACGTTTCATCTACTCTGAACATTTTGTCCAAGAAATCGAAGCACTCATTGGTTTGGAATTTAGCAGGGTTTTTTTTTATATGAATTTCTGCAGATGGTATTGGCTTTATGTATTTGATACAGCAGTTAGCATGTAGATTTTAATAATGTGAAATGTACAGCTGGAATTAATAGCAGTAGCATAATCACATTTAAGTCATGTTCCTCCACACCAAACTCACTCATCCATGTCTTTATGAACCTTGCTTTGTGCACTGGTGTGCAGTCATGTTGGAACAAGAAAGAGTCATCCCCAAACTGTTCCCACAAAGTTGGGAGCATGAAATTGTCCAAAATGTCTTGGTATGCTGAAGCATTAAGGGTTCCTTTCACTAGAAGGGGGAAAGCCCAACCCCTGGAAAGCAACATCTGAATTCAATGATTTGGAGGGGTGTCTCAACACTTTTGGCAATATAGTGTGCATAAAAGGCATAAATAAAATACTAAAAATACAATAATATAAGACAGACACAACAATGATCATTTAGTTTATGACTGAACCCCACAATTGCCTGGTCCCAAGCCCAGAATGTGAAAGGAGGAGGGTTGCACATTGGGGTAGCAACCAACTGCATATAATACTCTTGCTACAGAAACCCTAACTATATCTTTAGAAATCAATCAAATCCAAAGCAAAGAGCTGAGGACTAAGGCTGCAATCCCTTGTATGCTGGTCCGCCCAGGACAGAAATGGCTGGAGAAGATTTGTTGATGCTTTATGCTAAACCAGGAGTGAAAAGGATTAATTATATACGTAAGTTTATGATTTAAAATAGATTTTTTAAAAACTTGCGTAGAGGTCATTATACATATTACTACAGATGTTGTAGCTGTAAATGTTGTAAAGGAGCTCAACTATGCAAAATGTTACATTTTTACATTTTTCTTGTTGGTGGATTGTTGGCTATAAGGATTTGCTACACCACAGAGATAAGTCTCAGAAGTAACTCCCTAGTGTGGTTTCAAATCAGAGACTTTAACTGCAGCTCAAATGGGATACTATGTACTACAGTACATACACTATGTGCTTGAGCTAGTTGTTGTAGTATAGTCAAATCAAATCATGCACAATACAACCATGACCATGATAGAGTTTAGGAATGTTCAATCTCTATAAACTGACATCACGGTTTCACTTTCATAAACAATAACTAATAACAAATAATGCTTTTTTTATTGGGCAACATTTAAAGGTTTTCTTACTAACTTCAAGTTGCTGAAAAAATAGCTTGTGCCACAAGGCAGTTTACTGCTTTAGATTCAGGGAGAGATGCTGAGACAGGAGTGCAGATAAAGCAGTTTAATTAGCACTAGGTACAATCCAAATTAACAGGCAAACTCAGTGGTCAAATTACAGGCAGTGGTCAGGCAATCAGCAAACAGCATGAACTGGGGTAAGAAAAAGAAAACATGAAAACCAGAACCCGTGTCAGAAAACCAGGATGACAACAAAGGCTTGGTAATAACTGGTATTAATCACAGAGAGCAGATAATTTGCCAAGTCTGAATGTTTACATGTCTTTTAAAGTGTCCCTAAAGAAGTGAGCCTGATTAATCAAAAGCAAGGTAACTGGGAGCGTGGCTTTGGGTGTGTGTGTGTATGTAGGGAATGTAGCAGCCATGTCTGTAGGCCATGTACACTGGGAAATAAAATTCAGGGCTAGTGATGTGACATTTAGAGGCTATTGCAGAGATGTAAAAAAAAAAAAAAATAATAATAATAATAATAATAATAATAATAAAAATTATATTTAAAGCCAGTCTTAACATAAGTATGATATCTATGAAAAATGTAAATTAGCAGAATAAAAAAGTTTTTTTTTTATAATTTATTGAAACATATAGAATTTTACATGTATAATTTATATATAAATTTGTGTCCCTCTATTTCATGCCATTGTTTTTAGATATTTTCAAAACTTGTATTTTGAAATCACAAAGTCACAGATAAGTGCTTCCGGGTTAAACATTCGAAAGTCCAAGTGGCCATTTCAGCTAGTAACAATAGAATTTCCCTCCAAAATCTGTGTTATTAATTAATGAGAACATCATTCAAAAGAATTTCCTAAAAGAGTATGAAAATTTAAATTTAAACATTTTGCTGGTCAGAAAATCTCCATAATATTAGAATGGCCCCTACAGCAGATTGTAGCCTCTGAGGCATGGCTACAATCTGTACAGTGGTACAGTGTGACAGTTTTGCTTGCATTTGCAATTAAAAAATATTCTGTGCAAAGATAGATATTAACTCTCTCTCTCTCTCTCTTTCTCACACACACACACACACACACACACACAAATGCACAGACACCTGTGAATGCTTGGATTGACTGGATGGCTCAGTTGTCAAGGCTGTAAGACAACATGCAGTAATGGATATATACCGGTATTGTCCGAGGGGACACACACACACACACACATACACACAGAGGCACTTTCATCCACTAAGAGGCCCCATTTAGTGCATCTATTAGATTCACTAGTAATGTAATGTTAACTCCAGTGTTAGTATAACTGACAGGGCAGCCTCCTTCTCAACTGACAGAAACATTTATTAATTTAACACACACTAGTGTAAAGATTTGCCTAGCCAACCAAGCTAACAAGGTTATACATTGTAGGTGAAATGCTGGTTGCTTTGTGCACTGGTGTGCAGTCATGTTGGAACAAGAAGTGGCCATCCCTACACTGTTCCCACAAAGTTGGGAGCATGAAAGTGTCCAAAATGTCTTCATATGCTGAAGCATTAAGTGTTCCTTTCACTGGAATTAAGTGGCCAAGCCCAACCCCTGAATTAAACGATTGGGAGGGGTGTCCATATAGTGCATATATATAGGGGTGGCAATATAGTGCATATAGTCAATATTTTAGATTTAACAAGCAAATATGTTGATTGAGCTAAAGCAAATAAGCGTGCAGCATAACAGGTAGGAATTGTATTTGTGCCGCTGAGTTAGTAGTAGAGAAGACTACTCCAAGTTAATGAGTAGGAATTTAAATAATGGAATAATTACTGAAAATATTAAGAAAAAGCACCTTTATTAAAGACTTGGTGATCAATAATTAATCTCGCATGAAACCAAGCAACGAACCAATGTTCGAATATTAATAAAAATTAAGTTTAAGCATTTCAAACTGTAAAGTTGATATTCAGAAGTTTAATGAGGTGAAGCTTGTCGCTCCTGTTCGGCCACTGGGAGCACGCAGAGGCCGCTGCTCAGAATATTCTCCACTTCCGCTTCGGAAGCGGAAGACAAACTCGTAAGTCTTCACGTAGAAGCGTAGATGGAAATATGGTGAATAAGATTTCTATTGGTAAAACACATAGCTAAGTTAACTAAAACGTGTTCAGGCTGGGCAACGATACATCATCGAGGAGACGGAAATCTCACCGAGTGAGGGAGAAAGTAGTGAAGCCGCGGAAGTCGTGTAACACTGGAGGTAAACGATAATGATGGGTTTTTATTTTATGTAGCATTCTGGCTAAGCTACTGGTCGGGCCGCGCTGTTGGACCTGTAACACTGCGCTAGCAAGCGCGGGCTAGTAGCTAGCAGAATAGCTTAGCCTGCTACTTAACAGGTAGCGGTAGCCGGCGCGTGAGCAACAACTCTTACTCTTAAACCGCATTACTCACTTTCCCTAAAACCTGCACAATTATAGAGGGTTTCTAAAAGTCCACAGCGGTGCGTTTAGACTCAACATGACCTGTATTAAGTAGCACTGAGGCTGGGGAGTGGCTCAGGGGGCATCAGATAGATGTGAGTCAGCATCAGAAGTGAGTCTGAGGAATGAGTTAGTGCTAGAGAAAACTCTTCTCATTGCTTTAATAATCGAATGAACGCGTATGAACAGTATTGCAGGTAGTAAGTGAGAGTTTCTATGTTAGCTGTGAAGCTAAGTTGCCTCCTGCTGCTCCTGCTTGTGTTTGAGAGTGAAACTTGGCACCGATGGACACTCGGGTAAAGTGGAAGTGTGGAGAGAGAGAGAGAGCACCATTTGATACAAGGCCCCAGGTTGCTCACTGCTGTATTTTTGTCATGAACTAACGGGAAAAGAATGTGCTGTTTCATTATCTTACTGTATGCAGCTAACGCTGACGCCCAGTGACCCTAACTGACCAAAATGAGGCACGTAACATTTGAATCAACATTACACCAGGCTTCAGACTCTTGCTAAGATCTCGGTATTAAGTATACTCTTTCAATTAAATGACATTAACAAAAGTCTAGAGTGGCTAAAGTAGGCATTGAAAGCTCCCCGCTTGTTAGGTTAGTGTTCTTAGTGCGCGCGGTTTCTTCACAAAACATGAGTTGAATCTGTCTTTCTGTTCTACCTCTGTCTTTTAGCCTGTTATTCATTCATTCCTGTTCTCTTTCAATGTCATTTACATGACTCGACAGATTTAAATGTAGATTTATTGCTTTAGATGATCTCTGTGCTAAGGCCAATACACACTGGTATGTTTTGAGTAATTTGATTTAGTCACATTTAATATGCCATAATCATCTACTACATGTGTGTTATTATTCACTTGTCAGCTGTCATGGTGGGCGAGCGGCGCAATGGGAACCTGCTGGTTCAACTTGGACCAAAACTGCAGGCTTACCCAGAGGAGCTGATCCGTCAGAGACGTACCCATGATGGCCAGACGGAGTACCTGATCCGCTGGAGCCTGCAAGCTGTGGATGATGGCTCCAGCTCGGGCAGCGGCGGTAATGAAGGAGGCAGCGGCAGTAGTGGTAACTCGGGCGTGGGAAGCTCCAGTGGCTGCGCTTCAGGAGAGAGTAAGACGGAGAATATCCTGATGTGGATGTCTACTGAGGACGTGTACGCGAACTGCCCTACTCTACTGGGAAAGCGACCACTGCAGGAGGAGAAGGCGAGACCCAGTGGCCAGTTCCCCTCCGACGTCACCTTCGATGAGGTGGACCTCCGCGACATGAAGGAAGATGTCAAAAACCTTGTCGACCGAGCACGGAAGCAGATGGCCAAAAACAGCGATTTTGCTATTAGCCTCACACACACCATTCATGTGCTGAGTGCTTATGCAAGCATTGGCTCATTGGTTGGAGTCTTCAAGGAGACTGGGGCACTCGACCTGCTCATGGAGCTGCTGGGAAACAAAGAGCGACAAACCCGTCGCAGTGCTGGCAAGATGCTGCGTGCTCTGGCCTCTCACGATGCAGGTATGTACATATCAGTGTAGCACTCCTCTGGGAAGGCTTTCCACTTCAGTTTGCGCTGGGGATTTGTGCTCATTCTTAGAGCATTAGTGGGGACAGGTGCTGATGTTGGGTGAGGAATCCTGCGATGTAGTCAGTGTTCCAGGGCTCTTGAGTTCTTCCACTTCATTCTGGTGAAGCCATGTCTTCATGGACCTCACTTTGTACCCTAGGGCATTGTCATGCTGGAACAGGTTTTAGATTATTTTGTTTTGGAATATTGATGTGTGTAAAACGGCAAGGAGTGAGAGTTGGGTAATAGTATAATGTGTGCTGCTTTACCAACCAATTTCCACATGTAGTGAAATTAAATGACTGAATATTTGGCCTGTTTTTGTGTGACATCCATTTTATAAAAGACAAGGGGTGTGTCTGAATCACTTAGCTGCTTTTTTATTCTACTGTTAGTCACAGCAATTTCTTGAGCCCAGACTGAAATGCAGTGTGTGTGTTTGTGATATTTGTGTTGGTGTGTTGCACGCTAATTTTTTAGTCGAATGTTCACTAGTTTTCCGCATCATTATTTACCAGGGTGCTGTAGGAAACATAACAGTTTTGGCCCTTGTTTTGGACATCCTTGGTCCTGTGTATCTTGAAATATTCTGTCACTAAAAAAAACTCAGAAGAAGATAATTTGCTGAGAATTGTCCTCTTGAACCCAGAGAGCAGTGATAGGCTTACATCAAGGCTAAAGATCAGTTGTAAGTAATGATAGCCTTCAGCAATTCAGCAGAGTTTTGGCCCTCAGTGAAACCTATGTGTCTTGTACAATTTTTTTTTTTTTCACTTTGGATTGAGTGGATAGCTGGAAGCAATGTTTGCGTTTTAACGCTAACTCAAACACAGCTTAATTCACTTTTGTGAAAATAAATCTCTCTTGGTGCAAGTTTCATTAACAAAGATTCCTACAGGAAGTGGCTTCATTCACTGGGAATGGGGAGGGTTGTTACAAGGAAGCCTTGTATTTTATCTGCAGCGTTATGTTCATGAGATGAAGTAAATCCTGGTGTACTGTGGAAATAGTATTTTGTTTACTCAAAAGTTACTAAGCAACAGTTTAGCCACAAGGAGAAGAAACTCTATAAGGTTTGAGCTGGATGGAGAGTTACTGAGAACAGACATTCTGGTTATATACCGTTTAAGGCTTTTGCACCGTATTTGACAGTAATGCTGGTATATCACCTACATTTATGGCAAAACAGATTCATACTACATATTTTAAAATACTACAAATGTACCTTTTCCGCTTAGTTTCAGATGAAGTGTACGGTATGTGTGCTTTTCATTGCTGTGTTTGAGTGCAAGCAATACAGAATAAAACACTATGGTATTAAAAACACAGTGGAATATTTGTCTTTAGTTCTGGAAATCACATATAAACCTGATACTAAATAATATTTTAGAAGTGGTATAAAGGTTAATTTTTTTTTTAATTTTTTTTTTTTTTACATGTTTAGCATTTTTACACCAAACAAAGGCCCAAAAACTGGGTGTTCATTCAGAACTCTCACTAATGTAGCGTAGCTTGTTTAAAGTTTGCACTGTGTCCAACACTGACGGGTTTATAAACAAAGAATCATTTGGAGTGATAATCAAATTACACGTAACATTTCGGCGTTGTACTCTGCTTTACCCTAGGCTACTAAAATGTTTAAAATGTGTACGTCAGTGTTAATGTAAAAGCATGCAGTATCACTGCTAATGTTGAACTCATAAGTTATTACTTTTGACAACTGATGGTTTGTGAAAACATGTAGTGTAGACCCCTTGTGTATACAGTGCAGTCTGAAAGTACTGGAACAGCAAGTCCGTTTCTTTTGTTTTACACTTGAGATGAAATAGAAATATGAAACAACAGATCAGAATATCAGCTTTAATTTCCTGATACCTCCAGATGTGTTAAACAACTTAGAATATGGCACTTCTTATTTGAACCCACACAATTTTTGAAATATTGGGACATGTGACGTACAGGTGTTTCTTGCTCAGGTGTGTCCTGTTCAATTGACCGTTTAAACAATGTATAGCTCTGAATGTGTACAATTGGTGTGAGTCCTGGGTTTCACTGTTAAGTCTGCATTTGATGTAGAAAAGTATTAACTAATGTGAAGAGTAGTGGGCTGTCTATGGGGTAGGTGTTGGATGCAAAGTACATGGACATTGATTATAATTTCTCACACTCATTTTAAGTTAAAGGAAGATTGTTCACAAGGGTGGTTACACTTACTGTGTGTGTGGGCATGTGTGCACGTGCACATGATTGAAAGGGAGGAACAACCTCTGGTTGTAGAAACTTAGGAATGCCTTGAGTTATTTTACCATTCACGTTCCTCCTCTTCAATCACGTGTGTACACGCACAGCCCCAGTATGTAATCAGTGTTTAATTACTGAAATTGCTGTTTGTGTGTTATTTGTGTTGTACCCTACCTCTGCACAGAAGTCTGAAATGCATGTTTGGAAATATTTTGGTGCAGAGAGCAGCACCAATGTGGTGTGCAGCAGGACTTTTAAAGAAAGTGATAGATGTTTGATAACGTGCCATGTACTTGACAAAAAAAGCAATTATTTCAACTGGCATACATGCTCAAGGATTTTTAGATTTTTTTTTATTTACTGCTTTATTAAACATTTCAAATATCTATTCCGAGTCTCTCCGATTTTTGTAAACATGCATTGCCACTCCATATCAGAAGGTTCATTAATCCAGTGAGATTTCAGATTTTCAAATCATAAAAGCTGTGGCAGCACCATCAACCCAAGAACATGTGCATCAGCACAAATGGGAACATTTAATTGCCACAAAAAATGATCGACAATTCCACATTAAAGAGGTATCCCCTCTCTCTCTCAGTGGTTAACCAGAAACTCTGTTCATTAACTCTTAGAACCAGATGTCTCAGGAACTGTTTAGTCAAATGCACTACAGACAGAAATGTCCCTTTCCACACATTCTATCAGTATCTCGGCTTTGAAAATACGTCACTGTTCAACATTGTGTTGAAAATGCACCACCTACACTTGTCTGTCTTATTTATTATTTTTATTTTATTTTTTAATTCACAACAGAAAGAAGATAAAGTTTCACAGCTGTGGTTTGGGCCTTAATCCCGTTCCCAGTGTGTATGTCAGTGAGCGAGTGTATTGACGTCATCAGTGTCAAAGGTTCATCAAATTTTGGCAGGCATTTTCAAAAGCTCAGATACAGCCTACATCATCACACCCAAAAGTATAGCCACGCCTGACCATAAATATCCAGTATGGCTTAACACAGCTCTTCAGTCATCATAAGTTTGAACTGAGCAGACTGTGACACATAGAAACTCACTCCTCAAATCTGCACAAACAGCATGCTGACAAAATACAACAGCTTTTCATTTAATCAGAGCCTTGTGCTTATGCTCGCTACCTAGTGGTATTTGGTTAGCTCCTTAACATCAGTTTTACTTTCATCTCACCGGAAAAACATAGACTATGAAGTGACTGGTTAGGACAACGATGCATAAACAGCGCTTCAGCATCACAATCAAACACAAAACAACCTTTCACAGCAGGCTAATGCACTATCTACAAGACAGGCTTTTGTTAAAAGCGAAAGTACTCATTCACGCTTATTCACACTTCTCTGGTTATGGTAAGAGAGACTGTAAAAGTGCCAGTGGACATAAAATTAGAAATAGGAGAATACTAATTTAGCTTTTGTTCTGTCTGTGTTGTGTTGATTCTAAAATCGGAGGCGCCTAATGTCTGTGCTTTCAGTTTTTTCCCCTCTTGATCTTCTCTTACAGGAAGTCGTGCCTATGTCCTGCTGTCCCTAAGCCAACAGGATGGCATTGAGCAACACATGGACTTTGACAACCGCTACACTCTACTGGAGCTGTTTGCAGAGACTACGTCTTCAGAGGAGCATGGCATCTCTTTTGAGGGCATCCACCTGCCTCAAGTAAAAACATCTCCCATCTCACTCAGTGCCTGCTTTGCAGTTTTACAAGAACCTTGTTCTCAGTCATATAGATCATTTTCAGTTGCTTAGTAGTAGTAAATCAAAGCATTTTAAATGCATTATTTACATTTTTAACTGCATAACTAGCTGTGAAAGGAAGGAAGTGAACCCAGCAGGAATGCCAGGAGGTTATTGTAATGTGATGATCAGTAACTTTGCAAACATCCTGTTCTGATTGTTGATATAACTTGATACACAGTGCCTCCAGAAAGTATTCACACCCCTAGTGATCTCTGTTTGCTGTATTGCAACATTAAATTTAAATATATTAGAATGGGATTTTTTTTCCTGCTCCTTTTAAAGTGACTCTCTTCAGAAATTTATTGCATTATTTTTAAAGCTCTCAATATTCAATAAAAAAGCCCCACTTTATTAAATTTAAAGTTTTCAGTTCCAGAAAGTAAGAAATTACAGATTTGAGTGTCTCAGATATGTCTCTCTAAGCTTTGCACCCTGAGTACAAATGTGACTTTTCCGTCCATAAATTTTCTCCATCGCCCTGGACACAGCTGTATGGCTGTCTGGAACAGGTTCTCAACAAGAATTTGCTTATATTTGGTGTCATCCAGTAAGCTCTCTAACTCCTATGGGGTAGTGTAGCTGGACTCTTGAAAACTTCTCTCAGAATTGCCTGACCACTCATTTTACGCTTATCTTGGAGGGGTCTGGCTTGTGAAATGTGTTTCCATTTTGTTACAATAGAGTTCATAGTGCTCCTAGACAGTTTAATGTCAGTTGCAGTTTTTTCTCCTTACAACCTCATCTTGAAGCTTTACAGCAGTTCCTTGGTCCTCATTACAACAGGACTAATCTGACTTTGCAATGTCAGTGGTCATTATTGTACACAGGTGGATTCCAACTGACCACAGGTGTAACACATATTAACACATTTAGTGTGAGTGCTCAAGAAAATGAAATTCTAGATCTACATTAGAAGATGGATTGAATTATCTATCTATCTATCTATCTATCTATCTATCTATCTATCTATCTATCTATCTATCTATCTATCTATCTATCTATCTGACAAAATATTTACAGAATATTTACAAATATTTATAATGTACAGCCTGAATATGCCTTTCTTACCAGTGTACAGTACAAGTTTGTGCATTTTAAGTTACAATGGTATTTTTTATCACTGTTATGCATATTACTATTAACATGACCCTGGATATCTTTGACTTTTTCAAAATGTTATTTTTTTCTATTATTAAGGAATATTGACTGCAAAATAATTAAACACCTGCACATCATTTGATGCTAACCAACACAAAGGAAAAATGTGGATAACGTCGTCTGGATTCCTTAAAGTTTACCATGCATATTTGACCTAGGTTGTGTTTCTATTATAGATCCCAGGCAAGCTGCTCTTTTCTCTGGTGAAGCGCTACCTGTGTGTGACCTCACTGATGGACAAGCTCAACACCTCCGGGGCCGAGTTGAGCTCAGAGCGGCAGGAGCCTGGCCCCTCCTCTTCTACAGCAGCTCATCAATCGGAGCAATCACGGCTGCAGCGCGAGTTTGAGTTCACCATGGCAATGGCAAATCTCATCTCAGAGCTGGTACGAGTGATGGGCTGGGATCGTAACCGTCAGCCCCCCATTGCCTCCCCCACAACAACTGGGGGAGCAGAAGAGATAGAGGCAGAGTTAAACAGGCGCACGTTACGCTCCATCTTCCAGCCCCGTTTTTCTGCTTCTCCCATTATGACCACATCAGCAACAGCTGTGCCTGCTCCACCCAAAAAGAAGGCAAATGGCTTCAGGACTCGCACAGACTTCTCCACACGTTCAGCCTATGTGGAGTATGTGCAGGACACTCTGAAGAGCGGCATGCAGGTGCGCATGCTGGAGGATTATGAGGAAGTCAATGCCGGTGATGAGGGAGAGTTTCGCTACAGTAATGATGGCTCACCGCCTGTGCAGGTAGGCATAGCGTTTGGTCTTACTCTCACTGTCTTCCTTAAACACTGTCAGATATTTGACGGACTTTGTGATATGTTGTAGGTATACTGGAACTCTATCTCCAGAACGTACTGGGTGCACTGGCACATGATTGAGATTTTGGGAAATGGAAGCAGTGGACAAGCTGAGAAGGAAACTCAGGAAAAGGCTCTTTCTCTAACCGAGACTCTCAAACTTACTGCAGGTAAAACTGGATTACACACACACACACACACACACAAGGAATGTGAACTATCACTTACCTGAATGGAATGTAATAAGACGTCCCTAATTGGTTGACTGAGACTGAGGTTTCAAGTCTGTTGATGTGTAAACCATCTTCCTCTTCCTGTGTTACAGTGAGTCAGATGTTCTTGAAGCCACCTGGTGGGCTGTACTCATTACCTTACCTAACAGACAGCCTGCAGGATGATGTAGAGACACTTACCCGTGCTGAGTGGTGGGAGGTGCTTTTCTTCATTAAGAAGCTGGAGCCAAAGCAGCAACAAGAGATCAACAACATCCTTCGGCAGAATATTGATGAACAGGCAATTACAGCTTTCTGATTCCTGTATGCAGCTTCAGAGGAGAGAATGGCATTTGGAGTACAGATGGTTTTACTCAGTGTTCAAGTAGATGAGGATTTCAATTACTGAGTGATATTTGTTTGGAGCTTTCATTTTCTAATCTCTCTTTTCTGTCAGATGGTGGAGCTGGATGAGGCCACTTTAATTCAGATGTCGGTGTCAAGTGAGGTCGCCCGTAAGATTCTGCATTACCTGAAACAGACCCTGCAAGCCTCCTGCCTGGGTGACCTGCTCTGTTCACATGCCTTTGCAAAGCACTACTTGCGGCGTGGTGGAGCCAGTCTGGAGGATGAGGAAGTGTTCACAGACAGCTCCCTCAACAGCTCTGGGCTTGGTGGGCAGGGAGCCTCATCATCTTCATCAGTGACACCTAAAGCTTCTACCTCTGCTTCGTCTTTCTCCATTAATGGCAGTGTATCAAAGAAACCCAAAAAAGAGATTCCTGTAGATAACGGCAGCTGCAACAGCGACACAGAGAGCGAGCTACCAGTAGAAGATGAGACTAAGTATCCTGAAGATCTGGAGGAAAAGATGAAATGTGAGTTGCATTTGTAGTTGTAGCTGGTAGTTTTCTAAAAGCCGTTTTAGATTTTTACACTGAAACTACATTATAGGACTAAAGGTTTGACGCTTATATGTGGGCCTTCCCCAAATTGTTGCCACAAAGCACAAACTTTTGGCCATGTGGTGTATTGATCTATGCAAGAACCAATACGAAAAGATATCTGTAAATTCAGTAATTGCTGTTATAGAATTGCTTTCTTGTCTATAGAAAAAAAAAAATTCTTTTTTTTTTCTTTTTAAATAGTATTTAATAACCCAAAAGTACAAGGTAAGAAGACAGCCTTGGAAAAAATTGGAGAGGTTGTGGACATTATGAAAAAGAGTAGCTCTGACTCTGGACAGCTGCTTGCTGGCATGAAGTTCATCTGTAAGATCCTGGATGAAGAGGGGCCTCAGGAGCGCAGCACTCTTCGATCAGATTCGGCACAGAGCATCCGGTGAGTGGAAATACTCATACACCCAGTTAAAAGTTTACCCAGTTTAAATCTGATTGTTCAAATCCTCTTCAGGAGATCTGACATGTATTTTAGCTGCATGTTCCTCTAAGGCACATTTCACACACAAAAATGAATGCCTTAAAATTATGTTGAAAACATAATAAAAATCACAATTTTTGAAGCTGCAACCATTTTATTCATATAGAAACTAACATAGAATATAGCAATTGGAGTTCATTATGGAAAAGATAGATAAAAACAAAATACATGAAATGACTAGGTATAACAGTTCAGTTCTAGTTGAATAAATTTGTTGTAGATTTAGACTGAAACTCATGATAACCAAATAAGTAAACTTAACATAGATTTTTGTTGAAAATAAATAAGACTAAATAAAAAATGTCAATTGTTAGCATCACAACCTTTTTTTGGCATTCAGAAATAAAACTTCTGGAAATACATGAAGCATGGTCTCTCAGCACTGAAAATATGTTTAAAATTGTTCATATCTATAGATTTCTGAGTTGCTTAGATTTATAACTTATATGCCGATCAGGCATAACATTATGAGCACTGACAGGTGAAGTAAATAAGACTGTTATCTCCTCATCATGGCAGCTGTTAGTGGGTGGGATATATTAGGCAGAAAGTGAACATTTTGTCCTCAAAGTTGATGTGTTAGAAGCAGGAAAAATGGACAAGCGTAAGGATTTGAGCGAGACAACGGCTAAATTGTGATGGCTAGACAACTGGATCAGAGCATCTCCAAATCTGCAGCTCTTGGTGGGTGTTCCTGGTCTGCAGTGATCATTATCTTTCAAAAGTGTCCTTGCAGGACGTAAAAGATCTGCTGCTAACATCTCGGTGCCGGATATCAGAGCACACCTTCAGAGACCTAGTGGAGTCCTTAACGGGTCAGGGCTGTTTTGGCAGCAAAAGGGGGACCAACACAATATTAGGCAGGTGGTCATAATGTTATGCCTGATTGGTGTATATGTCAAATGAGTTTGCTGTGAGATGCCTACACTTATTGGTAACCACTGACACAATATTTTCTTTTTGTAGGGACAAAGTGTTAAAGCTACTGGTTGAAATGGTTGGTAGCCAACCAAAACAAAATGCCATCATGGCCTTGCTTCTAACCCGTAGCCTAATGCTCAAATATGAGTGGCGTGTTTCCTTCGCTACAGAGGGTGGAGTGAAAGCCATTTTGTCCTGCATGCAGGAGTATCCCACCTGCCCTAGAGTGCAGCAGGTTGCATTAGCAGTAAGTACCTTATTGACATCCACATACACTCATAAACTCATCGGCTCTCTTCTGCACTTTGCCGGCCAGTAATCGTCCGTGTGCCTGCCTATCTGAGTCCATGGGTACAGATAGAGCCAAACAATATAACAATGTACTGTAGATGGATACTCCAAGATGTTAGAAAATGGATTAATTGGAATTTACTATATGCATAGAGCAGTACAAAAATCCTCCTTTTATTGTAGAATATTAGAAAATTAGATGGAGTGTTTCCAAAATCTGAATGTTTCTTTGCATCTTATCTTAATCCTTCTTTGGATTAGTGGTTTCACAGATCAACTTAACTAGGCTCACCTAATCCTATTTCTACTGATTACTGAATTTTCCAGCCTAAATATAATGTGTCTTTCTGTAATAGTCATGCAGCTAAAGGAGCAAAATGAACACAAGAATATATATTTTCTCCCCCTAGACCTTAAAGGTCATAACTGGTGCCAGTAAGCATGACCTGCGCAGTGTGGGAAGCTGCCTTCCCCTCTCTGAATCTGGCACTCAGATGATGCTGGAGATCTTTGCAAGCATTGGCTCAGCAACACCTGAAGGGTCAAAGGGGCTTCTCGGAGCAATTCCATCTGCCATTGATCTCATGCTTAACACCCATGGGTAGGTGACTGAAAACTTTTAGCAAACTTAGTTCTATCTCTCAAAAAGCCAGAAAAACAAGTCTTCTTTCTGCCTAAAGTTGTCTTCAGCTGACTTAATATTATTGAAAATGTACTGTGTAAAGATAGCTCACCTTCAGAAGTTTTCTTGAAGTGAACAGTCACTTGATTTATTTAATTGCACTGAATTTTTAATTACGTCTCTTGTTCTACAAGCTTTTAAAATCTATTATAGTTCATGATTCATTACATCATTTTTCTTTCAAATATTTGACAATACTGTAATGTGGCATTCCTGCAGAAATCCCTTTACAGTCAGGTCCATAAATATTTGGACACTGGCAGTGTTATTGCGTATTGCCGCTGTCTACCACAGCATTGTTGGTGTGAATGCTGTCCAGAACAGTTCATATGTTTCCATATGGCATGGAGAATTTGATCTTCATTTATTTTGCCATTGTTTTATATATCTGAAAAATACTGGTTTTGATGCATTTCTTTCTGCTTAATTCAGTGGTGGCCACTCTGTACGGAATGGTCTGTTGGTGATAATCATGCTGATCTCCAACCACAAGAGCTTAGCAGAGCAACTGGTGGCCTGTGACATCACCACTGTACTCCGGAAGTGCCTTTCTGGTCACAGCTCTGAAAGCATGCTGGCAATAATTGCCCTCACCCACATCTCCAATGTTCACAAACTGGAAAAGAATGGTAGTATAAACCAAGTGCTGATATATGTTTACTTCAGAATTTTTCATTTCGGAACAATCTGTTCTGATTAATTTTTTGGGTTTGTACCCCTGTAGAGTCTAAGGAGGAGCTTGACTTCAAGGATACAGAGCTGAAGATGTTAGTTGTAGGTCTAAAGGAGATGACCACCACCAAGGAGGTGATCCAGACCCTGGAACAACTGCTGTGTGATGAAACGTCTCAGCTGGAGGATGAGAGGAATGAGGTGATGCATAGCAGAGACACATTTCAGGACCTGGTGCGCCTCATGGACCAACACAGAGTGGAGCGCACAGTACAACTCTCCATTCTCAGGCAAGGAGTTGTTAAGTCCAAGATTTGCACTTGGTGCAAGTATTAACTATTCATCATGAACCTCCGGATTTTCATGACATGCAGCATTTATCTGTCCAAACCAAACCACATTACATTGTTCACATTTAGTGTTGAAATGGAGTGTTTTAAACTCACAGTGCAGTGTGAGGTGAAGATGATTCTTAAACCCTATAAGGCATTATTTGAGGCCTTTATCTGCAATGAATAACTTTGGTTGCTCTTGACTATTTGTTTGTGACTCAGCTATGTGAAGAGGCAAAAAAATTATGACAAGACTTTATGGCATGTCTTCACTCACACCAGGATTGTTTTAGGCTGGAAAAAAGTAATAAATAATAGAACTGACTTGCTTTATTGCAATGTTTGTAACAGAATCCTGAACAAGTTCTTGGACAATTACCAGGAGGATTTGCTTCCTTGGCATGAGAGCATTGAACCTTCCCTCTCTTCTATGACAGCTTGTATTAATGACAGAGAGGTACCTAGTTGTCTTCACATACATAAGTTTTGGCTAAAAGTTCTCTCTTAACCCATGTTTGTGTTTCTATTTTTAATATTCCTACATCTCTCTCTCAACATCTAGGCTGTGCAGCAGTTCATCCGTTTCCTATATCGACTGGCTTCTCTGAACAAAGACTATGCTGTAGTTATGTGTCGTCTGGGCACTAGAGAAGCACTTGTCAAAGCTTTGGACAAGCATAGCACCAACTTGCTACTGGTCACAGAGCTCCGAGACCTCATTAACGATTGTGAAAAGTATGCCAGCCTTTACAAGAAGATGACAACCAGTGTGTTGGCTGGATGCATACAGGTCATTAACTGTTGGAATTGTTCCTTGTATGAGGCCTGCCAGGGCTGTCATTACTAACAGTACTGGAATTAATTTTTGTTACATAAATTTGTTATATGCTAGGGCTGTCAGTTAATCGTATTGACGAGTTTGCAAACTACAACATGATTGTTCATTTAACTATTCTGGAGTCTTTAAAAATGAACAGATCCCAAGTGGCAAAATTCTTCGTCTTCTTTCTCTCTTCAATTTTCCTTAACCACATTAACCAAAAAATGGATAGGTGCATAACAGCCTGATAACAGTAACAATAGTATGTGATTTTAAAATAGAAAAGTGATTAAAAATATAACTCATAATTATTTTAAAATTAGTTTAGTTGTGTACGTTATAACATAAATGGTGGTAGCCCTAATGTATACTGATCTAGGGTTAATTTTTAAAAAATCGTCAGAAATATTTGCCATGAAAGTCATATCTGATTTTTGTTTTGCTTTAGATGGTCTTGGGTCAGATTGAGGAACATCGACGCAATCATCAACCTATCAACATCCCATTCTTCGATGTGTTCTTGCGCAACTTGTGCCAAGGTTTGAGAACGACACATAATAAAAGCAACATAATCGAAATGCAGTTTTGTTTTTAATTTGTTTACAATAAAGTTAATGTTTTGACATGGCAACTGTTTTAAGTTCTTAATTATACAACAAATGGGGCTCTTTGTTTAGATTTTTAGCTCAGTTGTGTTCATTTGTGTTTCCCAGGTTCAAGTGTGGAGCTGAAAGAGGATAAATGCTGGGAGAAAGTGGAAGTCTCCTCTAACCATCACCGAGCTAATAAGTTAACTGACAAGAATCCCAAGACTTTCTGGGAATCCAATGGATGCACAGGCTCTCATTTCATCAATATTTACATGCACAAGGGTGTAGTCATTAGGTTTGTATATATTCATACATTTATATGTATGAAACTAATCAGTGTATAGAGCAGTGATTCTAAAAAAAAAACCTATTAGGGTGAAGCATAGCTAGGGGTCCAAGAATATTTGTCTTTTATTTATCTATTTATTTCTTAATGTTACAGTGGTAAAAATCAAAACATACTATTTATTAAGTCATCTTTATTATTTCTTATAGCTTGTTTGACTCATCACTTACATTAAAATAATTTTTTTCACCCAACATAAATAAAGCAGGGGCAAGCAATGTTCTTATCGAGGCATGTTTATATATGTTTGCTTTTCTCCTGCAGGCAACTGGCAGTCCTGGTAGCCAGTGAAGATTCCAGTTACATGCCAGCACGTATAGTAGTTCTGGGTGGAGATGATCCCACAAACATCAATACTGAACTCAATACTGTAAGAGATGCATACTGTCTCTGCTACAGTAACATTGTTAATGCAGTTTCTCATTCTCTTTGAACAAAGGCTTTATCTGATGTTTAACAGGTCAATGTGCCACCGTCTGCTAGTCGTGTTGTTCTGCTGGAGAATATGACCCGCTTCTGGTCCATAATACAGATCAGGATAAAGAGGTGTCAGCAGGTCAGGAGCATTTTTCTGCTCTTCTTTGTGGTTTAATGTTGTGTAAAGTAACAGATCGTAACCCTCATATCTTATGTGAATGTTTCGTAAACATGTTGCCATGTTGTATTCATGTATTCAATTTCCATCAGGGTGGTATTGATACTCGAGTGCACGGCTTTGAAATTCTGGGGCCAAAGCCAACATTCTGGCCAGTGTTCAAGGAGCAGCTGTGCTGCCGTACCTACCTCTTTTACACAACCAAGGCTCACACCTGGTGCCAGGAGATCCTAGGGGACAGGAACCAACTGCTGCAGCTTTTCAATAAGTGAGTAATGTGCTGCTTATAAGAATAATGTCTTCTTATTTATCCCTAATTTAAGCAAAGATTAAAAAAACCCTTTTGCAGCAGACGACTATCCAAGTTAGCATCAGCAAGAATGAAACCACAAAATTGACACATACAATATTGACATTTTTAAAAACAGGAGAGAAACTTTCTTGCCCAACTCCAAGAAAGGTCTGGAAACAATATGAACTATATATTTTATAATATTTGGTCTGGTGTCAAGCTGCTTTGGTGAATGTGTTAAAACTCCATTGCAAGATAATAACTGGTGTCTTGCCTATTCAACCAGAAGTGGTTGCATCTTGAGAGAGATGGCCACCTTCTTTTAAACCCAAACTAGCTTTGAGTTTTGAGTACGTTTGTGTATCTAAGCAGCGAGTAATTTCCCGAGTGCTTAGAGCAGCTAGTGTGATTTGTAATAGCAGAAGACACTGCTTGCTCCTACTGTCATGTGCATAAGAAAGGTGCAGACCATGCTTTTATTTAATGAAGAGTCAATGCTGCAGATGTAAAAAGATGAATGGTATAGACCCATGATACACACACCATGAAAAACACATAAGGGGGAGAGTAAAAGTGATACTTGGGGAGAGAGAAATTGCGTACATGTCCAAGTATCAGTCAGCCGGGACAGGTTTATTGCTTGGCGTGTTCTTTTGTTTTGCACTGAATGCATTTGGTATAGGAAAATCAAAAGAATAAACAAATGCTGCATGCTGAGATTTAATGAAGAGCTTGTATTTTAGAAATATCATATGTTTTTGAGTTCATGGTCAAGTAAGTAATTTTATGTTCTGGTCCTATATTACTGTTTGTTGTATTTAATACCAATTAATTGATTTGCTGTGTCTTTTATTCTTGTAAGGTTGAACAGTGCTCTGCGTCATGAACAGATGTTTGCTGACCGTTTCCTGCCTGATGCTGAGGCTGCAGAGGCTCTTGGTCGAACTTGCTGGGAGGCTCTAATCACTCCTATAGTACAGAGCATCACTCTTTCTGGTAAACAATCTCTGAGTATAGTCTGCTCTGAATATTTACTTTCTACCAGAAAACATACTCATTAAGAAGTGGTAATGTCAGTGTGAGGTTTTATTTTTCCATGTAATTTATTCTGAGACAAAATCACACTATCCAGTAGCTGTATACTTACAGCCCTTGTGTAAATGCTTATTAGATTTCTTCTCTTTTATCTTTATGGAAGGATACAAACAGGCATAAATCTGAAGTTGGAGAATTATTATTTTTTGCTTGTTTGTCTTTAAAATTAAGGCTTTAATATACATAGCAATTTTGTACCTTAATAGTATTCAGGTCCAAATCGCTTGTAACCATTCACCACCTTTCAAAAAATCCTTTGTTCAAGGAACCCCAAGGTATAAAATAATTCTCCAACTTCAGATTTGTGCCTGTTTAATTCACCTGGAGGTAAACACCGTAGTAACCCTTAGCAAACAGTCCCTTATCTCTCCAGTACCTAATATAAATGTGAATGGAAGATAATACAAAAGAGAGCCTTAATAATGCACTTTTTTGTTTATCGTATTAATGTTTGTAGAGCAATGGATGGTAATCAGAGTGGTACAAAATCACATTCTGTGTAGCCAATTTTTTTCCTGTTTTATTTTTTTCTTCAAATTGGATAACTGTCTTCTTGGGCAGCACTCCCATCAATTTTATAAATCCAAGGTGCTCTCAAACTCTGGATTTAAGGGCTTTTGTCCATGAGTATCAATCTGAGTGATGGTGATGTCATTAAAAATCAAATTAAAGTAGATTCCCCCACCCAAGTAGACATCCCAAGTCTCCATGGCTTGTACATTGTGGCTTACTTAATTATGGTTAAATGTGAACTGTCCCCGGTGAGAAGCACAGAAAGTAATTGTCAACTTGACCTTAATGTAGAGTATTACATTTTTATCCCTCTACCAGTAAGTAGTGGACGCATTATGTTCTAAAGTTGTGCAGCAGAGATTCCTGTTAGCGTAATATCTCAAGCTTGAGAGGTTGAATGTTTTAGGATTTATATGGAATTTTCATATACCCTGCAGAGAAACTGTGTAATAATATTTGTATTTGAGGTATGCATATTAGGAGCAAGAAAGACTAGATGTGTTTGCTGCAGGGGGATTCCCATCAGTGTCACTGGTATCAAGTTATGCTTGATACTTACTTGATATAAGTAAGTTTGTGTCTTTTTAATCTGTGGTATTATTTCTAGGTACTCAAACTTCCTCTTTGCTTTCTCTTTTTTTTTTTTTTTTTTTTTTAAACAGAGAGCCAAGCTCTTAGCCCATTGGCCTGGTTGCTCAGTGAGTACCTGGAGAAGTCAGAATCTTCAAAATGCTATAAGAGCAGGGCTGCCATTTTTAACTCCCGTGTGCGGCGTCTCACTCACTTGCTGGTTCATGTGGACACTAGCCGAGTGGATGTAGAAGAACTTAAACCTCCTGTCAAATCCAGTGAGTAGCTCAATACCCTGATCTCTTTCTATCTTATTCTCCGTTTTGCCCTACATTTACTATAATACAGAAAAACCTGTCAATAGCTTTTACTTTAGCAGCGCATTTAATATAAAAAATACTGATAGAAGTGAGTGTGTCTTCTAACCCTGCGTTCAAACATCAGGCAGCTGTTTGTTTCCTATGATAGTGTGCTACTTAGGTAGTTTTCACACTGGACACATTTACTGTGGTCTGAATCCAAGTGTGTTGTGTCTGCTGCAGTGGTAGTCTGGTTTTAGATTCACTTGATTATGTCAAACCCCAGGGCTTTTCGGTCTCATGATCGCACATGAAGAACAAAACATGTCTCACGTGTGTGTGTGTGTGTTGTTATGCACAGCAGTACACGTCAACTCTCCTGTGTCCCACAGCATTCCCCTGCCACTCATAGTACATGTGTGCTGTGGGAAATAATGGAACACATGCACAGATTACCTTTACCAGTGCAATGGAAGTTAGACCTTTCATTTTTCCAGTGTTTCATACAAAATGTGTGCTATTACAGACTAAACTGCCAGTGTGAAAGCCCCCGTAAAGCCATTAGATCAGTGCTTCCCAAACTGTACTGCCCCTGGTGGGCCGTAGCGGTATTGCCGGGGGCCGTAGCTAGGCTAAATCAAAATATTAAAATAATTAAAATATTTTAGAATATAAAAGCTTCTGTTACACACTTTGATTCAATATAATTGTAAATAGTATGCAGACAGTATGTAGTGTTAAGGATTAAATATATTTCTAAAGAATGTTTACATCTTATTTTCACCAGCATATAAAAATATTACATTTTATAGTAGTTCTCATAATTCAATGAAATTCTTACAAACTGGTTAATAAATGTTGATAATTTTGTGCAAAGAGACAATCTGCTTTATTAAATATATCTAATATACAAATATATGTATAAATATATCTTTATACTATTAATCAATATACTGTATTTTTTAAACAAAGAGGTTGGGAGGGGGGGTCGTGGAGCTTTTGCTATGTATTTGGGGGGGCCTTACCCCTCTGAAGTTTGGGAAGCTCTGCATTAGATTAAATGTGGCCATGAAGTGGGAAATCCACATGACTAGGTTTTTTTTTTCTTTTCTTTTAACCAGCATAATTACAGACAATTGTTCAGACTATTTTAAAGCAGTTAGGCTTCTGTTTTTCAAACTTTATTTTTTTGTTTTCAGAAGGTATCAACAGAAGCAAAGATGTAAAGAGTAAGTAACAGCTTAGAGAATAATCAGCAATTTATTTCTTTTTTTGCAGAATTTTTTTTTTTGTAATTGGGTTTTTCATCAATATATCCATCCACCCATCTATTCCGTGATAACAAAGCACAGAAACTTTCATGTCATAACATTTTTTATTTATTTGTTTATTTTAATTGCACAGCTTTTCCCGCTCTGGAAGACATTATATTGTTGTCAGTTGAGCTTTTTATTTCTGTGGTTCTTTTTTGCTTCTGCATTTATCGCTGTGGACATTTCTGATGAATTCTGGTGTGAAACTGATTATCTTTTTTGTTTTTTTATGGAATTCAGATGGTAAAGAAGGAAAGAACAAGGAAGCATCTGGAGCGACTTCTTCCTCCTCTTCATCTGCTGCTAAGCCTAAAGTGAAGAACACCAGCAGCATTGCTGGCATTGCATTGTGCTGGCAGGGTGTTGTACAACGACAAGTAATTCACGATCTACTCATATGTTTATTTGTGATCATGTTTATAAAGTGCTCATTTTGTGTGTTTTGCCCATAAGTATGTTTAAATCTGCACATTTATTAAAATGTTTTGTTTTAAGTATGCTTTGTGCCATTTGTAGGTGAAGAAGTTTCTGGATTTAACGTACAATCTCCCAGACTTTGTGGAACGCTACAAAAATATGTACTTGCGCCTGAAGAATGCCATGGAGGAGCTTTTTGGCCAGCAAACAGCCTTTGTGCTGGCCCTGCGCCAGGGGTTTTCTGCAGCACTGTTGCAGCTCTCCATCATTACTGCTATGCATGTGAGTCCCACTGCTCTGCAGGACTTTCTCTCATACATTTGATTGCAAGTTTGTGCTTTTACCTGAAGGGTGCCCTTGGTGTGACGATGAGTAACGTTTGACAAAGGTTCTCCTCAAACATCTTTACTAAAGTGCTGTTGAATGCTCATTTCTGACTGGTAAGAAGGTGATGATCAATTTTCCATAACAGCAGCTCAGGAAATAGAATCAGTTGCAAGATTTTTATTAATGCACTTGTTCTAAAATTCTGTTGTTTTATAGTAGTAACTAAAACAAAGACTTGTATTAAGTATACCCCAGAAAACTGATGAAAGCAATGTGTAATCATTGATACTGAGATTGAGTAATTTTTTTCAGTGTCAGTGTTTTGTAATTAATATCCAGATGAATCACTAATTACCTTTAAATACAGTATGTTCTGTCGTTTTATTCCTTATATTTTAGGCTCTTAATCTAAGCTGTGATTCTCTTATCTGTCTTATCTTATCTGCTTACTAGGTGAGTGAACGGTTTGCTCAGTACATAGACCACATGATCCAGGAGAGCGGAGTGGATACTGGGAACGTGGAGACCCTAAACAAGTTGCAGCAGTTCTTGGAGCCCATGCTCTTCCTCTCAGGACTAGAGTTGGCCAACACTTTTGAGCATTTTTACAGGTGTGAGAATAAAAAGATTACTTTATAAAGATCTGTGGACTCACACTGTTGTAGATAGATGATTTCTGGAAAGGGATTTTGTTTTGATGGTTAGGAGTTCAATCATAATAAATGGGTTCTTCATGGATGCTTTTTTGACCTTTCTTTTAGGTTTCACAGAACTTTTGAGGGTTATATTAGAGGGGTAAAATCATTTGGTACATCCTTAGAAATAAAGATTGTACTGGTGCACTAACAAGAGAAATGAGGACTATCTAGAAATACTGAAGCAACACGTCAAGACCTCAGCCAGGAAGTTAAAACGTCCTGCAGAACAGTGATACTGAGCATACCTCCAAAGTTGTATTTAAATGACATTAAAGCAAAACTATTGGAGCAGCCATCATAAAGCCTAAACAATACTTGTGGGCTGAAAGACAAAGGCAAGAATCAAAGAGGCCCACAAACTTGCCAGTTAAACCAGTTCTGTCAGGAGGAATGCACAAATGGTGGTGAAAAGCTTGTGGAAGTCAAATCTGTTAAGGAATTATTGTAAGAAGTCTGTCCATATATTTCCTATAGGTACTACCTTGGGGATCGTCTGCTGAGCCAGGGGAAGGTGTGGCTGGAGAGTGCAGTGATTGAGCAGATTGGTACCTGTTTTCCTGAACGTTTCCCCCAGCAGATGCTGAGCAACCTGAGTGAGTCAGATGAACTTCAGCAGGAATTTCACCTCTACCGGTTGCAGCAGCTGGACAAGAGTCTGCAGGATATGAATGAGGAGGTGGGAAATGAAAATATAAGATCAGACTGTACCACTCCTTTTAGTACAGTACAGAAAAAAAGTTATCAGAAATGTATTCGACTTTAGGCATATATAAAAGCTCTTAGCTTTTCCCTGTTATGAAGAGACTGGGTTTGTGTTGGTGAATACTGATTTGTTGATGAGTAATAGTGGACCATGTGTTGGTCAGATGGTGGATGAGCAGATGTCTGAGCCGGAAGATGAGAGTGAGGTAAAGGTGCTGGTTTTATCACCACGTTGTTGGGCTGTCTCTGCTCCCTGTTATCTGGAGAATCCCAGCAAATATTTCCCCCAGAGGCTCTGCAACTACCTGGATGAGTTCACTGACTTCTATTCCAACAGTAAGTTAGAATTATTAAAGTAACAATTTTAGGTTACTCTTCGGTTTTCTTAATTAATTTATTCAAGTATAAATAATTTGATTTGTTTTATTGTTTTAAAAAAATATATATATTAAATACAAAAATATTCTTTGCTGCTTTCCAAACATCTAATGCTACTGCAGAACTCTAAACTGGGCCTAACTTAATAACAGGTCATTATCTGATTAATGCCGGTCATGTTGTACAGCAGTTAATCTATGAGAGCATGAATATTATCAGGTGTTTGTTAGTCAAAAGAGACACCGAAATGAACACAAGATTAATTTCTAGCATTCATTTTGAGCAGGTGTGTTTGTGTTGGTCAGTCTGAAATGTTTGTAAATGTGTCTGTAGGTCAGTGCATGTACCAACTTGGCAACAGTAAACCACGGCGATTGCAGTGGACTTGGCTTGGCCATGCAGAACTGTGTTACGGCTCATGCACGCTATATGTCTCCACACTGCAAATGTACATCCTGCTTCAATTCAATCGCCAAGAGGTACTAATTTAGAGTATCTGGCCAGACCCAGTTTTTTAAGACTCTGGGGTGTGTTTTATATTTGCACTTCCAGACTCTAAAACATGTTTTATTCCCATATATGCTTTTTATCTCTCAATCTTTTGCACCCTTCCTTGTTATCTGTTCTTCTTCAGGAAGTGAGTGTGGAGGCTCTACAGCTGGCCACTGGCTTGTCCTCCTCAGTGCTTGTACATGCTCTTACACCTTTGATATCTGAAAAGGGCATTCTGTCCCATGAAGGTTTTAATCAGGATCTTCAGAAGGGTGAGCATGCTGCTAAATTTCTAGTATTATTAGTATTAATATTATGACTGTGTTGTGTTTTAATCCTTCTATGTTTTGATAATAATCACTGTATTTGTTGTGACTCTTTATCAGTGAAATTCATTCTAAAAGCATCTATATCAAACTAGGAAATTGATTCCACCAGTATAGATGGATGTGTTAACTAATTTGATTATAATTCCTCAGGGGTTCTCAGGTTGAATAAGATGTCCTTGGCACAGAGCTCAGAGCAGCAAAGGTATTACTGTCTACTTCCAAAACAGACCTACCTGAATGTGGATGAAGATGCAGCCCTAACTCTGGAGAGGAAACGGAACCATTTGTACTGCCTCATTGTACAGATCATGAAGAATGAGAAGGAGATGCATATAGACAACTTGGTGTTCAAGGTCAAGTCTCTAGAATCTCTAGAACCTATTAGTTTTCAGGTCCTCAGAGATGTAACATAATGTGTGTGAATAATATAATATTGCTCACAGCAGGTACTTATTGATGTTTTCTAATCCTGTGTGTCTTCATGCTACAGGTGCTGGACACTTGTCAAAAGCAGGAGGCTGCACGTTCTTCCAACACTGTGCGCTTTAGCTGCAGCACCACAGATGTACTATCCTGCATCATGCACATCATCAACAAGGGCTACATCCGCCGTAATGAGGACAACCCCCACATTGTGGAATTTCTAGTAGAAGACCCATCCACTCCCCAGAAGAGCCAGGCGCACTTCTTCAGCAAGCTGGACCTAAACAAGAGCACGGGTAGCACCAAAGCTGACACCAGGTGTGCTGATGACCCCTAGACCACTTGAGCATGGGGAGGGTGAAGACATGCAGTGACTGGGGGAATACAGTCTCTGTCCATTGGGAGCATATACTTTTTGTTTTCTCAGCCTTAAGATAGGAAATATTCTTCACAATGGGCAGTCCAGTCTTTCCAGGGAAGCAGACCCCCCACCTTGTGATTACCTGTGTTTTCTGTGTTTCACTGAAGGAGAACATAACATAATAAATATATATATATATCTTACTTTTTTCATCAGGATATATTTAGCAAAGCTTATTGCTTTTCTTTATTATGTAAAGATCCTCGAACCTTGAGTATTACAAATATTAAACCGTACCATAATTGTAGACTTAATTCTTGGTGAATTGCTCAGTGCCACTGAAATGGGGTCCCCGTTTGGCAGATAGGGAATGTATATTTCAAATTTGTCAAAATGCTTTTGTAGAAGTGACCAAACACAGATTTTGTTTCTCAGGTTTAAGAAACTAAAAATGTTCTTCAGTTTTATTTTATCAGAATAAAGCCAAATGTGCCTTGAATTTATTTTCTAAGATGTGTTATAATTAGAGGAACTAGTTAAAAATGTGCTGAACTCTGACATGCTGACAGTCCGCTAAATTTATTTGCTCTGTGCTTAAACCACTTACCAAATTTACACATGGAGATGTTTAAAGGCAGGCAAACCTACAAGATTGTTTTTATTAAATTTAAAAAAAATAAAACTTAATACTCAATTTCCATGTTTGTTGCTTTTTTATTCTCTTAAACATTTAATAAATTGATTATTTATCCCTTTAAAGTGACCGTTGTTGCTGTGACTGCCAGTGGAAATGAGGCTTCATTCTTAAACTAATCACACTTTGATCCAAAACATTTGCAGTTGGCTCATATGATCAAAAATACATTATAACTTACACAATTATTAATGATGCATAGTTCAGAAGAGAAATCTGGATACATCTATATTATGTGCTTATTGGAAACATTTGGGAAATCTGAACACACATTGTGACTTGCTTTGTGTATGTCTCTCTCTGCAGCCTGGGAGGCCCTATTATGGCCCCTCAGCGGGCGGAGGATGGGGCGTTGGAGACTGTGCTCTTCTCCATGGGTCGCACAATGACCCAGGAGGAGGTGAAGCATCTAATGCGGCGCACCATCCAGCAGGTGGCTGACACTCTCAGTTTGGAAGAGGAACCAGCTGAGCACCTGCTCATGCACTGCAAGTGGAACATTGACATGCTGATCCAGCGCTACACAGATGATCCAGAGGCACTGGTGCTGGCTGCCGGCCTCAAGACCCGCAACCCTCAGCCTCCCCCTAGTCCCATGAGTCTCTGTCCTGTATGTCTTGTGTCCTGGTCTGGGGACAGTGACTCTGAGCCCTTGATGCTCAGCTGCAGGCACTACTGCTGCAGGGTAATTATCATGCCTGCAGGTGGAAACATCTCTGCATTGAATTGGGAAGCTTAGAGTAGAGACATGGGTCTAATAGTATATAAACATTTCTATTTAAATTTAGAGCACATGAAAATAAATTAGGACAACAAGTAACTTACCAATGGTGGCATCACTTGACCAAAGTCCACTGGACATATTTTCAGGATGTATGTTAGAGTATTTGGGTTTATGCTGTTCCCTTCCTGAAATGTCAAATATTTATTTGCTAGAAATGGTTAACTGATTTTAAATGCTTTAAACTGATGTTGAAGTAATGTGTAAAGTACTGAGTTACTGCATCGTAATGGATTTCTCTATCCCTCTCAGTCTTGCTGGCAGGAATACCTGACTGCTCGGATTGAACAGAACCTTGTGATGAACTGCAACTGCCCTATCACAGACTGTCCAGCTCAGCCCACTTCTAAGTTCTTCTACAGCATTCTGACTGACAAGGATACCATTGCAAAGGTCCAAATCTTATTTTTGTTTTATAGTTATTTGGAGATCTTCTTTCTGTTCATTAAAACATTTGTCTTGCCTTGAAGGGGATATTCTTATCATTTTTTTAATGACTTTATTTCCAGTCCAGTATTGCTAAGGAATCTGAAATATGTGTTTTGTTGTGTTGTATATATTTCTTCTAGTATGAGAATGCACTCCTGCGGGGCTATGTTGAGTGCTGCTCCAACCTGACCTGGTGTACCAACCCTCAGGGCTGTGACCAGATCCTGTGCAAGGAGAACATTGGCAGCATGGGCACCTGCTCCAAGTGCTGCTGGTCTTCATGCTTCAGCTGTAACTTCCCTGAGGTAACTGTAAAAACAACCTCATGGCAATTTTTTGGGGTTCTTTGAGTAAGCTGAAGTTAAATGGCACCAAGTGGCTGTTACCATGCAACTTTTCTCATTGTGTCTCATAGTTTTAAGTTGAGTTGCAAGAATGTAACAAGAATAGAGCATTGTCTACAATATTTACATTTGTATTTACCTGCATATACATGTATATAATGATCTGTCGTCTTTTTGCAAGGCTCACTATCCAGCTAGCTGCAGTCATATGTCCCAGTGGATGGATGATGGTGGTTACTATGAGGGAATGAGCATGGAGGCCCAAAGTAAGCATTTGGCCAAACTCATCTCCAAGCGCTGCCCAAGCTGCCAGGCACAGATTGAGAAAAATGAAGGCTGCCTGCAGTGAGTATACCCACACACATATTTTATGTTACTACACAATGTACAAAAATGTAACATCTTCCTATAGTTACTGAGAGTTAAGCAAATTCAGTTAAGTCTCTGCGCAAATGTCTAAATGAAATACAGTTTATGTAGTTAGGTATAGTAACTCGGTAATTGAACCTCAGAGAGAGGGATTAAAATGCAGCACATAAAGTATTAAGGAACTTCTGGTGTTATGGTTTACACCTGTTTATTTTCAGCAGTTTATAATGCTTTGTGTTTAACTTATCTGTTTAAATGTTTAAGATTTTTCAAATATATTTTTTAATTGTTGAGTATGAATAAACATACGAAGCAAACATTTACTGCAGAAAATTGGGACACAACAAATGATAACTGCTGGTACCGAAGAAAGTGCGCAATAAGTTGATCAAATGGCAGCAGTGCAGTAAATAAAATCCACCACATACAGGTCAGGTTCAGTTCACATTACAGCGACTTTGACTGTGGTATTGTTGTTGTTGCCAGGTAGAGTGGTTTCAGAAGCTGGGATTTTCATGCACAACAATCTGTACAGTTTACACAGAATGGTATGAAAACCAGATATATAATGTGGCTGGACGTTCTGCAGGGATAGGTTTAGTTGATGGAGGTCAGTACAGAATAGCCAGACTGATTTGAGGTGATAAGGCTAGAGTCTATTCTTTACAACTATGATGAGCAGAAAAGCATCTCAGAATGCAGGCAGATCAGCTGCATCGACAGGAGCCAAGAACAAGAATCTGAACTTGCATTGGGCACGGATTCAACAAAACTGGACAGTTGAGAATGGAAAAAGAAGACAGATGGTATTTTCTAATCTTTAACTGCCCCCATAGTTTTACTGAAGTTCTGTTTTAGGCTGAAAGGAGTGAAATCCAACATGGTCTTCTTCTGCTGTAGCTCTTCCATGTTAAGATCTAACATGTTGTGCTTTCTCGGATGCTTTTCTGCTCATCATGGTTGTTTTGAGGGGTTTATTTGGATTATTGTTGCTGTCCTGTCAACCCAAACCAGTCTGCCCATCCCTCTCTCATCATATCACCATACCTCTATCATCAGCAAGGTGCTTCTGCCAGCAGAACTGCTCATTCTCTTTAAATGCTGATGTTTGATGTGAACATTTACTGAAGCTCTTGACCTGCATCAGCATGATTGTGTATATTGTGCTGCTTACTGATAACTGACATGCCTCTAGATCATGAATTATGTGAGTGAACAGCAATACAGATACTTCAATTAAAGTGGCTTATGTATAAAGTGAGACATATTATTTTGTTCTGGTAGTATGACCTGTGCCAAATGTAACCATGGATTTTGCTGGAGATGTCTAAAGCCTTGGAAACCTACTCATAAAGATTATTACAACTGTTCAGCCATGGTGAGAACTATATCTGGCATGATTTTTACATTGTTACTCTCAATAAAATCTGTACATGTAGTTTGGTTGTATGCTTAATCATTGTGTGCTTTTTTAAGCTATATTATGATTAAGTAATCATGATGCATCTGTCATTACAGGTCAGCAAAGCTGCAAGACAAGAGAAAAAGTTCCAGGACTATAATGAGAGGTGTACTTTCCATAACCAGGCCAAGGTTGGGATTTGAGGCTCACAATAATATCTCGTTCTGTAATGCCACTTTAAATGCTAATAATGCCTGTATTTTACTGTTTAATTACCTGTTTTAGGAGTTTGCGATCAATCTGGAAAACAAAGTGTCTTCCATCAATGAAGCCTTGCAAATGAAATCTTTGACATTTGTTATTGATGCTTGCAAGATCCTTGCTCAAGGTCGAAAGGTGAGCCCTTTAAATCTATTCTAAGTTCCCAATATACATATTTTGTACATGTACAATGCATTTTCTGAGAGATGCTATTTGTGTTTCAAATAAGATACTTGGGTGTACATCACAGGCTTTGTTTATATAGAAGCCGGGAAAGATAACTGCTCACACGTGATCACCTCCCCAAATGCCAATACAAAAATTCAAGCAAAATGTTTATATTTTGCTGAAGGGTGGCATTTCCTGATTACTCCCACTGTCACAGACATTGCAATGTTTTGGACATCTGGTGCTAAGCTAAACAGTCTTCATGGGTTTCCAACAGCCTAAATGAAAAGTAGCTGTTAACTGAAAAAGGAGGAGCATGCTAACTTTGTGTCTATAAGCTAAATTCTGTACACAAATCTGTAGTCGCAGGATTTAAATGCAGTTCTTTATTCTCAGTTACTGATTTATTCTTTTTGCTGCTCAGGTGTTGGCCTACTCATGTGTGTACAGCTATTACAACCAAGACACAGAGAAGATGGATATCATGGAGCAACAGACTGAAGCCCTGGACCTTCACACTAACGCCCTTCAGATCTTACTTGGTTAGTGTTTTAAAACAAACATAAATAAAAAATAAAAAAAACTGTAAATATAAAAATATATGAAATATAAAAAAATCGTAAACATTGCATCAGTTAAAAATATTTGATGATTTAATATCCTGTGTAAATTATAGTGTCAATATTTAAACTGATGATGATTTTTTTGCACTCTGCAGAGGAGACACTCTTGCAGTGCACAGACTTGGCATCTTGTGTGCGACTGCTGAAGCCAGAGCACCTTAACACTGGCCTGGAGCTTATTCGCCGCATCCAGGAGCGTCTTGTGGCGATCCTGCAGCACTCTACCCAGGTATGCTTTCATCCAAATGCTTTCATAAAGCAAAGAAACAGACCATAAACAAAATAAACTGCAAATCAGACTGTGCAGGTTTTTCTGAGCAGTGTGGTTTGAGGAAGTTAATGTAATGTGTAATAATGTGTCTGGATGTAACCTGTTATTTGTATTTATCATTGTCATTATATCCATATTTTTTTTTGTAGACATCACCTCTAGGTACATATATCCAGATTTATTTTGATTTATTTATTTATTTTTTTTGTAGGACTTCCGTGTAGGATATCAGTCCAAGACTGGGCCAGATCACGAGGCTGCACAAGCCTTAAATGTTGCTAACACCACAGAAAAGAGCAAAGAGTGAGTTGCACAAAAAGAGTAATTATCAATTCTCACTTGCAGGCTCTGATTTACTAAGATCCAAAATGACAAGCACTCCAGGCACAATATTTAAATTGAAGTAGATATTTAAAGTTCCGTATGATTGTCAGATCATATTCATTTTCTCTAAAAGCATGAATCTGACAGAAGAGCCATCAGTAATTCAAATCACAGGTTTATATTAATGCTCTCCTACTATGCTATTGTTTCTATGGGTAACAACTCATAAGCAACTCATTAATGCCCTACATGATCTAATGATAATGCTAAAGGTGTTAATGGCACCAGAGATGCAAATTTATGATGAATATAAAATATGAATAGAGGTTTACCACTGATTTCAGTTTCTAATTATTTTGCTGTAATTTTCAAGAAACCTACTTGTTATTAAGACTTAGTAAATTGTGTAATTTTTCTTAAAAGGGTGTAAATACAATACTGCAAATTCACATACAGTTTGTGCTTCCTGTATATTAAATTGTGCATGAAATCACTGTCCCCATAGTTATTTACAGGCTTGGAAAAACACCTCTCCGCTGTTTGGTAAAAATGCCCCAAACTGCATATTCATTAATACCAAATGTCTGAATGGGATAAAGCAGTTACTGTAGATGATGACAGTGATTCAGCCAAAGGCAGAAAATGGACATAAAGGCCCATTGCTCATGTAAAAGTCGTAGTTGTCTGTGGTCCCTGTTAGTAAATTAACTTTGTTTTAACAGCTGCTCACATTTTTACACATACAAACCTTGAGTAAACCAGGGCCACAGAGTGTGTGTGTGTGTATGTGTGTATATATATATATATATATATATATATATATATATATATATATATATATATATATATATATATATATATATATATATATATATGTATATATATATGTATATATATATGTATATATATATATGTATGTATGTATGTATATAAATATATATATAAATATATATATATATATATATATATATATATATATATATATATATATATATATATATAAAATATACTCTATTTAACACTTACTCTTAGTGCTAGAGGAAATAGAATGTCTTAATCTTAGTATTGTATGCAGAATGTGACTCTTTCTATGAGACCTAATGCGCTGAGTTGATCAGTAAGAAATTTAAAAGAGTAAAACAGTTGACCTATTTTCAGGACCAAATCAGATAGAGGCTCTGAGACTGGGGACTCTGACAACAACAATAACTACAACGAAGACGGGGGTGATGAGGCTGAGGAAGATGACGAGTATGATGATGAGTATGTCCCAGAATGGCACGAAGACTACGATGAGGAGGAAATCGACGAGGACGACTTTTTCTCCGACGATGATGAATCTGAGAACCTGGAGAGGGACTTTGTTCCTTACGATTGAATCAAAAATGAATGACCAGTCACTGTGCCTAGGAAGAGAGAAAACAAAGATGCATCAGCTTCAGTTCTGGAGGTCAACCTATGCTGTAGAGATCAGTGTTTTCCCTCATGTAACATACATATTCACTAGTTCGGCAGGTATGTGTAACAGTGGAGAAAGCAGGAGAGTGTGCAGTGCAGCAGGACCCTTGTGACTGAAAACACTGGTCTAAATATAGTAAGCAATCACTAGCAACATTCAAAATGTTGATGAATGAAAAGCACTTAAAAGAATTATTATTTTTTATTTAATCTTTTTTTCTCTCTCTCTTTTTCTGGCTTCTTAGCTAACTAAGCCCTTTGTATCAAACTGCTTTGTTGCACTTATGTTTGCTCATTATTAATGTAGAAAAAAAATAATGTTTATGCTAATTATTTTCGTATCCTGACATCCTTAAAAACAGAGAAGGTTACCGTCAAAATAGTGATGGACATGCCAAAGCATAGGCAATTACACATAAAGCTTGACACAAGTCCTCTTTTCTTAATAACCTTGAGCTGCTTTTTTTTTATTTACTCACAGCGATAAAGAAGGGGCACAGAAGTATCAAAAAGTCACGAAAAGCAGTATATATTTAAGATCTTTAAATGCATTGCCTTGATTTATTTTATAAATTCTTTTGAATGCTTTACTATACTGTATTTCTAATCTGTTCTTGGTTCACCATTTCAATAATAGATAAATATGGAGTCCAGAATTAGCTGAAAGAAAGTTTTGTTCAGGAGAATGTTGGTGTTTGTAAAGGAATTTGTACATGGTCCACAATAAAGTAGTTTGGTTCATATATTTGATAGCCAGGTTCCAGAATTTGTTACGGCAATAAATAACTGAACGTATTATTACAGAGGATCATATTATTTGCTGAGCAAACTTTATTTTGCTGATTTTTCCCTTCAAAGAGAAAAAGCCTTTAAAAAAAAAAAACGTTTATGTTGTATAAAAAAAATACAGAGATGATGAATAACTTGCGGTGTCGCACACGATCTGTTGTAGGCTGCTTCCTTTATACAATATAGTTATTGTTCTGCTCATTTAATGTTCTGGCTTAGACTTGTGCAACTTCGTCTAAGTAAATAAAAAAACTTTTCTTGAATTTGCTTGGTTTGATTGATTATCAGATTATTCTTAATAATTGTATATTTAATGTAGACTTTTCATGCATGCACAAATGAGGCTTGTAAATAACCTAATCATGCTTGGACTTCTGATTCTGCAACGCTTTTTTGAATCTCTAGCTTTCCATTATTGCCGTGTTTCTTCACCTCTATAAAGAGCTTTGTTCTAGAGCAATAAGCAATCACACTGATGGAAAAACATGAAGTGTAGTGTACACGGTTTCAGCAGGAGATCTTATAGAATGAAATGAAGTGATTTGTGTGAGAAGTGAATGTAGCTCCCTATGGAGTTGCATGCAGTATGGGATCATTAAGCCATTTTATTAGGGTGAGTTTGTATACTTCCTGACACCACACACAACATAAGCTTAAAAAGATTTTATTGCGTTTATATCATCTTTGTGCTTTAAAAGTTAATCAGAGTTTGTATGACATAAACCTACAGAGAGATAACAAGCAAGAATTTGTTTTATTTTAAGAGGATCTTATTTTATATTCATAATCAGAATTAAATATGATAAAGTGCAAACAGATTGAATTGTACTGTATATTGCAAACACTGGGCAAGGGAAAGAAGGATTATGGGCTGAGAAATGACATCAGAAATGTGTGAAATATATTTTCACACATAAAATCAGAAGAAAGAACAATATCTCCGTTTTCAAACCGTCATTTTCTTTGGGACAAGCTTCAGATACACACATGGACAAAATTGTTCCATTAAAGAAAGAAATTCCCACAATGGTCACTGAAATAACTGAAAATATTTTTAATTTTAATAATAAATAATAAAAATTTACTGGAAATTGACTAATGAAAACCAGACATTGTTTTTTGAATTGTGGTTCAAGAAGCATAAAAAAATAAAAAATAAAAACTAATGAAATTGGCCTGAAGACACTCTTCAAACCTGATACAGCTGGAGCAGTTTGCTCATGAGGAGTCCACTCAGAACAAGTTGCTAGGCTGTATGCTGTCATGACTCAACTCTCAGCTGCCTGCTGTATAATAGGGTTACACTAAAAATTCTCTAGTTAGTAGCTGTAGCATAAGTCAAACATGACAACATGACTCATTATTACTTGAGACTGTCATTAATAATGTCTTCCTGCCCCACCAAAAACTTGGGTCACATGCAACTAGTGACTTTTCCCCCCCACCACTAGTGATTTATTTTTGCTCTGTTGCATCATCAAATATAAATACATCATATGGCTAAAAGGATGTGGACACCTGATGATTTGTTTATTCAGTCATAAAAGTATTAGTGCGGTCAGGTGCTGATGTTGGGGTGATGAGGCCTGGGGTGTGGTCAGCATACAAGTTCATTCCAAAATTGTTTAGTGGGGTTGAGGTCAGGGCTCTGTGCAGATCACTCAAGTTCTTCCACTCCAATCTTGGTCACACCATGTCTTCAGAGACCTCACTGTGCACAGGGGCACTGTCGTGCTAGAACATGTTTGGCCTCTTGGTTCTAGTGAAGGGAAACTGTAATATACAGTATACTTTCTATGCAACTGTACTTTCAACTTTGTGACAACAGTTTGGGAAAGAAGCAAATGTGGCTGTGATGGTCAGGTGTCTACAAAGTTTTGACCATATGGTATATTTTCTCAACCTGGCTTATTAGGGATGAACAGATTTCATCCCTATTGCCTTCATACATGCAGGAGTTTGAATTGCATACCCAACTGTTATAGGAATAGAGAATAAGCATGTAATAATAGAATATTGTATATAATAGGGAGAATTGTGCAGTATTCAATTTATCTGCATGTCATAAAAGCAGATTACAGACTGTAGCCCCACCAGACTACTTGTCAGGCAAAAACAAAAAACTTAGGCATTTCACATGCTGAAGACAACAAACAGGAAGTGACGACAGCTGCATTAAACGCCAAGCAGAGTATCACCAGAGAAGAAACTCATGGTCTGGTGGCTTTTACACTTCAGGTAGTCATAGACTGAAAAGCGCAGGCATGTATCAAACAAGTCCATTTTTAGTATATTTATAGTGTTGATAATAATTATGCTTTTATAACGTCGTTAAAAAATGACTTGCGTACTTTTATTATTAAACATTCGGATGCAACCGGAAGTCGATACTGTTATTATGGCTAGTTTCTCAGTGATGGCGCAGCAGGACGGAAGTTTTGCTAGCTGGGCTAAATATGATAATAATGTTACGTTTTAGAAACTTTAAATTTCTTAACCGAAATTTCAGTTAAAAATTCAGTTGAATAAGATGACCAAATTTTCTGGAACCGCTTTGTTGTAGAGAAATAATTTAGCTTTATCTCAACGCAGCTAAGATTAGCTCGAAGACTAGCCTGATTACTGTAAGTAGCGCAGCGCTGTATAGTGCGCAGGTAGGTAGCTGGTGTTGACTTGCAGTTTCGTAAACGAAATGTCTAAAGGTCGGAAACGGTCGAAAGCCAAAAGAGCTGCAAAAGCTGCAGCAAAAGCAACTGGATTTGGAATGCCTTCCGGTGGATTCGGTGGTGTTGGTCCGCCACATCCAGTGCCTCGGCTTGAACCAATGATGCCTGGAGATCGCTTTCACATGAACCCGCCCGACTTTGGACCACCAGTGATGGAGGATGGGCCGTTTAGAAATGAGCCTTCTGAGTTTGCCCTAAGAGACGGGTATGTGCAAAGACCAGGGTTCCAACCGCAAGAGTTTGAAATGCTCCCACGCTTCCGTCATCCAGATATGGAGGATGGACCACGAGGCTTTCACCCAGAGCCATATGAAGACCGACCTGATTTTCATCCACTAGAGTTTGAAGGCGGACCACCAGGTTTTGTTCCACCAGAATTTAGGGATAGACCACCAGGCTTTGTCCCTCCTGAGTTTAGGGACAGACCACCAGAATTTAGGGATGGCCCATCAGAATTTAGGGATGGCCCACCAGGCTTTGTCCCACCAGAATTTAGGGATAGACTACCAGGCTTTGTCCCTCCTGAGTTTAGGGATAGACCACCAGGCTTTGTCCCGCCTGAGTTTAGGGATAGACCACCAGGCTTTGTCCCTCCTGAGTTTAGGGATGGACCACCAGGCTTTGTCCCTCCTGAGTTTAGGGATAGACCACCAGACTTTATCCCTCCTGAGTTTAGGGATAGACCACCAGGCTTTGTCCCTCCTGAGTTTAGGGATAGACCACCAGGCTTTGTCCCTCCTGAGTTTAGGGATGGACCACAAGGGTTTGTCCCTCCTGAGTTTAGGGATAGACCACCAGAATTTGTCCCTCCTGAATTTAGGGCTGGACCACAAGAGTTTGTCCCTCCTGAGTTTAGGGATGGACCACAAGGGTTTGTCCCACCTGAGTTTAGGGATGTACCACCCAGGTTCGCCTCAGGGGCAGGAATCCGGCCATCACAGTTTGAGGATGGACCAGGTTATCGAGCAAAGAGCCCTAATTGTGGACCACTAGAGGTCCATGTATGTATATACAATCTCATTATTGCTTTGTATGTGATAGATTTTTCAACTTTATATTGAATTTTATATTGAACTTTATATGCATAATGGTTGGCTGAACTGCTAGTATAATGTAATATAATATACAATTGGTTATAGACATCATTTGATATAATGTCAACATATCACACAAGCCTCACTGCATCTCACTTTGTGAACTTTCTTTCTTTTTATTTCCATACTTTTCTGACCTGTGATTATAAAAGTACCAGGACTATTAATAGTGACAAGTTATAAGACTTTGTACTGCTTTTTATGTTGTTGCATCTTTTTATGTTTTCATTTTATTTTTAAGCACAATGCTTCCCCTCTGGCTCCATGCCCACCTCACAAAGCTCCTCAGGCAACTCAACAATCCAGTGCTCCTGACAATAATGAAAAGAGTAAAAATTCCTCCACCACTACAACAGCAACATCTACTCCGAAGAAAGAAATATCTGTTGTGAAGAGCATCTTTAGTTCAGTCAAGTAAGATCATTTTTACTAATTGAATTAATTAAGTTGGTGTTACTGTTTTAAATGTTTTAAATAATCTCGAGCTCTACTATTTTTCAGACCTCCACCTGGGCGATCACTGGGAGTCATCACATTTATTGCAGTAGGTTCCCACGCAAGGTGTTTTTTTTTGTTTTTTGTTTTTTTTTTAAGATAATTGAATTAAGATTTTGGGCCAACATTAACATTGAGTTGCCCTTAAAAGAATTAATTAAGAAAGTATTACTATAAATAATATTTAAAATATGTTAACATGTAAAAATTGACCTTGATACTTGCATTCTTTGGGAGACCTTGAGTCTTTGAAGACTGCAAGGTTTATTGACTGACTGACAAAGTTGGGAGATATAAACTTGGGTGGAATTTCCATATTCAACCCCAAGGTTACCCGAGAGTTAACTTGCAAGCCTGTCAACAGAGAGCAAGGGCATTCTAATGGCTCTTGAATTGAGACGTCATAGCTAGACTATTAAATCTACTACTACAGTTGGCGGTTCAGTCCACAGACCCTGCCTAATTTGGTAATTTTGTTTGGCAGATCTGGAGAGGTTGTTCTGCTAAATGATGAAAACAGTAGTGGGAACCAAGGCCATCACTAGGACACAATCTGGGCCCATGCATAGTGTAGGAACAATCAGCAATGCTTAGAATCATTGGTTAGGCAAGTTGTAGACCAAGATATCTATTCCTGTGAGGCTGCCTAGGTCTGTCATGGAGAACCACAACCAAAGTTTTAACCTGGCACTGGTCAAGGGGTATAGCTGCTTCTTACCAAACCTTTCCCAGAACTGGACTACCACTTTTGGGTCCTGGTCTGAGGTCTATTGCTCTGTAAGTATGCTCTGTTTTAATTGTGTACCATTGTACAGCCCCAACAGATCAGTTGTGCTTACTTAGGTCAGTCATGAACTCATGTATGGAGATTCTGTGCAAGGTGGCTAGACTAACTCTGTGAGTAGACTTACCAGCTAAAAGAACATGGGGGCCACACACCCTGATACTCCTGTGGAATTAACTAATTTGATAGCACATGGCTCCAACCAAGCTCCTTTTCTTATGAATGCCATGTGCCCCCTTGCACAGACAAAAATAATTTCTTTCTTTGATGCTTGGGGTTTAGATCTAGCCTGCTACCAGACTTCCAAAGCATCCATAGCTTAAACTTAAAAAGCAGCTGAACACTAACTTATTGGGAACATGAAACTAAGTGTGGCACAGACCTACAATTTATCAATTGTAGGAAGAGAGCAACATGTGATCTTAAAAAGGCCTTGTGTTACAAAAAGGCTGTTGTGATGGATCTCCAGTTTGTATCCTTGCGATATTGTCTTCAGCACCCACTCATTGGATGTAGTTCCCATCCTCTAACAGTGATCTGAGGGAATGGCAGGAATACTGGACCATGTTTCTGGATTGTGATGACAAAGGAACTGATCTGTTTGTCTAATATTTTGTGGTATGATATTTAGACATGTATTTTGTATTTACTGTTTACAGTTTCTTCTTTGTCATTTTGAAATTTAGAACAGCTACGGATTCATCGAACGTGAGGATCTGAAAAAATATTCTTTCTCATTTGATGCTTTTTTTGGTAAACATATCCATTTGGTGCCTGGGGTTAAAGTGCATTTCACAGCAGTCAAAGAATCGGTGAGTGATTTAAAATGTATTGCCATTATGTGGTTTTATGCTGCCTTCTAAGCACTGTTGTTGTTTTTTAGGGAAAAGAATGTGCTACTGATGTGAAGGTTGCACCACGGGGGACAGAGGAAATTGAACAGACAGTCTATGAAGGTGTGGTCACTACAGTGCTTCCTGATGTGAGTAGAAATTTTCTGGCTTTAAAGCTATGTAAACCTGGGTTTAAAAACAAATGTGAAGCCATACATATTCAGACTACCTTCCCTTGCATTCTGAAGTGTAATAAATAATAAATATTCAGCTGCATTGTGTTGTGTACCATTTTCTGTTTATATATCTTGGCACACTCAGCTGTGGTCTGACTATGTTGTATCGTTTATTTATGACCTCGTCTATGACCGTGATATCCTTTGTTTTGGGCTCGGCATCAGTACATGCTTTAAACATCACGTCTGTTTCTGCTGACGTCTCTTTTTTTTATCAATGTTGCCTATAGATAACACCAAACACTACATGTTTCTTCTGTATAAATTCTCTCTGTTGCTCTCAGTAAACTTTGCTATTCAGTCACCGTTTGTCTGGTTAACGTGATGACCTCTAATGTAATGGGAAGCAGGCTTGGGACAACTCAAACATGTGTTAGTATGTCAGTGTTATTGCATATTTAGATGTACTTACACAAGTCTCAGTATTTGAAGTGCTTAAAGTCTTCTGTTTTCCAGACTTACGTGTTGGAAGCTCATCCAGGCCGCATCCGAACCATTCTTACTACTGAAACTGTAAAACTGCCTTTTGGAAAGATGGACTCAAAAGCCACCCTACTACTCTTTGACCGGGTGAAATTCCAACTGCTCACAGATATCATTACAAAGGTGCGCAGAGCAACGAATATCACACCACAAATGCCAGAAACATTTCAGCTCACCAAGGAAATCCGGGAAAAGGTAATAGATATGATTTTAATAACCTTAATAAAGCCTCTAACCATAAAAGTGTTGCAGATATATGAACTGAGAAGTCCTCACTTTTCACTGAATTAAAACAAATTGATTGTCCTGATTGTCTTGCATTTCAATTTCCTTAATTAACAGGGTGTTATAATGAGCATCAAGGATGATACCTGTAGTATCATGTCAAAGAAACATGAAAACCTCACTGCGCCCCTCAGTGAGTATCTGTCAGATGAGCAGTTAAAACTCATGGATGAGGTGGAGTTCACAGTTATAACTGTAAGTGAGAGGAACTCTTTTATATGTGGGTTTTGATATTTCCTGTTTCTTTCTTTCTGTTTTTTATATTCTGAATTTGAAATGTTTGGTCTCTCTAGGTAAAAGACGTATTGAAGGCAATCAGATTGAAGAAACTTCCTGAGGGATCAGTGGAGTTTAAAGACAAAGTTATTGACCCCTCTGCATGCAAATCAATGGCAAGTACTGTTTTTTTGAAATATTCATATAATATTTAACTATTACATGGTTATTTTCTGGTATTTAAGTGTTTAGCCCACCCAGTATCTGTTTTTATGATGAAGTAGCGTATTGATTAGAAACCTATTGTCTTTAGCTGAAGTGTTTAGCTATATTATGTGATACTTCTCTGTGTAGTGGAAACCAGTGATCTCCACGGAAGAAGCTGTTGAAGAAATAAGCAGTGAGAAATATGAAGGAACAGTTTCCAAAATCATCCCCAAAAGTTGTATAAAGAAGGTAATGTATTCTAGATGTACTGGCAATTTTGGATTTAGTTCCTATTTATGTGGTGACATTTCTTTTTAGGTAACACATTTAAATATAATTCACATCACACATACTTTTGGAGAAATTCAACATATATACTTCAGTCAGTGCAATTAAAAATGTGCAAAAGCTTTATAGCCCAGTAGAGTTTGGTTTGGTCACTGCTGCCAGTTTATTAGGTATACCAGTATTGGCCTGGGCTTAGTTTCTACCAGATTCTGGAGGAGTTCTCTGCAAAGTGTTTCAAAAGTGTTTATAAGATCTTTTTTTTCTTCTGGGTAGATGGGGCAACAGCTGCCACAGGGACTTGTGATCACCACTGTGGCTGGTGCACAGAAGAGTTTACCATTTGGTTCAGGCGATGTGGTCTCACAGGCCACTATGATGGTTGGTGACAAAGTCCAGTTCAACATTGCCACCAAACAGCAGACCAAGGAGGAGCATGCTGTCAACATTGAGATTCAGCCAGAAACATTTCAACAAGAATCCACAGAGCAACGAAAGATAGTGAGTCATTTTTGTTTGGAGGCTTTTAAGGTGTTACAGCCTCTTCCAAATGTTCTAGACAGAACCTTAAATCCTTGCCAGCAGAAAAAGTAATTTCTTCTTCTCTAGAGAGAGAATTTAATGTTCTTTTGAGTCTTGTTAATGGACCAGGAATTTTACATTTATGTAATATTAAGTACAAGCACCATATCAGGAAAAATGTATGGCTTTTTCTTTTTTTAACTGTGGTTAATGTGATGCTGGCCAGTCAGGCGTTTCTGTCTGGTGAACAAAAAATCAGCTGCCTAATGATGTTACATAAGCAGTAGGTTGAAGGGATGTGATGTCAAGCTTAACATGGCTTAGAGGAAGCATGCTTTAGCCCCAACCCTCTAGACCTAGATTATGGAGTGGAAATTGGTGATTATGAAATTTAAAATAAATTTTATATTTGTTTGTTTTTTTTTTACATTTATATCATAGCATGTTTTTTTTCCTCACCAGGGCATTGTTGTAAAATTGAATGATAATTCTGGCTTCATCAAGGGTCCTCTGGACCCGCAACTGTTTTTTGAATTCTCCGAGGTCATGGATGACTCCAAGCTCACTTTGTCAGAGAAAGTTGAGTTTACACTAGCAGTGGTAAGAGCTCTTTCTGAATGCTGTAATATCGGATGGCAGTTATATTTTTGCCCTTCCTATGCTGCCCAAATATACTGAGGTATTTTAATCGTCCAATTCTTAATCATCTATATACTGACCTTTATTTAACATAATAAATGCATGGTGTTTTTTTTTTTTCCTTAAAGGGGGCTGAAGAAGGTAAACAAGCTATAAGAATCAGAAGGCTGACCGAGAGTGTCTTCACAACTGTGCCAAAAATAGAAGAAAAGAAAGAGAAGGTGATGTATACTTTTTAAAGGACTATATGTGTCAGTGTGTCTTTCGGTGTGTGTTGGAATGATTAATAAAACATTTTGTTTGATTATTTGCAGAAGAAAATGACAATCAAATTGCTGAAAGACCCAAAAGAGCACATCAAGAACAGCAACAATACCACAGAGGGCAAAGATTATTCTCTGGCTGCAGAGTGAGTACATGAGTTGTAAACTACAAGTTTTTTTTTTTTTCCCAACTTGGCTATAATAAATGAAAATAAAAACTAAATGGTCAAAATATTTAAGAATGAAATCCAGTGAATCTTCAAGCTGCAATATCTTCAAACATCTAGTGAGCAGCTAGTTATTGTGGGTAGAGATGAAAATTAAAATTATTGTTAAGTGAGATCAGAGAAGAAAGGCCAGACTGTTTTCTAGATAAGAATGTTAACTCGCATAATCAGAGTTAACTCTAACATGTGATTGGAAAAGCATGTCAGTACACAGAACAAACCAAATGTTGAGGTGGTTGAGCCAAATTTATTTGAAAGGTTTTCCTTTACACTGCAAACCCCGGCAAGTTAAGATAACTCAAAAGTTTTGAGGTAATAAGTTTCCTCAATTTTTTATAAGTAGATAAGCTTAATTGTTTTAAATTAAGTACACTTAATACATAAGAACAGATTAACTCAAAATTATTTATTTGAATAAACTTTTTTTGTTCATAATAAATAAGCTCAATTAATTAAATTTATCGAAAATTAAAGATATTACATGTTTGTTATATATTTTTAAGTATTCAATACTTAGTTTTTAATTCCCTAAAAATAAAATTTTCATTAATTAAAAGTAAAAAAAAACTTAAATATTACCTCAAAATTTACATTCAATGACAAAATCTCATTCTTAAACATTAGAAATGAAGAGACTTTTCAACTCCATATGCAGAAGCAAATGTTTTACTTTGCAATAGGAATTCAATATTTCAATCAAAAGGAGCATTCAATCTTCATGAATTAACATCTTGTCATTAGCTTTTGAAAAATAAATAAATAAATAAAGTGACACAATATGTAGAAATTCTGGAAATATACAACAGAATAGTTTTCTGCCCTTAAACAAAAATAAATACACATGAACACAAAAAAATCTGTTTTCTGAAAACTTTGAAAACCTGAGCTCAGTTACAATATACCGTAACTGTATTAGTCAAAACAAGTGAAATAATAATCGATGAGTAAAAATCTCTTACTCAGTTTTTTTTCCTGTGTCATGGAATATTTCAAAACTTCTATATTTCAAATCTTCAAATATTTAAACAGAACATTACCATATTAGTCACAACTGGAAAAAAGAAAAAGAAAGAAAGAAAATGAAGTATACAGGGATCGTACATTCACATCTCTTACTCCTTTATCAGTAGATCATTTTTAAGGCTTAGCAATCGGGGTGCTATTGGCTTTGAGTCATCTAAGCCCAGTAACACTTTTTGAATGAAGTTGAAGGTGTGAGTCAGCTCTTTTGGATAATCCAGATGTAATGCATATATCATGCCAAATATCAAAAGAAAAGCATCAGACATCCTGGAAATGTCCCTCAGAATAATGTCACCTTCCAGCACAATAGCGATCCCAGCAGGGTCAAACTGAACAGTGGACCTTGAGTCTCCATTCACCATGCTTAGAAGAGCTACAGCTGAATCTGCAATGTCTGGCTCTTCCATCTCTTCAGTCTAAAAAAACATGAGGGAACTTCATGAACATTAGCAGATAAATAATTTTATAAGTCATATGAGATATATAAAACCTACATTCCACGTCTTGAAAAAGACAGAGTCATCTTCACGCAAGTAAACAGGGAGAGCTCGAAGTGCAGCTGTGCGTCTGTTATTGATATCAAAGTGCTCCTGTAAAATAAGTATTAGAGGTGCAAAAGAACAGAGAAAAAATAGTGATAAAGGACAGGTGACAATGGGAAATACATTTAAAGTGACAGAATTCAAAGCTTGCAGTGTTTCCTTATGAAGTGAAACTTGTGACCATTAACCAATTAACATACTATGATTGTAATTAACAAATTTAAATTTACCAGAAGATCATAGGCATTAAATATGCTTCTCAATGCTTCTGCTATCTTGCCAGTGCGGGCAGCCTTCTGCCTGTAGACAGCCATGAGTCGAGGAGTATGTTTGTCCAGCTCTGCATAGAACCTGTTCTTCAAGTTGATATTCGTTATTCTATGAAATTCTGCAGAAATCTGCAAGCAAGCATAGAGACAAAACAATTCTTATATGGGCATATCACCATTTCATGAGTTTTCAAATGCCCTCTTAAATGGCCGAAGAGAGTTTTCTCTGAAAAAGGTTGCTTGCACCCACATAAAGGACATTTGTACACCAGCTGGACTCCTGGACATGCATGCATCTTTTCCTTCTCATTATGAAATCGTGATACATGAATTTTCAGTGCACTGAATGAAACAAATGTGCAAATGCATGAGTCATAGAGATAAGGTAAAGGGCTAAGCTTTGAAAAATGGCTATGTTGGAAGCCACAATGCCTAAGTAACTGTGCTCGGGTAAGTGACGAGTAATCACATAACTTGCATTTCCAATCCATCATTCAAATCCAAATCATGAAAATGACCAGAGACAAGAACACAATAAGTTATGCCAACCTCAGAAGTTTTATAATTTGCTTTTGGTCGTTAGCAATATATATTCACCGACAAATTTTAATTTTACTCAGTATGCTCTGGCCTTACAACCCGAACATAAATTAATATAACGTCAAAGATATACAAAAACGAGGTACATTTGGCATGATTACAACTAATTTAATTCCAAACCGGTAAAAGTAGGAGTGAACAAAATCATTGACCTTTTTTCCTGGAACTGAAAAGCTTCAAGACAAGTAACCGCGATAACCAACAGGGCCACAATGTCAGCAAATATAACAAGTCTACCCCTAAATCATGGTTAAATTTAGTTCACCCATAATACACAGCTAACAAAAATAACATTACAACATGTAAACTGTTCCTGATAATACAAATAATCTAGGTCTATTAGTAAGAATGTTTTGTAAAGTAATTACCAGATTATAACTGCTAAACCACCCGCAGCAACCATGGAAACGATGGCCAATATTATTTCCAGAGAAGCGTGTTGAGGCAATGACTCCTGCAGGACCGACCGTTAAAAAATGGCGGGTTTCCAAATTCAAATACGCGTGCACGTTTTCAAATGTAAATCCGCTGTTAATTATAGTACTTTATGTAAAACAATAAATAATCTGACACGGCAAGATAGTCTAAATGTTTCTCTCTTTCTATAGTACTATAGAGATTTTTTACCTATATGTTTTAAATTTAAATAAATTGCATTTGCAATTCAAGACCCTTCTTCTTCGCATTATTTTATTAAATAGAATGCCATAATGCAACCCGTGGATTAAAGACAATTATTCTCTGTTTTTAATAATAATAATAACAAGTCTGGTAATGAGATTACATCATTTCGAAGTTATAATTAAAATTTTTGAGTTGAATGACTTCAACTATTTTATTTGAGTTATTGGAGGTCAAAACACTTAAAAGTTTTGAGATGAATGAACTGTTAAACAATTTTAAGTACAATTAACTTATTTTTAAAGAGTTTATACTGTCAGGGAATACAGTGTACTTTCTTCACATCAGGCAGCTAAAGATTCGAGACAGATTTCACTATAGCAGAAAAATTGCATGTACTAAAAAATTACATACTCCAGGAGCAAGAAAGGGGAACAAATACCTGGATTAAACAAACTTGAAAAATTCAACTTAACCCCAAGTTAACAACAAAGGAAATTTTGAAGGAGTTGGAGGCATCAGGTACCAAAGTATGTACATCCACCATTAAGCTTGGCTAGTTTGCCATGGCCTAAAAGACTGTTGCTCAGCTGTTATGCCATAGCTTCAAAGACTATCACAAGGAGGTATCCTGTTCTCCAAAACATTTTGTAGGTGATCACCATTCTTTGGAGTAATGTTCTCTGGTCAGATGAAACTATTTGGCCATAATGATTAGTGCTATGTACAGAGGAAAGGAAGTTCAAGGCTTTTATTTTGTTTCATATGTTATGTTTTGGTAGTGATTTGCTGGGAAAATTGACTGGCACAGTTTACATACCTTCGATATCAGCCAGAAAGAACTTGCCACCAAAGTTTGATGGCTTAAAGACAACAAAATATTGTAGTAGCCATGACAAAGCCCCGACCTGTATTGTGTAGAAAAACTGAAAAGGTGTGTCTGACAAAACAGGCCCACGTGGATGACCGAGTTACAATAAGTATTGCGAGCAGTTTGTGGAAGGCTAGCCAAAACATTGATTTATGGAAATGATGAGCAATGCCACCAAATACTAACAAAGTATTTTTAAACATTTGACTTGCTAAAAATTTTATATAGGAAATTAGATCCCCTAAGTGAATTAACATAGGAATGTATGGTAATGCTTTGTGTGTAAAAAAGCGGGTTTGAATGTCTTTGGTCTTACATTTATGTGTATTTCTTTCTCATGCTGATTTTAATTTAAATATGGGTTTAAATCTGTTTCAAATAAAAGCCTCTGTAGGAAACTGAACGGTGCCTTTCATTTGTTTTTTGCTTTAGGTACCCAGGCAGGGAAAAAGCTCAGAAGCAGGACATTAAAGACAAACAGCAAAACCCTAAAAAGAGTAGTAGAGAGCGTAGCGGAAGCCGAGAAAACAGTCGAAGCAATAGCCGCAGTCAGGATAAGAGTAGCAGCTACTATGGCAAGCGCAGGAGCTCCAGTCGTGACAGGAGTTACCGAAGACGGAGCCGCAGTCGTAGTAGCGATCGCTCTCACAGATACAGGCATAGTAATAGTCACAGCCGTAGCCGCAGTAGAAGCAGGGAAAGGAGCAGTCGGAGTGGAAAAAAGAGAAGTCGCAGCCCAGAATACATGGATGAGCATCACAGAAGACGGATCGACAATAAAGAAAGCAGCAGCAAGAGACGAAGCAGAAGCCCTGATGGCCAAAACAACACATCAAAACATGCTGCCAACTCGCCATCCGCTGAGGCTGTAAATAATGAATTAGAAAAGAAAAGGAAAGAGTTATTAGAGCTCAATGAGTTAATAGCACGTAAAAAAGCGATAATGGCATTGGAACAAAGCACCAAAAGTCAGTTTAAAGAGGCACTTGAAATGGATAGCCAACATGGGATTGCTACATTTGATTATCAGCATAAAACCTATCTGGAAAACTCCTGGACCCCTGACGTGAAGCCAGTTAGATCCATTTTAAAGAAGCACTCTGAATCTCTCACCAGTTCCCAACATCAGGTCTGTTCTTTTCTGTAGTTATTTTTAAAATGGTACTTTACACTGTCTTATGGTTGTTTCTTTTTTTCCAAAGGAAAGGGAAAGAGGTGACCGTCCCGAAGAGTCAATGGGATACCCACAAACTAGCACTTCCAGTATATACATGTCTGCTGGCTCAGTCCCTGCATGGTTTAAACAGAGTTCTAGATCGGAGATTGAAGATCAGGAATTAGCAAGGAAAAAGAGACAGTTAGAAGAACTGAGTGAAAGTATTGCACGTAAAAGAGCCATTATAGCCATGGAACAAAAGGCTAAAGCCCTTAACGATGGTTCTGAAATCCATAAGAAATATGAATTTGCTGCATGCTCAGAAGACCTGGACCTAACAGTGCCAAACAGGAACACCTGGCAACTTGACATAAAACCTGATCTTCAGCCAAAGAAGTCCATTCTGAAGAAGCGGTCAGAATCTGTTACTGAACAGCCACAGGTTTGTCTCATTTCACTCATAATCTGTAGTCGGTGTAGATTAATGTTAGGACGACTGCAAGGTATTTTGTACACATTTGTAACTGTTGTACCTTTGTCTACCTGTTCTCACTTTTCTAGGTGAGAATGTTGCCATCACCAGGTGTTCCACACTGTTCACCAAAATGATTGCAGAACAGTTATATTACATTAAATGTAGTCTATAATTCTGGCTTATCAAACTATATTATTTTTATTTATTGTGCATATGCTAGATTTTGCATATAGAAATGCAACAATAATTTCCTATATTAATATATTTATTAGTTTTTTCATATACACTGATGGATAAATGCGTTAATAAAAGTGTTTTAATGACAGGAAAGATCCAGTAGTGTTGCTTTTACACCATGTAAGCAGTTGCACTCTGCATTGAAGGGGCTAGAAATCACTTTGCCTTTCTTCTTTTTCCCTACTAATCCTGGAGAAGGAAAATTGTACTGAAGTACATTACTGGATAATTTTTAATGCTCATTAGGGAAAGATGAATGAAAAGATTTCAAATAATGATTTAATTTTTCTTTGTTTTACAGAAGGATTTGACTTCAGCTGGTCAGTATGCTCTTTTTTCAATGTCTAAACAACTTAAAGATGATAGCTCAACTTTCCTCAATCCCTCTGAGCCTTCAGATGCTTCATTTAAAAAACCGTGTAATCCACCATCAGTGCCCTCTAATACTGTTGATTTTTTCAAGAAACTGATTGACGCCTCTACCAGTTCAAATACAAGCAATAACAAGGCAATTGGTCAGCAGTCATTTCAGTCAAGTTCTGGTTCATTTTATGACCAAAAAAGTACCAGAGAGTCCAAAGACCAAAGTTATTCAACCTCACCTTCCCAGATATCCCAGTTTTCTCACAAGGATTGTAACCAGGCTTCCACAAGTGAGGTTTCCTCAACCCAGGCTTCAGCTTCAATGCGTAAGAGTAATCTTGCAACACAAATGGAACGCTTCCTTGGTGCTTTAAATAAAGCAGATTCAAATTTGCTGTCTTCATTGTTGAGAGATGCTAGAAAAGATTCTGATCCACTGGAGAGTCGGAGGATCCCACAAGAGCAGAAAGAAAGAAAGGTGTCTTGTGGTGATGAATTGTATGATCCATTCAAAGAAACGGATTGCAATGAAGACACCTATCCCTTAATGGGCAACAGACAGAAAATGAATCCTATGTTGGGACATAAAGAAAGCATAATTGAAAGCTCCCAGGACGATCTGTTACCACATGAAAGAGCTGTGGTAGATGGTAGTGGCTTTTCCAAAATTGTTGGAATGAAATATGGCATTGAAGCTAAGCCTGAGAATCGGTTCCTTTATGGAGAGGCAACACCTACTAGTAGTCAGAGCAGACTTTCAGAAGAGCATGAAAAATTTATGGAGGTGTGTGATAAATTTAAACCGTCACAAGATCGTTACACTGATGAGCCATACTATGATGACTCGAAATATGTAGAGGACAGAGAGAGACACAAAAGACAAAAAACATCTAACAAGCGCAGAGTAGAAGGCAGCCTAAGCTCAGTGCAACGCAAATCAGAGGATTCCCACGAAGATGCGGACCAAAAAGCAAGCCACTATAAAACAATTCAGGATCTTCTGCAAACCATTGGTCTTAATTTAGACACGACCGATATAAGCAAGCTAGCTGATAGGACAAATGAGCGCCTGTATGGTAAGAAAGTCAAACCTCGGAGGTCTCACTCTTCTGATCACAAAGATGAACGATCAGTACGTAGGTATGATCGAAGAGATAGTAGTCATTCAACTGATTCTGAGGGTGGCCGTTCTGTATCCCCTGCCAAAACCTCTAAACGTGAGGTCTACATGAGCTATTTGGATTCTCTGAAGTATCGTCACGACGACGCCGCAGCTGGGGAACGGGACATTTTTAGCCTTAAAAGGACTATTAGGAACAGTCCAGAAGCCAAACAAATGACACCAGAGCCATATAAAATTGCTCCACCAGAAGTCTCGCATGAAGCCTTCTCAGCAGTTCAGTCTGCTACTTTGCAGTATACTCAAATATCCAGTGAATACTCCTCAGCTGCACACCATGTTAATGTCAAGCCAGATTCCCAGCACTATAGTTATGCTATGGAAGGAGAACAAAATCCCTATGGGTCAGTTTCTGTAAATCCTCTGCATTATGCTACTGGCTATCCGACAATACCCTCTCAATTACCACCTGGCTATGCGGATTATACAGCATCTGCCGGCCCTTCATTAATGATGCCACCAAGCCCTGCCCAGTTCTATCCAGCACACTCTACTTTTACCGCACCAGGAACTTATGGTCCTCCTCCAACAGCTCCTTATCCACCCACATCAGGCCAGTTTGGCTTTGCCATGCAGCCTAGCAGCTCTGGTTATACCACCCAGCAGGCTAAGACAAAACCCATTCCACAAAGCAGGTGTCTCAAAACAATACAAACAGTGCAAACAGTGCAGAATTCTGTTAGTGTAAAGCTTTCTGCGGCCAAGGAAGTATGTACTGTCATTACCATACAGACACAAAAAGAGCCTAATAATACTGAAGGTGAAACTGAATCCCAAAAGGCACCCATGATGGAAGATGACATCAAGGCTAAACAGAAAAAAAGGGTATGTTGGCGTTCTTCTCAGACCCACATGGAAAAGCTATTCTTACTATAAATTCTTTGTATTCATGTACCATTGGTTGAGTAGATTTGGGAGCATTCAGTTAAGGGAAGAGATGTTTTGTTACATGCTTAGTTCATGTAATGCTTGCATTCAGTGTTAGGCTCTTGAAATCGTTTTTAACGCTTTTGTTTGGAGCAGCTGGAGCAGTTTAATCAGAGAATGAGACTGAAGAAGGAACAGCAAATGGAAGCCCAGCGAACACGAGGACAAAACCAGAAATCAGCACCAGGTATCATAGCAGTATTTATAACGTTTATAGCAATGAGGCATATTTAACAATAACCCCACTGCCAGAGCCATGGCCAGAAAATGAACTGCAGTTATTAGACTAGTTTTAGCTATATGTTAAACACAGGGCCAATTGGGCCTTCACTTGGCTAATTCTGTTATAGCCAAGAAAGAATTATGTAGGTGATGCTTTAGATTTAAGTTATCACTCTTGGAAAGGATGATTCTGCTAGGGCTGTCAGAATTACTGGACATCCGGCAGTAGTTAGGTAAAATCAGTCAAACCAGTGATGAAGGTCTAAACAAGAAGATAGAGAATGTAGGAGTAGTGTGGATAAAATCCATCCATTTTCCATTTGAGACTTTTGAAGGGAGATGTCTCAAGTGGTTGAATGTTGGTAGGTTTGTATAGATATTTTGAGTGTAACCAGCAGATGAACTAATCAGATTTTGAATTTACTCAGACTGGATCAAGGTCACAGCAAGGTCACTAGTTTCAATAGCTTCCTTTCTGTTTAAAATATGTTTTAAGAGCGTTTAAGGCATGCAAAGTAGTAACACATAAACTGGCTACACGAGCGTGTGGGCAACATGTACATCGTTAAATTGATTCATTCTACATACAGTGCACTGTTAATTGTTAAATCTGCTTTTGTTAACTGGGGGTTTGCCTAATTTTGGCTCTTCAGACCCCTTCAGTTTTTGCACTCTATTTAATTTTCTTACTTTCTAGCCCACATAAAAAAAAATGCAATGACAATGCAAAAACATTTCTGTACATTTATTAAAAACCAAAAACTCTTATTTAGATGAGTGTTAAGACGCTTTATTCAGTACATTGTAGAACAACCACATTTGGCAGCAATTACGCTTTCAATATTTTCTGAGCATTGCACACATTGATTTGGGTTGGTCTTTTCCATTACTTGCTGGCAAAACCTTTCAAGCTCAGTCGTGTTGGATTGTTAGCCTCTGAGCTGCCACCTTTTAGTCTCTCCATAGATCAAACTCCAATGTTCAATCTCTGCCCCTCAAGAACATTCAGAGACTATCCCAAAGCTACTCCAGGCAATGATAATCTTGGTATTCTTGGTAATTCTGACCAGTGCCTGCTGCTAGGAAGCACCCATAGCATGATGCTGGATGGTGTTACTGAACTTAATGAGTATTTCCTGGGTTTCAACTCCGTATTTGCTTCTGTATTGAGTTAGTGCGTGGAGTATTTTTGAGATTCTAGCAACTTCTCATATCTCTGCAAAGGAATTCTGAAGCTCTTATTGTGGTCTTTTGGTTCCTAGACTGGTTACTGCGACAAGCTCTAGGAAGAAACATGGTTGTTCAAAATGTATTTCATTTCACATTGATGGAGTCTATTGTGCCCCTGGGATCATTTTAAAGATTCAGAAACAGTACCTTTGTCCAGGTCTTTCTCAACACATTTTGATCTCTACAAATTTGCAAACAGTTTTTTGGACTTCATGGCTTGAATTGCATTGGGACCTTCTATACATAGGGATGTGCCTTTCTAAATCGTGTCTAATCAGTTGAATTTGCCAAAGGTGAAATAATGTTCTACAAAACTTCTAGAGACTTCTCAATATAATTATAGCAATGCCTCAACTTTGGAGTGCCTTAAACTATTATCTGAATACTTATCAGTATTCAATATACTTTGATTGGGTAGGAAAAATAGTTTTTGATTTTGAATACATGTGCAAGAATCTCTAAAAGCATGTCTTTGCTTTGTCATTGTGTATTATTGTGTGTAAGTTAATGGATTAATATGTCAATTTAAATTAAAATGTATAACAAATGTGCAAAAACTAAATACTTTCTGAATCTCTCTCTCTCTCATTTCAATTTGGATGGGTAGATGGATAGATAGGTAGATGGTTAGGTTGGTTAATTGATTGATCGACCGATCAATTGATTGATTTTCAGCTAAGTGAACTGGAAAGTTTACCCAGCCCAAAGAATAACCTGGAATAATATTTCCATGTTATCGGCCACCTCACACGAGGCACAAATATGATGGTGGCCAGATAACCTAGAAGTATCCTTGAAGCTGAAGCCTCTACAGTGTGGTAGACATCACCACCTTAGTCTATAGGTGGGCTGGATGGACTCGTCCTGCTTGTGTAAGCTTGAACTAATCCACATATACTGTGGTTGAGAGCGCTAGGTTTAACTAACTCTTACTGTTACAATAAGTTACTTATTATAAGAACCAGACAGACATCCTTCCTTTTACACACTTTTTGCACTCTTGACTTGACTTGACTTGACTTTACTTTCTTTACCCATTATTCTAAAATCTATTAGTGTTTCCTACAGAAAGTAACATTTAGTTGCTGCTGTACTATGCTTGTCACCTCGGAAGCCACGGTATTTGTCTTCTGGTAGCAGCAATCTAGCCAGCTAACTGTGATGGGTGATGTTTGTTTACCTTGTCAAATGCTAAGATTTCTATACGTTGATGAATCTCAAGTAAATACTAATATAAATCACATAACGCATTTAAAAAAGTTCTTCTTAGTTTACTGTAGGAAAGTACTGAGTAAGAATTCCATTTTGAGGGGGGGGTTTTTGGATTTTCCTGGTCAGGGTTTGAAATGTTACCCTGTGTATGCACAATTCCATACACATGATCTACTGAAGACAAAAGCTGTTATGTTTAGGTAGTTACTCTGCTAGTGTTATACCCTAGATTATTTTCAACTCCTGATCCAGCTGTCTTGTTTTTAAAGGTAACGGAGTTGAACAAGACCTCCGGTATGTCAGGAGTAGGGAAAAAAGGGAAGTGAGCCTTAAAAATGAGTTGAGAATCCTCTTAAGTATTGTCACCTTATTTTTTTAGATGGGATCTATGCCATGGTTTAGAGTGTTAGAAGAATATCAGATCTTATAGTGCCCCTACATCCACTGAATTAGATAGAATAAGTATTTATGGGCACACTTTGATCACCATGACAAGTAAACAGCAGGGATGTTGGTCTAATAGACCACCAGGAAGCACCAGCCATGCCTTCAGAGAAGAGGATGCTCAGAAATATCCTGCATGGCAATATTTGCGTTTCTTTGAGCTTTTCAACTCTGAGGAGTGTGTGCAAGTGTGTGCATGCTTGTGGTGATTTCTTGGTGTGAGCCCACTTGCCCCTTCACCTGTGTCACTGTACCTGCCTGGATATTATTGCAATAGTAGCTGACCTCAGATGGTTTCAGTTCCACATCTGCCTTAATAGTAAGGTAAAGCATCACCTCAAATTTAAATACTGCAAGCTTTGCACTGCAAACTGTGAGATTCTGACTGAACAGCAGCTTTTGCAATATAGAATGCACAGTGATCTGGGCTTTTCCTAAGCTTGGTTAACAATTTAATACTTCATTCTGAAAACATCAGAGTACAGTGATAAGTGCAGTTACATTTAGCTAGTAGAATTTAAGTTAGTGCTACTTATGCAAAATTGTGGGTAAATAGTCAGGCAATTAGAAAAACATTTATTGATCAGTTTAATCAAGTAGGATAGCTGGCACTAGCTTGAACAGCTCATGCTGTGTTCTGTTCGCACAGAGCAAAGCAACTGGAGACCTTTTATTTATTTTCAATGAGAGCTGGTGACTTCTGGTGACACAAGTGTCTGCGACCGTTGACGTCCAGGTGTGGGAGTGTCCAGGTGTGGGAGTGTCCAGGTGTGGGAGTGTCCAGGTGTGGGAGTGTCCAGGTGTGGGAGTGTCCAGGTGTGGGAGTGTCCAGCGACACAACAAAGTTGAGAAAAGTTCATGCAAATACGGAGCGACTTGATGCAGCGACTACAAGTTGGTCAGAAGACAGTAGGACACACGTGATCCATGGAAAGAGAACAAAATGCTTCTCCTTCATCTCATATATGATGCATATATGCACTGTTAAAATTTATAACTCTAACCTTCCGGAATGTTTTATTTTGGCAGCAAGAATTCTCATTTGAAGAGAGAAAATCACTGCATATGTGAACAAAGCATCAGTCTGTTTTTGGTCTGATCTACTGTCAAAACACAAAGTCCAACTCGTGTCTGAATAAAACTGCTCAAAGTAATTGTGTCTATTAAATGTGTGGTGCTTTGTTAAAGTCAGGAACACTAGTTCTTATGTGCAAAATGCTTACTGTAGAAACCTTTGATGGTGTAAAGTTGAAAATAATAGGAGTATTACATATGTCCATTTCTGTGATCGGTGATTTTTTTTTTATTCATTCATTGTTCACCTTGCTTTTAAGTGGATTTTTTTTTAAAATATTAACCACTGTTTTAGACAGACAGAACCCACTCCTCTTGTTCAAGCAGACTGACCTATACTTTTACATTTTCACAGGAAAAGTTATCCGAACAGAAGTAAAGAATGTCTGGATATGTGGCCACTCCCTTGTGTTCTGGGCTGAGAAGAGGGCCACATCTCCTGAAATAGGTATGCAGCTTGGTATGGACCCCAATACTGTACGCATCTGGTGGAAGGGTGTGCAGGGCATGACATGGCAACAGCTTCTGCCCCAGCTACTCCAACTAAAGGACAACTGGCCCAAACCTGACGTGATCCTTATTCATCTGGGTGGAAATGATCTTGGCACGATGACCCCAGAGACCTTTGTATTAGCAGTGAAGAAAGACCTGATTTCACTGAAGAGCATTTTTCCTGAATGCCGTCTCGTTTGGTCAGACATCCTGCCACGCAAATCCTGGAGACACTCAAATGACAGCACGGCAGTGAACAACATGCGACAGGCGATCAACAAAACAATACGCGGTATTATGGCAGAGCTTGGGGGTTCTTCATTGACACATGACAACATTTTGCCAAAACTGGATACTGGCCTCTACAGACCAGATGGAGTTCACCTGTCTGGTAAAGGGATCGACACTTTTAACTTAAACATGCAAGACTTTCTTGAGAAGTGGGAAAGTGAGATAAGTGAGCCAGAGACTTCTGAAAGCTAAAACGATTTTTATCCTAATCTTTCAGTATCTCTTTTGTACTGTGAAACTCATTCTTGGAATTCATTCTTATACTTCTTTCAGTGTTACAGTTGGATATCAGCCCTATGCTTATCTTATCTGAATGCAAGTGCATGTTTTATTAAATGAACTTAACACTAAATGAGTGTTAAAACTTCTGTTGTCTGTTAATATTTAGTAATTTCTGTAATTATATGTAGATTTAGTTTTTTATTATGGTTGTTAAAAAATGAGAACAAAAAAATAAAAGACAATACTCGACTCGATGCCGTCTCTTTATTTAATGCACTGAGTTTCCTTCTTTCTATCTGTCTGTCTGTCTATCTAGCTTTCTTTCTTTTTAAACAAAACAAAAACAAATCCAAAACCTTTTAAATAAGCTAATTGTGCCTTTGTTAACTCTTTTGGTCACATTTTGTGCATATACATACATACATACATACACAATAAGTTTTGCTTGTTGTACTGTAAGTGCAAAATTCTGTTTCCTAACAATGTATTTATGTACATCTGTTCAACATATGTTGTGTGTGCTATGCTTTTATGCCTTCTGCAATAAAATGATATAATAGCCAGAAATGTCAATGGATAGTCTTTATTTAAAAAAAAACCCCAAAAAACCTTTCCCATTACAAACATCAGTTTGATGTCCATACAGTGGTTGCTTTTCTTTTTTCCAGGATGTTAGGGAACTCCTTTAGTTTACTGTGTTTTTGGGATAGATTTAGAAGTATACTTCGATCACCTGCTGGACTGCATGTACCCATGGACCTGAAGGAGAGGAAGGAATAAATCCTTTGGAATAAACTGTGAAGCCCGCTTGTTTTTGTACATGGATACAATAACAACCAGTGGGATTTTACTGAATTATTTTTAATTGTCTAAGCATAATGTTTGTGTATAGTTGTGTATGTGTATGAATTTCTCTAGAAAATAGCATACTATGTCTAGTATTCTTTGTTTTGGCGAGACCCTAAATGCTTTGTGCAGCTTATATATAATGGTTTCTGTAAAGTCAAATATTTGAATTGCACAATTATTAAAAATATTAAACATGGATCAGGATGTGACTGTAAGCGGTGTTCTTTATTGTGCAGCAGAATTTCTGGGAGGTGTAAATAAATTGTCTATTGTTAATATTGGTTGTGTTGCATTCATGAAAGAAAAAAAGCCATATTATGCAATGTTTCATAGCTGGTAGTTTTACTACACAGGTAAGACTTCTGAGTGACCTGCATATATCATTAATTTATATTTATTACTATTATAAAGTTCTTTTATTATAAATGTCTCTGAGAGCTACCAACCAAATTTTGTTGCATCGCTACAATGACAATAAAGACTCTATCTTTTGGTTATTAAGCTTTATAGACTGCTCACTTTAATTAAACAGGTTTCAAGTGTTATTCATTGGTTTTTAATAATTAAAACTTAAAATATTTTCTAAGTGTGCCAAGTTCACAAGTTAAAAAAAAAAAAAAAGCATTTTAATAATGTACTAAATATCTGGCTATAGAGTACATTTACATTTCTGGCATTTGGCATAATCCAGAGCGACATCTCATTTTAGACAACTGAGCAATCGAGGGTTAAGGGCCTTGCTCAGGGGCCCAACAGTGACAGCTTGGTGGACCTGGGATTCAATGTCACAACCTTCTGATCAGCAGTCCAACACCTTAAACACTTAGATACCACATGATTAGCTGCCAGTCTGCCAATCTATTAAAAACTATTATATTGTTTCTTCTAAATCATAAACCCATCATTGTGTGCACTCAGAAACTGCATCCCCTGCACACAACCCAGTAAACAATAATAAAGAACAAATAAGAAGAATATGATTGGCAGAGACCGGCTGTACGTCATTTCCTGTTTAGATAGACGAATGGCGGTGCAGGAAGTAGTTTTAACACGGTTTGGTTACGAGCGCTGATGTATGTACCTACTGAGTTTGAGTAGTGATTTCAATTCGGATTGCTTTGTGTAATTCGCTTTGGGTAGGCAAATAAAGGCCACTGGATCCGAAACGGCTGTCTGCTGGAACGGGCGGCTGGCGCCATGTACCGAGGTCCTAGGCCGCACCGAGGAGCGTATCCTCCTGCAGCGTCTCGGGGTTTTGCTCCCCGCGGCCCGCCTCCTGCGAGTTCTTTCCCCAGCGCTCCGTACCGGAATGAGCACGCGCGAGACAGCATCGGCTATCAGCATGGCTACCGACGGCACCCGGAGCATCCGAGGAGGCGCTACTCATCACCGGGCAGAGGGTCGGCTGAAGACTACAGAGGCGATGGGCCTCCCCCTAGAGACTACGGCCATGTAGGCTGACTTGATTACTACACTCTGCTTGGCCGTTAAGTAGCACTGGGTTACCTGCGTGATGACGCAATGTTTATACTAATTCTGCGTCCCAGACTGTATTCTAGGGAATAAAATGGTGTCACATGAGTGACATACTCTGGTTAGGTACAACTTAGTATGTTAGTATGTGCTTTTTTTTCTTAGATCACATCACTGGTCCTGTTGTACCCTCTTCACTGGACATTTTGTGAAGGGAAGAGGTTACAACAGGACCAGCAGTGTGTACTGTTGTACTTCTCCTTACAGAAACAAATTCCTCTCCTATTTACAGCTTTATGATCACATTTACAGATTATTTTGTATTTATTTGCATTCTTACTTTCCTACAGAGATATACCCCTTCACCCCCACGTGCTGGTCTCCCTACTGACCATAGTCTTGTTATAACTGTGGGCAACGAGTTGACCGGTTTATCCCAGAGCAAAGGAGCAGATATGCCCTATGCCAGGTAAAGTCTATTTTTTTTCTATAGAAAAAAAAGCTAGAATTTGGTTTGCAGCACACCGGGATCGCTTTTAGATAAAGACGCTTAAAGCAGGAAAACGCATGCATAGTTAAATTTATAGTCCGTCACCCTTTCTCCGCAAGTTGTTTTCAGACACTGTGAAAGAGAGTGGCAAAAGGGAATGGGGGTTGGGGTTTGAACTTGTGATCTCATGATTATGGGGCCAAAGCTTTTCTGTTGCTCAAAGAGAGAGCCTAAACCTGTGGTCTTTAATTCTAGTTGATTAAATACTGCCTGAATACATAAATTCATCACTGTGCCGTGAGAATGAAAAAAAAAAGTCTTTAATTTTGTTAGCAAATAGCATTGACACCTTTTGAAAGTACAACTGCCCAATGGACCATATCTGATAGCTCAAACTTTTCTCATAACCCCTTGCAAAACATGTAAAGCACCACCGGCTTGTTACTGAATGACCTTAAACAACTGACTGAACAGCTGGATTGTGTGGTGGTGTTTTTTTTTTATATCCCCTCACAGAGATTATTCTCCACGCCGGTCAAGCTATGAGGGCGGCCACGATGAACGGGGTTCAAGAAGGCACAGTCAGAGCCATTGTAGGAACAGGGGCTGGAGCCGCAGTCCAGACAGAATTCACAGCAGAAGTCGGCCTCGCAGCAGGAGCCGTAGTCGTGCAGTTAGCCGCAGCAGGGCGCAGAGCCGAGGACGTAGCAGACCACGGAGCAGGAGTAGAAGTAGGTCCCGGAGCAGGGGAAGGAGTAGAGCAAGGAGCAGGGCACGGAGCAAGAGTAGACCACACAGCAGAAGCAGAACCCGGAGCAGGGGAAGGAGCCGGGGCCGGAGCAGGGGTAAGAGCCGTGGCCGGAGCAGAGGTCGGAGCCGGAGCTGCAGTGGCAGTAGCAGTAGTAGCCGTAGCAGGAACAGCAGAGACAATAAGAGACATAACGATGAGTTTAGTGAGCTTGAGAGGGCCCGTCGGCGTAAAGAACTGGAGGACATGCTGTCGATGCCCACTAAATCCATCTTAAAAAAGAGAGTTGACTCCTCTGAAACAGATTCTCCCATGATTGGACAGGTCAGTATAATTTGATACTAAATTTTACTGAATCATTTAACGGATACAAGATGTACACATTTTTTCATTTGTCATAGGTAGCTGTCTATTTTTAGATCATTCTTTGTATAATATCTAATTAAACTGTTATCCAATGGTTTTAGAATACTGACTCTCCACAAGGGAATTCAGGCAGTAGTCTTTCAAAGGATGCGGAACAGTTACTATGTGCAGTGACTAAAAACATGGACCCAGACTTGCTGGCATCAGCGTTGGCTCAAAATTCTAATGCCAGTGCATTTGAAGAGCTCATAAGCAAATTACAGCCGACCAAAGAGAGTGGGCATGGGTTCCATCTCCCTCATGAAAGTAGCAGCCAGGAGCATTCAGACCTCACTCAGCTACTCAGTGTGATGGCAGAGGCAGTAGTCCAACCACCAGATAAAAAGAAAAGCTTTGTAGATATTGAAGATGAAGAGAAGTTCTTGTATGGGGATGAAGAAGAGGAAGACAAATTCCCAGCAAAAGAAATGCCTAAATCTGGACAATGTAGCTTAATGGATGTCTATGGGAAAACTGGACCTGATGTGCTGTATCATGAGCCAAAGACTTCAGTAGTACATGATCTACACAGGAAAGATTATGGACATTCGTACAGTCATGGGCATCCTGAAGAAGATGCAAGTCAGATAACTAAACAAAGCAAATATCGGGATAAACACTATTCTTCAGCCTCAGAAGGGCAGCGTCTTGATGGTGAACCTCAGAGTAACCCACCAGTATCTGGGTCTCATGATGCTCAAGTTAGAGCAGAAGTTGAGGAATATGAGAAGATACAAGACCTCCTTAAAACTATTGGTCTTGACCTGGGGGTAGCTGAGATCAGCAAGATGGCTGCGAGGACGCAAGAGCGCCTCCAAGGTAAGAATCCTGCGAAGTCGACTGTCAAAAAACACCAGTCTGACCGCAGACACAAGAGCTACAGCAGGAGTTCCAGTAGTAATAGCCGGGGTAGGAGTAGCAGCAGGGGAAGCAGTTGCAGCAGGAGAAGCAGTCGCAGTCGGAGCAGCAGTTATGAGCGCACCTCAAGTCGTGACCGGAAGAAATCTGTTCCTCTTGAAAGATGTTCATCGCGATCAGGCAGCCAGAACCAGAGGGAGCTTCGGCCTGGCACTAAAGCTGAAGAGAACCCGTGGCCAATTGCAGGACCCCCTCCTCCTGAAGTTGTGAATCCTCAAACAAATAATTTCCCCACTCACTCTGCCCATCAGATGCCTCCCTATTCGCAGCCACACACACGTGGAGTTATGCCTCCCAACTACCCTCCACCTGGCTATGATCCTTATGGGAACTACATGCCGTATATGCCCCAAGGCTGGCCCATGTACCCACCCCCTACTATGCCAATGCCTCCTCAAACTCCCATGGATGGCTACAGTTCCCCTGCCGTAGATCGGCGCTTCTTGAAAGTAATCAATACGGGAGCAAATGAAGCTCAAGAGATGGATAAAAAAGGTGAACAGCTTTGTGGTTATTTCCTTTTCAGTAGTTAAGATTTAGTTTGCATTTTTTATTATTTTTTATTATATTATTTTTGTTTCTTCCCATAGGCTCAAAGGTGGACCCAGTACAGAGCATGACGATTGCATGCAGTGGAAACCAGAGGAGGGTAATTGAAGAAAAGAATAATGCCAAACAAAAGCAAAAGGTAATTAGACAAATTATTTGTGAAGGTTTTCCAGACTCAGAAATATGTTAGGCTAGCATGAATTCAGCCTCAAGACTTCACCCACACTTGGAGGGCTTTTAAGCGTGAAAATACCTGTTCAAGGTCGTACCACAGCATCTCAAAACGGTTCGATTCAGGACTTTGTTTCTAAAACATTTATTTTGTTTCTTTGGCTCCATTCAGAGGTGGACTAGCTCTTACCTTCTAAATTGTTGTGTTGCTGCATAACCCAGATGTGCTTGAGCATCAGATTGCAGATTGATGACTGGATATTCTGCTTTAGTAGTTTCTGGTAGAGAGCAAACTTCATGGTATTATAAGTGAAACAGAACAGCATTTCAACATCATCACACTTACAGCACTATGTTTGAATGGAAGATTAACTTTATACCACATGTAACAGAAGAAAAGTTCCACTTTCAACTTAACAGTCTAGCAAGATGCGAGACAAGTCTATTTGGTTATCTGTGCTCTTCCTAGTCTCTCTGTAATGGTAGAATTGTGAATTTTGACCATATCTGGGGCAAGCAAGGCCTGCAGTTTCCTAGCTGTTTCTAGCTGAGTTGTCGATGTGCTCTTAGAGGATTTGGGGAGGCTGAGCTCTTTTTGGGTAAATTCACCATTAGTTTTTCTTTTGCCGATAATGGCTCTCACTGTGGTTTGCTGGAGTTCAAGAGTCTTAGAAATAACAACAGGCCAGTAATCATGCCTGGGGGTTTCTGGTCTATTTGATCCCAGTTAATTTTGCTGATTAGTTGTTTAAGTAATGGGGTAATAGATACTTTTTCACACAAGGCCTTTTTTAACTTCAGTAAATGAACAGCTGCATTTCTGAAACAACTTACTGAGACTATTTAAAATATGCAAACTGAAACTACCTTTACATATATGAAGGAAGTTTCAGTTTTTTCAGGATATTAGTGCTTGCAGTGTAATGTTATTGTGCACTCTACTGTGGAATTTAAAGCCTTGCTCATGGTGATCAACTTGTTAGAGTGAAAATTAAATATATGTCTGCCACTCATCGAAATACCTTCACGTGCATACGCATACAATGTATGTACACAGAGTGACTTAATATTTGTTGTAATAGCTGCACTTAGTCAGCCCCATTCTGTGCTCTTAAGTGGTAAATAGAGTTCTAGCAAGACAAACAGTTTCTTTTTGTTATTTGTTTATTAATTAATTTGACTTCTGTCGTTTGAGGTGTATACAATTGATGGCAGTTTTCTTCAAAAGTGCTTTAGATTAGTTCTTGGCTGATAAAACTATTAAATGCATTTAGAGTATTGGTTATTCCTCAGGACAAGGCCTAAATACTACTATATCATGGCTAGGTTACTGAAGAGCTTGAAAAGCTGAAGAAGGACAGAGAATCCCGAATGAAGAAAAAAGATAGTCTAATGAAAGAGTTGGAGACACTGCGAAAGCAGCAAGGTATTTCCCTGCATATGCTGATCCACATTAACTAAAATAATATGATGCTTGGGATTCTTTAATGATGCTTGTTCATTAATTGCCATTTTATTGTTGTGTACTGTAGGGGAGCTCCTAAGGAAAAAGCGAAGAGAGAAAGATGGTCACAAGGATCCCATCCTTATGGAGCTTGGTCGTCTTCAAGAGGATGTGATGGCCCAGATATCCAGTCTGCGCACTGAACATGAGGCAGCAGAGAAGAAGCATGAGGAATTAGTGAAGGTGGCAACCATCCTGGGGCTGGATCACAAAAACCTTAGGAGCTCTGCGGATCATGAGCACGGACCTTCTCGTAGCAAGTCTAAAGAGTCCAGAAGTCCAGAGAAATCTAAATCTGCCTCCATCACGTCCAACACTCAGGTAGATTTACTTTTGCTGCTAGTGGGTAAGCCCAGAAAGGAAGGGAACTGGTAAAACCTATCCTCTCTATACAATGGTTTATTTACGCCAGGTCCGTCACGTCTCATCTGCAAAGGGCCAGTCTGGGTGCAGGTGTTTATTCTAATCAAGCAGGAGCCATATCTGATTCCTGTTTAATCAGTTGATCACACTCAGGTTTGAATGTTGCTTGGTTGGAATGAAAACCTGCACACACACCTGCCCCTTCTGGGTAACATTGGACACCCTGTATTTAACAACATTTTGATTTTTTTTATTTGTGAGTGCTAGTCAAAGTCAATAAGGAGCATTTTATTTTTCTTCTTTTGGTTTCTGAAACTGCTTGTTTATTGGGCAACTACATATAAAAATTTTAGAGCCTGGACCCAAAATCTGCTCATCTCTGATGTCTGAGCTGATGATTTCTCCAACCCTGATTTAGTTGGAGTGCACAATACACTGTGTGCACAATTATTAGGCAAGTTGTATTTTTGAGGATTCATTTCATTATTGAACAACTACAGTGGTCTTGGCTAATCCAAAATGTTAAACCTCAAACCCGAATATTTTAGGAAGTAAAAGTGAGGTTTTGGCATTCTTAGAAGAATATCTACTTGTGTCCAATTATTATGCAACTATTAGTGTGCAGAATTATTATGCAACTGAAAAACAACAAACTTATCATCTCACTTGTTGCAAGTTCAAAAAATAAAAAAAAAATAAAAAAAATCAGTGATCAGTATAGCTGCCCATCTTTTCAGTAACACTTATAAGCCTTCCATTCATGGAGTCTGTCAGTTTCTTGATCTGTTCAAGATCAACTTTTTGTTCAGCAGTAACCACAGCTTCCCAGACACTGTTCAGAGAGATGTACTGTTTTCCTTCACTGTAAATCTCCAGTTTAAGAAGAGCCCACAAGTTCTCAGTAGGGTTTAGGAGCAGGTGAGGAAGAGGGCCATGTCATTATTCTTTCATCTTTAAGGCCTTTACTGGCTAGCCACGCAGCGGAGAACTTTGATGCATGTGATGGAGCATTGTCCTGCATAAATATCATGGTCTTCTTGAAAGATGCAGACATTTTCCTGAACCACTGCTTGAAGAAAGTGTCTTCTAAAAGATCCAATTAGCACATCTTTAATAATACCAGCCCGTACCAGTAAACCACCTCCACCTTTCTGGCGTCTGAGTCGAAGTGGAGCTCTGTGGCCTTTACTGATCCAGCAATGGGCCCATCCATCTGGTCCATCAAGAGTCACTCTCATCTCATCAGTCCAGAAAACCTTTGAAAAATCTGTCATCAGATATTTCTTGGCCTAGTCTTGACGTTTCAGCTTATGTGTCTTAATCATCGTTGGTCGGGTTTCAGCCTTCCTTACCTTGGCCATGTCTCTGAGCACTGAACACCTTGTACCTCTGGGCACTCCAGGCAGGTTGCAGTTCTGGAATATGACAGCACTGGAGGATAATGGGTTCCTGGCAGCTTTACGTTTGATTCTTCTCAAGTCTTTAGCAGTTAATTTGCATCTTTTTTTCTGCTGCATCTTTCTGAATTTTTATTCTTTTCATAGTCAGTTATATCTCTTTTTTGCCCAATTGTGCCTAATAATTATGCAAATACACATAACCTAATATCTTTAAACCCAAAAGAATTTAAGTTTGTACAGCTTGGAGTTGGACAATATGCATAAAAAGATGATTTTGTTATAATACTCACATGCCTAATTGTGCACACAGTGTAGAATAATTCTTTAAATGTTTCAGTTGAGCCTATTTTCAAATTCATATTATTTTGAGTTGAGTAAATTTTACAATCCATATTCAGTTCTTTTTTTTTTTTTTCCTAGCATTCTTACAGACAGCTACCAAGTTGTGCTAATGTTTTTTGTTTATATCAAGTAGCTGAAGCATGGGCTTATTTGCCAAATTGTATAAGTTGTTCATTACACTTTAGCAAGAATGATCAGCTTTACAATAAGAGTCCTTCAAAAGAAATTGAAAATACAATTGCGTGGTCTAAACATTTTGGCGTGCAAAAACATGGTTCTACGTTATTACAATCTTAGAGTATTTATAGACAGTTTAAGACAATAGTGTATTTCTGAATATGACAGAATAGATAGAATATAACAGAATATGACCAAACATCGACTTGGCTGTTGAAAATGTCAGATTTTTTTGCCATGCATTCATTGTTAAATTCAACAGAACACATACAACAGAAGGAGTATAATTGATATTTTTTATATAATAATAATAATAATAATTATTATTATTATTATTATTAATCATTTTTAATGAATTAAAAAAAATAGACTTTCAGTCTATATTTCAGTATACTGAATATTGAATTTGATTTGTCAGTTTATTCATTTATTTATTTATTAAATCCTTTATAGGGAGTTGAGGTTTTTGCTCTTTAGGATTTTTGCTCTTTTATCCCCAAGAACAAATATTGGCACTTTGTCCTAATTTTTTGTATATACCTGTAAATGTATATTTATTTTATTTATTTAATGCTGATTGACTTAATGCTGATACCTACATGGTTATACGTGCAACAGCAATAATTGTTAATGATTAAGGATACATTTATGTCTTAGTGAGGATGAACAATATTGGGTAAACATTTTTCTCTGTGTTGTTCATCCCCATTGTGATTATTCTGAGATAGAGGTGTGCATGAGGCTGTTTTTTTTTTTGTTTGTTTTTTTTTTTTTTTTCCTCTCCTCCCCTTCCATTTATAATCCTTTTCTGCTCCCTAAGGGACTCTGACCAATCTGCTCCTATTAGTGTTTGTACACTAAAATACCTACAATAGTTGTAGGGTGTTTTTCTTTTTAAAAATATAAAGAAATTACTAATTTAACCAACCGTGTCCTTAACCAGGATAAGGCAGTATCAGGAGGTGAGTGAGTGAAGGTAGTAAGAGTGTCACACACTGTTGTTTACCAGTATGCTTGTTAAACCCAGTGCACACCTCCTACTTGCAAATGAAATTCAGCCTCACCCAAACATTTCAGGGATGGTTTCTTGTGAATCAGGGAAACTTTAAACCTTGGTTCGAACTTGAAACCTTGAAAGCAATAAATTAGAGATGTCGAGAGAGCTTCTGCATTTCTTGTAGTACACCAGCCATTTCCTGATCTGTCTTTTTTCGACATACACCACTGCGTGATGCCGTTTTCACACATGCATACTCATGATCTCTGCCTTGCATGTGTGGAAACAGTTACAGCAGGGGCTGGTTTGCTATGATAACATAATTGTCAGTGACGTTTTCTTTATTTACTGTCAAGAATTCTTTTGAATATAAGAATATCACACTCTTTTTGGAGTTAAACTGTTGCACATATATTGCCTTATTTATAGATTGTTCTGTTTGATAACATTTTAAAAAGAAAATATATTTGCAATAAATAAATTACATTTAGCCACAAATGGCAGTGTTTATTGGAAGAAAATCCGTAAATCTGTAACGATCGCTCATCGCGTCAAGATCTCAACAACACTGAATGCTCCGACGGAGCTGTGCTTTATCAGCATCTTTGTTTTTCCACATACTGGAATAATTCTGTCAGGGAATTCCTGCATTAGTTTAGAAGTTTGCTATTTGTCTGTGTCCTGGATTATTGATCTACATACAGACTTAGTTGTTAGAGCTTTAAAACTAGAGCAGTGGTTCCTCTCAGCCGGAGCACAGATGGCCTAAAATACAAAGGTAAGATTACTTTGTCAAACTTCAATAATAGGGAATCAAGGTTTATTTATTTATGTATTTATTTTACAAATCCTGCTGCTGCTTTTTTTCCCTTTCAATTGGGTTTCTGGGTATCTTACTAACTTGTAATTTCCTTCCTAAACTAGGGTACCAAGTCATCAGCACCAGAATCCAGCACCAAATCGGATTCATTAGCTGAGATATTTGAGTACTATGATGCAGGAAACCACTGGTGCAAAAACTGCAACATTACTAGCGGTTCCATGTTTGATTTTTTTACACACTTGCACAGCAAAATGCACAGAAAGGTAAATGCCCTTTAAATTTCCCTGTTTTATTACAAGGATACTTGCCTTTGTTCGTATTTAATTATATGCAGGCCTTTTGTTGTTATTCTGCTGTACTTGTTAACTCATCTATTTTGTCTTTTGTTTAAAGACTATAGATCCCTACATCAGACCTTGGGCAACAAATTTTGAGCATGAGAAGAAGCACCCTACAGGCGAACTCATTTCTAAACCAGCAAAAGGTAGACGTTTTACCATCATATCCAGAAATGGTGAAAATGGATAACCTTGGGTATAATTTTAGTGGTCTAGATGTGAGGGTAGGATTAATGTGACATGTCACCTCACTTTGTTTCTCTCCTCTAGGTTCTGAATTTGTGTTACCTGTGAGGGGATTTTTCTGCCAGTTGTGTAAAGAGTTTTTCGGAGATCCTATTTGTGCAGAGGCCCATGTTACATGCCATGCGCACAATGAAAAGTATAAGGTATTTATTTATTTATTTTATTTTATGAGTTTAACATTTCGATTCGGCAGCAGCGAAGACACTATGCACTGTTCTAGAGGGGATCAGTACAATCAAGTAAAAATAAACTTCAAATCAGTGTTATTATAATATAGTATAGTATGTAATATATGCTGCATGGTGTACTATAGTGTTTTATGAAAAAATCTAACACAAAGCTTATTACATCAATTCATCCTGAGTATTTCTGAAAATGTCAAACTATCAATTATTAAAAAAATAGTAACTAACCCACTTCATAAGCACTTGCGTTAATAAAACAAACTAAATTAGTTCTTTTTTAAAGCATAATCACAAATAAACTGGAGTCTGGATACCAGAATATATTTTCTCACTGTAATAGTTTGGCTTTAGGCTTTTGGTTCCTTTAGGCTATACAGAAGGCTTAGTACAAGTACAACACTGTTTTGAGCATCTAAACGCCAAATTGTATTCCAGAAAGTTTAGATCAAACATATTGGAACATATAATGTTTGCAGAAATACAATTTTCACTGTTGGCCATAAAGTGTGTTTATTTGTTAGAATTGTTTGGTATTTGTTGGAATGTTGATTGCGTTATTATTGGCTTATTTCCACAATAGAAACAAATGTACGAGAACCCTCTTTATGAACAACGGAGGAACCTCGATCGCCAAGCTGGCATGGAGAGTGGAAAAAAGCAGACTGAGCACAAAAGAAAGCATGAAGATGAGGACTCTCAGGATGAGCAGAAAAACTCCAAGTCCAGCAAAGATCAAGTGAAAAAGCCCAAAAGCAAGAACGAAGATGAGAAATCACCCAAACGCGTAAAGGAAGAGGAAAGAAATGTAAAAAATATCAAAGAGGAAGAGCATAAACCTAAATTTAAGAAAGAGGAGGTTGAGAGGACCAAATGTAGAAAAGAAGAGGTGGAAAAGGCTAGGTATACAAAAGAAGAAGGGGAGAGGAACAAGTTTAGAAAAGAAGAGGAAGAGCGGTACAGACAGAGGAAAGGAGATGAAGAGAGATACAGATCCGATGAAGACAAATATCGCTTCAGGGAAGAAAATCAGTTCAAGTACCGAGAAGATAATGAGAAGTATCGATTCAGGAATGAGGATGAGAAGTCTAGGTATCGGAAAGGGGATGACAAGAAATACAAATACGGCCATGAAACTGAGGAAGATAGGAGACCAAAACACAGGGAGGAAGAGGGTTTAAAGTTGGCAAAATCAAAATGGGAGGAAGATGAGGAGGAAGAGGAGAGGACCAACTATGGGAAAAAGGAGGATAAAAAACAGCACCAAAAAGGAGGCTACAAAGATGAGAAAGAGAAGTCGTCTTTGAAAGATGTTAAGATTGACCCCGAGAAGCCTAGTGATCTCCCTAAGGTTCTTTGTGGGCCCAGCCCTGCCATGTTGGCTAAACTGCGCAAAAAGAATGAGGAAGCCACTTCACGTGCTACCTTTGGAAAATTCACTTGGAAAAAGCCTGAAAAGACTGCACTGGAGAAGGAAGCCGAGAAAATTGCAGAGCAATTCATGAAGGAAGATGAGGAGAGTACTGTATCTAAAGCAACAACTAAAGACTCTGATGAACATGATCCCTTTTCCAAGTCTGTGGCTGCTGCCAAGAGTATTGCTATCAAACTCTTGGGTAAAACATCTATCGCTCCTTCCCAAGAATGGGTAGCCTTTAACCAAGTTAAAATTCGTCCCAATTTATCCACCCCTTCTAATGTTCAGAAGAAGTCCAATGTTGGCGTTCAAAACAAACCGGTTTCTACTGACACACCCTCATTACCTGTACCAGCCATGGATGAAAGCAGCAAATCTTCTGATGCTTCAATAAAAAAACAAGCAGAGAAAGACGACGTTCTGCCAGCTGATGTAATCTCTAAGGCGTTTGGTGGTGAGGAGATTAAATTGGAAGATGCAGATGAGAATTCATCAAGCCTTACATCTGCATCTGTCTCCATACCAACTACTTCAACTGTGACAACTCCATTATCCACAGTGAAGGAGGTGGAGGCTGTCAAGGTAAAAGCTCCTACTGAATGTATCATTACTCTCGAGTCTGATGTAGCTGCCTCTGGAGTACCCGAGGAAGAACACAAACAGACAGTCATGGTCCGTCCTCCTCCTCAACTTAAGACCCTCAGTAGTTACTCTTCAAAAACAGACAAGCCAAAAATGAGTCTAGCAGCAGCGAAAGCAAAAGACTTGTTTGACATTTTCTATGGCAGCAGCACTATGGCAAGCTGCAGTGGTTCTAGTGTTGGCAATAAAGTTGGCTGTAAAAAAGACTCTAAAGCTGATTCAGGAAGTTTGTTAACCACTCTAAATAAAGAATCAACAAAGGAGCAGGATCCAAACAGTAAACACTTAGCTGAGGTCTCCAGCTTAAAGTGTGAGGAGCCGTCTGCAGGCAGAGGAACACAGGCTGAACAACCAACTTTTGATCTTGATGTAGAACCACTTGTGGACTCAAAAACAGAAGAGCATTGTGGAAGTATGGAAATGGCAACGGTTGATTGCAAGAATGAAGTAGATTCTCTAGACTGTTTAGCCAATTCAGAAATCATGGAGAACATTGAGATGATGGAATCGAATGATAACCCAAATCCTCTGGACACTGAAGAGGCGATGACTCTTTCGTTCTCCCCACCACCAGGTTCTTTTACAGAGCAGCTGAACTTGGACACATTTGAGTTCAGTTTTGACTCTTTGTAAAGAACCTCCATCCAGTAGGTTTAGGGATGTGCATGAAAACCTACAAATGTTTCAATAACATTGATCTGAAAACTTTTACTTTGTATTATTTGGTTGAGATGTTTCATGTATCTTCTTAAACTCTTTGGCAGGTAATGCCAGTGAAATGATGGACTGACAAGCACTCATTCTGAAGGAAAGGAGATTCCACTGAAAGAATGAGCACTTTCTCAACAAGTAATGAATCATTAGCATATGTAAAATGTTACACCGTTTTTTGTTAAAGTACAGGGTTTTGAACTCCCTGCTTTTTCTTGCTTTGTTTGCAGCTGAAACAGTTCCTTTAAAAAAAAAGAAAGGTAATGTAGACCATCATTTTATATAATCTGTTTGAGAGTAAATTAAGTTCAAGTCTAAAAATCCATGAATCGTTCGACTTAAGTAAATCAAAGATATTTTAATACAGGAGCCAGAGAGATCCAGGGTCAGAAGAGAAAAAGAATTGGTGTGGAGCTCGTGCTACAACAGCAAAAATGTCTTGAAATACATTTGTACCTTGGTGCCCAGCATAAGCGGTTTTCTCTTTACAGCTCTTCTGGGAATTGATACAAATCTGAGATTATGCTCATATGCCCTGTTCAATGAAATGCTGTACGTTGTTTCTATGCTACCATTGGTTGTTTCTGTAGTTTCTGGTGTATAAGGTCTAGTTCAAATAAATTTCAATGACCTCCTTTTTTGTGTATTAATCATATCTAGATATCTCCAGTAACCTGAGGAATTATTTAAGATGCTGTGATTGAGTAATGTTTCTTTTTAGCACTTCAGTGGAAGTATATTTGGCCATGTGAAGTGTTTTCCATCCACTGCTTAAATCTTCTTTTCAGTTCTCTCATTCCCTGTAGTGTGTGTAGCTCTCCATCTTAAATGCTCTTACTTATTTCATCAATCTTAGTCATTTGGATTGTGAAAGGTCCTTTTTAAAAAGTAACTCAACACTACTTAAATATGGAGTCACGTATTGTAACACGCATTCTTTACAATTAGTATGTCATGATGTATAGAAAAGTTTTTCAGAATCATTTTTAGCTGGATTTCCTAACCACAAATGTTTCAGTAATTCTGCAATATACCAGTGAAATGCTTTCAGTGTTACTGCAATCAAATTCTTTACATCAAAGAACAAGAATGCCATATGGAAAAAAGGTGAGTGAGTGGGTAAGTAAATGAGAACAAGAGAGAAAGAAATAAAGCTGAAATGTGTGCGCAGGCATTTTTAGATGAGATTCACATGCCCGGTTATGATCTTGTATAGATCACTAGTTTTCCAAGTAAGGTCCAGGGGTCTGTTTTATTTATTCATTTAATATTGTTTATTTATTCTGTTTACTTGTTATAGTACATTGATCAGGCATAACATTATGACCACCTGCCTAATATTGTGTTGGTCCCCCTTTTACTGACAAAACAGCCCTGACCCATCATACACTGTGTATTCTGACACCTTTCTATCAGAATCAGCATTAACTTCTTCAGCAATTTGAGCAACAGTAACTCGTCTGTTGGATTCGTATGCATCAATGAGCCTTGGCTGCCCATGATCCTGTCACTGGTTCACTACTGTTCCTTCCTTGGACCAGTTTTGATAGATATGACCACTGCAGACCAGGAACACCCCACAAGAGCTGCAGTTTTGGAGATGCCCTGATCCAGTCATCTAGCCATCACAATTTGGCCCTTGTCAAACTCATTTAAATCCTTATGCTTCCCCATTTTTCCTGCTTCTAACACATCAACTTTGAGGACAAAATGTTCACTTGCTGCCTAATATATCCCACCCACTAACAGGTGTCATGATGAGGAGATAATCAGTGTTATTCACTTTGCCTGTCAGTGCTCATAATGTTATACCTGATCGGTGTATATTTTGACCTTAAAATTTGAATGTATTTATTCCAAACTTGGGGGGAAAAAAGTAAATTAAGTCAGTATATAAATAATGCCTATTTAATACTATGTGACTTGAACGTTCTAGATCAGCCAGGATATTATTATGTAGGCTGTGAAGTGTTTGAGAAACCCTGGTGCAAAAGTTTAAGAGTACATTATCTTCTTAAATCAAGAATGTTCCTGTTTTTAAAGTGGAAATTAATTTATTTACGTTATCATCTTGTTTTCGTTACAAAATAGCAGATTTTTTTTGTGGATTAATCCACTAGAGGGCGGTATTTATCTGGTGTTAGAAAACAATTAAACCGTGATAAAGCATGTGGAAATTTTAAGTTAATTCAAATTAAGTGAAAGTCTATCAGCGTTGCACATCTTGACTTGGCATTATTTTCCCACTCTTGCTTGAAGAAAGACTCTAGATCCATCAAACTGGAAGGGCTTTTCCTTCTGGTCATTCTTACAGATTTGTAGTTGTACCTATCAACAAGTGAGAAACCACTGTAAGCACTTTGTTGACCATGGTTCCAGCAGTCACATGAAAACAGGAAAATGTGAAGAAAATCTTACAGAAACAGCTGATCTTTATTTTGGGTTGATCTGAATGCTATTGATGACTGCTGTATGATCATTACTTTTGAACATGAGATTGAGTGTGATTGGTTCATTCTGAACACAGCTAGATGACCAGTTATAAAAGGGCGTGCACGCTTGCACAACCTGGTTATTGTACCTTTTTTTTTTTTTTTTAATTATTTTTATGGGGGTTTTTTTCCCCTAAAATATTTTTCTATTTGCTTTTTACTTCATTTTTACACGTAGTAATTTCACTGAGGCTGGGAGACAGTTTATGATTTATCTTATTTAATTTTTTACAGACACACACACAATCCAAACTATTTGTGAAATCCTAACCCCCCTTCAGGTCAATAAAAATCTGTTACACCATTCATCTGATCAAGTTGTGCAGAACTATATTGTGATTTCATTTGTTTTATCTAAATATACACTATATGGTCAAAGGTTTGTGGACACACATGCTTTTTGAACGTTCCTTTACAGATTCAGTCCCCTTTCCTAATAATAACCTCCACTTTTCTGGGAAGGCTTTATTTTACTTTTTGGGGTGACAGTGAGGATTTTGTGCTCATTCAGTCACAAGAGCATTAGTGAGATCAGGCACTGATGTTGGATGAGGTTTGGGGTGCAGTCTGTATTCCACTTCATCCCCAAGCTTCAGTAGGGTTCAGGTCAGATCTCGGTACAGGTCACTCGAGTTCTTCCACTCCATCCTTCGTAAACCATGTCTTTATGGACCTTGCTTTGTGTACAGGAGCATTATGCTTGAACGTGTTTGAGCCCCTCTTTTCAGTGAAATAAAGTCTAAATTCTACAGCATACACAGACATCCGATATAACTGTGCGTTTCTGACTTTATGATGAGTTTGCTGGAAAGTCGCATATGGGTGTGTGGGTTAGGTGTCCACAAACTTCTGGCCAAATCCAGATCTGTTAGCCTCGTGTAATCATAAGAGGCTCTACAATAAAGATCTAGACAAAATACCGGCAATGCTAAAACGAAAACCTAAACCAAAGTGAGCAGAAGATGATTCAGTAGGTTTCTCGCAGATGTCAGGAAGACAGAGTTCGGTATGAAGCTGTAGCTGCCGGGCTCGTGGCCACGCCCCTGCAGGTAAATGTCATAAAGAGAGTAATAACGCACGGGGCTGCAGTGAGTCATTCAGCACGGTTTAAAAGTTACAACAAACGGAGAGTGTAATTAGAAAGGGTATCATTTCCTGTGTTTAAAATTTAAAACAGCTAGTATAAAGCACTTGTGGCTAACACCATTTGCAGTGTTCCTCCCTTTGTAATTCAGAAAAACGAGTCCAATAGTGAAGTGGTGTCGGCTTGTTTCCAGGCCGTGTCGACTCGAGCGGACCAATCAGCTTTCAGTGGGCCTGAGAGCGCAGCGCGAGCCCGGACTGACTGAGCGCTCGAGCGTGCGGGAAAATTCTGTCACTGAGGCACCACCAAACACCGCATCTGCAAAATGCCGAATAAAACGAAAAAAGAAAAGGTAAATTATTTGCCTGTGTTGCAAACATGAAAACGTATTTTTTGTTTCTGTTTAAGTCAAACACGATGGTAGTTTGTGTGCCTCGTATCCTACAAACCCTCCAGCAGCTTGCAGTTTTCGTATCTAGGCCTAAGCAGCTAATCTTGCTAATGCTAGTAAGTTAAAACTAACTGTTAGCGTGCAGAAATCTTCAGGTTCCGAGTGATCGCTGCATTGGACCTCGGTTCTGTCTGTACAATCCGAGCGAGCAGAGCTGCTATCTATCATACGTTGTTAGAGCATTTGGCACAGCGGTAATGTCTAGTGTTACTGTTTCCCTTCCTAACTAGCTAGCTAGTCTCCTTAACATGTCGTTTGGAAGTATCGCAGATCCGCCTAGCTAGTTATCCCTGCTGCCTTCACAGTGGCAGGAGGGTGCAGAAATCTACACATTCTGTAGGTTAGCGGTCGTTACATTACTACGTGGCAGTTGGCAGATGGTTTGACTGCTAACGTTACGTAGTTGGAACACAGTTCGGACATCATGCCTATGATGACCAGACCATTTTCACAGCGTCCTGAAATGATTTTCTGTGTTGACATTGTCACTAGCATTGCTGCCTCTCCTCAGCAGCCCTTCTTAGCTTGTTGGCTGGGTATTATAAGAAACACTTGAGGCAGAAGTAACATTACACTCACAAGTTTGTTAGCATGAATATAGTCTCTAGTGGAAATGGGTAACCGCTGACACACACACACTACCTGGCTAGTCACAAGTGATGCATCTAACGCTAGCTACACTTTCCCTTTCAATTAATAGAGATGTATTTTATAAGCTAGATTGCAGAGTTGCACATGAAAGCGCAGTAATTCAGAGGTATTGGTGGCAAGTGATGTGTGTAATCACTAGAATTTGATGTGTGTGTGTGTGCTGGCCCAGTACTGTATCACCGATCAGATCTGTGCGCATGAGCGTCATGTGTCTCTTTGCTACATAACCAGTGCCAATTATTACAGACAATTATTTTTGTTGTTGTAATTTTATTTGCTTGTTATAGGAATCGCCGAAATCTGTGAAATCCAGCAGCAAAAACAGTAACGTCAGCGCTGGAAAGGATCCTGGGACTGAAAATTCAGATGAGGTAAAGGTTGACTTTGATTTGAAATACTTATGAATGTATTTTTTCTTTTTTATTTCATATCTGCAGCTGCAGTGACAGTGCTGCCCTAATGCTTTGGAAAACAATTGACATTTGTACCCAATGTAATGTATAAAGGATGTTAGTGATCTGCATTGTGTGGTTTTTCCTTGGTGGTGTTTTGAGAGTGCTATATTATAACATTGACAGTAAGAGCAGAATCTGGTTACTGAATGCTGATCAAGCTGCCTTGTTGTCTGAATCTATAACTGCACACAGAGGACCATTAGAGCACTTGAACTGGATCCAGGCTGGAACATGTTTTGTCAGGAAGGGAGCGGCTAGCTAGAGCACTGGACCTGTGTGAGAGCCTGGGAAGGAGCCGTTTCCCTATGTACCTAGAAGAAAGCTGTCCCTGTTTTTTTTTTTTTTTTTTTTTTACCCTGCTTGTTGTTTCTGTATAAATAGTTGCTGCACATTTTAACTTATTGTTCTAGCAATGCTTAACATAGCATGCAGCATTCGTTATTGTTGTTGAACATTATGTTTTGGGAATAGCAGTTCAGCAGTTATATCGTGCCCATGAATTATGTATTTTTACAAAATGGTACCAATTTTTTTTTTCTTGCAAGGCCACAGTTGTATTGGAATAACAGAAACTGGACATTGTTGGGTTTAGGTAAGATTTGCAAAAGGCCGTGTACACAGCCAGGCCTTGCAGTTGTGACATAGACGTGTTACCAGGATATGCAGTAACTCAGTGATAACAATGTCGATACATTCTTTATTGCCATCTGTTGTAACACGTCAGCACTTGGTAAACTGCCAAAAATGGAGTGTGCTGACATTCATTTTGTAGATCTCAAATATATTTTATTTTTATTATCTCTCATATATTAATTTATACCACAGTGCAGTTGGATCCTTGAATCTGATTTATCAAATCAGTGCGTTATTTTCTGTGACTGTACGGCTCGGACAGTAGTTCTGGCTGTAACATGGAGGACAGGTTCGTATTAATGAGTGCTTTCTAATACATTATTGTTTCTATAGTAACAGCTCGTACACAGCGACCTGTACGGTGGACTTGCCGCATAAACTAAGACTAATAAAGTGGTAGTGGGATGTGGTCATGTAGTGGCTAAAGTGCTGGACTACTAATCAGAAGGTTGTGAGTTCGAATCCCAGGTCCACCAAGCTGTCACTATTGGGCCCCTGAGCGAGGCCCTTAAACCTCAGTTGTATAGAATGAGAAGTCACTCTGGCGACTGAAAAAATTTAAGCCGCTCTGCATAAGGGCGTCTGCCAAAATACCAGAAATGTGTTGTTAAAGAAAGAAAACCCTCATAATGAGTTTGACGTTTTTTGTTAGGAGACATTGTTTAGCTGTTTAACTGTTTATCACCGCTGTAACATAAGTGATACCAGGGACTTGTCTTTCAGATGTTCCATAGCATTAAATCTAACAGTAAACCCTTTGATGTGCAATGTGCTGTTCATGAATAAATTATTCACTGTAGTTTTTGACAAGTCTCTGTGGTATATTCAGAATAACGTACTCCAGACTGTGTGGTTATACGAAAATAACACTCTGTGGACTAGAGGGTGTTATAAACATATGTGACTGAGCTATTGAATTGAGTTGGTTAAATGCAAACTTTAGAAACTTTGATTGCTTGTATGTTTGTATTGTGTGTGTGTAGAAAGTTCATTAATTAAAAAGCTCTCTTGCTCCAATAAATAGACAAGATATTACGGTTTACATTTAAGAAATATGTCTGCTATTGAAATTAAGTCACCGGATGGAGAAACTTTGATAACCCCAGGGTTAGAAATGTATCAGACTGAGCAACAGAAGGAGGAACATAGGTTTACTGATGAACTGCTGCTCTATGCTGTATAACAAGTATTAGTATCTCATAGTTCAAGTGTTTTAGTGGCATGACAGGAAAATGAACACAGAGGGTGATGTTGCACAGGGTGAACTTTATTGATTGGATCTATTTTGAGGTCGACTCAGTCATGTGAACCCAGCTACCATGGCTGGCTGTGCCATGGACAGGTCTCAGCATGTCTCACAGTCAGTGTTGGTTTATTCACCTACATTCATTAACTAATCCCAGTGCTGTGTAATGTTACATTGATTTATGTAACGACAGTTTTTGGTGTCACGTGCAGCCTGTATACATGGAGTGTAGGGAGGAAGGTTTTAAATGGAATAACACCGTCATAACTGAGAAGCATAGGAGTGGTAGTATCATCATGTGGTGGTGTTTTGTTGGATGCCGCACTGATGTAATTCATTGAAATGATTGCATCATGAGGAAGGAGGATTATCTTCTGAAGCAACACCTCAGAATATCAGCAAGAAACTTGGTCACAACTGAGTGTTTCAGCTGGACAGTGACACTAAGCGTATCTCCAAAGTTGTAACTAAATGTCTTAAAGACATCAAAATGCGAATACTGGAGTAGCCATCACAAAGCCCTGACCTGCACTGCTTAGAAAATGTATGGATTGAAGTGAAGAACCTGAAAGAGCTTTTGCCTTTGCAATGTCTCTATACACATTTTAGGAGAGGTTGTGTATGACGGGATAAGATGAAAACATGGTGCATTTTAGTGCTGGAACCAAAATAAAAAAACTTTTTACCTGGTGTGTCGATTATGTCTGTCGCTGATGTTCACTTGTACTATTTAACTATTAAAATGAGTGTCCTTCTCTTGAAGTATTGCAACAGGGTTGTTGATTTAAAACCATAAATTTCTCACTGATGCTTACTTTGTCTGTGTTTTTAAAGACGCAGCAGCAGACAGCCAGCAAGCGTCCGAGCAACAGCACTCCACCTCCAACTCAGCTCAACAAAATCAAGTACTCAGGTGGTCCACAGATTGTCAAGAAAGAGCGCCGGCAGAGCTCTTCTCGCTTTAACCTCAGCAAGAACCGTGAGCTGCAGAAGCTTCCTGCCCTTAAAGGTACATTATTGCTTTTGTCCTCTCTAGACCAGGAATGATAAATGTGTGTTATGTGAGCTCTATTTATGTTAACACCTTCACATTTCCTTTATTTTGCCAAGTTATAGATTTACTGCAAAAAGAAAAATGTGGTTGATGATTTAGATGTGATGTATGGAAATTGCACAAATGAAAGTTATCAAATTTTGTAAAATATATGCTAGACATTTATTTTAGACTGCTAGCAAATTCACGTTGTTAAGAATAATACCCACAGCATTGATATAGCAGATGAACTATGGAAAGGCATGAAACACCACCTAGATTTAACTACATAGTTAAAATGTAAGATTAGCATTATCTTTTATTATAAATAGTTTTCACGGATCTTAATGAAATAATGTTCATTATTCACTCATTTGATTAAGTTAACATATTAACGAAATATTATCTCCCCACTTCACAAACAAAAACTGAGGGAAGGGTCAGCTTGGCCAAAACCACAAATGCACAATGATCCCACACGAGAAGTTTAGTAAATCAGCTAAAACGTATTTGGTGTCTGAAGTTTGCAATGTCATCAGTGTTTAACTCGGTTTGAATTCTAGTACTGACATAACATCAGCTGCCTTTGGATTTGGATTATCATTTTCAATACTTAAAAGCAGAGACGTCATGGAACATGGATATTCTTTAGGTTCTTTATCACTAAACGTACTGTGGTTGTGATTGTCATGATCATCCTTAATCACGTGTCCGCTCTATAGAAATGCATGCCCATTAGAACTTAATCATCAACATTTAGTTACTACTACAGCAGTTTTTTTTTATAGATAATCCAGATAAACCCATCAGGGATCAATTCATTATCTTATTAGAATAAAATTACTGAAGCCAGTACCAATATAGGTACACTTGCAAACACACTACTAAAGAGTGATGTGAGTTCAGCTAAAAATGGCAGTTGTGTGTTTGTGGCCCTGTCAACACTCTGACCCATGAATTTTTGTTAGGATTTGGCACTGCTTTTGGAAGTCAACATGGCAAACACAGGAAACCTCAAGGTCTTTCTTTCCTGCTTTTGTGTATTACTGTATGAAATATACTTTTGCACAGCTTTGTTTTTTTGTCAGCGTCATATGTTTGCACAGGGTATCAATGGTGTTGCCTGTTGTTTGTATTTGGCAAGAAAAGTTAAATTAGTATGGTGTTTGTTGAGAGGAGAATCTGTTCTGTCACTTGGGTTATGGAAGTTCATTTGGCCCTGGAGGTATAAAGGGTCAGTCTCATGACTGACTGATTGCCGTTCAGCAGTAAACTGGGTCAGGTCTGTGGTTGTGTATAGGCAGACATCATTACATGAGCCCCCGGTTGGGTGAGTTTTTTTTGTGTATTTTCTTCTTTCTCCCCCAATTTATCTCTTTAAATGATTCTTGCCCAGTTCCCACCATCCAGCTCTTCCATATCATAATGGTTACCAGCCTGAGAGGGTGAAGGCTAATCTGCTTTCCCTCTTATTTGTGAACTCTTGCTAATGCTGTGTCGCACACTCTGAGCACAGCGCTATTCGCCCCCTTCTGCATGCATGAGCTCACTGATGATTGGCTAATGTTGCTGTGTGAGCGCATTCAATTTCGCTGTATTGGATCGCTGGCTGGTTCTTTGTGTTTTTCCACTTGTGATCTACGGAAAATAGGGCAAGCAAATGTGTTTCTGATCTGATCTGTTATCTTAGATAAACAGTTTTCAGTCACTGAAAGCAAGGTATTAAAGGTGAAGAAAACGTGATTGATTTGACATTGTTTATGCTGGTCTCTTTTATTTATATTAAATATATTATTACAAATACTTGTAATACTTTTTGATGATGCACATGCCGTTTTTCATGAGCTTGAGTTGAATGGCCTAGGACAAATACAAAAAAGTGAGATACAGTAATTAACATAAGTGGATCGATGTTAATGGTCCTGGAGGCTTTTTGTTTTTCATTTAAAGTTGAGGCCATGCTGACTTCTAGGTTTCCCTAGGGCTACAGTAATTCCCAAAAAAGAAATAATTAATTCAATTATGATTCAAATGATTAAGTAATGTGTATAAGAAATGTATGTATATTTATCATTTTATTAATTTCTCATGTTTATTTAATAATTAGTAATTATTCTGGTTCACCTCTTCCATTTCAGTCCTAGCCAAAACTACTCAATCAATCAACATTATCTTTTAGTGAAGTCAAGCAATAATTCAGAATAACTTTTAATTTACATCCTCCTGTCCTTACTGTTCAGGACCTACACAACCACAAACGTGTCTAACTTTATACAATCCAAAATGCAGTTAGAATTGTAACACAAGCCACATTCGTAATCAGAAACCAAGTTTAGACAAGCTGTGATTCTCATTTACGTTGATTAGGGTATTAGTTGTCCAGACAGCTCTTCACAAAAGGGAGATTTTGTGTAACTCAAATATTGTGTGCATGGCGGTCACCCAAATCCCAACAGGTAATACCCTGAATCAAATCTCAATTTCTTAAGTAGCTGGCTATTTCTCTAATCATGTAGGTTTATGAGGTTGGTTGGCATAAACCTTTAGGCTACCAGACAGACAGGAGCCAATTGCAGTGCCTGATGACTTTTGAGGTTTAATTCTCCACTCTTTTTATTTTACTTAGCTACCAAAGATCAGCTGGTAGTTTGAGTTAGGTAGTTCAGTAATAATTTTTTCAGTAATATTAAGATATGTTTGACTGGCTTTTAATCTTAGACCTGGTTGAGTAAGTACAAAAACTGTAACCATCTTATCTGAATTTCAGATGCTCCACCCATCGACAGGGAAGAGTTGTTTGTTCAGAAGCTACGCCAGTGCTGTGTACTCTTTGACTTCGTGACAGATCCTCTCAGTGATCTCAAATACAAGGAGGTGAAACGTGCTGGACTGAATGAGATGGTGGAGTACATCACACACAATCGTGATGTAGTTACTGAATGCATCTACCCCGAGGCTGTCATTATGGTGAGAGCACACGCACCTATGTGCACATTCTGACATGTTTAGGACACTGGAAATTCACACGTCTTAGCGGTCTGTGCCACGAGTACCCAGAGAAATCAGAGTTTCATCCTGCTTCAGGTTCATTTGCAAGTTGGCTCACCTCACATTGTCATTTTTTACGACATTGACATTTGTAACTGTTGAGTGATTCATGTTTTTTTTAATAATCACTGGTAGTGTTTTTAAAGGCCCAGTGTTAATAATAATGCTTAGTACTGTGCCTAATATCTAATTCTAAAATTCTAATCTAAAAATTTCTGCAGAGTTGTAATTAAATATATTTTAAGAAATAAGAATCACACACACACATATATATATACACACACACTTGTATAGCAAACTAAAATTGTTTTAATAAACTAAACAGATAATGCGCTAATCATTGCTAATAGTCATGTATAGTAGGGGTGTATTGATTCACAAAATTGAAGGCATACTGTGTCTCAATTATTTACTATACAGCAAAAATAAGCATTGCCAGAATTGATTAAAACGTTTAACTGAAACAATGACAGTGTTTGTATCATCCATCCAGACTCTGCTGCATTTAACAGAATGAAAAGCACACATTAGAAAGATTAAAAATTAAACATGGTTAATATACATTATCTCCCTGGCCAAGGTGGCGTGACTCTCAAGAAGGTGTTTTTCTCCCTTCTCTCCTCGTTAGCTACTTATGCTGTCAAAGTCAGACTGCTTACTGTAATGCTAGATGTGTCTTTTAATACTGCATTCTTCTCTACACAAAGAGATCCCCAATCACTGCCTGAATCCAACTGCAACGGAGAGTGTGTACACGTGTATAGCTTTCTGTGTTCATCTTTTCCCTCTGTGTTGGTCTACAGAAACATAGAACTTACTGTTAAATCAAAGTGCTTTAAATTCTATGTACAAGGTGTTTTTTTTAAAGGCCACACAATTTTGAGGCACAAGCCCCCACTTTATTAAAATCAATAAATATCAAGCAGGTAAACTTCAGAGTCTTATGCAGTATTTTTATATTAGAAGATAGCACGTCATTAACCATATTTTAGTTTTGAGTGATCATTTTGCAATTACACCATGTTACATAGATGGTTTGCCTGAAAATTCTGTTTCCATGGCAACATGGATCCTTTTTCTAGGACCTATCCATAGTCCTATAAGGTATTGCCTGTTGAGTGTCTCATCCCTTGCATGATGTTCATAAGGAGATCACTTTGTTGATAATCACTCGAGTCATATTTATTCTGTTTATTACATTTCTTATTTTAATCTGTTTTTATGCATTTGAAAATGCAATTTTTCCGTTTTTGGGGTCTGTTACCCGCAAATGAATCATGAGCATAGATCTGCCTTTGCCCTAAAACACACCTTAATGAAATGGATTCTAGGATGCAAAATTTTACAAACCAGTTGAATAACCCTTACAACTTTTTTTTTTTTTTTTTTTTTTTTATATTGCCACACCCAAACTGTCTCTCTTTCTCTAAAACAAAGCTGCCAGGCTGCATTTAATATGAGTTGAATCATGTGCAGTAAATGAGGTTGCTAATCTAACCTCTGACATCTCTGCCTACAGCATTGCTGGAAACAGCTGGGGCATCTTCATGTAGTCTTTACTGTCTCTGTGAATGAAGACATGTTACTGTAATTTTGCAGAGGCAGACTAATTTTAACTAACTAATCATCCATCAAAACTAATGCCCTTATATATGATGAATATACTTATGACATGAATGAAATCCAGCAAGACAGATGTATATAAAGATGTGACAATATTATCATGTCCCATCATATTAGGGTGAAGATGTAGAGTTTACTTGACATTGCAAATATTAGCACAAACTTGCACATAGATGTGTGGCCATTTATAAAGATGTGTTGATTATGTAATATTAATATACAATTTTGTTTTGTTGTTGCTGCAGTTTTCAGTGAACCTGTTTAGGACCCTGCCTCCTTCTTCCAATCCTACTGGAGCAGAATTTGATCCTGAGGAGGATGAGCCTACACTGGAGGCAGCCTGGCCCCACCTGCAGGCGAGTGTGGCTCTCTGTTCCACCTTAACACTAATACACTGTGAAATTAGTAGATTCAGGCAGGCTGTTTTGTGAATACTGGGCTGCTGCATTTGCGGTTGCCCTTAAAATATAAGGACCTGCCCCGATAGTGAAGTGAGAGGGAATACTAGTTTTCCAGCTATGTCACACAGGACAGGGAATATGAGAGTGCCCCTCAGCAGAGCATTGTATTACAGTAATAACATTTTACTAGGACAGCCAGATTTGGTTATATATCTGACTGTTTTTGTCTTCTTTGCTCATTTAGCTGGTGTACGAATTCTTCTTACGGTTCCTGGAGTCACCTGATTTCCAGCCTAATATCGCCAAAAAATACATTGACCAAAAGTTTGTATTGTCAGTAAGTATCTCTTCCTGCATACTTGATAACACTCAAGTCTAATGATGTCATTTCTGGAGCTTCTAGGTTTATAAAATCATGCACAAAATCACGTACTCGTTATAGCTATAGCTAATATTCAGATTTTTTCAGTACTGCTTTAAACTGTACATGCAAATTCCTTGCGCAGCTCCTGGAGCTGTTTGACAGTGAAGACCCCAGAGAGCGGGACTTCTTAAAAACAATTCTACACAGGATTTATGGCAAGTTTCTGGGACTTAGAGCGTACATCCGCCGGCAGATCAACAACATATTCTATAGGTAAATTGCATATCTTTATGCATAGATAAATGATGAGTCTTTTATTGTTTTGGGCAATTTATATACGTTTTTACAAATACTTACAAATACAAAACACTTTTATTAAATCTAAAACACTGGTAAATTGCTGCATAGCGTAGAGATTTTTTTATTTGTTGTGTGATCTTGTTGCAGATTTATATATGAAACAGAGCATCACAATGGCATTGCAGAGCTCTTGGAAATTCTAGGAAGGTGAGCTCATTCATTAAACATGTTGTGGTGACAAATTAGACCTAAGGTTTGTTGTACACTGAATTCAATGGGTCTAGTATGTCAGATGACCAGAACATGTATTCTTTTCTTCCTCCAGTATAATTAATGGTTTTGCCCTGCCATTGAAAGAGGAGCACAAAATGTTTCTGATTCGAGTGTTGCTACCACTGCACAAGGTCAAGTCACTCAGTGTCTATCACCCTCAGGTATTTTTCTATTAATGTCCTCATTTAGGGTTAGATTTGATGGCTTCTTAAGGACGAGAGTTAAGATTCTGTATTTAGATTTTTTTCTGTAACACTGCTGCACTTATGATTTAACTTAAAGTTTCAGATGAAAACTCAGTTTAAAGTTGCTCAGGGGCCTTAATTAAGATTAGGTGGTGCTGTCCACATTTAGTAATTGTATAAGAGGCTATGAGCTCTTTTTCCTTTTCCTGTAGCTGGCATACTGTGTGGTTCAGTTTTTGGAAAAAGACAGCAGTCTCACTGAACCAGTAAGTGTTACATCCTTTACAGCTCTAATCATTTTGAATAACATTTTGTTTTAATGGGAATGTACATTTTACAGCTTTTCTATTATATCACTCTGTACCTTTTCACGCAACAGGTTATAATGGGTCTCCTGAAGTTCTGGCCCAAAACCCATAGTCCTAAAGAGGTGATGTTCCTGAATGAGTTGGAGGAAATCCTGGATGTCATTGAGCCTTCAGAGTTTGTAAAAGTTATGGAGCCCCTGTTTAGACAGCTTGCCAAGTGTGTATCAAGTCCACACTTTCAGGTAAGCAGTCATGCTAAATACCAGCGAGGGCATATTTCTGTGGGTAATACTGTTGCTAGGTGCATGTGTATACTTGTCGGTGATCTGTAGTGAAATAGTATTTTGTTGAATTTTTGTTTTTACCAGTTTTGCAGTCATTTCACAACCCTACACCTTGCTACATTGTTGAGAGTTTTGCTGTCCAGGAACAGTGATTGACTCCCTATTGTTTAAATGTTGGATGTTGTTCTATTTTGGCATGCCCAGTTGGAAAGCTACTACAGTATTCTTGCCCCCATTTAGGGTAGATTACCATTTATGGAAGGAAAGTCTTGATCAGACATTGTTTCTGACTGTGCTGCATTCTGGTGTCTCTCTCAACTAATCTGTCCTTTGTTAGCGTCATATGTATTGACTAAAATGACCCTTTATGCTTCAGGTTGCTGAGAGGGCACTGTATTACTGGAACAACGAGTATATCATGAGTCTAATAAGTGACAATGCTGCCAAAATCCTCCCCATCATGTTCCCTGCTCTTTACAAGAACTCCAAAAGTCATTGGAACAAGTAAGAAACCCACATGAATTGCACTCTTACTGCTTTTGAACACAATGCTCATATGTGTGCAGCAAAGAGGGAAAAAAAGCATGCTGATTCCTGTGTATGGCTTTTCCAATATTGCCAGTGTTTTGTAGTACTATAGTAACAGTAGTCGTCTTTTTGCTGCAGGACAATCCATGGGCTTATTTACAATGCTCTGAAGCTCTTTATGGAGATGAACCAGAAGTTGTTTGATGATTGCACACAGCAGTACAAAGCCGAGAAGCAAAAGTAAGGCGTGAAGAGAACTAAAAAATGGAAATGTACACTAGATTGAGAAAGGGCAATGAGAACTATGTAATCTCTACAGTAGTCGCTCCACACATCTGTTAAGAAACTATTTTTCCCCTAGTGCACAGTATATATGTAGCATTTGTTAATGCTCAAAGGAACCTTTAAGTTGTCTATGCAGTTCTGATACGAATCCCAATTTTTGCTGTACAGTAAACCGTTCTGTTTTTCCCCTCCTAGGGAGAAGTACAAACTTAAGGAGCGGGAAGAGATCTGGCACAAGATTGAACAGCTTGCTAAACAAAATCCTCAGGTAGAGTTTGTGAACCTTGCTGTAACACCTGAGCAGAAATCTTATTTATAAAAGAAAAAGGAATAATCATAAATTATTATACAGTCATCTGTAGGGAAATTAAATTTTTCATTCAGTCAGTTTCTTAGTTCATGGATTTTAGGAAATTGTCTTTATATTGTAAATCACCAGTGTCTAATCTTGTCAGCAAAGGGTTATTGTAGCTAAAGGTACAAACAAGTCAATTGAAGTACAAGATCAATTGATTAAAACCGCACAATATGTGCTGGGGTGAGTGAGGTCTTGGGGGGACTTTTTCAGCTTTTTGTACTTGAGTTATTGCTTAAAACTCCAGGGCAAATCTAATTATGAGAGGGCTTTCTCCAGTGTATTAGCCTTATTCTGAGGACATGCATTGAAAAGAATCATACAGTTTAATTATGGTGTTATAAAGTTTAGTCTGTGTGAGTGTGTGTTAAAATTTACAATGCCATAACCTTTTCGGCAGATTGCGAAGATCCATCCGAGTCTCCGACCTGGTCTGCCTCAGGATGCGGTCAGTCATTTCTCTTTTCAGTAAAATTTAATGCAGTTTAATAATTTCTCCATTATGGTATTCTTGAACAGATTTTTAAATGTTCTATTCAGTTCACTTGTTTCAAGTAAGGTCATGTGGGAACATATTTGTAAATGTTTTTGTCTCTGTCTGTACATGAACAGTATATAATGTATAATGAAAACCAAGGGATACCACACTATTCCATGGAAACAGAGACTCCCACTGCTGAGGATATCCAGCTGCTGAAGAAGACTGTGGAATCTGAGGCCTCACAGGTATTTCTAAAATATTTCGTTTATTCGCTCTCTAAATGCCTAACAGAAGCTTGAATTTTTTTTTTTTAGTGATTCCTAAATTGCTGAAATTCAACCTATGACATTCATGCTATTATCTAATTAGCCAACTGTGTGGCAGCAGTGCATAAAATCAGTTCTCCCATGAACCATCAAAAGTGGTGGGGTGACTGCTGTGATTTTAACCATGGCATGATTGTTACTACCAGATAAGCTGGTTTGATTTTTATTTTTTTTTTCCCCCTGCTGTTTTGGAATTTCCAGCACATCAGTCTCCAATGAGCAGCAGTTCCACCAGATTGTTGATGAGAGAGAGTCAAGCTGATAGAAAGGATAAAGTAACTCGGATAACTGTTCTATACAAGTGTGGTGAGCAGAAAAGCAACTCAGGAGGCACAAGTGGGCACAGGCTAACATCATGTTCTGATGAATCTCTCTTTCTGCTGAGGCACACAGATAGTGTATAGAATGTGGCACCAAAAGCATGAATTCAGGTGCTCAACCAGCCTCCTTTCATGGACACAATTTGCCCATCTTCTAATTGCTGCTTACTTTGATTTTGCCATGAAAATAGCCATTTATGCTGACCTGGCATTAAAAGGAGAATAAAAAAAATCTAATGGCTGCTTCCAGCATGATAATGCACCATGTCACAGGCAAACATTTCAAACTGGATTCATGAACATGACAATGAGTTCAGTGTCCTTCAGTGGCCCTTTAATATGAATTCATGATATGATATGAATCCAATAGAGCATGTTTGGATGAAGTGGTAGAATTGGAGATGTCTTGAACAATTGAGACTGTGTTGTGAGAAAAGGGAGACCCTACCCAATATTAGTACAGTGTTCCTAATAAAGTGCTCAGGGTGGGTAATGTATATGAAAATCTACATAAACCCATAAATGGGTTTAAGCTAACTTTCCAGTTGTAATATGTAATGTTTCCATAGCAACAGCTCATACACAGGGAATTGTATGGCAGGTGCATCACATGTAATAAAACAATAATAAATGCTTTTTGAACAAAGAGAATGATATGGCATCATTTTGCTGAAATGTTTGTCAGCACTTTGTAACAGTTAGTTTCCCCAACATGGGTGAGTCTTCAGGAAAGAGGAGATTGTTTGCTGTTTCCTCAGGCACATGCGTTATTATTCTTATTATTAACTACAAGAGAAAATGAAAGGCAGGTAACCAACTGATGGTTTATAATTGTCAGTGATAACAAGAACAAAGTTGTTTTGTGGATGCCCAATACTATTAAATGTGACTATACATTTGTCATAATTGGCAAATCTTTCTGTTAAAAGAGGAATTGGATACAAGAGACAATGCAGTTATATGAAATAACTGTCCTCTGCTGTGTATTGTGCGATATCACTCTACCTGACTGGATTATATTTGCATGGTCTACAGCTTGAAAAAATCACTGAGACCAAGCACATGCACACCACAGATTATTACAGAATAGATACATTTACAATTAACTAAACTGATTGGGTGCAGGTAGAGCATGTGTGAGGGTGGAGAGGAGGAGGTGGTGGAGGCAGTAGGTGGGGAACAGGGAGAAATGGGTGCAGGTAGAGTGGAGACGGACTGATGAATACAAGGAGAGAAGTGATCGCAGAAAAGTTCCTTTTATGTACATATCAAATCTTTCATCAAATGTCTAATTCCTTTTAGGGGATGAAGGACATAAAGAAGGACAAGGTGCTGATGCGACGGAAGTCAGAGCTGCCGCAGGATGTGTACACTATAAAGGCTCTGGAAGCCCACAAGCGGGCAGAAGAGTACCTTACTGCAAATCAAGAAGCCCTCTGACTGAGGAACACCACAACCAGTCACCTGCACCATGCCTAGACTGTCCCACTCGTATTTGTCCAGAAATGTCGCCTGCTGTATACTCCCCCTCCTTTCCTCCTTTTGTCTCTGCCTCTTTCCTTCACTTCCTCTTGGAGAGGCCTTTCTGCAAAAATCCTGGCCAGCACACAATCGTGAAGAGCTCCCATTCTCTCTCCTTATCACTCTCCCTCCCCCATCTCTCTCTCTCTGTCTCGTCTGTCTTTCTCTGTGTCTTTACTACACCCCCCAAGCTGCCACCATTTCAGTAGCAACACCAAATCACAAAAAAAACAATCATGCAAAACAGTATTTGAATTGTACCACCATAATTTCTTTTTAAATCATTGTTTCCTCTTTACTGTATTTTTTTTTTTTTTCAATGTTCGGTGTTGTCAAAATGTTTTCAAATTTTACCTGTTTTCTTGTTTCTTCCCTTCACTGGCCCTGTACATCTATATTCACTTAGGCAACTGCCTGTGTTGTCTAGAAAATTATAAGCCACACATTAGTGACAATGAAGGTGCATCTGCTTGAGCCAGGATTAGTTAGAAGGGAGTGTAGGTCTTTATTTCTGGATCATGTTGCCTTGCTCTTGTGGGACAGTGTCATGCACATGAATGTAAAATTGCTATCAAATTATACCACAGGCAGTCTACAGGATCTGTGGAGGTGTTTGTTTCCTGTATAGCCTAGCTGTTGATAATACTTTGGTGTCTTCATGCAATAAGTTTAAAGTGAAATATAACTGTCTAAAAGTAAATGGAAAAATACCTCAAGACAAGGCATCATGCTTCCTTCTTAGATGTCATCAGTTCAAGCTTTTGTCATCATTTCAGCGACTGACATAAAGGAATTAGCCAGGTTTCTTGGTGGACATGCATGTGCTAGTGGCAGTCTGAAGTGTATGCACTGAAAGCCTTGCTGTGTAGTAGCCACATGGCAGAATTGCTATGATTTATTAATGCCTGTTGTCACATTTATGCTGACTGTCAACACAGGATTTAATGTTTAATCTGTTTCCTGCCTTACTGGTGAACTGAGAACACAACACTGTAAGGTGCTGACTGAAAATGCTGACCTCCTAAAACACCAGCAGATCATTCCATATTTCATTATCATTCTAAAGAAGAATGCTGTATCTCAATGTTCTGTACCTCAGAAACGTGTCCACAAGTTACCAATCATTACACACGGTTCCATGATGTGTGGTTACATATTTGTAATGATTTTTTTTTTTTTTTTTTTTTTAATGGATTACAAAGAAATCCTAACAGTTCCCTTTAAACTGCTATTTTTTATCTTCTAGCCTAACCTTTTTTAACATCTTACTTGTCTTAAGAGTTTACAGTTTGACGTTAAAAAAACTCCCATAGTTCCACTTGCTTGTCAAGTGGGAAACGTTAGTCCAATGTAAGCATAGGAATGTCTTTTCACTCATCTCTACCTTTTGTCTTAAGTTATGCATCTCTTAAGGAGCCTAAGCAATATTTCTGGAAAGAAGACTGGTTGGTTCTGGTTGAATGCTTTTCAATCCATATTATGACAGTAAAGCAGACAAGAAATGCTTGTTTAACTTTCCAAGCAGCACTTATATGGGTAACAGACAGGCTGCAGTTATTACTCCAAATAATTGTATATTCTGTATATTGCTTAGGTTTGCAGCCTTGCTTGTCACATCCCCTAACCATTTTTCCTTCCACCTCTCACTGAGATCGTGTTTTTCTTTCATTTGCCTTTACCTGTTGAACAGTAGCCTCTGGTCAATTGTAGAGTGAATTATCGCTCATTCTGATCATTCCAAGAAAATAGGCACTCCTTGAAAAGGCTGCCAGACACTTGTTGATGCTTGGCTATAATATTTACCTGCTACAGCACATTAAATAATCTGTTATCTTAATGAATGATGATGGATAGAAAAAAAAAGTTGTACATATATATAATTGGCAAAATAAACTACCACAGATATCTATGTCCAGAGTCTTCAGTTCACTTCAAGGGAATGTCATCTTAATTTTACACCAGAAATCCTGAACGCAAGATGGCACTAGCTGTAGACTGGACTTGTGGATGTTGTCTGGCATATACATGTGCTGTAGAAGAACTTTATGAAAGGATGGGTCTCTCCACCCTTGTCCCCTCTTTCTCTCCCCACCCCTCCCTTTCCCAAGTCTAACACTACTCTTAAGCTGCTTTCCGGGTCATATGTACATATGTTGTACTTTAATTAGGCAGAGCATTACATACTATGAAAGTCATATTTTGTACAGATGTTCATGTATGTACAGAAAAAAATAAAGTTAAAAAAATGAAAGACAAAAATACACTTGTGAATGTGCAGGACATACGCATCAATAAGCTGCAGAAGATTTTAAGTCACTTAAGCATGTGAATATTGTCATTATTAGGAGACGGTAAAAGGACTTTAATATGAAATTGAACTGAATTGAATGATACCGAAAGCAAAAGGAAAATTAAGTGGTCTAGATTTTACATTGCCATTCAACACAGAAGTTAATGAGGGAATGTTTAGGAGCCACATTAACGATCCTAAAATATGTCGAACCCTGTGCATCGTGGTATCAAGTACATTTAATTTTAAACAAATACGATATATAATAAACAATTATTCTTAGACCACCTCAATCACATGACCTTACAGGCTCTTCTGATGCTTTATTGTGGATGAAAATGTGAGCTGCAAGGGGAACATGATAAAGGCCTTGAGATCATTTGCGTTGCAGTAAGAGGCCTGCTGAGCTCTGACGAGACTGGAGAGTCTTCTGCACCATGTCCTTCCACTGGTCATCTGAAATCTCACGAGCCCAGGCAGGGATCCCCAGAGAGGGCAAGTTCACTGCTGCCATGGTTCTTTTCACAAGCTCAACATGATCTGTGAACAGTGTCATAACAAACATCATCAAAAACACTCAACAGTGCAACTGGGGTCATTCACATCAGTCTATCTGAGTGCATGTTACCGGGATCCATAGGAATGGATGCGTGGCTGTGGTGTGCAGCAGCTGCTTCAGGATCCTCCTCCTCATCACTGTCTGGAGCTGGTGGCTGAGGCAGGAACAAGCCCATGGCCTGTGTGAACAGGACTGTCAGTACAGACTAGAATAGCTATAAAATATAATCACTAATATACACACAATATTAATACTTTTAGACAGACACGCGATTTGAGCTCCTCCTAATGACAAGTAAAAATAAAATACGTGTAATCTACATGCTGACACTTTATTCACTGTTAGTCATTTCATACTCTCCTGAACACAACATCTCTGTCACAAACATAATTTTCCTGTTCATTAGTGACATTTCTGTATGGAAAATATTTTAGTATTCTTCCACGTCTATTCACTTGAGTACATTTATTTGTATTAAATAATAACAATAGCTTTTTCTCTCTCTCTTTTTTTTTTTTTTTAACAGTGTCTTCCTGAGATGAGAAGTATTTTGAAAGGAGATTAAATCATGAAACCTGAAAAACTAACCAAAAATAATGGGTAGAAAAATTGGCATAAATAAGAATCTAAGCAAAGAAAGTTGAATAAAGCTGCTCGAGTCGGTTAAGCTCACCTCTATCCTCTCCTGAACCTCTTGCAGTTGATCGGCGTGTGTTGGCGTGTCGGTGTGATCCAGCGGTGTGTTAGAGACACCATCAGGCTCCTGGTTCAGTGGTTGATAATAATAACCCGCACTGTCCTCCTCTTCCTCCCCCGGGGCTCCGTCCTCTTCCTCACCGTCCTCACCGCTCCACTCATCAGCTGCGGGCTCTGACAGTCTCTCCTGACCCAGCTCCTCCTCCGAGCTCGGCAACACTCTTTCTGGACCCATGACCCGGGTCCTGTCCACTTCCATCCACGGGTTCAAAGATATTCCTGCGGCCAGTGAATACAGAGCGTCTTAAGAGAGGATCATTACGGAGAAACACACACTTAAACCTGCTGCTATGGCTAACAGCAAGGATACAGCTCACTCAGTAGCAGTGAAAATGCATCGAAATCCTGGACAACATGCTGATTTATATAATATCATACCTGTATCAGAGCTGTCCACAGTCTACGGTTACTCCGTCTGTTTTCACTAGCCCAGATGTTTGCTTTGTCGCTGTAAACAAACACTCAAGATCTCAATTGAAGCTTAAAATGCATCATTTTCTTCCGCACGGAAGCGGAAATTACGTTACCATGACGTCTCTTAGTCACGCCAAAAAAAAAACAATAATTAATAACCTTCAATTTTATTAATCAATTAAGAGTTTAATATGTCGCTAACATTATCTTTTAGACAAAACCGGTATTTCGTTATTTAAGTATTGAAACAGCTCTTTATACTTTGTGGCATGGTGCCTACTTGCCGCAAGGAGCGCAACAGAGCTGCACGACGGAGAATTGTGTCGAAACAAACATTTTCATTTCTTCCGTTTTTGTTAAGACTCCACAGGATGAATATATATTTTTGTGGGAGTATCAGGGGAGGAAGGCAGGATGTGAAGATTTATCAGAAAATTGTGAAGAAACTGCAGACCTATGGACAAGTTTTGAGCCACGATGATATATCAGAGAAAGGTAAATACAGCTTCCAAAGGGTTAACTGTTACAGTGCAAGGACATCTAGGCCTCTCCACATTATTCACAGCTTTCTTACAGCCTAGGTGTTGCAGTGTACACTGCTTATAATCACACGTCATTGCAACACACACACACACACACACATTATTAACTCACCCTAAAGCAGCAGCCTGGACAATTTACCTCTCAGTTTCCCCTTCACTTCAAATATACATGATAATTCACGACTTCAGCTTGGATCGTGTCTTCAGCTTTGTCCTTGTCTTGCCAAGCTGTGTAATGCAGAGAACAAGTAATTGAAGAGTCTGTCCAGTTTAATATTGTGCTAACTACATGTCTAATCAGTAAACGCTAGCCTCAAAAATACATTTTGGCTTAATAATAATAACCTAAACAATTCCACAGAAAATGAAGTAGTATTGTGTTGCATATGGTCAATTTTTGGACAAGCTGTTTGTTCCACCTGGACTCAGGTAAAGTCTGGATCCACTGTGACTGACCAGGATAAAGCACTCACTGAAAATGAGTAAAGATGGTTAAATGGGTTGTTGCTGTATAAAGGAATGTTTGTCTTATAGCTGAAACATATCCATTTGATTTCTCTGTACTTTGCAAAACGTGTCTACAATATTTCAGTTTCTAATTTTTTCTTGATAACCGTGATGTCACTAGGTATACTGATCAAGCATAACATTACGACCACCTGCCTAATACTGTGTTGGTCCCCCTTTTGCTGACAGAACAGCCCTGTCCCATCATGCACTGTGTATTCTGACACCTTTCTATCAGAACCAGCATGAACAACTAAACCCTAACCCAATTTGAGCAACAGTAACTCGTCTGTTGGATCGGATCACACAGGCCAGACTTCGCTCCCCACGTGCATCAGTAAGCCTTGGTCGCCCAATGATCCTGTCACCGGTTCACCACTGTGCCTTCCTTGGACCACTTTTGATAGATACTGACCACTGCAGACCGGGAACACCCAACAAGAGCTGCAGTTTTGGAGATGCTCTGATCCAGTCGTCTAACCATCACAATTTGTTCCTTGTCAAACTCGCTCAAATCCTTACGCTTGTCCATTTTTCCTGCTTCTAACACATCAACTTTGAGGACAAAATGTTGACTTGCTGCCTAATATATCCCACCCACTAACAGGTGCCATGATGAGGAGATCATCAGTGTTATTCACTTCACCTGTCAGTGGTCATAATGTTATGGCTGATCAGTGTATATCTGTAGATTGTTAGTTAGTAACATAAATTGTTGGGTCTTTTATTAGTCTACTAAAGACAAGAAATGATTTTGAAACCAGTTGTGATTTCCATGAAAAGAAATGTGGTACAAAAACAAAAGATTTAAATCTTAAGTGTTTAAAATGTAAGTTTACTGTGTTCTGTTCTGACAGTATTGTGTAATATTTCTTTACGTAAATATTAGCTAGTCACTGACACTGGAAGTTTAGTTAAACTTAATACACAAATGTGCACATATGCTTACTTTCCACTTTAAATGGAACACCTTATGCAAACCTTTGGATTTCTCTGGATCAACAGAGTTGTTTCTTTTTCTGTTATGTCTCATAATATTCATGATGTCTCTAGGTGTTGAAAAAATTGTTCTGTATACTATGAAATATATCAGACTTACATAAGCTTAAGTGTTTGAAATGAATTGACATGGTTTGAGGTTATTTAGATATGCATCTGCATGATGCTCAAATGGAAGCTTTAATGTCCCTTATTTCTTAACAACCTTAGCTTCAGTGCTAAACTTACCTATTATTTTAATGAAGAAATCTGATCTACTCCTGACTCAGGTGAGGGGGCTATGCCAGGAGGAGACGAGGCTATCTATGACCGTGATATGGAGTGGCTGGTTCAGTGTGATGGTGAGACTGGTTATTAGGGAATATGAAGTTTTCCTATTTCTTTAATAAATAGCTACCATAACCTATTGTTATTATCGTCTTATTTTAACCCTTTCTCTCATTCCACTGGTACATTCCACTGGCCAGCTGAATGAAAATTCACTAAATTATATTTTATTGCCTTTTAGGGGCCAATTGTAATTGTAAGGTTAGTCAGGACACTGGTGGATTTCTGTGTGTAAAGTATCACAACTCTATATTTAGCTGCTGGTGGGAAGGGTGATGAGAAATGGGAGGGATGTAAGCCCCCTGCTGGGCTCCGCCCTCTTCTCAAAAACATATATTTAGATAAAACGGATAGCACAGCTGTAGACTTTTTATAGTAAAACACAGTGGCATAATACAATGATAAATTCTTAACCTACTAAGAAAGTTAACGAAAAACACTGCAAATTCTTAAATCTCTGAGTGTCTACTTACCATTAGATCCTGTTGAGGATTGTGACAAATTCTGTTTAAATTATACACTATAATGGGAAATGACAAAATTGTATCAAATAATAATAACCTTTTCCGTTTACCTTCCCAGTTGTAGTTGCTGAAGTAACCCAACCCTCTTTTGGTGTGGGATATGAAATCGGTCAAGCCATGGTCATGAAAAAGAGGATTCTGTGCCTTTTCCGACCCTCTTCAGGGAAAGGTAATGTAATTATTCTTTAAGTCTCAGCATACTACATTGTTAGTTCAGCTTATCTCACAGCGCATCAGTACCTGTCTCTCTAGCCTCCACTTAACACCGGATCAACATTTAGACACTTCAGTGTAGAATTCTATGCAAATTCTGTTTAATGTTTTCCAACTTAATATTAGTTTTATTTTTTTAGTGCTGTCTGCAATGATACAGCATGCTGAGGGCAAGTTGGGCAGGACTCTCTTCCAGGTACGGGATTATGAGGAAGAGGATGTTGAAGGCATCCTGGAGAATTATTTTGGTGAACTTACCAAGAACTAATGTGCATTAAAACACACTACATGGTCAAATGGATGTAAACACCTGACCATCACAACTGAATGCTCTTGTTGAACATCTTTCCAAAACCATGGGCATTAATATGGCCCTTTGCTTTTATAATGTCCATTCTTCTGTGAAGGCTTTCCACTAGATCTTAAAACGTGACTGTGAGGATTTGTCCATTCAGCCATGTCTACATGGGCCTCACTTTGTGCACAGGGGCATTGTCATGAAGGAACAGGTTTAGGCCCCTTAGTTGCAGTGAAGGGGAAATGTAATGCTACAGCATGCAAAGATATCCTACAAAAGTACCATTACTTTGTGGTAATAATTTGGGGAAGATCCACATATGGTGTGTTATGGTCAGGTGTCCACATATTTTTGGCCGCGTAGTGCAGATCACTCATAATGTATCTTCATTATCCAGCTCTGGATAGAATGCTTTTTGTAAGTAGAGATTTTCAGTTTAACAGAGGCACTTGAGTTTTATATAAATTACTGACACAAGATGCTTTTGTGTTTGTTATAATGTCAGTGACTCTCAAGTTGAAAGATTTAAAATAAGATTCCACAAGCATTAAAAACATTGTGATATTTTCTATCATAATAAAGTGTTACTGTTCATTATTTTTCCACATTCTTGTGTCTGTTTTTTGTTATCTCACAGCATCTGATGTAAACAATTTGATGAGAATTTGTAATATTGGAAAAGAAGGAAGAGTGTGACAGCATTGAAAAGAAATCAAGAGAGCTGACCCTTCGGAACAGTAGACAGAAATTCATAGATAGTTACATAGTATTTCACTGTTGTGAAATCTTGCCAAATAAAATGGATGTTTATGGAATAATAAAAATAAATAAATAAATACAAATATATAAAATATTTAAAAAAAATAATAATATAAAAAATATTTTTAAAAAACTCATACTTACAGTTCATATATCTACTTATAAGTTACAAAAATACAGTCTTTATAAATATGAATAAAAACAAAGATATGTTCAAAAAATCAGATTGATATGAGAAAAGTGGATGCACAAATGACTTGGTACTGTTGTAGCTTTGAGACGTCTACTATAAGAACTAATTAGCCTTCATCAGCATTGTGCAGCAATTTTGTACTATTCCTCGTGAGAAATGAATCTATTTCAGTTACCGTTAGGCTAAAAGTAAGAGACCAAGAGGGAATCATATGATTCATAGTTTACTGGACAGATGAGATAGTTAGACAATAGTGGCACAAGTTTGTACTCCTGAGGATAAATACAGGGGATGAACAAAAGGAGAACGTGATAAAGGCCTTAGGTAATTTAATTTGCATTTGAGTTTATCTGAGCACATGTTACCTGTACTGGTAGTGTGCAGCAGCTCCTTCAGGATTCTCTTCTCCATCATGTATAGAGCTGGTCGCTGAGGTAAGAACAAGCCCATTACCTTTGTGAACATGACTGTCAGTATATAATTAATCCAAATATAAGATTGAATTATTATAATATACCCATACAGAACCCTAGTGTTTGAGGGTGTGACAGAAGAATTAGGAGGCAGGAGACATTTTAACAGCTCTGGACTCATTTATTTGGTCCCCACTTTTCAAAAACCTCAAAACAAATCATCACACACTACCTGCTGGTTCAACCTGACAGCTCTCCATCCACAGCTGATGTTTAACCACGTCTACATCTGCTGCCACATACCCCCACCGCCCGACTCATGCCAAGGAGCCATTCTCCCTGCAGCTGATTTCCCAGTAGGTAGGTAGCACCGGAGGACTGGAGGACCACCCACTTGACAGCCAGACATGCCTTCTCTATCATGTAAGCACTCTGCCACATCCACTGCCTGGAATGTAACAGACTCCAGCATGCTGGCCAAAATGTCAACCAAAGTGAGAAAAAGTAAGGAGAATGCAATAACAGCCCCCACAAAAAAATGTTTTTATCTGGCAAGAAGCTTGCTCACCCTGAACCAGATCTGATGCTCTCCTTATAGTGAGGTCAGTCACTGGGTTGGTAAGAGCCAAAAATTAGATACAAACCTCAGAATATTTTTGGGCTCCAAACAACCCAAATGGAAGGGTGACAGATTAGTGCAATCAAACTCTGATGAGTGGAAAAGGCAGGGGGATTTTTATGAGATATTGGAGTCAATGTGTCCAGTGTTGAATAAAAGTGAGCTGTGTCTAACCAATTGAGCAGTTCATCGATGCAAGACATTGGATATGTATCAAATTTAGACATCAACTTTTCTTTTCTAAAGTGCACACAGGTGAAAACACTTCAGCAAGAGAGCTGTGTTCTCTGGGACCATGAGTGGTGATGTCCACAGGGGGCTGGGGTGAACTGAGCCACACTTTTTAGAGTCACTACCGGACTCATTTCACCGTTTCTGTTGGGAGACAAACTCTGGCCAATTTTCTACTAAGAATTAATGACAAGGTGACTGTCAGACTACTTTCACTTTATTCCTTTGCCCCAGAAATTTAATAATGACTTGTATCTCCTTGAAAACTTCACATTCGCCAAGTGTTCCCAAAGCCTCAAACTGAATGAAGCTGAGGTCTGAATTTACCCTTGATAATGCCTGAGGTGTACTCTTTCGTATACTCACAAGAGATGCTGTATGCTCCTGCCTGAGCCGGGAAGGAGCCATCATCAAGGGATTCTAGGAATGCAGTCCCGTGGCACTGGAATCACTTTGCTGTTCCTGTCGGGAGTTACATGACAAATTACTCAGAGATCTGAATCTGTACTATAGCCCAACCTCTGGACCTATTCCTCCTCTAGCATTTCCATATAACTACTGCACACATAAGGGCTCCAGGAAGGCCTCCAGGTCATCTTGGTGAGTGTCACATGTGGCAGAGTGGCAGGTGATACTATGTCTGCTCCTCCAAGAAAGTTTGGGATTAAAGAGCATTTGGTTTTGAGTTTGGTGGAGCAAGGATGGGGACTTGTTCTTACCAAGTGGAAATTTCTGTGGTGTCATACGAGTCTTCCCAAATCTTGGCTTTTCATACCACTATATAACCCTAGTGTGTGAGGGTGAAGGAAGACTATTAGCTGAGCTCTGAACTCATGATTATTCAGTCTCTATGGCGTGTGTGTGGGTGTGTGCATGCTGGTAAGCTATATCTCTCTCTCCCTTGCTGTTTACGGGAGTCCCTGAAAGCACAAAGTTGCACAAATAATTAGACCTGGTGGTAAAACTACTCAGCTGAGAATCATTATGCGTACCTTCCAGTTTGACTTGCCTCCCAACTGCCACAATATATAACACACTCTCCAAACACTCTATTAGGAACACATGTACAATGGCAACAGGTGCTCTGGACAGAGGAGACAAAATCTGAAATATTTAGCTGTAACAGGAGGTTGTTTGCCAAAGGGCTGGGGAGCAGTACAATAATGAGTGTCTGCAGGCAACACTTAAGCGGTGATGGAGGTTCCTTGCAAGTTTTGGGGTGCATTACTGCAAATGAAGTTGGAGATTTGGTCAAGATTTATGGTGTCATCAATGCTGAAAAATACTGGCAGATACTTATCTATCAACCAGTACCATCAGGTAGGCATCTGATTGGCCCCAAATTTATTCTACAGCCAATGCCTGATCCCTGATCTTAACAACGAGTCTGCCAGGGATTACATGAAGAGACAGAAGGATTTGAGGCACATTCTCAGAAGATCTGCGGTTAGTTTTTCAAGATGTCTGGAACAGCTTACCTGCTAAGGTCCTTTAAAAACTGTGTGTCAGAAGAATGTATGTAAGAAGAATTTATGCTGTTTTGCAGGCAAAGGGTGGTCACACCAAGTACTGATTTGAATTTCTCTTCCATTCATTTACTTTCCACTTTGTTAATTGATAAAAATATAGTAGACATTGATGTATTCATCTCATTTCCTCTCAAAATGTTAGGAACCAAGATATTACTTTTGATCCCCCCTCACATTTAAACCAATCACATTAGCACATCATGAATACTGTTTTTTCCCACCTCTGCACTATAGCTCTCCTCAGTCACATCGTTAGTCTTAAAGAAATTCTTGCCCATGCATTTATCACATCCTGGCTTGACTACTGCAGTGCCCTTTTTAATGGGCTATCATCCAAGGCCATAACCAGACTAGATACAATATATTGCAAACTCTGCAGCATTACATGATTAGAATATATGGTTCAAACAGTGGGCTTTTCTGCAAAATATGTAAAAATATTTTCTGCTGAAAAAGGCTTGAGTCCTGTCTCTAAATCACTCTTGGGACTTGATGTTGGAAGAGCTATCACTAACCCTGTGTAGGATGTTAGAATTTCTATCTAGTTTGACTAATTTATTTATCTGCTTTATTTATTAATATAGTATGTCCACAATTACATGTACATTACACAAAGCTTGATTGTGTACTGTTTAAATATACCAAATGTACAGAAGCAGGGTAATCACCAGGTGCACCTATGTTCCCACGATAAATCATAACCATGCAGATGTAACTGTTCATTCACACCAAGGTGGTATTACCATACTAAACTTCACCATGCTTCACTGATTTCACATTCATTAAGTAAAAGCAGAGTGTGAAGGCTGAATTAGCAGAGCAATCGCAGAAATATTCATAAAATATTGCAGTCCACACAACATAAAGGAAAACATATAGGAATTCAAAAGAGGACAAAATGTTGGTGTGATCTTCTGTGATCAGGACAGCAAGTCTTTGTGGAGTATCACGAGCCATGGTATGCAGGGTAATGTCGACATATCACCATGAGTTTCGAACCACATCCAACAGGGGTAACTGGTGATGTAAGAGGAAGCTGCCTGAAAGGGATGTCAGAAAAAACATAAAACCACAGCTGCCCAACTCACTGGAGCATTAAAAGCACACCTAGACTCTCCTGTTTCCATCAAAACTGTTTGTCAGTAGCTCCACAAGAGTCAAAATTCAGGGTCAGGCTGCTATGGCCAAACTTTGGTTTCTATAGTCCCAGCAGCAGCGGACTGTGAAAAATGTGAAAGATGTATTGTACTCTGATGAGTCCACCTTCACTCTCTTTCCCCCATCTGGAAAAGTTACTGTGTGGAGAAGCCCCAAAGAATCTTACTGTATGGACTTTTGCATGTACAAAGTGATGCACAGTGGTTGATTTGGTGATGGGTTGGTCTGCAATTTCATGCCATTCCTTAGGCCCACTACTTGTCCTAAATGGTTCAAACAATGTACCCTGACGTTGGTGCCAGGTATCAGGATGATAAAGCACCAATACACACAGCAAGTCTGGTGACAGAGTGAAGTCGAACATCTTTCATGGCCTGGACAGTAACCAGATCTGAATATCTTTAAGCCACTTTGGGGTGTTTTGGAGGAGCGAGTGAAGAAATGTTTTCCTCCATCAGTATTAGGCAGTGACCAGGCCACTATTCTAAAAAGACGGATGGCTTTAAAATCAGGAAACTACTTTATCATTCTAAAGACAATCTGATGCTATTGTGGCCACAAAAGGAGGCCCTAAAACCAGGCATGCAGGTAATGCCAGCCTTTTCCACCGGCTATCACCATAAGTTTATTTCAGAACTGTGGGGAAAACACCGCAGTGCAATGCATAAAATCATACAGATACAGGCCAGCAACTTCAGGTAATGTTCACAAGCTGATTAGACAAGCGCCTTCAGAGAGGATCATTATGGAGAAACACTTAAACCGGCTGCTATGAGAATACAACTCCATTCACTCAATAGCAGTGAAAAAGCAACAAAATATAGGCTGATTTATTTCACTTTACACCTCTAGCATTGGTGTCCATCTTAAACACTTTTGATTCACCTATTTTCACTTTCCCAGTCATTTGCTTTAGCGCTATAAACAAACACTGTAAGACGCAGTTCAATCATTTTTCTTTCGCACGGAACCGGAAATGTGTACAAATTACGTGCCCGTGACGTCTCTTCATCACGCCAACCAAACCAATTAATATTTAACGATTTTACTAATTCCCATGCTGTTTAATATATCGCTAAATGTTACTTTTTTTCAGACAAAGCTGAAAGGATGAAAAGATTCCACAAAAAGAGGTTTATACTTTGTAATGTGGAGCCATGGCGCTTACTCGGCGCTAGGGGGCGCTCATCAACAAACCCGACATACGGAGCCTTGTGTCCTAAGAGCAGCATTTTATTTTACAGAAAACGCTATATTTTTCATTTGCTGTTATTTTTAAGATTGCACGCGATGTATATATACTTTTGTGGAAGTATCAGGGGAGGAAGGCAGGATTTGAAGATTTATCAGAGAATCGTGAAGAAACTGCAGAACTATGGACAAGTTTTGACAGAGCACGTGAGCCACGATGATATATCAGAGAAAGGTAAATAAAGGGTTACCTTTTACAGTGCAAAAGGACATCTAGGCATCTATACATTCTTACACACACACACACACACACACACACACAAAATTAACACTCTCATTCCCTCACCCTAAAGCATCAGCCCGGAGAATTTACCTCTCAGTTTCCCCTTCACTTCAGATATACATGATAATCCAAGGCATGTTTATGTCTTCAGCTTTGCACTGGAGCTTCTACAACACGTTATGGAAGCGGATGTCCAGTTGAATATTATGCTACATGTCTAAATCAGTAAAGACTAGCCTCAAAAATGTTTTTTTTTTCTGCTTAGGAATACAATCAGAAGCAATAACTAACTTAACTCCATTAAACAGAAGAAACCCATAGTCAGTCGTTTTGCTGTGTATTGAGGGATTGATCCACTACACCAGAACAAAAACATTAACATGTGTGACATTTTGACAAAATGTGTCTAGATAAATTGTGTTATTGCTTGTTATTTTGTATGGTTTGAGTTTTTATTCATCTGAGGAATAGAAATGTCACAGTATCATTAGTTTTTTTTAGTAGTGTTTAGTTTGCTGGAGAGAATGAATACAAAAGTAACCATGTTTCTGTGATACGGAATAAATGCTAGTTTAATGACTGACAGGTCCAGTCCAGTCCAGTTAAGCATGTTTCTCATGTGTTTGAAAGCAGTTTATTCTTACCAACCTTTTGAACATGAACATACACTCACTGTCCACTTTAAAATGACCACCTATATAATAGGTTTGATTTCTCTGTGTCATCTTAAAGAACTTCTTCGTTTTTTGTTGTTCTTTCAGTCCTCATGATATCCGTGATGTTTCCATGAGGTATAAAATGAGACTGTAGCTTGCTTATTAGAGACAAAAAAAATGTATTGGTTTTACTACTAATGATTTTATCAGTTTCAGAAATCCTGTATGCTGACATAAGTTTATGTGATTACTGAAACTTGTAAAATAATGTTTTGAGATGAACTGAAATGGTTTGAAGCTATTGTTTGGCTATTTAGAGATACACTGATCAGGCATAACATTATGACCACCGACAGGTCCCGTGAATAACACTGATTATCTCCTCATCATGGCACCTGTTAGTGGGTGGGATATATTTGGCAGCAAGTGAGCATTCTGTCCTCAAAGTTGATGTGTTAGCAAAAGGGTAAGGATTTGAGAGGGTTTGACAAGGGACAAATTGTGATGGCTAGATGACTGGATCAGAGCATCTCCAAAACTGCAGCTCTTGTGGGGTGTTCCCGGTCTTCAGTGGTCAGTATCTATCAAAAGTGGTCCAAGGAAGGAACAGCATGTTTCTACTAACACTATGGGAAGAAGGCAAGTCAGCGCAGGCAGTGTCATGCTTTGGGCAATGTTCTGCTGGGAAACCTTGGGTTCTGCCATCAATGTGGATGTTACTTTGACATGTACCACCTACCTAAGCATTGTTGCAGACCATGTACACCCTTTCAGGGAAACAGTATTCCCTGATGGCTGTGGCCTCTTTCAGCAGGATAATGCACCGTGCCACAAAGCAAAAATGGTTCAGGAATATTTTGATGAGCTCAACAACAAGTTTGACTTGGCCTCCAAATTCCCCAGATCTCAATCATTTTGAGCATCTGTGGGATGTGCTGGACAAACAAGTCCGATCCATGGAAGCCCCACTTCATAACTTACAGGATTTAAAGGATCTGCTGCTAACATCTTGCCAGATATGCCAGATACCACAGCACACCTACAGGGATCTAGTGGAGTCCATACCTCGACGGGTCAGGGCTATTTTGGCAGCAAAATCGGATCAACGCAATATTAAGCAGGTGGTCATAATGTTATGCCTGATCAGTGTATGTCTGCATGATTCTCACACTGCATCTATAAGTGTCCTTTATTCCTTAACAACAATTATTTTCAGTGCAAAACTTGGCTGGACTATTGTTTTAATGAATAAATCTGATTTACTCTTCATTCAGGTGAGGATGCTACACTAGGAGGAGACAAGGCTATCTATGAGCGTGATATGGAATGGCTGGCTCAGTCTGATGGTGAGACAGGTTTTGATTTTGGAATCTGAGGCTCACTGAAGATTTTTTAAAAATAAATAACTACCTTCACCAACAGTTATTTGCCATGTTATGTTAATTGAACTGTCAAATTGTGTCATTTACTGTATCAGAAATGAGCTAATTAGAATAAAACTACCAATTAACACTACAAAATCAACAATGCTGTACAATACAAAACACGCAGATACTACACAGTCAGGAACCTACCTTTCCAGGAGTAAAAGAACATGAAGCACACTTTGATATGCATCATCCTTAATGTTTTTGTGTACCTTCCCAGTTGTAGTTGCTGAAGTAACCCAACCATCCTTGGGTGTGGGATATGAAATCGGTCAAGCAACGGCCATGAAAAAAAGGATTCTGTGCCTTTTCCGACCCTCATCAGAGAGAGGTAATTTGATTATTCTTTAAGTCAAATTAAGGCATACTACATTAATATTTGCCCCCTTCAGTTGTCCAGAACATATAAGCCTAATTCACAGCTCATTAGCACCTGTCTCTCTAGCCTCCAGTAGTCACCAGTCCAACATTTAAATCTCTGTTTATTTAATGTCCTCCACTTAATATTATTTTTGTTATGTTTTTTTAGTGCTGTCTGCAATGATACGAGGTGCTGAGGGCAAGTTGGGCAGCTCTGTCTTCCAGGTACAGGATTATAAGGAAGAGGATGTTGAAGGCATCCTGGAGAATTATTTTGGTGAACTTGCCAAGAATTAATATGCATTAAAATACATATACTACATGGTCAAATGTATGTGAACACCAGACCATCACAGCTAAATGCTCTTGTTGAACATCTTTCCAAAGCCATGGTTATTAATATGGCCCAGTGTGGCTGTTAAAAGCTTTTGTGAAGGCTTTTCAGTAGATCCTGAAACATTATTGAGGATTTGTCCATTCAACCACATGAGCATTAGAAAGGTCATCACCGATATTGTGTGAGGAAGCCTGGTTCAGGTCAGGACTCAGTACAGATCACTCGAGTTCTTCCACTCCATCCTCAGCAAACCATGTCTAAATGGGCCTCACTTTGTGCACAGGGGGATTGTCATGAAGGAACAGGTTTAGGCCCCTTAGTTCCAGTGAAGGGGAAACATAATGCTACAGCATAAAAATATATCATAATTGTGTGCTTTCAAAAGTACTATTACTTTGTGGTAACAATTTGGGGAAGATCCACATATGGTGTGTTATGGTCAGGTGTCCACATATTTTTGGCCGCATAGTGCACATCACTCATAATGTAATGAGTATCTTCATTATCCAGCTCTGGATAGAATGCTTTTTGTAAGTAGAGATTTTCAGTTTAACAGAGGCACTTGAGTTTTATATAAATTACTGACACAAGATGCTTTTGTGTTTGTTAAAAAATATGCCTTTGTATTTGTCTCAAATTGAAAGATTTAAAATAAGATTCCACAAGCACAAAAACATTGTGATATTTTCATCATAGTAAAGTGTTACTGTTCATTATTTTTCCACATTCTTGTGTCTGATTTTTGTTCTTATCTCACAGCATCTGATGTAAACAATTTGATCTTTTATAGATCTTTTATAGATATATTTCTTAATATTGGAGAAAGATAAATTTATATGATGGGAAGTGACTCATTTATTTGAAACCAATTCATTCATCAACTATGTGCATATATATTTGGACTGGTTGTGTATGATCTCACAGCAGTAGCACAGATTTGGTCACTCCAACAAAATCCATAAATAAGCCATCTGCTAGGAGTTAATAGTATTTTACAGTTGTATAGCTCCTCTGCAAATATACTTTTAGTGCATATATCCACTTCATATTTACATACAGACACTTGATTTGATAAATACCAAATGAACAATGATACACTTTTGAATAAAACTGTTGTTAGCAGTAACAGCCTTGAGATCAATGTTCCATTCATCTTGCCAAATTGTCTATCAGTTTCAGATGCCATTAGTTTTGTACATTAATTTTTGAAGTACAAAGATAAAAACATTGTGTGTGTGTGTAAGAATGAACTGATAATCTTTACTGGATGTACATTAAATAATGAAAGCAAAACAGACCAGAAACACTGCAGTACTGTCTAACATGGCATCAGAGTGAAATATGTTACAAAAAATATTTGTCATGGCATTCATGACCATTCCCCCAGATCACAGAGTGCACAAGACAATTGCCTACGATGTTAGAGATGTTCTTGGATTCTGGGCTTTATAGTTAACTGGATAGATGAGAGAGAGAGAAAATGGTGACACAAGAACCTACTTCCACAGTGCAGAAAGGTTATGGTTGCTTTTTAGGAGACCAAATACAGGGGATGGTGTGATGGAAACAGTAAGCAAAAGGGTTATGAAGAATTTCTGTTATGCAAGAGAAATAATGGGCCACATAGTTCAATGGAAAATGAGAAAGTGTGAGTCCCCCTCCCTCCCAGAGCTCTCTTTTTGAACAAATGCTGATAATGCAGGTGGTACATGCACACATTGTAAGCTGTGCATGCTAATTATTCATTGGCTGTTGATTCATACTTTGTTTCAATCAATACTGCTGTTGCAATCCCAAGGTCAAGACTGTTGCTAAATTGCAGTTATAGTCTGAAAATGTGTATTAGATAGATGTTAAGCACTAGGAATTTTCTCCTACAATGAACAAAATGGCAGTAATATGCAACAATATTAATATCGAGGACCTAATAAGTAGAATTCTTGGCCCAGAACAGTTTTATTCCTCCTTGTAATTCTGTCATAGATAGAGGAGAATGGCTTGTGTTGAACCATTCTTCAAGAAGAAAATCCTCCAGGTCTTTGATGGATGAAGGAAGTGCATAGCTACTTCACATAGTCTCTGATCTCGAACGCCCCATGATGATTAAATCTAGTGATTAAAGAGACCATCGTCCTGGTATTCATCAAAACACTACTGAATAATATTAGGAGTAAGAATGGGGGCATAATCATCTTGGGATATGAGTTCCCATAGGGTTTATCAATTTTATACAATTGTGTCATATTGTTTTGTTGTTAAAAGACTGGAGATTTAAGGCAATCTTTGGACCCAGTAATTTCCACAAGATGGCTGCTACTTAACACTGAGCACCAGGTGTTGGTGTATTTCTTCCAAATATACATCCATGTAGAATAGATCACAGTGCTTTTTTTCTGTCACTCAGGGATTCAGGATTTGTATTCACTACTGCAAATTGTGTCTGTTTTTGCACTGGCATTTGATACCACAGAATTCCCAATAGCAGCCCTGCCATGAAGTCCAGCTATGTGAAGCTCATGATGCAGATTTTCTTCGTATTTTCAAAGGTTTAGCTTTGACTTCATATACAGTAGCTGTGCTTATTGTGATTCAGTCCGTTTAAGGTCAAGATTAATTTTCTGTAGTGGTATGGTTATTTTATCCTCTTCCTGTAGATCTATCCAGTTATCAACTTTTCCCACTATTACTTTCTGCTGTGCCTCTGAGCTGGTCTTGCTCACATGCTGACTGAAAGATTGACTAAATATCTGGTTCCTATTCTTGAAACACCTAAATAGAGGGTCAAGAAGAAAAAAACGAATATACTAGAGATGCAGTAACCTAGCAGGTACCCTAATACCTGTACCAATAAACCATCTATAAACCTGAAGAAGAGTAGCCCATTGTTTGAGCTATATGTTAAGCAAGACACCTGTTATATTGACAAATTATTATTAGATAATCAGTGATGAAAATAACTGTGTGCCTTACGTACATAGTGGAGTTATTAGATCATATTTCACAGCTATTTTACATGTGATAATAATAATCCCAGCAGACTTTATCGGAATCATGCTTCTTCAGTGACTGAATTTAAATAGACGTTGTTTTTCTCAGTGGTCCAAGCGGATAAACAAATTATAAGTTAGAAAATCTCAGAAAAACTGCACATAAAATTTTGCTTGTAATCAAACTATGGATTTTGTAGACTCATTCTTATATTTTAAGAATGATTAAGAAGATTAATTATTGAAGCATACTTCTGTAGTCTTGCATTTAATCACAGACTATGTTTGTAAGTCTACATTTCTATGGTTCAAAACTTGCATCTATCGCTGATGTACCTTCTATAATATGGCAAAAATCAATTTATGGATATCTCTTGAAACTACATACTAATGAATATGATTATAGATGTATTTGAGCAATGCTTATAGCTTGTGCTGTGGACAGTATATCCTCTCTAATAGCACTGGGAGTGTTAGAGTGGGAAGGCTGCTCTCTATTCTCTACTGTGTGAGTGATACAGTTCTATCAGCAGGAAGTGTTGGCTCCAGTTTCATTTTATTCCTGGGCTCGTTCCTTACTTCCTGTGCCAGATATATAGTATCAGGGTGGGACCAGACCACACTTCATTCCTTGCAAAGATGTGATCAGAATAAAATCTAAAGCTTTGGAGTTACAGAAATGGTGACGGTGAAAGAAGACTACATGCAGGGACAGTAGACATGCTCCATTTGGTAAGATGGGTTTTTTTTTTTTCCATGACTTTCCTTACAGCTTGCTGAGCATTTTGACGGTGGAAAGTGGCAGTGATTGTAAATCTGCACATTAATATAAGTTATTGGAGAATACTGTACTATTATTACATGCTATGTAGTAACTTAGTGTGTGTTATATTGCTATTTTTTTACCTGAAAGCATAGGGTTTTTCTATTTGCATGTAATGCTTAAAATGTGTATGTGCCATGTGTGCAGGTTTCATGTGCTAAAGAGGTGTAGAATTTTAATTAATAAGAAAAGTCACTCTATTTAAGCACCTTCAACATTTAATCCATCACTTTGTTGTTACCATAAACATGGCAACAAAAAAAAGAAGACCATGGTTATTGCTTTTGTGTCATGAAAAAGGAACCAGTGAGCTTATATTAAATAAATCACATTTCTGTCTGATCACAAACACTGAGGATTACAAAAACATGTCTTCTTTACCTGTAAGTGTCATGAATTATGATGCCATTAGTTTAGTCAGAAGCAAATGATGTATGTTGTGGCATGACATTAAGAGTGTCCTTAGAATATTTTACAGGAGAATTTCATTATTCTCAACAATCCTACTACAACTCAGTGTCTATTTAGTATCAAAAATACACATTGAAATACTCAAGTACACATTACACCAATAATTTACAGAAATAAATTATATTTATATTTAGAAAATACTGTTGATCCTATACTGCTGTACATCAGTGAATGAACTGAACGTATTGTCAAATTGATTTTATCTGAAGAGATGCAATGTTGGGTATCATGCTTACTAAGATAATAAAAATATAACTGCAAGTGTTGGTTACTAGGGTCCAAGTATTATTTCCCAAGCAAGACCAACATTGCATTTATTGTCATAATGGCCCCTATTGATCTATCTGCACATCATGGAACATGTCTGATATGTAGTGTTCGGTCTCAGGTTCAGCGTCAATACACAAAAGTGTTGCAGAGATATAGACTCACTCTTCCTGTAAGGCCAAATGACTCTCAATATTGTGGGCAGCTGGAATAGTGCCAAAGACAGGTATTACAATTTGGTACAGGATATTGTTCATGAGATATGATCTCACTTCTTTACTTGAAGCACTGCTTAACTGTCAAATGTAACCCTCTCAAGAAAAAGACAAATTTTGTTGTCAGAGCATACAAGAAATGTCCTGATTTCCTGTTTGTTGTCATTGTGGTTGTCTTATAGATTACATCATAAGAAATCAAGCTATGTGTCATGAAAATTTATATGCAGAACAATTAAAAGATTGACTTTGTTCCTATTCAGAATGGCAGATAATCCAACAAGGAGACAAGGGAACTTTAGCATACAATGCATCCATGTTACGGACAATTAAGGATAGGCAAATGCTTCATGAAGTTATTTTTAGTTATATATACGTTTTAGGACCACATTGTGGTCAAATGGCAAAACAATTTGGGCACCCTCAGGCTGTGCTCCAAATAAAAAGATCTGCATATGGATATGGCCTTTATTTTCTGTGGTCTTTGCCGCAAAGTCTAACACTGTGAAAATCCAATTATTTTTTGTTCGGTTTAATGCATGTCATCTGAACAAAATTAACTAGATATTGATTGATTTTTTTTACATATTGAGAATGATATTATTGAGAATATAATTATAAATATATAAAATATATAATACAGGTTGCAAATAAAAGTAGAAATAGAAATTCAGCATTTTGTCTGTTGGTGTCTCTGAAATCTGAAGACATTACTTATAGCATGACCAATGGTAAGCCTGTTAAAAGCCAGCTGAATTTTGAATTTGACTGACCACTGTCATGTTTTTTGAATTTCACCTAACATAATCCTTGACTACCTTGCAGCATGCAAAAGATTTAGCATGCAAATCGTCAACATACTGAGAAGCAACTGCTGAGAAGCAGTTATTTGAATATAATAATAACCCTGGTTGACCCATAAAATGATTTGATGTAGACCTTCAAGTTTAATGAGAATCCATCCAAGTCTTCATGAGTTATTCACCAACCTCTAAGCTCCATTCTGGAAGGATTAACTGGCATGTGGTGGATATATTGTTTGGAAATGCTAGAGGTCTAGAGGTGCAATGTTAAGTTTAGCATATTATGCAAATTCATTTAAAATTCAACAGAGTGGAACTGTCTTGCAGTCAGATTATTTGGGAAGAGTAAAAAAATAATTAAAAAATCTGTGTGCTATAGGACCACTATGAGACTGATCAAGGTCCCCTTATTTGCCTGAATAGTGGGGTGATGCACCTTTCTGTCTTCTCCCCATCACAGAACAAAAGTAACAAGGCTCCAGCACAGTGTGCTTGGACCCATAATACATTTTCTAACATTTGTACAAAAATCACATTATACACATATAAAAAACACAAATATTCAATTATTATTTACAAGGCAATTGTCTCCACATTGACAACTTCTACAGTTGAAGACTGTGAGTCTACACTAATCACTCCTGTATACTTCTTTACTATTCCGCTGTAGCATATGAAATTTTTTTGAGGCAGATTTGACCAAAAGCCAAAATATGAAGCAAATTGAGACCACTTTGTTGAACAAATCAAGTGGACCACAAAATGAACCACAAACTGTATATAGTGTATACTTTGCTTGTGGGTCACTTTAGAGGAACCTGAGTTCATCTGATGTGTTCACATGTGCACAAAAAAAATGCTGAGTCATCAATCCGTGACCACTCGGGGCACTGACACGGACCAAAACACCCTAAGGTTTAAGAGCAACATGTTTTCGTTTATGTCGTATGGAAAAAAAAGGTTTTTTTTGTATAAAACAGGAATAGTACAGTACGTTTCTTCATTGCGGTCCTTCTGAAGACTGTGTGGTAATGAAACATTCCTTTAGTCCTTTCTACACGTTTTTGTATTAATGCTTCTTCAGTGCTGTATGCTCCATCATGGCATTCATTAGTCCATGGTGGTTAGTGAAGTGCTCTTTTATTCTGTGGAGTGCTTTTCACTGACACTCCCTCAAGAGCTGTTTCTTATTCTTTCAGTTTACCTGCACTTTAATGGGCCACTTTTCTTCATGAACAACAGCTGATGTGACCGGGCTATTACGGTCATAAACAGACTGTTTTTCATTAAACATGACCTATCTTTATTATGAGCACTCAAGTATTTTCCCCAATATCTTCATATGACCTCTGTGTTTAGTCTCTTCTTCTCCAGCTCAGGTGGATCAGCTGAGTGTAGGAAGCTGATCTTGCAGTCCTGCTGAGTGGCAGCTAAGTGGCGCTGCTGCATGCGGCATCGCTGGAATGAATGTTGTTTGGAGGTCGGTGCTCTACAGTGACTGCAGACACAGATATTCTGCCAGTGTCCTCGTAGCACCAGGCCAGCTGTAAGTGCCACCACAGCCAGAGTCAGGCCTCCTAATACTAGCAGGATTAAAAAGTGTTCCTCTGAGAGTCCTGCTGCTGCACTCTGAGTCACTACCTCCTTTACAGAAATTTTCAACAGATGGCCTTTATCTCCACTGGTTGTAACCCCATGAGAGTAGTTTCCTGTGGTGTAGGTGTGTGGCTTATTCGGAGTAATGTGGGGTAGTTTGGAGATTTCGGGGAATCCTCCTCCTCCCCAGCCAAAAGAGTCCTTGTGTGGTGCTTGGGTTTGGAGTCCCTTGTCCGGCAATGGAATCTCACAAGTTCGACCTGTGTATCCAGCAGGACACAGGCAGTGAAAGTTGGTGACGCGGTCTATACACCGGCCTCCATTGAGGCATGGTCGACTGGCACAGTCATCAAGGTTGACTGTGCAGAAACGGCCTGTGAACCCAGCAGGGCACAGGCACGAAAAGCGGTTTACCCCATCCACACAAGTAGCACCATTCGCACAAGGGCGCATTAGGCAGTCGTCCATGTTGGTCTCACAGCGAGGGCCTGTAAAGCCGACTAGGCATCGACAAGTTAGCTCAGGTGCAAATCCACCTAGATCCTCACATAAGCCACCATTCTTACAAGGGGACCTAAGGTACACCACAAGAGAAAATACAAATCTTACAATCTGGGTCTAAAAATTCAAATTAATAATAATGTAAATAACTAGTCTGATATATAGCAGGATTAAAAACACACATATATATATTCCATTTTAATAAGATTTTTTTTGCAGTGTGAAAAATCTACAGTACACAACGCCTCGTTCTTTCAGCGCTGCTGTGGTTTCCCTGGAAACCACTTGATGTGTGAGTTTTAGTGCACTTGGGTAGAACAGTAGGAGTGTGACTGCAGTCTGGTAGTATTAGCCGAGCTCTTACAGGGCCAGTAATGAGCCCATTGAATTACATGATTGCTCTCTAGAGGCATCAAATTGACCAGGCTGTTGTGCAGCTCATGCCAGTGTGTGTTGTTAATTCTGGGCTGATAATGAGAAAATGTTTTTAATTACAGACTTAAAATATTTGCTTAAAACTTACCAAACAATTAATAGTTTATTGTAATCAGTTAGACAATAAAATAATTAAGTGCTAAAGTCATTTGAATTTTTTATATGTATCATACAATATCTCAGAAAAATAACAATTTCAGTATCAACTGAACATCTACTGTTCTACTGAGCAACATTCAGCTGTAGAATTTTTTTTTAATGATGATTAAAAAAAACACTCACTTGATTTTATGGCATGGTCCAGTCTTTAACTCACAGTTTTTTCCATGGAAGCCTTCAGGACACAAACAGTTGTACTCTCCAGCATCATTTAGAAAACAGGTGGCCCCATTTTGACATGGCATCTCATTTTCACACACATGAATATCTGGATATGCAAAGAAATAAATGAATTTGAGTTTAAATCAAAATTTATAACACATCGGATTCACAGGTTTGCAATCCACTGCAATGTGTTACCTTTGTCACAGAAGCGACCTGTCCAGCCATCCATACAGGTGCACTGCCATGGCTGATGACAAGAGCCGTGGACACAGCCGGGCATTCGCACACAGTCCTGACAGAAGGGCCCTCCCCAGCCTGGGTCACATCTGCCCAACAATTTCACAAAACAAACTCAGCCTCAATTATTATTATTATTATTATTATTATTATTATTATTATTATTATTATTATTATTATTATTATTAATAGACAACATTATGCTCAAGGCAAACTAAATAGGCTGCTGACAGTTCAATTCAATTTTATTTGTACTGCATATTAATTGGGGCATGTAAGAATCAGTATCCTTATACCTCCACCCGTTGATAACAAGGCTGCCTGCATGCATCATGAAGCTTGAACAAGCTGAAGGGAAGGTCACTGAATTGGAATGCCAGGCATTTAAAGGCAATCCACAAAAACATCTGTATGTTAGAGTAATGGAAAAATAATATTCCATCGCACAGATCCACACGTGGGGTCTGCTCTTTTGATCATTACGCTATGAATGAAATTTTAGGAATGAAATTTACAAGTCCCTGAGTGCTAACAGGTGGGGGCTGATAACAGAACTGAAATATTTAGTTACTTTCTAACAACCAGAGGTGCTGTTGGATACGTCACTGACTGTAAACTATCATTAGAAGCATGCTGAGGGCAACTCATAACAGCCAGGAACATCATATTATAAATATGGTTTCTTCGATCAATAATTTATATCATTAAATAATTTTTAATAAAACCTATTTGTTTAATGTGCTTTGCGGCTTTAAATTGTGGCTGCCAAGGGTTGGCATTTCCATCTGGCTGGTCCTGCCTTTTGTCCTAACCCTAATGCCATGAATATTTTCAAGATGTATGCTAGTGGCCTTGTCTCTCCTGCTGGTTAGTGGCATCAGAATACCACTATAATTGGACTACAGTCTTTTATGCAACTTCCACACTTACATTATGGCAATCAGTTTCACTAAGAGCTAAGAGAAAGCTCCCTAGCACTAAAGCAGGTTGCACAGATTACTGGCAATTCTCGCTAAGAATGGTAGTCATGCCATCGCCCAGCCAGAGATTGAAACATGCCCAAACTTTGACTTCAGTCCAATGGAAAACTGTCCTATCAGAGAGAAATATTCACCATGGATGGCTTTACAACATGTTAAATGCCTTTTTTCCTCTACTGTAAATTCTTCACATGAAGCATAGCATTCAGCAACTATATTACACTTTAGGCTACACTGGCCTTCCCAGTCCTGCTTGTGTTTGAAAGCCTAGATGGCTTCCACAAAGTTAATCTGTTGTCCCAAATGGATGAGAAAATTTGTCTGTGTGTATAGGTCTGACCCCTTGCACTCAATCACCATTTTCCCAAGGATTTTGACCTTCCAGGGTCTGCTAAACAGCAGCAGTGTACCTTTTCAACAATTCACACAATTTATAAGACATATGTACCTGTCAGATGTTATAGGGAATGGTTGTGGGGTTTACTTGTGAATACTGCATCATACATCACTATGTGACCTTGAGGAAGATCTTGGCATGAATACACACCAGGTGATATTCTGCATGCAAAAATCACCAGTATGCACTAGGAAATTGCAACATTTATCAAACATACATACAAACAGTGGATAAATCTACACATTCAGAATTGCCCAGCTTTATCAAGCCACCCTTATGGTAAACAGCTTCTCTTTTAAATAATGATTTTAAGCCATGTGTCTGCAATAAATTATCCCTATTTGGTTTGTAAAACTTGCAGTGACCTGAACATCCCATCTAATTTTTTTTGTCTTTTCCACTGCTGTATTTGGAAAGGTAATGTACTGCATTACCCTGTAAAGGTAAACAACTTTACAGTCTAAAGGCATGCCACTTGATACTGGAGTGAGGCTGTGAGGATTTGTGCCCATTCAGCCACAAAAGCATTAATGAACTTGGGCACTGATGACTGTGAGAAGGCCAGGTCAGCATTCCAGTTAATCTCAGTGTGTTTGAAGTCAGGGTTCTCTGCTGTCTTTTTTTAGATCTCACTTTTGTGCATGGGGCACAGTCAAGCTGAAACAGGTTATTTCTAGTAAATGTAAATCTTAATGTAAATGCTACAGCACCAAAGACAATGTAGACAACTGTGTTCGTCCATCATTATGTCAACACTTACACTGGGCTTGGTGGAAAGGTGACCACATACCTTTGTCCATATAGTGTCTTTCTGTCGTTTTTTTTTTGTGGCTCTCTCAAAGTGGGGCATGTTGCTGGCAGGGCTAAACTAAAATTGTGCTAAGTAAAGGAAATCTACTGTTAATCCACTCATTACTCTGAGCACAGAGGTCTTTAAAAGTGTGCTTCTTTTTCAATGCTGTGTGTGCCAAATCTTCAAACCATGCAAGATCAATGTCTAAATCTACATCAATCCTTAAAGCAGGGGAGGGCAATTCATTTAAAAACAATATATATATATATATATATATATATATATATATATATATATATATATATATATATATATATATATATATATATATACACTATATTGCCAAAAGTATTCGCTCACCCATCCAAATAATCAGAATCAGGTGAAAGAATGGGTCGCTCTCAGGAGCTCAGTGAATTCCAGCGTGGAACTGTGATAGGATGCCACCTGTGCAACAAATCCAGTCGTGAAATTTCCTCGCTCCTAAATATTCCACAGTCAACTGTCAGCTGTATTATAAGAACGTGGAAGTGTTTGGGAACGACAGCAACTCAGCCACGAAGTGGTAGGCCACGTAAACTGACGGAGCGGGGTCAGCGGATGCTGAGGCGCATAGTGCGAAGAGGTCGCCAACTTTCTGCAGAGTCAATCGCTACAGACCTCCAAACTTCATGTGGCCTTCAGATTAGCTCAAGAACAGTGCGCAGAGAGCTTCATGGAATGGGTTTCCATGGCCGAGCAGCTGCATCCAAGCCATACATCACCAAGTGCAATGCCAAGCGTCGGATGCAGTGGTGTAAAGCACGCTGCCACTGGACTCTAGAGCAGTGGAGACGCGTTCTCTGGAGTGACGAATCGCGCTTCTCCATCTGGCAATCTGATGGACGAGTCTGGGTTTGGCGGTTGCCAGGAGAACGGTACTTGTCTGAGTGCATTGTGCCAAGTGTAAAGTTTGGTGGAGGGGGGATTATGGTGTGGGGTTGTTTTTCAGGAGCTGGGCTTGGCCCCTAGTTCCAGTGAAAGGAACTCTGAATGCTTCAGCATACCAAGACATTTTGGACAATTCCATGCTCCCAACTTTGTGGGAACAGTTTGGAGCTGGCCCCTTCCTCTTCCAACATGACTGTGCACCAGTGCACAAAGCAAGGTCCATAAAGACATGGATGACAGAGTCTGGTGTGGATGAACTTGACTGGCCTGCACAGAGTCCTGACCTCAACCCGATAGAACACCTTTGGGATGAATTAGAGCGGAGACTGAGAGCCAGGCCTTCTCGTCCAACATCAGTGTGTGACCTCACAAATGCACTTCTGGAAGAATGGTGAAAAATTCCCATAAACACACTCCTAAACCTTGTGGACAGCCTTCCCAGAAGAGTTGAAGCTGTTATAGCTGCAAAGGGTGGACCGACGTCATATTGAACCCTATGGATTAGGAATGGGATGTCACTTAAGTTCATATGCGAGTCAAGGCAGGTGAGCGAATACTTTTGGCAATATAGTGTATATATATATATATATATATATATATATATATATATATATATATATATATATATATATATATATATATATATTTATTTCGCTTTTTAAAAAGCAGTAAATTACATGCTTTTGTTTAGCTGCTACTGGTAAGAATATCCTTTACAATAAGGCTATGGAAATGTTAAGTTGATTCAAATACAGCAGTAAAGAAAATTGTAAAAACTACAATAATTATATCACTATTTAATTTTATTTTTAAAACTTCACAAAAACAATACTGAAAATTTGCATGTTTTGAAGTATGTTAAAGACCAACAATTAATTAAGTTTATTCTTGGTTGCCCAGGCTGTCTTGGGCTTGAACTAGTGCACTAAGGTCTGGTTGAATGTCTGAGGTGGATATACAAATGTAAAATGTAAAATGATATGAATGTTCAAATACCAATTTATCTTGCATCAAAGTTCCAACAATTTTGCCCGTCAGATTTGGACAACCATCCATTGTAACACCTGCCAGTTTCTCCTATTTCAGTCCGTTTGTCCAAGCATTCATTTACCTCCATGAACAAATCAATCCCTGTTGTCGTCCCTTTCATTGACTGCATTGCTGGCTGCTCTGCATCAGTAAAGTTCTTGTATTTCTCTGTGTGTTTAGTCATGTAGAAGCGATTCAAATTGTAACCTTTAAACAAAGCAAACTGTACTCCACAAACAAAGCAGATGACTTTACCTCTGACTTAAATATATAAATACCTAGAAGTCCATAACTTTCGAATTCGAATAAAATTCAAATCTTTCTTTTTTTTTTAACGTGAGCTGGCATTTTGAGGGCTAAGAGCTAACTCAGCATCTTTTGTAGACAACTGTTATCTAACACATTACTGTGAAGGTTTGTAGCCACGCACATACATACATAAACTGAAAATACAAAACAAGACAAATAATTCAAAAAAATAGTTGCCTTCAAAGTAAAAGCAATGCAGTTGTATTGCGTACATGGTGTATACTTAATTACAATTGATTTCTAATTTCCTATTGACCTCACGCAGACCTGACAGGGACAGCCAAATAGCCAGATGTAGCTCAGGGGCCGTAAAATGCCCAGGTCTGCTTTAGACGCTTTTATATGTTTTTTCATTATATTAGTGTCACTGTCAGAACCTTGTTGTAACTTGTCAGCAATTTAGGTCAGTTTTGCTGAGATGATGGGAGTGCCTCATAGTCAGGTTACCTGTAATTACCTAAATCTATGCACATTTATTAATGTAATACACATACAAGAATAACTGTTAAATCATGTTCTGTGTGTAGAATCATGTGTATGCATGGTTCATGGTTAAAACTATGCATGCGCATGGCTGATGGAGAAAACTCTGGTGGCAGTAATTCAGAGTCTATAGAACCATTGTTATACATGGAACTAGAGTTACCTAAGGCAGTTACCCAGCTTATTTTTAGACCTTCTTAAACGATTAAGCTATTTATGTACATTAAGGTGTTTGCAGCCTAAAAAGTTACAAGAAAGGTTATGTCATAAGGTCAAAGGCAGCTGACTGATGAAATATAGTACATCTGAATGAATGACTCAGGGACATCTGTCACCAGGCAAACTCAGACTGTGGCAATTATCTTATCTAAGTTAACAGACTGAAATATAGAGCAAAGGTTGTGGTTAAAGTACAAGAAGGCATAGGTTCATTGTACCAAAATGACATAATGAAGCTAAGATTTGTTAATTTACCACAAGATAACTTATTTTTGGTATTTGTTATACATTTGAAATGGTTTAGATAATGACCATTTAAAATGGATTAAACCATGATCTTACCTGCAGTCACCATCTTCAGCACACTTGCCATGGCCAAGTTTACAGGAGCAGTTTGCAACAGTCGTTGCTGGAAACAAGTCTGTCGAAAAAGAAAGCAAAAAAATAGTTTCAGTCAAGTCAAATAATTAAAAATTCACTGACTAAAATAACTGATTTGACTTTCTTACAGGTTGTACTTAAAGCTATATGAAAAAAAGATGAAGGTTAGAGTTATGTTTCTGTTACTGCCATGCCCACATTCGCTTTTTATTCAGTTCTGTTATGGTTCTATTATAAGGTTAGCCACTGAAAAATTCATCTGATATGCTTAAAATAACAGTGCTGGAGGATACTAATTCTAGTCTGTTGAACTCTGACCTGGCAGCATGTGTGACTAGCAGCAGACGTGGTATTCCTTTTCAACAGTTTATGTAGCACTTCCATAGTGACTCTGTAGGGACAGAACAGCTGGCAAACGACGAGGCTGCACCCTTAGACAGCTGTGCTTTGCTGGGTGGTTAATTTGTTTTGACAAGCTGCCAGTGAGTGATATTTTGAAGGTCTCATGGAGGGCATAACAACTAATTAGTTCTGTTTCCACTTGCTGTAGTGTTGCTTTGTGTGAATTAGTTATAGAGGCCAACATATTTTATATCTCAGCTGTAATTACAAGTGTGTGTAGTGACATTCGAGCAGGTCTCCCTAGTTGGAGGCTCATAAGTCTGGTAACATTAACAAATTGTAGTTTATATTTAATTTGAGAGGTGGAAATCAGTTCCCTTCTTTTTGTTTCTACTCTCCAGATGCAGGCAAATCTACAAAATGTTTGTTCTTTCTTGCGTTCAAGATAAATGTTCAATTCTTTCATCTTGTTTAATGGCTTGTCTCTGTGTGTGTGTGTGTGTGTGTGTGTGGCATGCACCTTCTAGAGGGTGCGTATTTGTGCTGAATAGTATCAGAGGAGAATGTTCTTTGGTAGGACAGGAATTTTTTCAAGCTGCTGCCTGTAAGAGCTTTGTTTCAACACCACTGGAATTCACTATTACTTAGGTCCCAGCCCCCAGAGTACTTCCTGCCACTCTCCCAGTGAACCAATATACTGAGATTACTATGTATATATGAAAAATTGATTCTGAAAAGAAGTCACTGTAATGTATGTTATACATTAATTGGTAGTTTAAGGGCAGATGCTACTGAGTATTCTTAGTGCCAAACATTATTATGTGGATTTGCATTAAGCCAAGCTTATAGCAGCTTATAGCAAAAACATTTGCTCCAGCATTAAAGGATTGGAACCATTGCATCTCTGCTTTTTTTTACTTTTTTTTATTGGGGGGGTGGGGGGGCATTAGCTCATTTCTAAATAATTTCTGGTATATTGTCCCTATTTCTATAAAAATTAGTATGAGACATGATGCCATTCCCCTGGTATGTAAACTGACACTAATTCACTCAGGCTGGTATGAGATGCATTTTCCATTTAAACTTGCTCTCTGTAAAACCTGTATTCATGGGAGCGTAGTGAACTCTAAACAATGCACACCTAGCTTCTTTGTGCCATCACTGCAACAGCTGAAAAGTACTAACAGTTATCTGAGAGTGTTTGAAACAATCCAGAGCAACAATAGAACAAGTAATCTCTTAAAAAGAGACAGCTGGGAATCCATGGATTAAGTTCTAAATGGAGTTACAGTAACATTTAAGATCTAACCAGACTGCACTGTCAAACAATACTTTTTATGACTTAATTGTGTGGCTGTTTTTCATACTTTGAATGCTTGGAGCTATCACATATGCCCTTTAAATATCAAATGGTTTAGTATTTATAAATCCTAGCAATAATCTGATTTTGGTACAGCTTTGTTGTGCTATTTACTGAAGGGAGTCAGATTGGTTATGTGCAAGGCTTGCAGTTATGAGTTTTTCTCAGTGGTCTTTTCCTGATGGCTAAAGTGCCTGCCTTTCATTCCAGATGAGATACAAACAAACCACATGAGTCAGGGAAACCATTCTGGCCCAGTCCCATAGTGGGCCTCGGCACAAATTGCTTCAAACAGCCAACAGCACTATGGCCAACAGAACCAACAAGCTGCCAGTTGACACAGGGCCTGAATGAAGCAACACTTGGCACCAGGAGATACTAGGGTTGAGTTCCTGGGTTTTTTTTCCAGGAGATATATACCTGAAATTTGTTAGCATTCCAAAATCTATACTGTTTCATATCTGAACTCATTTGAAATCAAACATATTTGAAATCTATGCTCCCATAAGTCATAAGACATTTCTTCAAAGAGATCAGGTTCTTGGAACAGTCTTTTGCTTATAATAACTGAAAAACAGGTGATGTGACTCTCTGCCTATCCTTCTTGCTCTTACTCCTGAGGGATGTAGTCTCAACCACTCGCCTCTGGAGGGATGTCACTCAGCAAGACCTAGTCAGTAGGCTTCAAGTTCAAACCACAGGGAGCTAAATTTACCCTAGCCATGAAATTCTATCCCAGATCTTCTGCACCCCTGTGGCTGTGGCCAGCACCCTGGTGCCAGTGGAACATGCAGGTTTGGTTTCCTTCATTTCAGTCCTTTGAAGGGCTGTGCAACTGCTGCCGCTCCACGCGCCTTGAAGTGTGTGCGCGCGTGCTTAAGCTTAGGCACTGCAGGCTGGCTGGAAGGAAGAAGCTGAACTCTTAACATCTGAAAGGGATGAGGGAGTTGTAACAAGATCCCTGTGAAATTAAGGATCATTCAATCCCAGCATCTACTTAACTGTTTCTGCCCATAGAAAAACATTTAGCTAGTACAGATTTAGCATATTATCCCCTGGCTCCAATTTGCTGATAAAGGTTTAGCCTAAAACCTGATAGTGCATTTCAGAGGTAGTGTGCTGTGGATGATAAAGTTTTACCTTGTAGTTCTCTAACACATTGTACACTTTATTGGCTATAATAACAATCTTCAACAACCAGAAAATAATATCATAGCAACAAGATGTATTAGCCACAGGGGAAACTACACTGCTGACATCCCCAACCCCCTCCACCTTCTGGACATCAGATACTGTTTTATGTTATACACTTTATGAAAGCTGTACATCATGATTTTATGTCAGTGGCATAGGCATTAGTATGCTGAAGCAATACATTCCTGGAGTAGACGCATACCTGCATCTTATATAAGATATTTGTGACAAAAGATATGCGCATTTGAATTTCACTTGGTAATGAATGCAGCACTGCAATAATTTTGTGGATTTTAGCTGTCACATAACCCAGAATATTTATTCAGTACCAGCCATGTTGTATAATCTCAATATTAGGTTATTTCTTGCTGGTGTGTTTTCAGAGTCAGACAGATATATTTACCTTGGCCTTCACAGTTTGAGATGAGCCAACCACAACTACCCCAGAGAAGCAAAGTCAGAGTAACCCTCTGTATCATGATGCAGTGCAAGCTGAAACAGAACAAAGATCATTTTTGTTAGGAAACGTAAGAAAATACAATATATAATAATGAACTCTAGTGTTTATTTTGATCTTAGCAGTCAGGATAGCAATGAGTGATCTTTTTCTGTTTGATATTTGTATTCAATACATGTATTTCAGTGAAAGATTACATAAAGCTGCACAACTGATTGGTGTGGCAAATATGTCACTGCCTGTTACATTTGCTCTGGGTTGCTTGAGCAAATATACCAGGGACTACATGACTCCAAAAGGATTAAATCACAACAGTGAAGAATGGCACTTGCCTTTAGGCAATTTAAAACCATACATTTTCATATATACTATGTTGCACAGTACGGTAAATCTGTAAGTCAGCAGTAAGTCAACACAGGTTGTAGTAGTTGTGTGAACACACTGCTTTGTCCTGGAATAATTATTCTGCACCATTAAGACAACAAAACTCAAAACTAAAAAAAAACATCTTTTGTTAGGAGCTCTTCTCCAATGCGTAAACTCACCAACCACCACAGTGGGGAAACCTGACCACAGAACAGTTAACAGACACTCTCTTAATAATTCAGGCAACTCTGTAAATCTTTTATGGTGGACATTTACAACAACACCATGCCACTCCTTGTTTGCGTATTGACACAGCTACAGATACAGGAAATGTCACTTGTACAGAGATTTGCACTATTGTGCAACTTTTTGTTGAAGTTTTGTTCATTTACAATATTTGTATATTCCAAGCTATAGTTAATAAAAAAAAAGTCAGGAGCAATATTACACAAGATTAGCAAGCTTCTCACTGTAAATAACATTTTCTTTATCTGAAAATTAACTCACAGACCTTAATTACTGATGATACTACTATTCTCACCACTCAGAGAAATAGCAAGTTGACCTTTACCAGCTCCTGAAGCTTAGAAAGAATCAAAACGACTATATTTTTCCAAGACACTCCTGGCTTGAGGTTTCCTGTCCTTTGTGGTTTTCTCTTATTTGTTATACAACACTTCTGGGGATTGCATTGACACTTCTGTTGGCCAGTGAGTCCATTTTGGTTGGTCACCTATTAATAAAGCCATTAATAACAATAAACGCTTTAAATATAAAAACAGTGAGTAGAATTAAATCTCTAACTGGAGGCTTTCTCAGTTACATTAGACAGTCACTATTGTTGTCCTTGATCCTGGGGGATGCCAAGTCAATTATCAGTTAAATTTGCTGCCCTATCTTTCATCCTTGCACCTGCATAGTGAAAATAAACAAGCTATATTTATCTATTCATGTCATTCTCACAGCTCATTCACTCAGCCATTGATTATACAGGTTGGTATTTTTAGCCACGTGTAATCAGTCTGTGTTAGTTTACAGCATGCTGAAAATGAAGTGAGAGAGTATCTATTTTGGCTGTTTTTCACTTTTTTTTGGTCTCAAAGACCTAATGGGGATCTCACCTCTGCATTCTGGTAGTGTATTCATCATCCAGCTGAGATCATTTAACAACCATTAGCAGGTGGAGGAACGTTTAGTGCTGGTTTCTCTCTCAACTTTGCATTTGCCCCTTATATTGTTCTTGTGGCACATTTTTAATGAATTCAATACTGCATTACTATATTTCTAATGATGCCCACACTTGTTCAATCATCATCTTCAAGCTTGTCTTGAAATTAGCTCTGATTGCAGCACCCCTAATATCACACCCTCAAGGTTAATGGCAGTAGCAAGATTCATAGAAACAGCTGAGGTGTTAGTACAAGTTGCTGGTGCGATGTTCTTGGAAAGATTTTAATTATTTTTTCAACTCTAATTTGACAGCAATCAGACAGACAGCTTCCATCTCTGCTATCCTTTGGAAGTTTATTACACATAATATCTATATTCTCTGGGGTTTTTTTTTTGCATGATTGAATGAAGGATCTCTTAATTGTATCACTGTACAATTACCTATTGATGACTGCATTTTAGGCCTATAAATGATTAAAGAAAAAAACCCAGAAATTTTTCAGATTCCTTTCCCATGTTTGGCGTAATAAAATTAATATGTACAGGTTAGCAGTAGTTTATTACATGCATGGATTTTTCATGAAGAATGAATATCAAGAACACTCTGACACAGCATGTGACCTATTTACTTCTCTCAAATAGCAGCCAGCATATATGCAATGTATGCTGCTGAAAATATATACAATATATGCAACTGAAAATAGAAGCTAGATGCTATGAGAGCACAGCGCATGTCTGTATCTCCCATCGTTCCTATTTCTGGGTTATCTATACACGATACTTGTAAATTACATAAAGGAATGTAGATGAGTAAAGGTACAGAATTTGCAAGTCAAAAAAGAAAAAGAAAGCTCAGTAAATAGACTCACTGATACCGAAGATGTTACACACCTGGCTTGAGAAGGTTGGCTCAAAAAAGTGCAGGAGTCTTCAGGTGATGATAGAGTGATGCATATACCCACCCACCCACACACACACACACACCCACACAAACACACAGTGAAAACTCTGAGTGTAAACCCAACACAACTCAAACAAGTATATTCACACACATTGGCAGAGGAGCAAGCTGGTAGTGAGGCAGGGTTTGTTGATAGGAATGCTTGTTGGGAAAATCAGGCAGAATAAAGACAGGCAGGGATCCACCTCCCTACTCAACACCACAACCTGCCCAAGGACCAGTTCTTAAAGAGACAGATTCATCTTCTCCACCTCTCTTTTACCACAGCATACACACATGCACAGCTTGGGTGCCTGTACACCCCCCCAACACCCCCCACCACACACACACACACACACACACACACACACACAGACACACACACTTTTTCACTACTGAACTGCACAATGTAACAGTTTTGTGGAATTTGGAAGATATTTTATTAAACTAAATAATTACTGCTATGTGAAGAGGGTATGTAGGCGTACTCTGTTAACTGTTCATGGTCTAGCAGGAATGTTTAAGGATATTGTATTATTCACAGTCTTTTGGGGTTGCTGTGGTGACAGGCTAAACTCCTAATATTTGAAAATGAATGTGACCATACGTTTAGCTGCCAGCAACAGCAAAGAGAGGATCACTTTTCAGTGGATTATTTCAGCAATATCCGGCCGTCTAGTGTTTTAAAACAGGCATGTACATGTTCACTCCACTGTCATGTTCATGCCACCGGCTGACAAAAGACTCGAACAACCCCACATTGTGTAGACATATGTGTACATGAGGAATGAGTAAAAAGACATGAAATAGTACCCTGAAAAATATTCTTTTACTAAATGCTGAATTTTTAGTATTTAATATTTTTGCACCAAATTTTATGTGTAAGATATAGAAGTCTTTTACAATAATTTGTGCAACACTGTGTAAAGGGTGGGCCCATGAAGTGTCCACTTATTTTAGATTTAATTTTATTCTCAAATGTTGTAAAAAGGTTTATTTAAATACCCTGTATTGTATTGTACTGTGTTGTCTCATTAAACACCTGTCAGTCCTTGCAGCTTACATGTGCTCCTGAGTAGTGTTGAGCTCTGTGGGAATTAAAGCCATTAGTCCCCATGAATGGAAAAGCATTCATTTGATTACTCTGGCTATATATACAGGATTGGCTTAATAACATTCTGAATATTCAGCTCAGTCACATTTGTCTTACTTACTTCCAACTGATGATCATGTGTGTACTGAAAAGTTACAGTAATATAGTTATAGTAGTTAATAATCAATCTGCTATTAAGTGTTTTCAGTGTAAACCTGAAATACTGTTATTGCAATTCATGAAATATGGATTAGGTAATATTTAAATATTGTGCTTGAATATTTCAAATTCTTCATGCTTGATGTCATAAATACTCTAACTGATTGATTTTTATCTGTCTGTCTCTGGTCTGGAGGCTCCATGCTGTGTGGTGGGTTATACACACAGAGATAAGGAGCTCTTTTGATATTAAACTGCTTAACTTTCCATGAACTGCATTTCATAGCATTCTTTCCAGATTCACTCCATTACAGATCTGCATTCCCATCACTGCTGTGCAGTTTTCACTGTTATCACCAGGTCAGCTGTCATCATCTCAACAGGAAATCTCATCTAGCTCTTTCACATGCAAAAAAGCTTCCTTTGCCAGTTCATTCCCTGAAGTCCTCTGTGCTAAATAAACACTCAGTAGTGTTAACTGGGATTTTAGTAGGTATATTTTTACAGTGTATTGCAGAATGTATACTCATCAAAGATTTTTTTTTGTGTGTGTTGGTTAATGATCCATTTTAGTACTTTAGTTTAGAAAATCCTAGTTTGAAATGGAAATGGTGCGTGCACTTGATGGTTAAAGTAGAATGGCCTCAAAATACCATGTATTTAAAATTAACTTCCTAGAAAATAATTATCACCACTTACCACAGATTTTTTTTATTGAATCTCAAAAGTATTCATATGAAAAAATGAATATTCCTAGCTTCAGAGATCTTCAGTGGAATGCAATTTTGTATGGTTCTTATGTACACTTCATCCTTGTTATACCACATCAGGTGTACACTCACATCTCAAGCACAGAAATGGATAACACATAGTATTCTTTCTATGATAAGCTCACTGGAACACGTGTTGTGTGTCCATGGTGGGTTCTGTTGCTATAGCAACAGGGGAAGGATGCTGCTTCTGTGTGAAGCTTCCTTTCCCTGATATGTCACCATATTGCTTTAGTGTGGGGCATATGGCACACACTGAATCATAAGACAGTGTCAATTCTTATATCCACCAAGCTCAAATGTTATTCGCTATTTTTTTGTTAACATGTCAGGTAATCTTCAGAGCTTTCTATTTACATTTCTGGCATATGGCAGACACCCTTATCCAGAGCAATTCCCTTTTATCTTATTTTTTTATACAACTGAGCAATTAAGGGTTTAGGGCCTTGCTCAGGGGCCCAGGCGGTGGACCTGAGATTCAAACTCACAACCTTTCAATCAGTAGTCTTTTGCCTTAACCACTAAGCTACCTCAGCCCCATGTTATTGTCACTATTATATATTTCTGTCACCATTATTCAGAAAGTACACTTCACTCAGGTGATATCTTGTAGGTAGCTATATTCAGGATAAATATTTGAATTATGATCATCTTTACCTGTTTACACTCCTCCACTGACATAATATCAGAAAAATGGTAACATACTGTTGAAAATTCAAGAAATTGTCAATTTGTCTGTCTTCATTTTCTTTCATTTCATTAACACCTATATTAGAAAAAGGGCATTTGTCAGTTCATTTCTTTCTTCACGTCCATCTGTTACAGTTACATGCATATCCATACCCTGTTCTCAGATTAATTTGATCACCCTTCAGTCTTCTGCCAGAGACTGTGTATGTATTTCATTACCAGGGAGAATAGGTTATGGGATCCTTTGCAGTTTTATTAAAAAGTGTTGGTATTTATGAACTCTGTTTAACTGCCACTGATCTGTGCCAAGCCACAAGAACATTGCAATGTACCCACCAAGAAAGTCAGAGCCTGATGACCAGTCACAGATGAATAATAAAAGGCCCTTACGTTAGAATACACTACAAGATACGTGTCAGCAGACTCAAAGCTTATGTTTTATGGATGCACAAAGAGCAGCAATTTAAAATGTCATTGTCATTTTGACAATCAGTATGAATGTACCACATAGATGAATATAACATAAATTAGATATGAAACTTTTGCAATTGTAGAAAAAAAGCAAACATCACTTACAAAAGTTAGAGATTCCTAGTATTCATACAGTAAATGTTGTAAGTGGTAAATATTAATATACTGAGCCTACCCTTCATTGTGAGCTGACCCTTCCATCCTCATCTCTGTGGATAGTCTTTATGTCAGGGTTAAGTACTTCTGTGTGTAAGTGTAGGTCAGCCTCTCTCTGTGGGCTTCTTTTAGCGTGTGTTTAGATGCAGACAGCCAGAAGAAGGTGCTACAGACTATCTACTACTACCCCCCCCCCACTCAACATATTTAGATGAGAGCCAAGGAGGCACACGCGACTACCCTACTTTACACCCCCTATGCCAGCTTTGATCTGCCGCTTTAGGCTCTGACCCAGGGGGCCACTCACACCCTCAACAAGTTTTCTGTTGCCAAGCACCTTGTCAGACAACTTGTTTGCAACAGCGTTAAATTAAGCCCAAATTGCTCTAAAAACTTTCACACCATTTTTGCTCATATAGTGGGGGCAAGACACTTTTCTAATCTTTGTTCACAAAGTGTGACTTGTTTATACCTTTCACTGTTTTCTCAGTTCATAGACACAGGATGGTGTGATGATGTGATTCAATTCAAGCAGTGCCAGAGACAGTATAACATTGTATACATACAGTAGAGTTATGATTGCAATTTAAGGGTCTTCCTGACTTCTTAGCTTTGTGGATCTCTTGCAGTGGTTCTGTTGAGTCCAGCAAATTTAGGTCATCTGAGTATTTCCACTATATCCTGCAAGGAATGAAGCAAAAAAGCTTTCTATTCATTTTTGGGTTCCTAAGTATTCATTGTTTTGCTACCAAACATGTTTGAAGCAGTAGCACCATCCAATTGCATCCATGCTGACAGAACTCCTTTCTTTCCTCAAGGAACGTCTGATACAAAGATAAAATATCCAATGGGGACGGTCCTTTTAATCCACTTGTCATCTGTCTTATGTGCTGAGATGCAATCCCTTGGTAAGCTCTGCTGGCTGAGTGGAACGTCGCAACTCGGTTAACTGAAACATAAGAGGGATTGAGAGCAGCTGAACTTGCACCCAGCTGTGCCACAACACCCAGGTATTTGACACCAGCAGAGACAAACGAGAAAAGAAAATGAAAATGGAAAAAAGGCAGATTTGAAGGTAGATCTCATAGAACACAAAAAAAAGCTTAATGAAGCAAAGAAGGTGCTGACATTTTGGCAGCACAAACAAGTCCTTTGGACAGCCTTTTTTTGGTTGCACATCAGCAGTCTTTGTTTTGTAAGAAGATAGCACTCATGTCATTAACACTCTTCTTCCCGTGTGCTACAAGCCCGCAGCAAGAATTAGCATTCCATAGCTCAGATGCTCCATTCCTGTCACTTAGTGCTGTTAGTGAGATGCTCCCATTGCACCATACTAAATACGCTATGGCTTTCCTTGTGCGTGCGCAAGTAGATCTTTGGCCCATGGGAAGTGGCCTGGTTGATGTAACTGAATCCTCTGGCTCATTGTTACATGGTTGGAGGTGGAGAACAGGGGGAGTGGGTTGGTATTGCACTCTATATTTGGCTGAGCCCAGTGGTGACTTTGAAATAGCTGTCAGTTGAAAGGCTGCAAGGTTGCACATTTAGATGTATGGTGCAGCTGTGAAATGCCTTCCCCCCTAACTGCTAGTAATCTACACACAATGCAGGGTGTGGGCAGTGATATGTCAGTGGACAAAGACCTTGATGGCTGTAGTATTGAGTGACCCCCCAGTTATGTGGCATGTAGATGATTCCTTAGCCACCTGGCACAAAATGCTTGTCTGTCTATACTAGAATGAAAATTGTTGGAACAAGGAGCAACAAATATTCCACGCAAGCAGTGGCCTTGACCCCTAAGCAACTGCAAGTCAGGAAGAGCATGAGAGCCACTGTATATTTGAAACCATGGTTTGGAGCAATAATAGGAATAAGCGTTAGCTCTTTATTTACAGCAACCTTATGCACAATGACTCTGACCTCTCCCATTCAATTACACCTGAATTCAAACAGCATATAAATATGAAGACAGATTATTAGAGAATTTGTTTATGGGCAATATTATTGCATATAAATTTACTTTGACAAGCCATCAGCAAGGTTTTTATTAGACCATCCTCATGTTATTAACATCTTGAATTATAAAAATGGCACAAAGTTCTCAATAAAAATGTGTCAGATGTTCAATTATTTTGCATTCTAGCTATTTTTCAGAATAGATATCTCATTTTAAGACTGCAGGACAGGTGGAATTGTCAGCATTGTAACCTGAGCCTTTACTCTCTGGAAGCAGCACAATACTTTTGATTGATGAGCATGGCTCGCTGGAATCCCTCATACCAAGCAGGTCTTCTCAGAACACAAACATTAGCATGGGTCAGTGTGAAGCGTGCAACAGTTGAGCAAACATCATTTGCTAGGAAAGTATGTTATCTATTATAATGTGGTATGAGGTAGCACTATAGTCTCAGCTGTGCTAGCCTGGAGCCAAGTAATTGTCTACACTTGCCACATGAGGTTGATTGCTTAATTACGGTCAGTATCTAATGTCAAATGTTTGTTTGTAGGTTTTAATGATAGGCTTTAAATCAAGTCATTGTTTAAGCATAGAGAAAAGCCTGTCATAGTAAATAGTCATATATATTAATAAACCATAACAATACACACTTTCCTTGCTGCCTCATAGTCTTTTCACTTCTTAGCTGTGGGTTATGTGATACTGAACAGTGTGTAAGAGTGCACTTTCAAGTGCCTTTACACATAATCAAATATGAATGGCTGCTGCAGGTCTGGAAGGCAAGTGATGTACAGTGGAACTAAGGTATACATGTACACAGTCACATTCATTCTAGCAGTCATGAAAGTTTGATATCTGATCACACCAGAGTGAATAACTGTGCCTTTAGTCAGACTGAGAACATAGGGAAACTGATGTTTGCTTTTCCAAGCTGCAGTTTTGCTTCCATTACGCATGCTATTTGAGTGAATGGAAAGAAACTCTACATTCACTTTCACACAAACTGATGTATAATGTTACAGTGTCTGAGACTATCATGTGCACAGACTCACCCAAACTGGCCAGTTGAAGGTTAAAAGAAATTACCTGGACTTCAACTGTCTAGTTGTGATAAGCTTGTGTCTATGATAGCCTGTGCCCAGGATAGCCTCAGATTTATTTTCTTGACTGACAGGAGTGGCACCTAATGTGTTCTTCTGCTTTTATAGTCAACCTCAAGGGTTGATATGTTAACTGAAAAATTAATGCATTTTACTGCTGCCACATGACTGGTTATATACATGTACCTAATAAAGTGGACTGTGTGTGTGTGTGAAGACCAGAGAGCTGACTACAGGAAGAAACAAGTCGTGTTAAAGCTGAGAAAAGAGAAATAAATTGATCAGATCCATCGCACAACCATTGGATATGGCCAAAACAATACCCTGAAAGAGGTTCCAAATATGTCCCAAAAACATCATCAACAGCCTCTACAGTGCAGGGGTGAAGGTATCACAATCCCTTACTCAAAAAAGATTTAAATATAGAATCACTCATCAATAGTAAGAATCTGAAGGATATCATGGAAAATCACAAAAAATACAGAGATGAGCCACAAAAGTTCTGGAACCAAAGTTAACTTCTACCAAAGAGATTGAAAAGTCAAAGTGTGGACAAAGATAGCATGGTAGAGGTTGTGCCATGGCTGCTTCCAGAACAGATTACCTAACCTTTATCACTGATGTAACTTATGATGGTTGCAGGAGAATGAATTCAGAAGTCTACAAAAAACATTCTGTCTAATTTACAGCGAAATCAATCCTACTGGGTCCTATAAATCCTAATCTAATTTGGAGAAGCTTTATCATATAGCAAGACAATGAGCCAAAACACACTGCAAACACAACAAAAGGCTTCATTAGGGGAAAAATGAACCCAACTGAGCAGCATCTCACCTCCTGCAGAGGAAACTGTTGGGAGAAACCCCCAAAACAAACAACAATTTAAAGGAGCTGCAGTATTAGCTTAGAAACGCATTACACACGAAGAATGTATCAGTTTAATGATGTCAGTGGGTTGCCATCTTGATGCAGTTATTGGAAGTTAGGGATATGCATGCAAAGTGTTATTTAATTTAAGACTAGTGTACCAATACTTTTGCATGTTCTAAGTTGTTTACCACATCTAGATGTAAATATCAGAAAATGAAAGCTGAGATTATGATCTATCATCTCATAAACAGATCTCATATACATGTTCTTCCCAGCTGTGGAACTGGTCATTTTTACTTTCTACGTGTTCTTGAACAGGATAAAAACATTCTCAAGAGCAACTGGTCAGTCCTTCATATGAGGAAATGAATTGAGCAGGCAGTGTTGAACAAGTTCAGTACACTGTGAAGTTCAGTCTTGCTGTATAATGGCTGATTCTCCTCTGTGTGATTCAGGCTCAACACCACGTATCTCTAAATAAAACACTGGGTTCATTGGGTTCTCGATCCTCTTATTTCAGTATAAATTCAAGCTTAAAAAACAAGCAACTCACACAAGACTGTCTGTTCCATATACACCACATATATCAAAGCTTTCTTTTGTTCATAATGCTGTTTAACTTCCACTGTCTTGTCTACTCTTGCATGAATATGGCCATGCCTTTATGAAAGGTTTATGTTTGCGTAGTAAGGTTTGTTGGACTATAATGCTTACCTTACCTGAGGCAGAGCCCTGTTAAACAGTTCCGATAGTTCCGAAAGCTTTACTTCTTCCAGTTCAATGTAACACCCTCTCCTTGTGCCGATGAGTTGCTTACTGTACCATGTGAGTATATTCACACTGCTCTCAAGTGCAACTGTACTCTCTAAACCACCTGTCTGTTGAGTGATCCTCGTCGTCACACTGACATTAACCTATAATGCAGATGTGAGATTACCCATGTGTGAAGGCCATAAAGGCCAAATGAACATTTTCTCAGTATAAGAAGATAACTAATATAGTAAGTGTGATGCGATACGAAGGATGTTAACAGTACTGAGCAGTTCTGGTGTTGGCTCAGGCTCAAATTCACTGTAGTATAGCGGAAGGTACAGGGTGAGAAGTGTTAAGTCTCTAATTTCATACACTATTGAGTAGGTAATAACCTTTATAAGACAAGAGAAATGGAAGTGTGAAGTGAGCTGAGCTAGTAAAGAAGACCTGGACCTCTGTTGGGAAGATCAGATGCTGGGGTACACACATATGTTGTGCATTTTAAAGTATTATTTTTGCAACACTCTGTGTGTGAATATCAGTTGTTTTCTATAAAATTATACCATTATATCATCTAACAGTGAGTTTCTTTGTTAGTTATCTATGTCTAGCAGGCTTAGGACTGCTGTCATATGGCATTGGTAGTGATAATGTGTCTGCTTTCCTTCTGTAAACATTCTTCACTGTAACACATTAAGAAACATGTACCATACATAAGGATGAAATACTAATCCCAGTACCACTTAATATCTATTACTATTACACCTTAATGAGGACAAAGGTCACAGAAATGAATTTGACAGCGAGTTAAAATGGCTTAGCCTTGATGTCTCCCGGTAAAAATACCCTCAAGCTATTTTGGAAAAACATTATATTTTGAGGTGAACTCAGCTGAGGGGTGTCCTTCTGAGTCTTCTCATTTCTCCTTGATGCCCAAGAACCTAGTGTCACCATCAGACGATGAGGGCCTTTAATAACTGGACACTTGATCCGTGGTTGCTGAAGAGGGGGGTGAACATACCTCATAAGACACAACATATCAATCATGCAGATGGGACAGGTTTGATCCAAGGAACAGAGGAAAGGGGATTCACCATGTGAAGACAGATGTCTCTGAAATACTGGGGCAACAAAAGCTGCTGATAGCAAACGTAGTCAAAAATACTTAGCACTCATGTACTCTTAGTCCGTGGATAAATATATATATGATGAATCTAGAATTAGTCCAAATTCAGTGTTAAACTTCAATGAACTCCACATCAGGGCTCAGGTTAATTCATTTTTTAAAGAAGAACCCTACTGACCTTTTTTTTTGTAGCTTATTCAATCCCCCTAAAACAGGACTTTAAAGCGATTGAAACTTGCAACCATTCTACTACTTGCTTAAAACTCGTGTATATTTCTGATTTGAGTTTACTAAAAACCGAAGCTGACTGTTTGGACTAAGTGTCAATAATTTGTAAGTTATAGGTGTTGACCAGTGCTAACATGAAAATATACCAGCCGCCACCATCACTAGTGTCATCACCAGGCAGGCATGTGTATTTCACTAGTAAGCTCTACTTACGGGCTGACCCTTGTGTGCCTGCGGTTGATCAGTAGCAATCACAGGGCCTGAGTGAGAGAGGTGGTGAAATGTAGCAGTATTTCAAGCCTGACGTGTGCAGTCTTTGAAGTCTGAACTACCAGAACTACTTTTATGCCGATGCTGTCATCTGCCGACAACTTTATGCTGAAACATCAGTTGTATATCTCTCAAGTGTTTTTGGACTTATCTCAGTTTTCCTCTAGAGGTGCATAGAAAGATAGAAGGTTTAAAATAAGAGCGGGTACAGGAGAGGAGAGGAGGACAGAATAAGATCAGCAGCTGATGGAGTTAGGAGTTGTTGTGCATGCCTATCATAGCTTCCATTGCTTGAATAATGTTCCTACTGTATTGTGGTGAGTAAAGTGGATCTAGGTCGGAGGGGGGTATAGTTATTGTCTTTCTCCTAATCTTAGCCAGAATCATGCTTTAAAACCAGGTGGATGGTGGGTGAGGGTTGATAAACCTGTCTGTCATTATTGTTTATGACCAGCTGCTTGTACAGCTGCAGTGCTGTCATTAGCCCAAATGAGGACCAACTCAGAGCAACCTGCTGATTGCTGATGGGCTCTGATAAGTGTTGTGTAATGAGTGCTAATGAATGGTTACCTATTCAGTGATCCCTGCTGGCATGATTAAGGGTTGCTGAAGTCATTTTTAGAGTATCATTAATTTTTGAACCAACATAACGATTTCTGTAATATAAGCTGATAAAGACACAGTTAAGAGGTAAATAGAACTGGTGATGGGTTAAACGGCCAGAGTTTTCTGATGATTAACTATGGTGCTGAATTCTGTACTCCAGACTGTAGGTAATTGTGTTAAATGATATCAGAGGAACATTTAGATCTGCTGTCCAACTGCCTTAGATAGGTTTTTCAACAGTCCATAACCTGCTCCTACTGTGAAAAATCAAACACAGCCGTGAGCCAAAGCTAAAGGTGAAGTGTAGAGTGTACAGCATTGCAGTGTCTACCACAGTGCATTGGATTACACACACACAGAGAGAGAGAGAGAGTTTACTGAAAGACACATGCATTTGAATTAGTTCTCTTTAAAAAACAGTTGATTTTGGTACTTTTTAACTGGGGTCTTTCTACTAGTACCAGGGGGAAAAAAAGGCATGGATATGTTAGAGTATTATGATATGCTTGTCTTTTAATGGATTATTTATGTATTTTGATTTTCAAACTGTTCAGTATACACACACACACGCACACACACACACACACACATACACACACACAAACACATTCATGCATTTATCTAATAATGTGCACAATGCAAAAAGCATGCAGATTAAGGTCAAGAGCTTCAGTTAATTTTCACATCACAAAATTGGAATGGAAAAAAGTGTGATCTCATTGACTTTGGTTTGAGTATTTCTTTAACTACTGATCTCCTGGGATTTTCACACACTACAGTCTCTAAAGTTTACAGTTCTGTGGGTGGAAACAGCTTGTTGATAAGAAAGGTCAGGAGAAAATGACCAGATTGGTTCAAGCTGCCAGGAAGGATATAATAACTCAAATAACCACTCTTCACAAGCAGAAAAGTGTCAGGCCAAGAACAGGAATCTGAGGCTATCATACACACAGGCTCATCGCAACTAGACAGTTGAATATTAGAAAAAAAAATCAACTGGTCTTTTTCCAGTCTGTAGCTGTCCAGTTTGGATGAGTCTGTTTCCATGATAGCTTCAGATTCATTTTCTTGTCGAACAGGAGTGGAACCTGAGGTGGTCTTTTGCTGTTGTCACCCATCCACCTCAAAGTTTGAAGTGTTGCACATTCTGAAATGCTTTTCTGCTCACCTCAGCTGTTTATTTGAGTTAGTATAGACTTCCTGTCAGCTCAAACAAGTCTGATCATTCTCCTTTGATCTCTCTCATCAACAAGGTGTTTCCTTGCCTGCTGACATTCTCCTCACAGGATGTTTTTTGTTTTTGATCACTATTTAACAACCATGCCATGGGTTCCTTATTCCAGGGTTTGATGTGAACAATAATTGAAGAAATTGATTTGTATTTGCATGATTTTATATATCGTGTCACTGCTACATGGCAGGTGTACAAGTGTTCCTAATAAAGTGACTAGTGAATGTATGTACACAGATATACACTTTGTATATAAGAAATTTATGTTTCAGTGTAATATACGTTAAATTACATGGAAGTATAAGAGACATACTACATACAAGACATACAAGACATACTAGGATGTATGTTTACACACACAGGACACAAATTCTGGTAGTTATCCTCCCCTTGTGGCTTCACTTGGTATTGTCAGTGGCTTCAAAATGGAAAAATGCAAAATATTTTTCACCCACAATCACATTTTCAACAGAAACCATCACCTGAAGGAAATTACTTAACAAAACAGCATTGCATAATAACATCTAATAAATATTCAGTTTTTGAATCTTTAAGGATAGTCATTTATTAAAATAGCACATGTTCTAAGCTTTGCAAGAAACAACACAAAACACATTGAAGAGAGACCCATTCCAAAAGTAGCCTTTGCCCATATATTATTTTAGTTATTTGAGACATGTCTGTCCTTGAAAGACCAGCACAACTACTGAAATGCACGAACTGTAATGTGCTATTATGAGGATCATATGGCAGCTCATCATTGTCCTCAGGCAGAAAGTCTGCCTGCTTCATCTCCATGATTCATATTAGTAAGACAGATGCCCTTCCATACGCTTCTTTGCATCAGTAAAAGAGCAGCAGGTTTCTCCTGCTGTGTCTTAGATAGGTTTTTCAACAGTCCAGAACCTGCTCCAACTGTGAAAAATCAAACAGAGCCATGAGCCAAAGCTAACGGTGAAGTGTAGAGTGTACAGCATTGCAGTTTGTTACACAGCGCACTGGGTTACACACACACACGCACACACACACACACTATTTTTTTTTTATCATTCACACTGAAGTGCCCACAAAGGTAAAGGACTTCCGGTTGGACTGTTTTGGTTATCAGTGTTTCATGCAAAACGATATGTTTACACTTGAAACACAGAAAAACAGATCAGGCCCTCATTGAGCCCTTATCTGTTTGAATGAGCACTTGTTACAACCATTCTCACTATTCAGACAAAACAAAGCTCTCAGAGTATCCACTTGACTGCTGTTGTAGAGGTTGTAAACACATGGAACAGATTTATGTGTACTATCATATTCAAGCACACACACGCACACAAGGAAAACACCTTATACATTACAATCACTATGCTCATTTGAAATATTATTTCCCATTTTAAAATACTTTTCATTTTCATTCCAGTGGCATGTTATTGTAGAAAGAAAGTAGTGGAATGTGTTCCTGATGTCTGATGTAGGTTTAAAGGAGACATTTTGACACTGAGAAGCTTTGACTTCAGTAAATCCATGTTGGCAGGTGACTGGTGCTGGCCTGATATTCCTGATCCACTTTCCTTTTTTGAATGAAATGCAAATGCTCCTCCACCCTCAACTGAATTCCTGTCACACTACCATGCAGCAGGTCTGAGTTCAGCATATGTTGGCCATTTCAGTGTCATGTGTTCACCACAGGCTGTTCTGAGGTCAGTTGACTCTATCTGTGACAGGCCAGAGTACTACCTACTGACACTGACTGTCAGAAGAAAGGCCTTTAACCTAGAGTAATAAAACAAGCCTTTAGGAATGGCCTTTGGTCATGGCCAAACATTGTGAAAAATATTTATATATTGTATTAACTATCTAATATGCCACAAGAATAAACACAACAAGGTGTGCTGTTATTGGCAAATAATTCAAGAAGGGGTGACGTGATGCTACCACCAAAGTTTTTAATGTAACAATGAATGTCATGTATTTTAACCATTTATAGGAACATTTAATGTTGTGGAGCATCTGCCAGCCAGGTTAGTTCATGTTATCACTCATTTTTATAACCATAATAAATAGCATCTGTTTTTTCTGTTTCTTGAAGCTAATAAAACACAACTTGTCAGAGAACAGAGAAACTTGAAGGTCCTCTGCCCTGTTACAAAGCAATGACACCTGAGATTACTTCCATTAATCTTATATAAATGTCTCATTACAGGAAGGTTCACTATGTCAACAATTACACATCTTTATTTATTAAATAACAATGCTTGTTTGATCTGTCTGTTATTAAACTAATATTATGTGGAGTTTTTGCCATCCACTGTCAATGAGCTGTCACTATAGACACTGTAATATTAGTATGATTAAATTACAATTTTTAATTTAAGTTACAGATAAGTTTACTATCGGGCTGTGCTATTAGGCTATAGAAAAATAATCAACACTTTCTGAATAATCAGATTTGAGAAGTGAAGATAAATGGTTTGACTTTTTCTGAAACAGGATCTATAAAAATGAACTGAAACTTGAATATAAGCTTTCCTGGTCTTGAGGCAGTGTTTCTCAGTAACTTTTAGCCAAAGCTTAAAAAAGCAAGCTTTGCATTCCTCATGATCTCTCTGTCACTGAAAATCAGCGGAACCCTTGACTGCCATCTGGTGCTGGTGTTCTTTAGTCTCCTGTACTGAGCACTGATGCCAACATTTGGTCTTGCTCATCTCTCAGCTCAGAGTTTGTATTGATGTAGGTATGTTTACTAAAGAACACCAGTGCACATAGACATGATGGGGATTTTTCCTTGGAGAATTCTGGGGTTTTTGTTTTTATTATTATTTATTTATTCATACTTAGTAAACGCTTTATATTGCTCCAGGTTGCAGAGAATCCAGAGTCAGTAATGGGAACAGTGGGGGACAAGGCAGGAACACTAAGACAGCAGACTAGTCTACTGCAGGGCATTTAATTCAGATTACTGAGATGATTTGTGAGAGCTAGAAGGATAAAGATACTTTTCAAGATCAGTTTGCAGCTCAAGTGAACAGCTATAGAATAAAAACAGTCGAAACCAAACCAGTTCCTGGAGGTTCGCCTTCCTAGAATAACAGTGCACACTCGCTCCAGGTGCGTTCAAGTCCACTTCTGCTGTTCTGGACCTGAATTACACAGGAAGGTAAATCTTCAGGTATAGCTTTATTAATGACTGTTTTTGACTATTAGACATTTATAAATTACTGTTCATTGTTCTTAGTATCAAACTTCAAGATTCACAGGACGTTGTTTTTTCTTCATAAAGCCCAAATGTATAAACTATTTTACTGACTATTTTTCATTTCAACATCTGGCGCTGATGCGTGTTTAAACGTCAAACCAAGGCTGCATCTCAAACCGCATGCTACAGAACTAACTTGGTTGCCATATTCCTACACCTTCTATGCTGTTTTTTGCTTACTTTTTAGTAAGGTACGATGCGGTTTGGGACGTAGCCCAAATCCTTAGTCCCACCTGCTTTCGTTCCGCTCAACTGGATAACGTCAGGCCGCGCGCACTGCGTGGGGATTCCTTAGGATTACCCGGCGTGCCCCGCGGGAAAGATGGCGCTGGGAGAGAGGCGAAGAGGATAACTTTCGTTCGGATCCTAAACAGCGTACTCTCAGTGAGAGCTGGATATAAGCGCTTGGGTTGTTTCGCTGGAGGCAAGTGGAGCATGAACAGCGGACTCGGCGTCTTTAGTGTTGCAGTCGGACGCTTGTAGAGAAGCGAGCTAACGTTACATGACGGACTGCGACTCCTGACGATAGCAAGTATTAGCAAGCAGGCGAACTGGTGCTGAGGGAAATAGTGCACAAACTTTATTACCGTGCCTCGGAGTAAGCGCTTGTTGATTTAATCGGACGATCTGAGACGCCTGGTTCTCCACAACGGTCCTGGGGAAAAAATAGGAGGTAAGAACTACGTACGTTCATCATTCTTCCTCAAATGAATAACCTAAAATGCATGTTTATTTCTTATTCCTTTTTGACAGTAAACCCAGCCACTGACATCCAGTGGCGATCAACACACCCAATAAACTGCATACTACATGGTTTGATTGCACCCCCGCTATAGCTGTAAATTTGCTCTAGACGGGATCTCGTACAGTGATTCCAGTCGGTTAAGGTGGAGATGATCAGATTAATCAGTGAATGTGTGCTAAACAGGCGGAACAAACGTGAAGGTGGATTTAATTTTCCTCGTCCACCTCGTCAGAGACAGCCTCAGGCTAGGAAAATGAACCTGAAATGTGGCTCTCTCATTGTTCCCAGTTTGCCTGCACTCGACTGATCTTATCATGAAGAGAAGCTGAACTGATTTTTAATCCAAATTCCAAGTCTAATATAGCAAACGCCTTCACGATCCTCCAGTCATACTGAGATTCACACAGGTTTTATGTCTTCATCCGGGTGCACTTCAGTCTTTGTAATTACAGTTGCAATGTTTATTATTGTTAACTGATTCAGGATACTTTTAATCAGCGCATACCAATGGAAAAGATCGTGACCATGAGCATGTAGGTATGAGTATGTAGGTGTTATGTTTGTGTAAGTTGGTGTGAAGAGGAAACGTGTTTAATAAAACAGATAGCATTGGGTACTTCAGTTGAATTTACCAGCAGATGAGATTTCATGTGATTTCAGATCACTCCAGACAAACCGGTGACTCTTCATCTATGAAAAAGAACAGATCCCAGTGTTAAGTCACTTTTGCAGTAAGGAATGAAGCTTGACAGAGAATCCATTTGAGACCCCGATTTCAATCCACTTTAGGATCAAAATGCTAAGAGAAATGTTTTATATTCACATCTTATTAAAGTTGCATCTTCCTGTGTTTATATGTAATGATACACTGATACATTTCTTTACTTCACGTTCTTGCCATTCATGCTATGGAAAGCTGGATTTTGTCAAACCGTGTCAACAATCTTGCTGTTTTCCTGAAATAAAAATTGGTGTTTCAGATATTTTTGTACCTGAAATATGTCTTATAGACATATATTTCTATAAACTTATAGAATCAAATGACAGCTCACAAGCCATTTCAAGGAGACTTTACAAGCATTTAATAAATGTGTAGTCCATCAGTCAAAAAAAGACAGACACAAACTGTGTGTTAGAAACCAAAATGAATTACTCTTTGTCCAGTTTCTTCTTGTTATCTGTTATCTGCAACTAATAGCTGATGGTATGAGGTGCTTTAGTCTTAGTGGTCTGTTTGTATGGATTAATGTGGGCCAGAATGTCATAGATCTAAACCTGTTAAGCATTGATAGCAGTGATGATGAAATTTGGAAGCAACTACGAATATGACAAGTAGTTTGTAAGATATGAAATTTGAGACAAATTTCTAAAATATGTCGGGAATCAGGCAACATATTTGTAGCCCATGGAGGCTTGATGTTGAGAACAATTTTGACTTGTCGAGTTTCTCTAGTAGGATTTGATTTTCATTCAGTATTTGGACTGACTTTGTTGAGACTTATTTAATGAATTCTGCCCAAATTTAGAACAAAATCTCAGCAGTTCACTTTGTTCAACAGAGTTTTAGTAAGCAAAGTAAGCATTTTCAGACTCATAGGCTTTTTAATGTGATATATATATAGCACATTTGGTCAGGACTTGACCTGAATCCTAGTGATGCACAGTTGAGTGTAGTAGCTTTCTGATGTTGTCAAAGTCTAAACCAGTTTCTTTAAGTCATTCTTAAAGGGATACCCACCTTTGGTTTAAATGCAAAATTAACTTTTAGTTAACGCTTATGCTGCTGAATTGCTCATCGTTTACTGCTTGTTCTGTTTAGGCTGCATTTAAGGTGACCTTCATTCATATTATAGCAGCCTGATGGTTAAGCAGTAAAGCTGTACAGACCTGTCAAATCTTGGGAGCGGAACGATTAGTGATTGCACTGCACTTATTGCACTTTCCTTGCTAACAGCATTTCGCTGGACATGCACATGCTTGATGCACTGCTGATGTGTCAATTTCTCAAGGGAGTGGTGGTGTTGGAATGAGAGTTTATCAATTAAGAAATAATTTTTTAATTTAATTATTATAAATTTAATTTTTTTAAAGGTTTTTGTAAAAGATTGTGTTGAAAGTACTACTTTGTAAAGTAAGCACCGCTAGTACCACTGCTTAGCTACTGAGTGCTGTGAAGGCTTGCTGGAGGAGTTTGGAAGATGGGATAGACCTGTGTGAAGTAAAGATTTAATCATGAGTGTATTCTGATTATATCGTATTTCATAACCAGACTTGTGAACCTTTACTCATTTTGCACTTTGGCCTTGCTAGTGTGGGATATCACTAAAGCACAACACGGGAGCCTTCTTTGCTCCCATAAGAAAAACAGTAGATGAAACACATCAGGATTGTCTAAAAGTTGCAGGTATTTTGATTTTTCTGATTTTAACCAGCACCACTGGTAGCCCCGCCCCCTGTCCATCATCTCACCTTCTCACGACTGGACTGGGTGCTCCATTTCACTACTTTGTGAAATATATAGTATACATTAATTAACTATATTTATTAGCAATGCCACAGAAATCTTAAACAATTCTGTTCAACAAATAACGGGAGTGAAATTTAGAAAGTCAGTAAATACACTGGGCTTTTATTTAATTTCTTCTCTCCTTTTCCAGTCCAGGCTTGGAGGTGTTTAAACATGTCAAGCAGCAGATCAAGAGTGAAAATGTCATCGTTAGCGTATTATATATATATATATATATATATATATATATATATATATATATATATATATATATATATATATATATATATATATAATATATAAAATGTACAGTTATCTGTTTTACTGCTTAGTGTACAATACTGCAGAATTGCAGTTATCGCAGTTGCAGCTGCCGGCATGTAATTACTGAACACACAGCTAATAACAATATTACATCTCTTCTTAGTACTCTCTTTAAACCTGACCTAGTGGGCATGCTGGTTTTAATGCACTTTTTTGAGGCTGATGGTTGTGGAAGATTGTTTTTTTGTAATGGTGAATAATAAGCAAGGAAGAAATCAATATTGCACAGACCTGGATGTGAATTTGTGAAACGTATGGCAGTACATGTATGTATGACTTCATAACCGATGTTTAATCAGTTATTAGCATCTTTTCTGAGGTTTTGACGTTTCTGTGCCGGCTCTGTTTGGATACACATTGGGTGATCTCGGTAATTGGAGCTTGTATAGCAGAGTGGTTGGGTAAACTGTGGCAGTGAAATCTGGGCTGCACTTTTGTGCTAATGAGGAGAGATGAAGCGCAGGCTGGTGCACTTTGACACACTGTCAAATCATCTGCCTTTTTATCTAAGCAGTTGCTTTTTTTAATCGCTTCATGTTAAAGGATTAGTGAGGAAAAAAAGCCTTGAATGGCCTGAGGTTTCAAGGCCTGCGGTTGTAGTAGTGCACGTGTTTTTCCGGGCTGTACTGTGTACTGGGCAGGTTTAGGTGATGCAGAATGAGCTTTACATGTGAAATATTGCAGTAGACAATGTTTATATTTCATCATTTGGAACTCTGGCACAATCCAATCTAAGTGCACAGTTGAGCAGTGGAGGGTTATGGGCCTGAATCAAGGTGGCTTTTAAACCTGTCGTTAGTGATTCTGCTGCTGTTCAACACCACTGTGTTACTAAGAAACTCTGATGTTTTAGTTAGTCACCGAGCACAAAGCACAAGTTATTTCAGAGAACATGAAACTCAGTGTCTATTCAGTGTATTTATGCACCATGTATTCTGAATCTGTATTTATGAATAGGTTGTAAATGCAGTGCTTAATTGTAAGATGCACAGGTTTGCATCAGTTGTACAACTGTGTGTAGCTGTAAGAATAGAGTCCTGCTGTGTTTCAGCTATTTGTTCTCTGATTAGATTGAATTAATAGACCAGAGTAGGCATGCATTATTATCTACTTATAACTTGGTGAATATCAGGTTGTTTTGGAGGCATGTATAAAGGCATTTCAGTGTGAGGGTTACTGAGTCCGCAGCACTGTGCGGTGGATGCGTTCCTCTCCTGAGCCGTGCCCCAGTCATGGTGGAATGCTCTTGAGTAACCACCATTTAATTCTTGTGCAAATTAGCCCTTCAGCTGCCCACTCTCATTGTCAGCATGTCAGGGCCATGTTTTATGTTTGCTGCTTCAATCCAGTTATCTGTGACCTGCAGTATAACCATTGCATTTTGTCTGACACCACTAAAGCTTCAAACTACCGGCTTTTCAATGTTTTTCAGTCTCTCACGGTTCAGATACGTATTTTAAGCCCCCTGAATGAGCCTCAAGATCTAACTGAGGATTAATATTATCACTGTGTCTCTGTGTCCACTTTGGGTCTCTAACAAAAAAAAGTGTTCTTCATTCCCTCCAGGACTTAATTATGTTGTTTGTGTTTTTTTTGTTATTGTTGTAGCCAAAAATGCTTGTCTGCTGCAGCTTTTTTATAAACTTGCAATGCAGGTGTTTTTTTATTTTATTTTATTATTTTTATTTCGGAAAACAGCTTATATTGGTGAAATTGAAAGCACAAAATTTTACTTTTAAACTACTATAATTACGTTCTATAATGTCTATAATTCGAAACATATGGACTGAAGAAAACTTTGGCTGAATGTGCCTTGTGGCAGCATACTATGCATCTTGGCCCAAATCTGCAGTAATTTTGACAAGTTTGCTTGACATTGCATTGCAAAATTACAAAATCCTGGACAGACTGTTTCTCATCATTTTGCTTGTTATAACAACCGAATGAAGTACATTATAGTGGCAGAATCTTGTCTCTCATCATAGGTAATTTTGTTAAGATGCTCTTTGTTTAATACACTTTGTTTTCAAACGTACAACCAGATTTCAGCAGTATTATAAGCTAAGTTTCTAATTTGCTATTTTTTGTCACAACCACTCTCTTATAAACTACTAACAAGTTGATGTGGGAAGAAGTTAACTTTATCCTCAAGGTCTTTTAAATGAAACACATCCCTCAAATGAAGTGTTTGCCTGACATTTCCACAGTACACTGCCTAGGAGAATATCAAGCCTTAATTTTAGGTGACTCATGATATTGAGTGTTTTAACTTGCCTTAAATGGTACATAAGTGCTTGAATCTATAAAGATGCAGATTTGCTCAATTCTGGCATTCTCATTGGGGGAAAAAAACAGTAACAGTCTGCTTTCCTTTAGCAAGAAATATAATTTTTGGTTCAATTTTATGTTGACGTATAAGATTTCAAAAAGAAAAAAGTTTTTTTTTTTTTTTTTTGGATTTACAAGAAATGACCAGGCAGAAGAGACAATAATTCTCACCTACACATTTCAACACAAGTACACAACTGTGCAGCGCACACGGCAGAGCTGGTGCTGAGAGCTTATCTCTTGTATCTCAGCATGACAGCTTTACCCCAAAGGTGTACAGAAGCCCAAAGACAGCCACATATTCTCTGGTCCTTTCGATGCTTCAAATGGTTTCACTTGTAATTCCTTTAGGATTACATTTTTCTTTATTTTTCTTTATATATATATATATATATATATATATATATTTTCTTGTCACAGTATTCACGTTTGGATTTGATTTCTGCCACGTCACTAATGCAAGTACAGTGAGTATTAGTCATTTAAGAAGGTTTTCAGACGTAGACGCTGTCTGGTTGTATATTAGGAACCCCGGGGGTGGTAGTGTCGGTTGCAAGTGCCATCTTGCAATGGCACCTCAGCTGCCAACACATAGCAGGACATTCATTGACTCATACAGTATGACGCTGTCTCTGTTCCTGTCTCCTGCTCACTGTCTTGTCCTGTTTCCTCTGACTTTGGAGCCCCTCCAATCAATGCCCAATACAACCCATTGCACTAAACTTGTCAGGGCGCTGTATTGAGATATTTCGCACATTTGTGGTTTTATGGTTATACAGCTACTATGGATGCTTACAGAAAGACAAGATTGGACAAATCGGAGTTCTAGTATGTGAGGCGGCGTTCTTTCACACAGACTGAAAGACTATTTATGTCAGTAGGGCGGCTGTGCCCCTGTGTCATGTTACAGTGGTAATGTAAGTGATCTAGAACTCAGACTGACGTAAAGAAGTACTGGTAATCCTGTCTGCTCTCTGAATGTCCTCATTGTCCAAGACATTAAACGAAGATGCACAGGGGCCGCCTGTGACTTAATCTGCAGTGTTCTCTCAAATTGCTCCTTTATCCTGTTACTTAAAAGGTTTCTGCAGCAGACCCAAGATTGCCTTAAGCTCTGCTGATTCTTGGCGCCTTTGCAGATTGCATATTATGGCTGGTTGAGCGCATCCTTTCCAAGGTGCAGTGAATCAAACACGAGGAGCCGAAAAAGAGCCGCTTCAGCGTTGTTCTGACCTCCCATGAGGTTGACCGGTACCAAGGAGACATAAAGTGATTACAAACCTCTAGCTGTTAAGCAGCAATTTCTGTCCTTTTGGAAAACAAACACATGCATGCGTACATGCTGCTCATGAGTTCACATCTATATCAGCACACATTCGTGGATTTGATGGACACATGTTAATGAGTGCCTTTTCATTTTGATCATGCTTTGGCACACTTCCTGGCATTCTTGATAGCTGGCAGCAGGTAGCACAGCTCGTGAGAATTGCTTTTCTGCAGCTCCGCCATGTCAACCAATGACTGCATCCTCAGCTGTTGTCTCTCATGATATCTCTTCCAAATACTGTGCTCTGGGAATTTTGTTTGTCATTTCTGATATGGTGTCTGTTCTTTGTCTCTGTACAGTAGGAATTCTCGGTAGCTATGAAGTAATTATGACCAAAATAGTAGGGGTGTAATGATGCGTAGTGACACAATGCATCACAATGTAAAAATGTGTCTGTGGATTGTGGAATTTGAGCAACTGTTGATTGTTCATCTAATTCAGTTGCACTGCTTAAAAATTAAAGGTCCAAGACCTGTGTATCCCATAGAGTAATAAAGTTATATAGAGAGCACACTGGTCACATGATCATATTCTTTCATGGAGATCCTGTGCCATTACTGGGAATCATTGCACTTGACCAGTAGACTGAAAGCTCTGGACAGACACGCATTATAGTTTATATGGTTAAACATCCATATTAGGTTGGTATTAAGAGGTGATCAGTATCTTTAAATTCCACGCTGCTGCAGTCTGCAGTGACTGAGAAAGAGGCTGTAGAACTCAGGCATTTTATCTGTCTTTGGAGCTCTATTTCTCTTTAAAAACATACCCCAAATCAGAGACTGTGCTTATTTAATACATATTTTTGGTGAGCATTTATAAAACAATTTATCTTAAGAATATTGTTTAGCCTGCAGTACATTTTTACTTACAATATTTAAACCAGCTTTTGATTTATTCAGTTTCATAATGACTGAAATGCACAATGTTTTGCTTTACTTCTCAATTAAAAGTCATAAAATTTTATAAGAAATATCCAGTCATACATTTTCTCTGTTCAGATCTGGTTCAGTATATTTTGAGAATTGAATTGAATCCAATTGTGAAGCCACTCTCATGAATCAGTATGAATCGTGACAATAGTGTATAATTATACCCCCACTAGATAGGTTTCATGGCTGTACCTGGATGGTAATAAATGAATTCCTTAGCTATCTTCACCCAGTGAAAGACTGACCACTTTGACCTTTACTGTTGGATTTTGCCCATTTCCCTTCAGACAAGTAGCTACCTGGTTTAATTAATGACTTGTGTGTACTTTGCCTGCTCTTTGCTTGGTTTTATAGAGGTGTTTGCTAAAAGCTTTTAATTAGTGCCTGATATCTTGAGAGCACTAGATGCAGAAATATAATAAATCGGCTAAATTAGAAGTAAAAGTCAAAAAGCCTACCTGGATTAGATGTCTCTTTGTCCAATACTCTCTGTGGTCTCAGATTCTCAGCTGACGGCTCATATAACACAAGGCTGGTAAACACAAATCCAGCCGAGGGACATAGTGGCAAGCTGAATTTCATTCCTAACTTCCAGAAAAATGACACACTCCAGAAAAGCAAATCAAAGCATCTTTTGTAAGCGTGACTACTCACTTCTGCCATCAGTGAGTGAGATTCCATCCTCCAAGGATACATCTAGAAGATGCCAGTTATTTGTTTGTTGTTATTTTTAGTTTTGTTTTTTTACCCAATTTGTATTTGCAGCAGTAAACATGCTATGGGGAGCGGGGTTTAACTATGTATAATTGTTGTTGTTGTTTTTTTTTTTTTAAAGTAATGTAAGTAGTATGTGTGGCCAAATGTTTGTGGACACCTGACCATAACACTCATGTGCTTACTGAACATCCCATTCCGGATTTAGTCCACATTTGCTATTATAACCTTAAATCTTGTGTGTTTCCACTAGATGTTAAAGCACGGCTATGGAGATTTGTGCTAATTTATCCACAAGAGCATTAGTGAGATCAGACACTGATGTCAGGTGCGGATGCCTTGCTGTTCCAGTTCATCCCAAAGCTGTTGAGTGGGCTTGAGGTCAGGGCTCTGTGCAGGACACTTAAGATCTTGGCAAGCCATCTGTTTATGGAGCTCACTTTGTGCACAGGGACATTGTCATGCTGGAACATGTTTGCGGTCTTAGTTCCAGTGAAGGGAAACTGCATTGCTACAGCACACATCAATACAACTGTGTGTTTCCAACTCAGTGGCACAGTGTGGCCTGCTATCACCAGGTACCAGTTCATTAGCACAAATCTACCTCAGGCTTGCTTGCTGGAAGTAGTCTTGTTTTGTCTTTGATGTTACATGTTGAATCATTAAACATCCTCTAATGAAATGCAGTGTTCAGCAGAGCAACAGCAGGATCAGAAACGCTTCACAATCTTCTACATTACCACCGATACTGACCTAATTTTCTAGTGATTCTCAGGTTTGTAAACTGCCTTTGGTTATTTAGAATCTGTCCAGTCTGTGACAGATATTTGTAGTCAGATTAATACACAAATTCTATTGACATTATGTAAAGTTACATATGATTAGCTTCTTAGCTGTAGCCTCTGATAGACTGCCTTCCTGTGATTCAAGACAGACAACTGCACTTTGGATTCTTGCCAAAATCCTACCAAATTACATTAAAAAAGACTACGCTTGTCTACTATATGTCTTAAATCACCATTAACATGTTAGCATTAACCTTGCAGCTCCAGAGAAGAATTATAACACAACCGTCAGACATACACCATATCTTGGCCATTGAGCTACATGTGGTGTGTTTTTGGAATTTATTGATGATTTATTTTAATTCATCTCTTTATACAACTGAAGGTTTAATTGGAACCTGAAGAAAAAAAAACAAACATCTGTCTCTGACATACCAGTGAGAGCTTAGTGAACAAATCTGCTTTAATAATAATTCGTAAAAGCACAGAGATGATTCTCTTTGTTGCCTTTCTGTAGAATTTTACATAAATTAATAGCCGCTTTGGGAGCAGAGATTTTAAGTCTTATGTGCTTAATTCTCTAATCCATCACACAGAGTACAATTCAGTTGAACTTCAGTTTATTTTCATCAGCTTTTATTACACTGACAAAATGTTTTTGCCACACCCTGTACTACTGACTTACAGTAATGTCTAGTACACCTAATACAATAATTTCTAAAGCTTTAAAAGAAAGACCTTGTCTATATCTATAAAGACAGAGATTCAGCTCTAGATATTGCACGTGTGTGTGTGTGTGTGTGTGTGTGTGTGTGTGTGTGTGTGTGTGTGTGTGTGTGTAATGTTGTATGCTAAGGTTTTCATAAAGGAAGTGAGAACGCTCATTATGTGAAGTTGACTAAACTGTATGATATTTGAACAATGTCATTAAAACTCGCAGTTATATATATTTTCAGTCATGACTTTTTTAACATTGAATAGGATTCACTTCAATTAGTCAATAGCACACAAGGTCACATGGCTGTGATTTGGTTGAAGTTAATCACAGCCATGCTGATATTCATTATAATTTTATGATTGCGAGAATGATCTTGCTTTTATGCGACAGTTCTATGAAACAAAATAGTTAAATAAAGAAAGTGATATTTTCCACACAGTTTTGCACAGTTTATTTTTGTTCAAGGCGGCACGGTGGCTTTGTGGTTAGCACGTTCGCCTCACAACTCCAGCGTCCTGGGTTCGAGTCTTGCTCCCGCTCACTGTGTGTGTGTGGAGTTTGCATGTTCTCCCCATGTTTTTCCTCCGGGTGCTCTGGTTTCCTCCCACAGGAGGAAAATTGCCCGTAGTGTGTGATTGCATGAGTGAATGAGAGTGTGTGTGTGCCCTGTGATGGGTTGGCATGCCGTCCACGGTGTATCCTGCCTTGATGCCTGATGACGCCTAAGATAGGCACAGGCTCCCTGTGACCCGAGTATAGATCGGATAAGCGGTACAGACAATGAAATGAAAAAAAAATTTTTTTGTTCAAGTAGTAGTACAGTAATCCCCCTCTATATCGTGGTTCAAATATCGCGGTCCCAGTATATCGCAGATGTTTATTTGGAACATAACTAATTTTTTTGGCGGATTATATCGAGGTATCAACCTTATAGTGAATTGTTTTTATGTTGAAATAAGGTAATTTATTAATAAAAATAGAATTATTAATTACAAAATACAAACATTAATTAAAATGAAGTAAAATGTATATATAAATATATAAAATATAAATATATTTTATATATAAATATATAAAATACTGTACAGCGTATTTAGTCAAGAGACAAATTTTTTACGGTTTTCCTGCAAGCCCTATTATGTCGCCCAAACGCTCTGCACCTTCTAAGCCTTCTGGCAAGGAACATACATACATACATACAGTACTCACTATAAATGTGAAATTTCTACAAATTTACCCAAAATTCATCTTGCTATATGCTGGCAAATGATTTCTGTGTGTGTTTGAGTGTGAAAGGGTCATTTACGGCTTAAACAATAAAAAAAAAAGCATTTGGGGGTGGCGTCCATGTATCACAGGTTTTCGTTTATCGTGGGTGGGTTTGGAACGTAACCCCTGCGATAAACGGGGGACTACTGTATTCAGAAGTAGATCTCAATAAACCCACACTCAGACATAGCACATCAGATCTCTGGCTAGCTAGCACATGTTACTTGAAATTACTTCTCATTAATTTTCATTTTGTCTTCATTTTAAGCCAAAATTTATATACCTGAATAATTGCGATGTCCTCTGATGTCTCGAACACTGCTGTAGTAATCGTTAACTAAGAAGTGGAATTTTATGGGGTGAGCTCATATGCTTGAACTGATGCACACAGTGAAAAGTCCCTGTGCAGTTATTAGAAATATAGACAGTCTGGAATGCTGCTCCACCAAACAAATTAGTGAACTGGATATAACTGTTGTGTAAAATGTTTATACAACATATTTTACTACTTTTGCCTGTCATCTAAAACTCCTCCTACCTTCCAGGGTATAATTAAGTGATTCGAGATTCTCACTGTATTGTTTCTTTTAGCCTATTTGTATAGCATGCGAATAGCCTTATTAGTGCTGTCTGACTTCTGAGCAGAGCGTCAAAACAGTGTCTTATCCGTGCTGTCAGAAAAATCAAACCACGAGTGTCTTCACCTGTAAAACATGAACAGGGTTTTTTAATTAAAGAAAAGAAGCATCGTGTTGTTCAGCAGTACGACTTCACCCTACAAGAATTCAGTAAGTAGCTGTTCATCACAGTGCACATGTACATGTAGTTTACCTCGTTCTAATTAGTTCATAATTTATTATTTATTGTTAATAAGATCCTGATTTCAATTCTGTAAGAATTCCTGGTCTTCTTGCATAATATATATATTATATATATATATATATATATATATATATATATATATATATATATAATATAATATATATATATAAGCAGCTTCTGATATACTTTTTTGCTGTACTTATGTAACGTGTACATGACGTATGTCTGGCTACAGCCCCTTCTTGCCCCTACTCCATGTTGCACTCGTCCAACTTGACAAGAAATACAGGTGTCGCTCTGAATCTCACCGGTTTGAAAGCCACTGCTCTAATTAACATGGGAGAGAGTAACCCTCCCTCCTGCCCAGAGAGCAGGACTAATTATACGCCCTCTTGGACTCACAGGAAGGCTGTTTCACTGTCAGGCTGCAAATCTGTGACCTGCCAACAATTAGGTGAAGGTGGATTTAGCATTTAAAAGTTTGGGAACTGACATGAACTCACAGCATGATGTTTTTGCAAATTGCACCTGTACGTTCAGACATCCCAATATTAAGATCTCATCTGAGTGCTGCGGCCAGGTTTAGGAGGTGAGCAGAGGCAAAAAAGCCCCTGAAGAAATGGTGCTTCTCAATAGCAGTGTGTACTGGTTTAGTTGTTTACATGTCACGTGAGGGTTTTTATATAGCAACCTCACTTTGCACAATTCAGTGCGCCGATGTATTTGGCTAATTTGGGGAAACACTGGTGGAAATCTGTTCATTCACCTGTTGTTTTACGCTGTGCTGCTCAGTTAAATTGGCATCTCCAGCTGCACACTTGCCTCAGCAGCCTGTGTCTCTCATGATCTCTTAGACTCCCCTAAATAAATTCATACATCAGCTTCATATTGGTTCTGGCTGCTGAACAGTTAAACTGGAAAACACTGGTTTTGTTGCTGTTTCTCGCCCCTCCTACTTAGGCTTGAGCTCATCTATAATCACTTAGCTTTTCTTGGTCTGTTAGCACTAATAGTGAGCAATGCAACATTGTTCATTGTAAATAACAGTATAATGTGTAACACTGTAGGATTTTTTTGGATGGCTGGAGATGATAACCTGAACACTGATACTGATGTGGAAACCTGAGTGTCAGTCAGTATAGATACCCATCTGATAATTATATTAAAAACTGCTAAGCTTCATTTAAAAAAAAAAATAAACCTGAAGTACTGAATAAAAAAATAATACATAGGTAAAAGTATAATGTGAAAAACCATAGCGTTCAAACAAAAGTTCAACCACAGGCTCTTTACATGTAAATAACTCCCGTTCCACAAAAAAAACCCTTTCCCGTTTGTTACAGGATCAGATCTTTTTTCCTCTCATTCTTTTTTGCTGGGTATTGGATCACTCCCAGTGCTGTACCCAATAGTGACGTAATCAATCACTCATGCTTAAGACTCACAACATGGCAAATCAAAGTACAGTAACAGTTACATGTGCACTTTAGAACTTGGCTGATGCACTTTTTCACCTACAGAAGTGTTTTGTGGTCTTAATCAAAAACAAATCCTCATGCAGATAAAAAATACTATAAAGCCAAAACCTTAGTTAGTACAGCAGCAAAAAAAAAAACCAAGCCTAAAATTAGTTCTCATTTGAATGGAGACAGTCAGTGACTCAGCTGTCAAGGCAGCCAGGGGATGTTTACCTTGTGTATTGAGCAAATGATGGGAAATTTGACAGGAAGTCAGTGGAGGGAACACAGTAGGGTGAGTTGCAGTAATCTCAAGATGACATGGGACTGAACAAACATCCTGAGTGGTCTCTGGAGAGAAATGACTGGAAATGAAGGCAGGTTAGCAATGAATAAATAAATAAAAAAAAAAAAAAATCATGATTTAAGGAATTTCCTCCGGGATTAAAGTTCTATCTCATTTCATCATATCATATCTTATCTTAGCAATATAAGAACTACCCCACAGTCTACCCCAGGTTTTACATGCCATCAGGTGCTCTGATCTAAGAGTTTTTCTGTGAGATCACGATCATCTTGACATGGTGATGCTATGTAGGTATTATGGAAGAGGATTGAATTCAAGCGTTTTTCAGTCAAGGTTACATGAGAAACCTGAGCGACTCAGACCAACATGCCTGGAGCATTTGTTTACCACAGGACTCAGAAACAAGCTGTGAAATGAAATTCCTCAAACATTTTCTAGTTAAAGTTGGCGGAACTATATAAATATCAGAAAATTGCATCCTAGTATATTTAATTTGACCTCAAAACATGTTGCTGAAGAATATTGGTATTGTGATTGTGATGTTATTTGAAGGCCATATCACTCACCCCTTGTTCCCATATTGCTGAGAGTGTGAACTATAACAAAATTGATGAAGGATGTTTGTCTCTGAGGGCCCTCCTGCAGCCAACTAATCTAAGTATATCTCGAACACATGCTTGCACATCTCTAAGCCTCTTCCAAAACAAGCTGTTGTAGCATCAGCTGGATAACTGCAATAAATCAGTCTCAGTCAGCCATGAAATTGCTGCTTCTTTTTGGTCAATAGAGGGAAATGAAGATAAAGGGAATGAATTGAGGACATCGTTGGACTGAAGACACTTGTCTGTGTGCATCTCCGTCTCCGTCAACAAGCTCATTCACTGGTGAGTTAATGAAAGGCGGAACATGGCTTCACACCTGGGTGAGAGCCTTCATCTGTCCTCAGTCTCGACATGCGTCTGTGCATTCTGCAGGTATCTGCTTCCCATGGCTGATTCTCTGAGTGGCAATATGATTCATTCGTCTCTTTATACACACACACACACACACACACACACACACCAGCTACTGGACTTCAGCAGGGCAGTGCTGTATTCTGACTGTAACTGCCTCAGTGGTTAGTTTTGCCCACATATCCATGCTGTTCATACTTCTGCTTGCTATGATTTGTCTTGCCTGTTTTTACCAGAGTGCCTTCAAGCTATTGTCTTACATCAAGTACTATTTACTGCAGATGCACATTGTTTACTCTTGCATTAATGACTGTTTAATTTAGCACGTAAAAAATAAATGAAGCGGGACGTGAGGCGGAATAATAATTCAGCATTAATAGCATTAATAATATTTCCGAACAAGGGAACATAAATTGGTCAGAACACAGGTGGCTTTATTTAAGAGGTGGACATCTTGAATCAACAGCAGCATGTCTAACATGTTACCGTGCAGGAAGTGTGGTCGTCTCGTTCACAGACCGTTTATTTCAACCGCTTGACTCCATCTGATTACATTTAAACGTCTCGCACCATGTTGTTTCCTTTCATTTCATCTCATTTTGGAATCATTTCAGTATCATTTTATTGGCCAATCCCTCAGGTTGCAATTAGGAAGCTGTGTTAATTACAAAAAAAAACACTTTACATTTAAGAGCATGCTGGCATTTGTTTATTATTACAATGATGCACTTGGTGCTGTGATTGATGGCACACGTGCCTTCCATAGACACAACTGTCGTTTCTAGCTTCGCAAAATTCCTTTACACGCTCGTGCAACATGATGATTTGAAGAGAGGCTGTCAGCAGTGATTAGTCATTATGCGCAACAAAATTTCTAAATCTAATGATGAGATCTGTCCTTTCATAGTTTTCCTTCTTATCTGTACAGCCATAACTAAAGCTAGTTTAAAAGTTGTAATGCTTCCATGCAGGCTTCATGATGTTCTACACACACAGATCTTTGAATGTCTCGGAGAGCTTCAGCTCACTTCTCCCTGCTAAGATTGATTGATTTCTACTGTACATGTAAGCAGTGTTCTTCATTTCTCTCCCCGGTGTCCTGTGTCGTGTGAAATCTTCTTGGTTCTGCCTCTCTGCTTTTTCAGCACATCCACCTGTAGCTGACTGAAAATGAGGATGGAAATCCCTGTTGCTTTCTGTGCTTCAGTGCATTTTGTTTGGTCCCAGAAATAGATTTGAAAGAGAAAAGAGCCTCATTTATTATTGGGTGCGAGTACATTTATTCATCTGGAGGAGCATATACACACAATGTGGTATTAATAAAAATCCAGTTAGTGTGTATGTATCGTACGAGAGCTCCTGGGATTATGTAAATTTTTGTATAAGGAGACTCGCAGACGTTATATTTTTTATCATTTAAAGCACCTAGTAGGCTTTAAATTATATTATTTGAATGAGGCAATGAACATTTTCTGAAGCTTGTTCGTGATATATTAAAGATTCGAATGAAAAGCAGTCCAAAGAAAGCTAGAAGTTAAAGAAAAAATAATTAAACTAGCTAGTCAGTGAGGAAAAGGAAGGAGGTAGAGCTAGTGTGCCACTGTGCTAGCTAACATGATGCATCACTGGAGTTGCATTGCTGGACGATTGAGTGAGCTTTGTCCTAGTGTTTAGTTGATTTTTAGCTCATTGTGAGCTTTGCCTTGTATGGAGTTTTGTGGTCAAAATATTTTACTTGGTAAAGTAGCTAAATAATTAAGAAAGCGTCTTATTGGATGTTCTTTAAACATCATTGAAATGACTTTAAAAGTTAAGTATATTTTTCATGAGAAAATGAACTTTTACTGACACTAATCTTTAATTATTAAGTATCTGCATGGAGACCTGCTGTTTCTTTAGTACCCAATACAATCAGAAAAACAAAGGAAAAACATGGCACCTTGAAAAGTGTTTCTGAATAATTTATACCAGTACTGTTTCTATACACAAGAGATTGTTGTCATTTATCGTGACGCCTGTAAGAGGTGAAAGTTAGAGAAATGTCTATATAAACAGTGTAGCCATGTTTACGATGGCATCAGATCAGCTTCGGTGCATGAAAAGTGATGCAGAAGTATAAAAATGATTACTTGGCAATTAAACCTACTTAAGCTATGATGTTGAATGTTGGGCTGCTGCTGTTCTGCCCCTTGCTAGCTAATCAGATAGCCACACTCTTCTCTGTCCAGTTTACTTGTAGCTAAGGTTGAGCGTAATCATCAACCTAGTACTGAGTAACTGTCAGCCTCGTTCATGTGCACTGTAGGTTTCTCATGAAGCTTCTGTCATACTGTGGGGACGACAGCAGCGTCATTTTGTGAAGCTGGTGATGTTGTTCCCTAGACACTTGCAATTAGAAAGAGCAGCTGAATCCCAATTTAATAATGGAACTGTTTAGCAATATAATAATAATAATAATAATAATAATAATAATTAACAAATGGACTGAGAGACTTATGACTGCTGTTAGTCTGATTTAACAGATATGGAGAGCAACTACAAATTCACACACTGTGGGCTTTTACCTGAAGTAGCATTAAAAACACAATAGTGCTTATTTATTTTATACAGGGGGAATTTATATATAAATAGGGGAATTTTTATACTGGGAATTTTAGGAGCATAATTTCCTTCAGTCATTCCCTGCTTTGCAGAGCTCTTTGAAATGAAGACTTTTTATCACTTCAGTTAATAATGACCTGACAACTTCAAGTGCCCTTCGTTGGGTGTATTACATCTGAATGAACTGCAGTGTACAACAGTGTACAAGTGATGAATACTTGAATTTGCTTTGCAAAAAGTTAAATATAATTAGAAAATATTATGTTCAAAAAAATTATTTTCACTTAATAGGGAAGGGTTATAGCCTTGAGCTACTGATCAGAAGGTTCAAATCCCAGGACCACAAAGCTGGACTCTTAAGTAAGGCCTTTAACCCTCAGTTGTATAAACAAGTTAAATGTACTGTACTTCTTTCTGCATAAGGGTGCCTCCAAATGCCATAAATGTAAATATAATGGTTTATTATGTTGCACAAAACTCCAAAATTAATCAAGATGCCATTTCCAACTTCGATTGTATTGAAATTAGAGTAAGCAGTGTTAACTTATGTGGCTCTCTATATATTTGTATATATTTGCGAATTCCAGTGTGGCCTTCTAGATATAACTGCTGCCTCTATATTTCTGCTCTTCTTCAAACGGTGGATTGTGATACCTTCAAATTCACACTTCACAGGTGAAATCCAGGGCTCAAAGCAAGAGCAGAAATTCAGAGCTGTTAACAGATTAAACACTCAGTCTAACAAGAAACTCCTGTCAGCTACAGTCACTGTCCAGTCATTTTGATCACTTGAAAAATGGGTGGCTTCAAAAGGTGCCATGTTCTGAGATTTCTAACACACCTAGATGTAAATATCAGAAAATGAAAACTGAAATTCTGATCTATCACATATTCCTCTGTCAAGCTAAATACCAAAAAACAAAAAGATGGGCCTTGCTTTTTCACTACATTTGGAGGGAATTGTATAATATTCCAAGCAAGAAAAATGAGATCTGACTGTAATTGCAACTATTTTTCGCAAAATATTTCTAATTCAAATAAGGAGCTTTGCTTGAACACACTGAGATTACACAAGCGTTTACTGTTAAGACTCATAAGACCCACTTAACAGTGTTATTTCAATTTTGGCAGATATTCCAAGCACATTGTGCTCAGATGGCATTTGTAAAATGCTACTGTTACCTAAGGCTTCTAAGACTCCTTTGAGCAGTGTGTATTGTGAGTTAGAGATGAGAAAAAGGAATCAGCCACTTGCTGAACTTTCACCCCACAAACTCTCAATCTCAACCTAGTTTCTTCTCTAGTCCCTTCCTTCCCTTCCTCATGCACTTGCTTCAGTCACACGATCAGGGTCTGGCTATTTCTGTAACTCCTCCTACATCTGCACCAAGTGTGTGAATGTTTGTGTGGCGTTTATCCGCTGGCCATGTGACTGTGTGCTGTGTTTGCTGGTGTGTGAGGAACTGCAGGGGTAATGGGATTATACATGGCTTTGCAGTGAGGATTTTTGGAAGAAACTATGTGTCACTATGACGAGAGAGCAGATCGTAGTAACCATGTAGAGAATACTTTACAGAAATGACCAACATTTGAACTTTGTGTTAAATGATGCTAGAATTCTATTGCCATATATTATTGTATTGTTGTAACGTGATTTGCCCAAAGTAGGGTAGCATGTGAGGTTAGGTTATATGAACAACATATACACAGAATGCAGAAGGCTCTTGGCAAAATCTATAATAAAATCAGCCTGAGTATTTATGGCTTATATATATATATATATATATATATTTATATATATTTATATATATATTTTTGCAAAGATGCATTGCATAATTTTTTTTTTTTTTAACAAGCCCATGAATGTCAGTTCTCTTAGCTGCAGGGAAGACATTTACTTCACTTACTTCCCTATAAAAAATGTAAAAAAAAAAACGAAACCCATCATAGAAAGGCTTATTCATGCTAAAGGCATTGCGCCATTTAAAATGCACCTCATATGCTTGAAACAGTACTGTTTCTTGGCTCTTCCTATAAATTCATATTTCTTCAAGCTATTCCTTAATGATATTCTGACCAATTAGTTGCTTTGGAAAGAAGAGGAAGCCCTAATGTTTTTTTTTTTCTCCTCAAATCTTTCTGTAGGCATGATCATGAAATGTATTCTCTTGACTGCCAGCACTTCTACTTCTACAGGTTTATGATTGTACAAAAACCTTAAAAATTAGTCCCTGGATTTCTAAACTTTTTTATATTTGTGGTGTTTGTGTAAATTGTCAAACTCTTAAACGCTGAGCAGTGTAGTGCATAATCTATAAACTTCGAGGACACATTTCTTTTCTGATATTAAGCCAGGGAACAAGATAGGACCGATGAACACTGATTAGATTAGATTCTTTAAAATGTGCTGGTGGAATTTTGATGTGTGTAAACAGTCCAGGTGACTGAATTTATTCAGAGCTTTATGATGCTAGAACTCATCCAAATGTTCAGTAAGAGTCTGGAGTAGCTCTTGGAGTCTGAAGTCCCCTTTTCAATACTTGTATTTTCTGCTTTATCACTTCAGTTGTAAGGAGAAACAAATTCACTTCCAGCTAGGTCTGAGTGCCTTCCTAGCAATACTGTCTGGTTTATTAATGACAGAATGCCTTTGAGTTTTGTGAATTTCCCAAGAGCATAATGCAAAGAGAGGCTGTAATTTTCTACCAGCTTTTGTTTTTTTTTATTTACACTTGCAAATGCATTGGATACTTGAGTTGCAGGAATAGTATGCAGTCGTAGGAAATAGTAAGCAGTGACACACAATACTGGCAATTTACTGTATGGTTCAGTGCATAAATTTCAATACAAACACTTCAACTTTAGTATAAAAAGTGACAGGAGAGCTACAACAATGAATCAGCAAAAATAAAATTCAGTAATAATAGTTGGTATCAGATGTATGGAATTTTCTTTGGACATACTCTAAAACGCAGAAACCTTTAACAGTGCACTGTTATGATGTCCTCACAACCTATTTTTAGGTGAACAATATTTCTATTTGTAGACATTTGTTACAGGGGAATGTGAGAAACGGTGGAAAAACAATGATGCACTGGGTTTAATCATCTTTATTAGCTGCTATGTATTGAGTTGCACTGCCTTATCAAGTTCTCAGTTCTGGTCATATTTCTGGTCCTGCTCTGGCAGAAAACATTGTTTTGTGATTCTTTGGCCAAAATTTTGGCAGATTGTGTGACAACCTGATGAGATGAAAGTGTCTGAAATGGTTTTGCGTGATTAGTACGCATGTTGACTTTTTCAAAAAAAACAATGCATGAAACTCTATGTTCAGTGTTGGGTAGAGTATAGTAAAGCTTTCATGTAGTTTTTTTAGGCCCTGTAGCCTTGATTAACGCTGCATTGTTTCAGTTTTATAGCATACACCATATATCTTTTTAATATACCTTGAGTATCAAATCCAGCCCCTGTAAAGGATCCCAGAAAGAGTGTGAGGCAGCAGATATTTCCCGTATCTTTATTTTGGATCGAGTGTCTGGAATTATGTTAGTTTATGTGTCTCATTAGATTATTTTTGTCATCACAGATGATCTGATGATCATTTTGTTCTGCAGTTAGTGTAGTGTATTGAGCTTCATTCAACAGCCAGTGTAAGTAGTAATAACGATTATCTATGAAGTCTAATGAAAAGAGGATTAATCTTGCTGGCTGGTCAGATGTAAACTTTGTTTGTCATGCTCATTTTCATGTACAAGCAGAATAAACTATCTTATATCTCTTGCTTAAATTGACAGAGTGCTTGCCCATCTTGCCAATTGTGGAATGAATAATATTTACCGTGTCAGAAAAAAATGTGCTGTCAGTTCAATGAAGTGTAAGCAAATCTGTAGCTTCTGTAGTTTTATACAGATGAATACAATATGAATATTTATGTAGATGAATATGTTAAAAGTTTAATATGTAAGAGATTTGCACAGGTCACCACACATAAGAGATGCTTATAGCATTCATTTGACTGTGAGGATAGGAGCAGATCCCGTGTAGCCCCTGTGTAGCTGTCAGCTATCAGCTATTAATAAATTGCTAATAATGAAGACCACTTAGAGCAGAAATTATACATAAAAATGGCTCTTTAAAATGAACCGCTCTTGACACTATCCTTTCAAACAGCTACAGTTTATCTGCACGTATAACATTAAGCTTGTGGTGCTGATTGCGTAGGGAGAGACTGCAGGTTAGTGGCCATGTTTTGATAAACCTTCAGGGTTTTTTGATGTTTTAGGCTGCAGATTTTCCCTGTAAGCCTAGCAAAAGTAAAGTTTTATTTATTTTTTTTTTAAATGGAAAAGGTTTCTACTTTGTGAGGTTGTCAGCAACCTTGCAGGGAATGTGCTTAGAGCAGGCCTCACTAAATGGTGGACCATGCTCCAAACATGAACCAAATGGTGCTTTTAACATGACCCTGACACATTTCTGATCAATTCACCAGAATAAATGATCATATTTATAGCACTTTTCTCCAACTGTGGGCACAGAACAATCACATGTGTGCTTCACTCAAATGAGTCATTCAGTGTTTACAGCACCAGTGTGACAGTGCATACTGGAACATGGATTGTTCTGGATTTATCTAAGCATTGGATAGCAACAAACATACACACACCCGTCACGGAAAAGGATTTTTCCCAATAAATGACTTGTCACAAAGTGCAAACGAAAGAAATAGAAAAGCAGGAAAGACTGCATGGGATGCATGGATGACAGCATGGTTTCCTCAAAAAAAAAAAAAAAGGTAGATGCCTCAGATATTTGAGGTTTTTAATGATGAATGGACGAATTATGTCCTGCGGCAAGTAAAACCCACATCGTCTTGTATCTTCTGAAACCATTTCAGTAATAATAATAACACAGAAAATGCATCCACAGAAGTGCGGTGTACGAGCACGCACACCAAATAACCGAACTGAGAACCCGGTATCCTGCCATTTCTTGCCACTACACAGGAAAAGTAGAGCTCTAAAGATGATCGGTAATGGTGTTAACTGTTCAAATGTGTATATAGATCTTCCTACTATTGTTCTATTTCAATCTGCAGTCTAGACACAATTAGGAGGAAATGTTAGTGTTCGGACATGTTCGGATCATTGGTCAGTACCCTGGTTTAGAGGCTTGGGGAAATCCTGGATTTTGGCTTTATGGGTAATTCTGCTGTCCATTAATCTGAAAAATTAGTTGGACACATGTGACTTCGTGTTTTTTCTTCCAAGATTCCTTGAGAACATTTATCATGTCACCAGCACTTTCCTCCATCTCATTGAGATCATACATTTCCTTTCAACATTTCTTTAATCAATCTGTTTTTTCTCAGATTTGAACTGCTGTGTTCACAGAACAGTTATGTTAGTAAACCCTGATTTTCTCCATAATCTGTAATCTATTTATGTTATATTTGTATGCCAAATAAGTGGGTGGAGATGAGATGAGCCATTTTCAGCAACCCCTCCCAAACCCCAAGAGGCCAGTCATTTTTTCGCTGTTCTGAGTGCAGTATGAGAGGAACATCACAACCCTCTTATCACATCCAGTAATCAAGCAATTCTCTCCTGAATGTTATACTCTTTAACCACAATCTAACTGCATGAGCAGCCTGGAAGACAGATTGATACACGAGGTCATACACACGGTCCCAGAAGGCTTTAGTGACTGGCAGCATGTGACTTCGGTGCCATGTTTATTTTCACCCACCTGTCTTCTGTTTCAGGTCATCAATAGCCTGGGAGTTCACATGCCAGGAGGAGAAGGGCAAGTTAGAGGAAGAGGAGAGCGAGAGGGATTGAGTTTCCCTGGTTACCAGAGGGACACGTTCACTGCGATGACTGGAGCTTGAGGTGAGAAACAACACATTCACTGTTGGGTTTTAATGCTCTTCTGGACCCTTGTTTGGAAAGCTTGTATTGTATATCTGACAGTTGTGTGGCTTTATTTTTTATGATGTTGAGATTTATTACGTTATGATGCACAGCAGCCTCAAATCTCATTTTTTAACTTCTTGTATTTTAATCAATATTCTGCATCAGATTTTCTTCCATATATTCCGGGACATGTAAAGAACGTGTTTATAACATTAACTCGTTTTTCATATTAGACAAACCGATCTCACTTTGTTTTTATTCTCGCTGTGTGTTAACATTATTGCACAACTGTCATTCATTTTGTTTTACACGTCCTAAGTGCTCATCCTTAATATAATACTTGGTACTTTTACTCAGTTGAATAGCCTTTTTTTTCTTGGGCTTGTCATTTTCACAGTGAAATCAACTACTTGGTCTTCACATTTATTTTCATTTTTTCCCCTGCTTATCACCTGAAATGCAACCTATAATAAATGGCAGTATATGACTGAGCAGACCCAGATCGAATGCTTTGTAGGCATTATATGAAGCCAAGGCTCTTGCTTTTCATTTGCCTCTCATTCCTGTCTTGTTATCTGGGTTCACTTGAGGGAGGATTAAGGAACTTGAAGCTATCGGACTCTGCCAATTGGCTTCGAGTATAATGAGTCTTTTTTCCTACCAGATGTGTGGATATATGAACCACGGCCTCATGTGTCTGGTTAAATTATTCAGTGTGGGCTAGGTGAGCTCTAACCTCTGCCTGCTCAGGTGCTTGTTAATAATGAATGATCACGTCTTCATTTCATTAATTTACCCCAAACCTTTTTTTTTCTGTCTAATTGCATGTGTCTCTTCTTCCATCATTCGACATGTGTGTTCTAGACAAGTTTCCGGTCATTCAGTCACATGCAGGTCCACTGTTCTAGCAACTGCTCTGAAATGTATTCAGAAATTGTCCCTCGTACCTGTGACTGCGTTGTTTACCTGTGTGTTGTGATGGGAAGCTGTGTGTTTTAGTGCTGTCTGTGGCTCACTTCCAGGGCACCACCAAATGACTGTCACACATGGCCACTGGCCTTCACATTTGTTATTCTATCGCATCCTGCTGCAAAATTGTATTCAGCAGAAGGCCTTAAACGTTACACAAAGGACAGCTTTAACACTGGATACATGCTATATGCTGTCAGCTCACGAGGGGGTCAGTTCTCTATAAATATGTGTGGGAAGGGCTGCTAAAACATGTTTGCTGCAGATTTGTAAGCTGCTTATATTTTATCATAAGCTCATTAGTTTTAAATCTGGAGGAGCGCTGCAGTCTGGACAGATTGCGATGTCTGTTAAGTGTGTTATGCTATTTCTCTAAAGTTGTCGTATAGCAGATTTATTATCGGGGTTGTATTAAGAACAGCCATGATGTAGAGGTGTGTGTGTGTGTGTGTGAGCGAGCTGTATTTTGTCAAAGTCATCTGCTTCAAATAATGTCCACTAAAGTGGCAGAAGTCAGTATTGTGAATTAGTGTTGATATTTTTGCATGTTCTCTTGCCTATAAATGGAATGAATAGAGCTGTTTGGGGTGTAAGGATTTCATGGCTATTGACGGTATATGATAATGTGGTTACCTCAACGTTGACGTTTTCAAAACATTGGGTTTTTTCTTCTTCTTCTTCTCTTAACAATTTTTCGGAGCACAGTTATCCAGTCACCTTGTGGAAGTAGCACAATGCACAAAATCATCCACATACAAGTCTGGAGCTTCAAGCTTGCTTTAATGCTCCCATCAAACCTCAGCATGCTCTCAATGGATGATCTCAATGACTTTGACCATGGCATGTTTGTTTACTGCCATGTGGGCTGGTGTGAGTATTTCAGAAATCTCCTGATCTCTTGGGATTTTCATACACGGACAGTCTCTAGAGATTAAATGGAGCATTGCAAAAAAACATGAAGTGAGAGTACTGCAGGCAGAAATGTCTTGTTGAGGAGAGAGGTCCAAGGACAATAAGCAGGCTAGGTCTAGGTTGCAGGATGGCTACAGTACATAAATAACCACTCTGTGTAAGTGTCGTGAGCAGAAAAGCATCTAAGAAAGCACAGCATTCAAATCTTTTATATAGTGTATTATACAGAATATAAAGGTGTATATGAATTAAGCCTTTGCTAGTAATACTAACCATTTACCGTGGTGATATAAGGGCTAATTTGGTGGTCAGCATTAAAAATCCATGACATTTTCTCACTCTATTTGAAATGGATATATACAAATGTTCACACGTTTCATGTGTTTTATGTTTCAGAATGGCCTGGGCCTGACTACAAGTGAATGAGGACATCTCAGAAACACCACCTCACTTTTTGGGTATGTAACATTAATTAGTTAGGAGAGTCTATTAACAGGTTGGTGTGGTCTTTTACCCTTGGCAGCCTCCAGAAATAGCCTCAACTGGCTATATCTGTCTGTGTGTGCTGAACTCCCTAGTTGCTTCAATAACGACAGGTTGATGAACACGGCTTCAGGAGGAAGATGCTGCAGCTCTGTGTTGAGTGTGAAATGATCTGCCCATCAACTGGGATATTTACTTACTTCAGATGAGGCCATTTGAACTGTACTGATATGTGACTCACATAGATTTGCTGTTTAATGTGTTTAGCTTACAACATCTGATGTTTTGCTCTTCAGAATATTCCATAAGTGTACAGCAGGTCTTTAGTGTGCATCTGTACCTGTTAAATATCAAGGCCAAGAGATAGATAGCTCTATACTAATATTTATATGTAAGCATAACATTTGCTGTTTTTTTTGCCCATCTTGCAATTTTACCTCAAATCTTTAAGACAGCAGGGACATATTAACACCAGCTTCCCCACAGTCCCTGCAGGCTCCTACTGTCTGCTCATTCACTGTCACAGACATGATATTTAGTGAAGCTGACTCAAGTCTGCAGTGGCTGTTTCCGGACCTCCGGTTTCTGAAAGGATGCTCCTTAGAGAAGAGAAATGGGCTCTGACTGCAGATGAGAGCTGGTCACAGCAAGGAAGTACACACAATACCAGTTTGATACAACATTGGTGTTGGTAAGAATTGGGCAGTAAACACAAGCATCTCTGGACTCATCCTTTAAAAAAAGGGGGGGGGGTCAATGAACTTTTCTTCATTTTTAATAACATTAACACAATCACACTAAACTGTGGGTCCTTTAAACCCAGCTTGGGTAAAGTGTGTGTGTGGGGGCGACCTTATAGCAGATATACTACATTTTCCAGAGAATAGGTCACTCTGGTGAAAAGATGCACATCCCCATACATTTGCATTAATATACAAGACATTTAATATTTTACATAATGCTTTGCTGCCTCAAAAAATGCCATTGATATGTTCTAGTTTTTTCCTGCTATTGCTTTTGCTTTAGTTCTGATCCTTCTATTATTCTATAAAGAAAGGTTACAGATTTTCTTTGTCCACTCACTAAGGATAAGATAATGCTAATGTCCACTAGTGTAGCTATGGAATTGTTACTACTATGTTAGTGGACCTTGCATAGATATCACTCTGCAGCACCTACTAGAGGATGGAAACTGTTTTATAATTATAAAATATGATAGTTTATGTCTTAGGTAAATTATACATAATGTGCTGATTGCTTTAGGGTCTATTATCTATGTTAATTATTACTTACTCATGAATCTTGATATTATTGTTGATCAGTATTGATATAACCGGCCTCTTCTTGATTACTTTGTTATAGTACTCCTGTCTGTTAAATATAATAGTTTGACAATCTAATTTATATACTACTGCATTCTTCCTTCATTTTTTTTTTTGTAAATGAATGTCTCATGCTGACCCGTCATTCAGAGGTTTACTGTATGTTTTGTAGATTGTTTCTGTGATTACTGTTATGAACTACAATAGACATATTAGTCTATTTTTGTTTTTAATTTTTTTTTTAAATCCATTTACTCAAAGATTGACATACTTAACCCATGTGAAAGTCAACGATACAAGTAAACCACAAAAGAATTTAATTAAGCATTGAATTCACTTCCATCTGTAATTCAAATGTCAGAGTTCCTAGAAATGAGTGACAACTCTATTATGAAGTGCACTCAATTATAATGAAGGGCCTCCATTAAGAATGACTGCAGATCTTGCGTGGGCCTGTAAGTGTAAAGGCCACATCTTAAACAAAGTCTGCTTTTCTGTTAGTGAAGGAACTTCTATTAGTCCATTGATGAAAAATGTTTCTGCCTATCCTCAAACATACACAGCTACTGTAACTAGGAGCTTATACCATACACAGATAAAGGCACATAAAATCCTTATCTTACTATCTTAAGAAAGACAATCCTGCATGGTCCTCCCAAGCTCTTTTGTCTTTTATCCCCACTGATAGAGGCTGAATTTTCCACTGAGTCACTGACTTGCCTGTGAGTCATAGGCAAACAGCACCTAGATTATTTGGGAGAATGGGTTTAACCTTCTTTGCCCCACACTGTGTTCTTGTTATTTGTATGTGGTAGCACCCAGTTATTAGAGAAACCAACGAGCTGCATAGATAAAGCGTGTGCTTATAAAAACATCAGTGTTGCTGCAAGTAGAGTTTATTTACACACTGATTAAACAGTTGTTCACACTTGGTGGCAACAGCTTTCAGCAGTTCAAAGTACTGTAGTTGTTTTGTGGTGCACATTATAGTCCATAATTAGTAACTTAATCTCCTTTTTTATAGTGTAGAAATTGTAAAATTGCTAAGTAAAATGTTAATCACTTTCTATTATAGTGTTTGATTCTAATAACTCTATCTAAATAGTCTAAACACATCTTTTTAACAAATCTTTGTGAGAAACTGCAATCCACTGAGACCTTTTAAATCCGACGGTCTGAAATGTCTAAAGAAAATGCCTCTGTTTTGCATGTCTTAGAATATTAACACAGATTTTGTAGAATATTTATATGAATTTGAAGGTTTCCTAGTAGTCTGCCTTTTGCTTTAATGACAGTTTGCACTCGAGCTGGCATAGACTTCACAAGCTTGGGTAAAAGCTGATGATTCATGTTAGCTCAAAACCATGGGAAGTGTTGTCTGAACACGCTCTTCAGTGGCTCAGTCTGACCTTTTGTGCAAAAGAGTTACAAATGGCACTTTCTAAAGCAACCTCTTATATTTTGACTGTAGTATGACCCGAGCCTGCATGAATGTGTGCATGTGTGTCGCTGTGACCTGAAGCCCCTCCCTTAGTAGAACAGTCCTGGGAATGCCATTGATTTAACATTGGTGGAAAGCTGCAACACAGCAGCTTTTTTTTTTTTTATTCCTGTTTTATCAGTAAAGGTGGGTGTCATTGTCCTCTTAAAAATAGCTGCTGTTTTAAAGAATGATCCTTATCAAACAGGAAGGACTGACACAGAAAGCAGAGGAAAGACCTGTGGGTGTGATAGCTTTCCACACAGTTTTTCGCAGGCTATTGGAAGAGATTGGGGGAAATGGTATCCAGTCCCTTCCACATGATTTGTTAGGTTATGGTGGAAGCAAACTGTCCTTATGTAGTTGTAAATCAAACAGAGGAGGGGTGGGACTTATTTGTCTTTTGTAATATCCATTAAATGCTTTTCAGATGCACTGGTTTATTTTGTGCAGTATGTCTGGCATCTGTAAAGGGGTTATTATAATTGATCTGGATCAGAAAGGTTTAAGGGTCAGCCTTGTGTCAGTGAGTGATCATAAAGAATCCATAGTGCCAGTTTTCCCATTCTAAATTTACCTTCCAATAAGGATCATGAGTCAAACTGCATGTAGTGCTTTATCTATTTGAAATACGCTTTAGCTAGTAATCAGTCACTGTCTTATGGGCAAATCCACTTTCCCCTTCTCCTCCATTCATCCTAATCATTTCTTCTTTTCCTCTCAGCAACTTGGCTGCAAACATGCGCACACCTTTAATACACATTCTCACATGCTTAGTCAGATTTTTGAAAAATACTCCACACAAACATTAACAGATTAATGGTTATTTGAAATAGCTTGCCCCTCCCTCTCTTCCTCAATCTCTGATGGTCTGCTTCCGGCAGTTTTTTCTTACTGCCCAGTGCTGCTGCATGCATCAAAGCCTATCGATTTAAACTGTTTTTGATGGCAGTCGCTTGGGGAGATCTAGGGGAGAAAGAGAACAGGCAGATGAACTGAACAGTCTTTTTTCCCCATGAAGTAGGACTCTAGGTTGGTGCTCTTGTGATACCTTTATGCCTATCTCTTGGCAGGATTAACCGTCAGTGTGTTGGACAGAAACTGAGCTTCTATGATGACGAGTGCAGCCCCAGCCCGTAAGCCGTACCGCAAGGCACCTCCGCAGCACCGTGAAACCCGGCAGAACCAGACCATTTTCCGTGACGAGCTTAGTGGGAGCCCCACAGCAACCTGTGAGACTCCGGCTCCAGCCCAGCATGCCCCCAGCAAGGTAATTTGTCTCCAAGATTATTCTTCCATTTTGCAGAGCACACAATTTACTAGCCCTTACCCAAAATACTCAGACGGTCTTGAGGGCCAGGATGTTTTCTCATCATCATGGTCAGACAGCGAACTAGAAGTTTCTAGTCTCTCTAGCTTAGAGCTCATTGTCCTTCCTCCTCCACGGATATTCAGCCATGGTGCTGTCGGAGTGACCCTTCCTCCCAAACCGAACACAGGCATGAACAGGTTTATTAGCCGTAGTGAGGACCTTCTTCTGAAGTCTGTTGAAGAGGATTGTCCCAGCTGGAAAGGGTCCCAGAAGAGTTTCCGATGCATTTCCCCAGCCCACTCTAACAGAAGTGGAGAGCGCTCATTAGTCTTTAAGGAAGAGGCAGAAGTCTTTGCTCCCAGAGTGGAACAGCATCTTTCTAAGTCTGTATTTTCAACTCGGACACCTCCAACCAAGGGTATCCTCAAACAGACACAATACCTGAGAGTACATGCAAAGGACAGTCTACGCAAGTCCAAATCAGCAGAGATGCTGGGAAGGAGCCACAGTCATAAGAGAAAGCCCAAGAGCATGTCCTTGGACCGGGAGAGTAAACCAGGTGTGTCTGCCCCAGGACTTGATGCCTCCACATCGTCTGTTTCACCAAGTTCAGTACTGCCAGAATGGAAGATGCAGCTCCTGGAGGAAAAGCTTAAATTCTCACAGTTTTTGGATGAGATTACGTATAGAGTTCTGAGCCCTGCTAGCTTGAACTTGCTGGGTTATAAAAAACAAACCTCTAAAGGAATCCAGGCCCAGCTGAGTCCTTGTCAGCAAGCTGAACCCAAGAAGCATAAAGGAAAGGAGCAAGAAAGGAACCAGCCATGGGGTGAATGTGACACCCCACAGGACAGAGAAGCAATGAGAGAGAAGACAGGCAGATCTAAAACAAGGCATTTTTCTGTGAAAAAGGACAAAATGGGCCCCAAAATGGAAGGAGCACGACATAAATCCAAAGGTTGCGATTATGGACAGATAGGAGTTAGTGGCAATTCCAGGCATAGCAGTGATACAGATTGGGATGGCAGGAATCGACAGGGGGTTCAACAACAGCCCCCACCCCACCAGTCAGCCCAGCTGGAGCTCAGAACTCAGCCAAAGGACACTGTGAATAAATCAGGGCTGACGAAAGCTCCAGTGTCTACAATTCATAAAGAAAATGAAAACATACCAGTATCACAAACTGCTTTTTTGGTTTTATCACAAATTAAGGTATGTGCACCGATTTATTTTTCTGCTTTCTCCATTACCCCTCTGTCATTGTCAAATCTCTGCCATGTTCTTGAGGTGTACTTGCAAATCAAAAATAATATATGCAAGATTTACTCATTTTCTTCTTTTTTACTCATCTTTTTTTCTAACAACCAGATTAGGACAGATGTGTTAAGTTGTCTTAAAGCTACATGCTCCCGTGTTAAAGGCCAGATATAGTGAGGTTTAAAACCACTAAGGAGACTCGTACAGAGCATTGAAGAAGACCTTTTTTTTTCCTCGGAGGAACTGTAGTAAATTGTGGACAAAATTTAGTTTAATGTGGTAATGATATACTAAACCAAAGTCACTAAATCATTATACTTAAACTCAGATTAATTGATTTTGTGTTAATTTGCTGTTCGGGTTTTTAATGTTATTTGTTATAACTAAAATATGCACACTATTTTATATTTTTAGTGAAAACCTACTTTGGCAAGGTTGTAGGATGGTATAGACAACTTAAATTAGCAAATTTACAACACCAAAAGAGTGTATGTATATATACATATTATTATTTTATGTTCGTGGTCTACATTAAATGTATGGTTTACTACTTGGTATAACCTTATACATGGGATGATAATGTACAAATGATCAGATTCTCTCAGTCTTTCTTTCTTTCTTTCTTTCTTTCTTTCTTTCTTTCTTTCTTTCTTTCTTTCTTTCTTTCTTTCTTTCTTTCTTTCTTTCGCCTATTCTTTCTTTCTTTCTTTCTTTCTTTCTTTCTAATGAAATAAGATTTTAACTGTTTTATTTATTAATTAACTACATTGTAGGGTGTTTTGGATTTTAATTGGCAGAAGACAACAGCTGCCAAAGAAATTTCATAGCTTCACAAAACAAGGATATTAACCTCCCATGCCAATTAACTCTCCATATTTCTGCATCCGCTTGTTCTTAATGAATAATTCTGTCGTCTTGTGCAAGCTGTTGCTTCATCCTTAATTACACTGTAGCTTCAAATCACTGCTTTTAATTACTAGAGAGGTGAAAATACTTTTAAGTCCAAATCAGAATGGACTGATAATTTAATTATAGAAACATTCCTACTTGATGTGTATTATATCTGTACAATGCATTATATCTACTCTTATTTTAATCATCTTTAAACTAATTCTTATGTATTTTTGCAGGAGTCAGTATCAGATGCAGACAAAATCAAGTAAGTGTGTGTGTTTTTTTCCATTGCTGCTCTTTTTAAAATGGTTGAAACCCTCATGTTTTTTTCCCCCTTGTCATATTGGATGGCAATCTGTTACGCGTGCATCTCTGTGTGGCTTTTCATGGACCTTACATAATTCATGAGAGATATTTTTAGTGTGCTAACCATGTTCATGTTATGTGTTGACAGCATGTTCTGTATTTCAGTCTGAAGGGTTGTACCGTTTCATTTAAACCTGACATTTCCATGTCTGGGGCAGCAAGGTGAAGAAGGGGTAGACATACTCGACTTAATAGGAATGTGTAGGGCAGGTGTCAGTCAGCAGGAGTGACAGAACGTCTCAGTGCAGAGATCAAGCAGAGCACACTTGGACTCTTTTTTTCTTTTTTCCAACTTTCTCTTTGACTTTTGCTGTCTTGCTGTTATATTAGTATAGTCACTGGTGTCTTGTTGGCCACTGAGGAGGGTGTCCTGCTGCTATCATCTGTGCATTGCTGTTGGTTATGTTTTGACCATTTTAAATGATTCAAAATTTGCCACAGAAATCATTTTTTTAGTGATGCATTTACTTTTTGTATTTATTGATTCACTGCATTATTAGGCACTTCCTTATCTCTATGGATAATACTGTATATTTGCATGAATCGAATGGAATCGTTCAACCACAACATATCCTTGTGAAAATTAGTAGCATGGCATTAAACATGTCCTCAGTGAACGTAAACAAAACAAAGTGCTCAAGTGATATTTAACAGAAGCATCTGTGCCATGTGACAATGGCAGCTTCATTGATTGGCCTAGATGCTCACTCATCAGGGGAAAGAAGGGAATGTTTTGTGAGGCTTGACCACTGCTATACTGGACACAAGTGTCATAATACTTTGTTTAGCATTTTTTTTTTGTACTTTGTCAATATCAAGGTCTAAGTTTAGCTCAGGTCCCGTCGTCATACAGCTTTCAGTTGTTCACTTAAGAGGATGGACTTGTCACTTCTCCTAGTCATACTTTGGAGCTCACAGCTAATGGAGAATTACAACTTGCTGCAAATTTTTTTTACTGTAGCAGTCTTGTACATAAAACTTGAACATGAATTGATAAATAAATAAAGCTGATGGTGCTCAGGAATGTCTTGGGTTTTTTTTCTCCAGGTAAATTGGAAATCCTTCATTTTCTTTTCACATCAGGCCCTCTCTATAGCACAGGGGGCAGTTAATACACACCAAGAGCTTAATACCAGTGGTTATAGTCTCATAATCCAGACATTGCTAGCATTTGCTAGAGGGTCTGGTCCATTTTCTGTTAAAATGAAGTGCTTACTTCCATAGAGAAAGGCTGTTTTATCTGACATAAATGAGATAAATGGAAGACATTGATCTTCAGATTCCTATTCAGAGTATCAAACACTAATTTTTTCCTGTAGCTTGTCAGCAAAAATGCAAGATTATATCACTCCTTTCCAATCAATATGTGCTGCTTCTATATGATTCCACATGTAGCCTTCACCTAAAGCTCTCTTTGAAACTTTTTATTTCTTTTTTTTTGTATAGTATAGTGTTTTGTTCTTGAATTTCTCTCTTTTGATTTATATTTCTGCTTGATTGGCATGTTCTGAGCGGTCAATGTCCATGCATGGAGTAACATTTTTTTTGTTCTGGAAAGTGTGATGTATGTGTGAAAGAGTGTAAGATGGGATATCTAGCTGTTTTAAAGTCTACATATGCTGATCATATTTTAGATGTTAACATGGCAATTTTGTTATTAAAGGCTTAACATGATGACAGGATCATTCGGTTAGACAAGACAGAGACATCCTCAGATTAAAATGCACTTTAATGTGCATTATTTTGTTGTAGACTGGATGGTGAGCAATAGAATAATGCATGAAGAGACATCTAGACGAACATATGCACACACACACACACACACACACACACGTATGCATGCCAGGCCCCAGTTACTGGAAGTAATGGCTAGTGCACTTTTCACTTAAGTGGATATAGAGGGGAAAATGAGATGGGTTACCACAGAAGAGAAAACATTATAGTATTATAATATGGAATCATTATCAAGTTGGCTGCATTTATTCCTAAATTGTTCGTAGGTGCATTTACAAAGGCAATTTGATATCTATGAAAATCCTATCATTTTCAGAAACATTCACGGCGTCGTCTTGCTCTTGAGTCTGTGTAAATTTACCAATCAGCCAGCTAAATAATATGATCCTCAGCTTGTATCAGTATTAAATCATGTCCACGCATAGCTGTAAGCTGTAAACAAACTCCTGAGCTGACGGGAAGATTTAGCATGGATAAGGGAAAGGATGTTTAATGACTAGAGAATTCACCATTTTTATTTTTTAAAAATTGGTCCTAGACTTTGATTTGATACACTGCAAAAAAATTTTTTTACTGGTCTAGAAGTGAGTCAAAATAACTTTGATTTGATTTTGCCTTTGATTTGATTGTTTACTAGTCAGTAATGCTTTTAGCCTGCTGTTTTTTTTTGGGTGTCAATCCATGTAAATGAACCCTGTCAGGAACATGCTTAGCACTTGATGGGTGATCAGCATACACATGCATGTACCACAATTTTATTTGGTTTGGTAACATTCACACACAATTTGATATTATTTTTAGCTGTTTTTTTTTTTTACTCTGCTCTTTTTGACATTTATTTATTTATTTATTTATTTATTTATTTATGGAGGAGCTCTTTGAACAAATCAGACTGGGTTTTTTTGGTTTTGTTTGGTTTTTTGCCATTTTGGAATTGATTAATTTTTAATTATTTAGCAATTCGTACATGCTTTTTGTTTAATTAGAAAGCCGAGAAATACTGGGAAGTAGTTTTAATGTAAAGGAGCAGCATGTCCCCAGAGCCCTAGTGGGCTTCAGCAAAGAGCACTGCAGAGACAGTTATGTAGCACATAGCAGATGTATTGTGTCTCATGACAGTTGCCCTTGTCTCCTAGCCACACAACCAACTGCCCTCAGCACATAATGCCCTCATGGTCTCATACACGCAGAGACACACAGACACACACCCCTTTCCTTGTTAAATATGCACATGCCTACACAAATATTCAGTGGATTAGTTTTGCAGACACACACAAGCATTAAGTTCTGGATGGAGGCCGGATGCTGGATTCAAAGTAATGTATAGGGCAGGATGCACTTGGTCTAGTAGTTTACTTAAGGAACAAGCCTTTTCTTGAGCACTAATATATTAGCGGTATTGATTAAAAATGTTTCCTGTGTATGTTTCCAGGATCTTACAACAGCAGAATGAAGACCTGCGCCGCCATCTCACGCATACCACTCACAAGATGGAGGCAATGGAGGAGGAGTTTGAGAGCCGGCGACACTACATGCAGACAGAGATGGGTCGAACACGAGACGATCTGGAGAAGATGAAAGACAAGTTTCGAAGGTTAGACCCACCATCTGTCTTTGTTTCTCTATCTCTCGCTCGCTCTCTCTCTCTTTCACAGTGTCTATCTCGAATACCCTATGGATGTGTTAGCTCAGTAGCTCTGCCTTACTCAGTAACACACTATCGCCCAGACAAACTGAATCAGCCTCCCATGGCTGTTGACTGGCTTTCACCATCTGGTTCTGTACTTACTCTGTCTGGGACTATTACCTCCTCTTTCCAACATGCAGCGTACACCTTTCTGTCTTTCTGTTTTTAATGACCTTAATAAAAGCATGAAAAGTAATGAGAGCATGCATATGCTGATCACCATCAGTTTAAATTAATCTGATGTGTGCCAAGTGTTTGAGACAGAAGCTGACAAATAAAGCAAGGCAGTAATACACAAGGCCTGCTCAATGGTTTTGCCTTGACTGTGTCAAGACTGGAATGATTGTCTGAAAAATGCTCAGATTTCATATGAATGTTTTAGATCTTTTGCCTTGAGTTCTGGTATTCTCAGCCCTGTCTCACACAGGACATGTTGGACCCCTGAGATGCAAGACCACTCGTCATCTTCAGTATGTCACGACTGAATCATGACCACCTCAGTTACAGAAACAGAGCTTTTTAATCTATTTTAGTGTCTGTACTTGAGACACTAAATATATTAACTGGATTCAGTTTGCTGGATTTCATTTCATTCAGTAATTTACTTTCATTTTGTTTAACCACCAAGAAAGCACCCCGAAGAGTATATCACGAGCGTAACAGCACCACAGGAGAACATGTAGTAAGCACTGGAAAGACATTAATGATGCTGTGACATTTTATGTGACCATCAGAACTACAGTACAGTATCCATGCTTGATTGTTTCCATTTTAAAATTTGCATTTTGTCACATGCATGTTTTTGCAGTTTGTTTGAAAATGTGCGTATAATATAAGATGTTTATGCTATATTTCCCACTCCTAAGCTAAATTACATTAGATGCTTGGTTATGTGTTCTGGTTTTAATGAGATCATATACACTTACACACTCAAACATGAGATTACAGTGACAATACAAATCACTATCATCTTTTTTAAATCTCACTAAAGACCACATATGCAGAATGACCACTGACCAAAATGTTCTCTCCATTCTATTTTTAAACTTAATGTAAAAATGTACTTATTGTATCTGTATTGTGTATCCTAATCATCCAGCCTGATTTACTCTCATTTAATGTCACTTGTTTCCTCTGCACGCATCTTCCTGATTAAGTCAGCATCTAATTCTGTTGCAATCAGACCGGTCTTCATTTCCAATCAGGCTGCGTACCTGTCTCATACGTTTCTCAATGGCAACCGGATTCAATCAACATTCTTCCCATCAAATCGGAGACTGCATTGCAGCTTGTACTCCACTTCTCCCACCCGTTTTGTATAATAGTCAAATTAGATAACAATTGGGTAATGAATGTGTGCCACTGTGTGCAAGAGCATCTCTGTGTGTGTATGTTGTGCCTTGCTCACATGATTGTAGTAGGCTTCTGGGGTTACACCAGTGCATTTTAGAAGCTAAAAGTAGGAATGACTGCTGTTATTTTTCTCGTCTTCTCCTTAGTTTAACAGCAACAAAACTACCTGAGGAGCCAACCTAATTTACCTCTGCCATTTATGAAGTTTATTTGGATTTTTTTTCTCTCTCCATTCCAGGATAAACATTGTGTAATGTCGGTTACCAAACACACTCCAATGAAACCTGAATTATATTTCACAATATGAGCTTATGACTGTACTCATTGGCAATCATTGGTGCTTGTGAAAATGAATTTATTCACTTTTAATTGCACCAAGGTGAGAGAGAAAACCCCTTGTGTGAAATAAAATTGATCCGAGAGAGATAAAGAGAGCGAGAGAAAGTATTAATGTGAAATGGACTCGGTCAATCACAGTTAGTCTGTTTAAGCACACATTTCTGTTGACACTGATGCTCCCTAAATAATGCTGGTGTCTATGTATGGGATGTAATGCAGTGTTGTATTCAGAATCTGCATGGCTAAGACGTGATGAATTGAAACCGAGTTATAAAACATGAATTGTTCTCAACCCCCAGTCCGTGTACTGAGAATGTGTTCTGAATTGAATATTAGATGAAGGCAAGCTTGGTGCGTAATGGGACTGCAAAGCAGGGCACGTTGATGCACTGTGTAATACTGTGTGGTCAACAGATCAATCAGCTTGTTTGCTGGAGGACCAGTCACCGTTGTGTGTTCATGTATTAATGTCACATGCCTCTCGTCCTCATCACACTGCCACTGACTGACATCCACATTTCATTATAATCTCTTAGCATTTTTTTTTTTTAATCTTCTTAACAGTAAGACAAACCAGTGTAACAAACTGGATTATCTCTTATTTGGCTCATATATTACAAAAAAAATAGAATGAAATCATACATGCCCTTTGCTCATCTGTCTGACCCAAATGCTATGCTTGTGCTGAAATATTAGCAGAAACATGTTGCATAATTGTATTGTTTTAGAAGGTAGTGTTGAACAATTTAATAGGAAACCAGAGAAAACAGTAGGAATGTTAAACTCCATCAACCAAAATGTTCAGCATCCAATAATGGAAATGAGTCCTTACAGAAACGAGGCAGTTACATTTATTTATTGTGCAGTTAAAGCTATATCATTTACGCTGACCTTGAATCGCTCATCCTTCTGATCGTGGAGCTTAACATCCATGCTTTCTCACTGTGCGTGGTTCATTTTAACTTCATTAAGATACTTCACCTTTATTTCAACATTTCTATAGCATTAAACAAATAAGGGGCATTTTTATTTGTTGGTGGAGTTGGGACATCAGCGGGTAAAACAGCTGCAGTTGCTCTTTGTTTCAATATTCTATATTATAGAAATGCTTCAATATTATATATTAACATAGCAGTCACAGACAAAGACCTGATGGCACTAATAGCATGGTTGTGTTGTGAAAGCCTCCAGTAGGAAAATGTTTAATTGTTTCAGTGTAAGATTCGTGTAATGAGTTTAAAGTTTGCTGCAAAAGCAAATAGCTGCAACTCAGTGCAAATCAGTATGAACAGAGTTTGTATGGAAACTGCAGTAATGTTTTTGGACACTGTAATGTCGAATGCATATTGACAATGATTCATATTCATAACACTTTGCTCAACAAAAAGTAATAGATGGTTCCTGTGTGGTTGACTGTATAATGACACATCCAGATCAGCAATTTCTAAAATATTGGATAATGCTTAAAATGTATTTTATGTGATTTGGAATCTAGAGTCATTTTTATAAAAAGGAATGAAGCATCAATTACTGTTAAATGATGTGTTTAGGCATACATTTCATGCATGAACACATTTCATATCTAAATGTATTTCTATGTACTCCTGTTCATTTACAATAGAGTGGGAAAACAATAAAGTGCTTCACATACCCATTGTCTTAGCAATGTTTTCCAGTTATCCATTGGAACATAATATGGACACCACATGCCCTCTGGATATCTGTGTATTGCACCTGAAATGTAGGCAAGAAGTAATGGGTTACGGTGAAGAAAATACATGGCCTCCTCCTCTTCCTCTCTTTTTTCACTCATTTCAAGTCTCAGACCTGCTTAAAGCCTGCAAAAAAAACCTCCAGTGTTTCCCAGAGGGCTATTTGACCATCTTGCTCTTCTTAAATCTGCCTATCCAAACACAGGCCATACCTGCCTTGTGTCAGTGCTGCCTTATTAAGGATGTAGAGGATAACGGAGGTAATACTCTGCCAGCCTGTATCACTCTAAATCTAAGGCAGGAAACATGTGGCTGCTGAAATATTGTTTCCAGAAATGCACTGCTGAATCTACTGGTAATATACTGTTGTGTATTAATGACTGATCCTACATCTCTCTCTCTCAAAAAAAAAAAAAAGTAGAGCATTAGCTGATGCAAAATCGAGTGTTTCTTCCTGTTCCTGCAGTGTTAATTATGTGTGTTTCTCCCACAGACTGCAGAACAGCTACACAGCCTCACAGAGAGCCAACCAGGATTTGGAAGAGAAGCTTCATGCATTGGTAATCATTCTCCCATTTACCTTTATCTCCTAAATACATTTTAGTGACAGATGTCTTTCATTTCCTTTTTGCTGGTTTCACTAATATAATGAGAATTCAGTCAGCTTGGAAGGAGTCAGCCCAGCATTTATCTCACTTCATGCCACAGGGATTAGATTAGGCTCTATAGCATTGACAAACCTTTGACATGCTTGTTGAACACTTTTCATATGCAGTGCCACTTACACTGTATATTCCTAGCCAGGCTGCTGCTCCTCAACTCAGAATTATTTATCACACATAGTGACTGAGTGTAATCTTGAAAAAATAAAGTAACGATAAATACAGAATAATTGCAGTTTTTTCATATCTAAAGAAATAGATATCTCTGAATATCCTTGTACTCTATGTGCATTATCCTCCTTATTATGTTAATAATTTGTAGAACTGAATTTGTGCAATATCTCCCACTGTGCCACTTTATGATATTCATTGCAATAAAATTGTATCTGGTAAGGGGACTTGGTGGCTTAGTTGTTACCACATTTGCAACACGCTTCTGGGCCTCCTGCTTTTGTTCTCCACATTCTTTAGGTACTCCATTTTTGTTTTTTGGTTTTTTTTTGCCATGGTGTGAGAGTTTGTGTTGTGTGATCATGCCCTGTGATGGGTTGGCACCCCGTCCAGGCTGACCCCCTGAGTCCCTTGGGATGGGCTTCAGTTTCCCTGTGACCCTGTGTAGAATACGCAGTACATGGATGGGTGTATCTGGCGATTCAAGTCCCAGATATGGACACCTATACACCTTCACGCTGCCCAAAAGTAGCAAAGAAACATTGATTGTGTCAGGGCAGGCCAGAATCATAGCAGTGGCTCTGTGTGTTACTAAAGAATAATTGATCAGATTTAAAAATTTACAGGGCTTTTTTTTGAAGTGCAGATGTGCTTCACTCTCATGCTTTATGAGTTGCAATACCAACAATACAACAACGTCTTGCTAGTAACTAGCACTAGGACTTTTTATAGTCCTACTTATTTTGCAGTGTCATGTGAATTTCAAGTGCTCTTATTGGTAGGCATAGTGTAATACATACATATAAAAATAGCTCAACATTTTCATATAAAATGTTTTATGATATTGTCGGTTTAATCATGTTTTTGGAAATGATCAGAAACTGGACTACTGCCACATGTAACCAATTTAATAAGTACCCCCGAACTGATGATTGATTTGTTTTACATGCAAGTTACAAATTGTCATGAAAACTACCTTTAGGTATTAGAATTTAACATCAAGAGCCTTTGGGGTCTGTGGATGGGTAAAGGATACGAATTTAAAGCTAAAATGATTGCCACAGTCGTTCTCTTGTTGTAATTCAAATGCTAATGTAATCAAATGTGTGGAGTGAATGGTTTTACAGTGACGCAAATCAAAAACTACAAGCCTGTCTTTAATAATCTTGCCAGTCTGATAAAGAATCGAGTTAAAGCTTGTGTTAAAGTATATGATTTTCATTTTAGACTTGAGCGACAAACTTGTCAGGCAGTAAACTATAAACATGTAGTATTGTGGTATTATGATAAGGATTTTGTTAAAAATAAGGTAAAATAGAAATACACTAATTTTCCCCTAACATTTAGCATTTCTGGAAAATGCATTTTATATTGTTTCTTATATTTGTTTTTTATGTTTCTGATGTACATTGTTGTATATCTATGTCCAAGTGTTCATTTACTTGATTTCCAGACACTTTATATTTGCCCATCTTAAAATCTACTATCTCTGCCCCTGCCATTTAATCACATTTAGCACAGCTGGCATTGCAATGTAATGTTGAGTGGCAGGCTACCCTATATATTTGTTATCTAGGGCAAGCAATGACTCATTGTGTACAATCATATTGTGCTTTGTGCCCATCAATTCTTTATCTCTTTTTCCATCTTTTCCTCTTCTATACTCATGCTGCCATGACTTGGATCTCACATCGCCACAACCATCACCATCAGGCTGCCATCAGTCAAACCTGGGTTCATGCAGTTGCGTGATCACTCATTCTCTTCTATCTTCCCACCCTTCAAAGTGCATTAGTGTAGATGTCATTCTCCAGTCTCCAGTGTCTCACCCTACTGTTCTCCCTCTGCATGGCAGTACTTTGACGTCAGGGGCATGACTCTAGAGTCCAAGTGCACAGTACAGTGGTTGAAGAGCACAAATTGTATTGTATTTGCTGTATGGTATAAGATTTTGTCAGACATTTGCAATCTCATTTACATCTTGCAGTGTAACATTGACAACAAAGAGAAATGCAATCCTGGTGTGTTTAATGTGAGATTCATTAAGAATGAGCAATCAGCAGAATTTGTGCTTGCTGAGAAGCTTTAGGCATTTCAACCACTGAACTTCAACTGTGGATGTTCAAATATGAACGATGCTCATCTTGTGAGTAAGCATCTCTTCCCTTGTCTTCCCATTTCTCATTCTATGGATTGTCTTAGTTTACAGCTGATATTACTAGTTTTTGTGGACTAGTTTTAATAAACAGCTGCTTTATCTGTACACTAATTCATTGTTCCACCTAATCCACTTTAGAGGAACTGTAGCACTATTGCTTAAGTTTGGAACCCGAGGCTTTTCTGGTACTTGGTATCACAATGCATTTTTGAAACTACTCTTAAGCTAATAGTAGTTGAGAGAGAGTTGAGGTTTAGGTACTAATGTATCCATGTCCTGAACACATGTTAAATGTAGTAGGACCCTAAATAAATAATTGTTATCCATTACAGTTCTCTCTTAATCTATTACTGGAAATACCCCGTGGCTCAGAAGCCAGTATTTAGAATGTCATATCCAGCCATCTAATCACATGTCCATTTAAATTACTGTGTGCAAAGCACAGACCTGCTTAGCTTTTCACTTCTGTGATGTTTTATGAAGCACTCAATTCAATTAAATTCACTGACTCTGTCAGCTTTCTCAAAGAGTGCTGTGGGCCCATTATGCAGACACCAGCTTATATACAGCCAGAATGCAGTTAATATGCTGCTGGCAAAAGACATGTAGACTGGGACATATACACTATGTTATCCAGAAATATTGGAATGGCAAGGCCTTTTTTTTTGGCTGTATGTTGAAGCGAGACATTTAAGTTTCACATCAAAAGATGTATATGAGACCATGGATTTTATAGGAACATGTTGTTCAGGTGTGTCCTGTTAGACTGGCTGTTTAAACACTCAATAACTCTGAAAGTCTACTCTTGATTTGAGCCCTGGATTTCACCTGTGAAGAAGGCCGTTACTATTAAAAACCAACATGAAGGCCAGAGAGCTGTCGATGGAAGATAAGAAGCTAAAGCTGAGAAAAGATGGAAACTCTGAGCTATTGCACATGCAGTGGGCAAAGCCAATACAACAGTTTGGAATATCCTGGAAAAGAAAGACAACACTGGTGTACTAACAACCAGACATCGAACAGGTCAGCCAAAAATAACCAAGAGCAGTTGATGACAAACATTGTGAGAGCTGTGAAGAAAAAAACAAAAATAACAGTCAGTTACATCATCAACAAGAGGGGTGAAGGTATCACAATTCACTGTTCAAACAAGACTTCAAGAGCTGAAATATAGAGGCTATACCACAAGATACAAACCACTCATCAGCGGTAAGAATCAGAAGATCAGAGGATGTGAAAGCTAATCTGTTATTTCATATGCATCTTTTTAGCTCATACTCAAAGGTCCTCAATGTATAGCAAAAACAAACGAATTGGTCTTGCCATTCCAGTACTTTCAGAGGAGACTGTATAGCAGGCAGCTGGATCTGTATAGCACTTCTAATTAATATGCAGGTTTTCCAGCCCAGAGCTTTGGGAAATATTTATGCTGATACACTGGAATTAATTTGTGTGCTTTGACAGAAGCCTGTACATTTTTCTTGCCTATAGAAATGTCTTCCAATTCCCTTGATTGGGTATGTAAAGCTAAGAGATAGCAGTAAGCCTCATTTTTATTTAATTGTTCCTCGTGTGCTGTTCCCTGCTTAACCCAAATTAGCTTCTTTTCTTTCCAGTATCCAGCTCTTTATACTATGTGGTTATTTGCGTTACTTCAAGGATTTTTCCCCTGTTGCATTTATCTACTGCTTTTCAAGACAAATGTTAAACTGAGATCAGATTGTGAGATAATCTGCACTCACTGAGCACTTTTATTAGGGACACCTGTAATTTGTGCAATTATCTAATCAGCCAAACGTGTGGCAGCAGAGCAATGCATAAACCATGCAGATATGGGCAGTGTTCACATCAAATATCAGTGAGGAAAAATGTAATCTCTGTGCTTTTGAATGTGGCATGAATGTTTGTGCCAGACAGGCTGGTTTGAATATTTCTATAGCTTTTGATCTCCTGGTATTTTCACTCACAACAGTCTCTAGAGTTTACTCCGAATGGTGAAATAAAGAAAAACATCCAGTGAGCAGCAGGATGGATCAAGGATGGATTGAGAGAGAAGTCAATGGAGAATGGCCAGACTATTTTGAACGGACAGAAAGGCTACTGTAACGCCGATAACCATTCTCATGAGCAGAAAAGCATCTCAGAATGACAGCATGTCAGACCTTGAGGCAGATGGACTACAACAGCAGAAGATCACTTCAGGTTCCACTTCTGTCAGCCAAGAACAGAGAGCTGATGCTGCAGTGGGTACAGTCTCACCCAGACTGAAGAGCCTGGACTGATGAATCAATTTCTGCTTGATGCACACATATTGTAGGGTCAGAATGTGGCACCAACAGCAGGAATCCATGAACCCAACCTGCCTTGTGCCACAAACTACATGAGCATTGTTGCTGACCTGCTGCATCTCTTCATGGCCACAATCAAAATCTGCAGGAATTGCATGATTCATGTTAAAATGGACCAAAATCACCAAGGAAAATTTCCAACATCTTGTGGAATCCGTGCCATGAAGAATTGAAGCTGTTTTGAGAGGCCCTACTCAATATTAGTGCAGTGTTTCTAAAGAAATGCTCAGTGAGTGAATACTATCTTTTACAGATTCAGTACTACTTTCAGTACTGTGCAGTCTGATTGCCAAACTTGTTTAGATGATATTGCGTCATTGCTCTGACTTATCAAAGCAATTTCTTATATACAATTAATCAGTTTATTTATACATCAGCCTGCAATATTCATGCTATACACTTAAGCTGAATGGATCGATCTCTCTCTCTCTTTCAGTCTCACTCTCTTTTTGTAAGCTGTAAAGATTCTAGCATTTTGTTTCCTTTTTTGCCTTTTTTTCTATTCCTTTCTTTTATACTGATGCTGTCAGCAGAGATCTAACGATGAGAGGCTAGAATTTTTTCATGAATCGTAAGGAAATGAATGTCTGCTCTTACTTAAAACACAAGCTGAGGATTTTGGCTGATCCATTCAGAGAATTGCTTAGAGAGCTGTTCGTAATTTCTGCTCACTCTGTCTTTTTGCAGCTCCGGAAAGTGGAAAGGGACAAGAAGACCATGGATCAAGAGATAGTGGAGCTCACCAACAAGCTTGTGGATGCTAAGAACACTATTGACAAGCTGGAAGAACTGAATGTATGTGGGGTGTGTGTGTGTGTGTGTGACCAGCACTGTCAGTGTTGTAGAACTACAATTGGTAACCACTGGAGCTGAAAATTGAAAGTTACATTAAGAGGTTCAGCACTAAGCTTTCATGCACTGTCAGGTCCGTGTGCAGTCTTGGACAAGACTTGATAGAACAAGGCTGATAGAACCAGCAATCTCACATTAAGACATGTTCTTCTTTTTCATTAAGTTTAGATACAGCTTGTCAAATCGTTATCTGTGCTAGGGCTATATTATGACACCTTGTATATAGCGTATCCAGGATTGTCAGGAATGTCTGCTGAATGCTTGTGCACAGATTAGTTGTACTAAAACCACGATTTCCAACATCACTTTCTCTTTCAGGAACGCTATCGACAGGACTGCAATTTGGCTGTGCAGTTGTTAAAGTGCAACAAGTCCCATTTCAGGAACCACAAGTTTGCAGATGTAAGTGTTGGTTGTGCATATCCATCTATGAATGTGAAGTCCTCTAGCATCACATGTACGCACAATGCAAGGAGAGTGGATTTGAAGGTTTCATATTTTTTTGGCAAAATGGATATGGAAGGATTTCATACTGTACAAAGTGTTAGCTAAAAGGGAAAGGGTTGAAAACTCTGCAGATGGCAGTGCATTATAGCAGTCCTCTGCACTGATTGTTAGTATAATATACTCTTGGCTGCCCACATGCTGACCAGCAGAGGAAAATGTGTTAGCATAGTGTCAAATCCCACATGCATTAGGTACTTAAGTCCACTTGGCCTGTTTGCTTGTCTCTAGGATAACAGTGTTGAACAAATTCAATACTGAAACAGTATTGATAAATTCAATTCAAATGGTTTACTGTGGTATAATCAGCTAATTGCATGTCCAGATACTTCAACTTGCTATATAGATGCAATAGACATTAAGTGTTTAGATGAGCCTGTGCCTTCTTTACCATTAGATTAATGTCATTGGCTGACTGGAGTGGAACCAGATGTGCTCTTTTGCTGTTGTAGGTGATCTAACTCAAGGTTGTGATATGTTGTGTGCTCTTAGATGCTTTTCAGCTCACCACTGCTGTAAATATTGGTTACTATAGTTTACCATTACATTCACCTTCAAATTGAAGGTGCTTCTGCTCACAGAACTGCTGCTCATTGCATGATCCATCCCAACCCCTACCATATTGTGTACACACATCTGTGTGTTAAATGTGTGTTAAAATCCCAGGAAATCACTTGATGTTGCTTTCCTTCATGAGCAAAATAAGAAATGCACCTTAAGATCATGTTTTAATTACATATTTTGTTACAGCTCTGTGGTTCTTACTAACAATCACAAGGGGTTTGGGGTTATGAGATGCATCAAAGAAGATTCAGCAGTGCTCTCTTACGGGTGCATAAATGACACTCATGAGCACTATTTTGAAGCCTAAAATGATAAATGAATTTGAGGTTAAACCCCCTCTTTCCATAGCAGTAATGTACCTCCAGTGGGATTTCATACACTGTTAGTAATAAACTGCATAATTTTTAGCTCATATTAATGTGTGCAAAAAAGTATAGTGGTATAAACTGGGGGTAATTAACAGTGTGAGGTACACAATCCTTGTATCCTTGACGAGTAATAGAAAAACAGCTAAATGTTCTTTCTTTATTGTGGGTTGTGTTTGCTTCTTTGGGACATTTTATAATGATGTGTTATACTTAGATGATGCAATACACATGCCATAAAGGATGCCTATTGTAAGCACTGGCTGCTGGAAACCTTTTCCAAACTGCAGTCATTGGAAATGCATACAGAAAGCACTGTGCCACTGACTGTGGTAAATAAATGCAGAGTAAAACCGAAAGCACATAATTGCACGCACGCGTGTGTGTGTGTGTGTGTGTGTTAGGACGTTAATCACTCTTCTGTTTGCTGAGCATAAGGGAGGGTTCCAGGTTGCACTTTTGCGTTCATGGGTAACAGGGCAGGCAGCAGCAAGGCAGCAGTCAGCCAATTTCACACCACTGAATATAATTGTAGCATGATGTAATTGGAATAAGACAGTTTTTCATGGGGGCTTAAGTCTTAGTGTGTATTTTGCATCTTGTAGATTTCTGTTCATGTACTTGAGCTAAGACACTTGTGCAGTGGTCAAATGCAGTGGTTCAACTTGGAGTCCAGGATATTAACTATTGTCTTGACTGGTTGGGGGGCATACTAACCTTAGCTCAGTTGCAGGACAGTTTCATACAGGAGTCATTTTGAAGTCTTGCATGGAATGCAGTCATCTTGTCTGCCTCCACATCCACACCAGTTGCTGCACTTGCCAAACTGATTGTTCCGGCATTAGCTGAGCTAAACTTTATGATCAGAGATTTTCCCTGCCAGTGTTCCATGAATCAATACGCCCCAGTTAGCCTCATCCAATCAAGGCAGCAGTGTAAGATAAATGTCCTAGTTGTCTGCCCTTTACTCATTTCAAGTTATTTTTTGCTTCTTTTCAGTTTGAATCTAATTTCATTAGCCTTCCATTCTATGTTAGAGACATTGAGTATTTTTGAATAAAAGGAACCCCTGAAATTGCCTCCTTCTGAAATTACCTTCATGTGGTGGAATGGTAGATTTATTAGCTTAGTCACATTTCAGGGAACAGGTACAGAGAAATTTCTGACTAAAAAGCTTGTCTTATGAACAATGATCACAGATAACACTTGTGTGTAAAAGATTGTGTAGAGCTGTAGATGGTACAGACATATAGAAGCTTATGAGATATTGAGTATTGATACCATGACACATCTTTATCAATCTACATTTCAGTTACAATATATAGTAGGTATGAGATTCTTTTCTTCTCGATTTAAGATGCATTCAAGATTAACATCTTATTGTGAAGAAAGTGTGCTTGTTTATGGACATACTGACAATCTGTGTTTGATGTTCATTTACACACTATAATTTTTCAAGCTGCATGTTTTTTATTGTACAAGCAATGATATGATTTGTGAAATATGTATTTGTCTTTTGCTGACTTACGTTCTAGTTGCCATATGAACTGCAGGAGATGGTGAATAAGCACATGAAGAGCAGTCTGCCTGACAAGACTCAGAGCCCTCAAGGAGCCCATGGCCAGGACCCAGACACATTGAGTCTGACACCAGCTGATGTGGTGCCCACCTCTGTTATTGCCCGGGTACTTGAGAAACCTGAACCCCTTGTTCTCAACTCTGCTCAGTCCAGCAGCAGTGGCCGGCCAGTGGCTGAGGATGTGTTTGTCCATGTGGATATGACTGGATCTCAGAATGAGAGTGCTGGTCGAGAGAATGGTGGTCCTGGTCAGACTAGGCTTAGTACATGTACTGGATCTGAGCAGTCGCATGTTAATGGTATGTTCCGAAGTCCAGATGGACAGTCAGCTGACAGTGGGGCAGCACCATCCTTTGAGAAACTAAACCCCTACCCTACACCCCCTCCCCCACATCCGCTCTATCCTGGCCGCAAAGTGATTGAGTTCTCCTCTGATGATAAGGTAAAGATCCCTAAGAACAGCCCACTGCCTAACTGCACTTATGCCACACGCCAGGCCATATCTCTTAGCCTGGTACAAAATGAAGAGGAGGCTGGAGAACGACAGCGTACTGTCCCCAACAGCCCTGCAGTGTCTGACGGAGGTTGGCGTTCTGGAACCTCCTCATCTTCAGGTGGAGGGCATGTGTCGCACCCTAGAACACCTCAGCAGAGTGATTTCACTGACCCTTTGTCTAGCCAGTCAAGTCCCTTCAGCAGCCCACCACAGCCACCGAGTGCCTTTGCCAGCTCAGGTAGCTCTGAGGAGGACTTGCTCACCAACTGGCAGCGAATGTTTGTAGAGAAGATTGCACCATCCTCAGAAGGGACTCTGGTTAACCGCACCTCTTTCAGCAGTGAGACAGTAAAGGAACTGCAGAGGAGCAAGTCAGGTAGAGGGGCTTCAGACCGAGGTATCCTGCGTGGAGCCTACTCTGATGGAGAAGAGGGCTCCTCTACACAAAGTTGGACTGCCAGCAGAGAGTCCAGCCTGGATACTGATACAAGCAGCATTGCAGACCTGCGCACAAAAAGGGGTGAGTATGGTGCTACCTTTTCGCAAGAGGAAAGTGAGCAATTGCTGATGGCTCTTGACAATGATGATGGTGCTAGTGGTGACACAATGGTCATGGCGGAGTCCAGCCCAGTCTCTGCCAAGCAGCAGGAGTTTGCTGAAGATGGTGGGTCTGTAGGCAGCCCAGCCGAAGAGCGAGACATCCTTCCACAGGACTTTCCCATCATCAGCCCCAGGGTCCTCGCCGGCTTGGAGGATTACACAGAAAAGCCTCCCACTCACCGCCACCATAGTGGCTCCACCCGACCTCAGAAGAGCCCCAAAAGGATGGGGGTCCATCACCTGCACAGGAAGGACAGTCTTACCAGGGCTCAAGAGCACGGAAACCTGCTGGACTGAGAAAGTGGCTATCCCCATGCTCCTTATTTCACCTACAGTGCTCTTCTGCTTGTTAGCTCACAAGTCTTACCAGGCCACAAAGGGAAGCAGGAATCACTTGGCAATTGATCAGCTAATACCCAGGCTGCTTTCCTTTTATGGGTTATTACTGTAACACTTGAGCCACTTCTCAGAAGCAGGAAGTTCACTTAGTTATGGTATTTATAGTACAGATTAAGGTGGTCATCATACCTTTAAAGACGTCTATACTTTAATCATCCTTTAAGAATGTGAGAGTATGTAAGAAGTTCATTTTTCCATGCTCCAACATCTTCAGGACATCGTCAAGCTGTGGTGTAATTATGAGAAGAAATCAGGATATAGCCATAAAAAGACATCTGTGTATTTGGCCATTGTAATGTAATGGGGGACATCCAGATAAAATAGCACTGTAAGGTACTGGAATACCACAGAAACTGGAAGAAAGACCCCCTTTTTTGTTGAAGGGTTTCAGAGTGAGAGCCGTCTATCTCTAATGATTAAAGAATGAGTTGGTGCTCTAGACTGAGATCCAGATTCTGTTGTATGGTTTGGATTATGCAGGTTTCATGAGATCCAGTGGATTTTAATCTTTCAGTGCCTAACCCTTTTTAATGACTAAAGTTTTCCCATCACCCTTTAAAAAAAGTATTGCTCCTTATGTCTACTTTCAGTTCATGTCAGAATTCCATTTCACTGCACATCTATGACAAACACCTCTTTTCATGGAGCTGCCACAGTCAGTTTGGATCCAAAATTAGATTTTTTTTTTTTTACTATGGCAAAATGGATTTCAACAAATATCCTGATTTAATATTAATTTTATCTGTTAGTTTATCCTGGTATGCAGCTAGGGTCCATCCCTTAATAACCCCCACTTAACAAAGAGAATCTGTGGAATTGGATGTCTTGTAGAATTAGTTCATCTATATTTCAGATACCATGGAAATGAATGCCGTTATAATTATTTGGGTGTTTTTGAAATATATTTAGACAGAAAATTTACACCTAAATATGAGCTTTTGTTATCTAACTTTCTCCTTTAAAGAATATGTGGTTTTGTTCAGCATTTATCTTATTTTGTTTGTTTCTTCAGGATTTGGTATGAGCAAGAACATCATCACACACTAGCATTCAGTCCAGTAAAAATAAAACAAGATTGTTATTTATTGGTGTCCAGTCACATAGGTAGTCATCCGTTTTCATAGCAATACAATAGCAGTCAGAATATTATAAACTTCCTCAATGCCATTTTCACAATATTTTCATCAAATATAGGCCAAAAAAATCTACATTTGAAGGTCAAAGAAGCCCAGTTTTCATTTTTACACCAGCTGGTAAAATGACACCATGTCAGTTGATGTGTGATAAGGGCTCTGGATAGAGGCATGTAATTCGTGCTATATCTTTTTTTTCTGCCCATGTTAAAGATATTATTAACTAAACGCTAAATCAATATTAAACTTTAACAACTTGCGTGTTCTAAAATAATATTAGAATCTTGTTATTAACTGAATATAAGTAGTTCAGCATTTAAACACTGGCCTATGCTAGAACGTAAAAATACACAAAAGAGCCACCCCCCCCCCCATACTAATTACAGCGATCAACTCCTCAGTCTGGAATGACCGCCTTTGTGTATTAACTTGACACTAAATGAAAGTCTCCAGGAGGTCATTAAAGTGAAATACAATCCATCAAAATGCTTGATTTAGTGGTTATTAAAATTAATATTTTATTAACATCTGATGTCAATTGATTTTTTCTTTTTGTTAAGTTCTCAAGAAACTGCTCATTTGGGAGTGAGAACCATTCTGTGGCTGAGGACTTTCCTGTTGGAGTAACAGTGTAGTCCCACATTGTCAGCATTTTATGCCCCATGTTTAGTTCATATACAGTCAGATTTATAAATATTTAGAAATTCACAAAGTTATTGTTATTTTAACTTTCAACTGCAATATATTGCAGGTAAAATTAAATCAGGAGCTCAAATTTAATTTCAGATTTAATTTGAGTGTATTTACATCCAATTCTTGTGAATGATGGAGGAATTACAACACTTTTTATATGTCTCCCTTTTAAAGGGTCCAAAGGTAATTGGACTAGTAATTGGCTGCACACCTGCTCCATGGCCATGTGTCATAAACCCTCATTATTTCAATTAAAAGTAACCAGATGAAAATTTATAGATTTGATTTTAATTGTGGTATTTGCTTTACTGGCAATGACAGCTCTTTGGATTTCATAATGAAAGCTAATATTGAGAGGAACAGAATCCAAATGCAAAACATTCATTGGCTGAACAATCAAAACAAACCCATCAGAGAAAACTATCTAAACAAAAATATATTAGGAGTGGCCAAATCAACTATTTGGCACATTCTTTAAAAAAAAGGAATGCACTTGTCAGCTCAGGAACACAAAATAACCCGGAAGACCAGAGAAAAATGTGATGTTAACAGAAAATCTTTCCTGCTGAGATAAAATCCTTTCAAAACACTTGGCCAGATCAAGAACGAACCTCCAGGAGGTAGAGGTATCTGTCAAAGCCAACAGAGTAAATACAGAGGGTAAACCATTGATAAACCTCAAAAACAGGAAGATCTTATTCCGTCACATGGTTAAATCTACACATGCTATATATCAAAGTACAGTGAAATTATATTCTTTGCATAACACAGCTGGAGGAAGAGTGGCTACATGTAGAAAGTGCAGTAATTCCTACCCTGTTCACCTGATTTGGATGCAAATAACCTTTAATTAAAGCTGAAAGTCTGTACTTTAGCTAATATTCATTAAATATAATATCAGCGGCTATACACTATGGTGTATATATAACTAGGTTAAAAGAATACACACAAACTTTGTTAATATCAAAAAACTCTTCTTGACTTTGTTAATAGTTTTGTCCTATTTAGTAATCCTTAACTGAGGGATTTGAAGAAAAAGGATTTATTTGTGTGGCTTTTCACTATTCAAACACTACACCTATTACACATTTTAATGAAGACTTGAAGGCATTTTTAAGGATCTGACAGCCGACAACAGTACTATGCATGCACCAACGTTGCCATACTACCAAAATACAAGTTGGTGTGTTATATCCTTTAAAACGATAAAGACGGATTTTCATATTTGAGACTAAAATGTGTTACTTTGAAGCCTTCATGTTAATGAGATGGTCCAGATTTTCTGAACCTGGTGATCAGTCAGCTCTGAAGTGTGGTGTTTTTAAACATAGATCCTGGCTTTCTTTACATCCATTTTCTTCTTTAATTCATGCAGTGTTGAAGCACTCTGTTAAACTGGACACGCTCTGGTCATGCAGTATCTAAATCATCTCAAGTGTCATATATGGTATACAGTATATTGACATGATTTATAACCATGTCATTCTAAGACATATCAATCAGTTCTCTTAATGTATATTACTCTAGTGGATTTAACTTCTAGTGGAAGGGCCACACAGTTCTGCACTTCCTGAATGTTTCCCGATCATTGACTGGCCTGCATACAGAATATGTCCACATTCTAGCTTGACCTCAGCCTCTGCTTTACATTTTCTTTCCACTGTGGCTTATCAATCTTTTTTTTCCCTCTGTATGTAACTCTAAGAGCTCATAATGAGTAGAACTATAACCAGCCCCTGTGCTGAATATTTGATGTCTTCTCATGTTCGGAAATAGCTTAGTGGTCCTTAAAGGAGTGGGAAAGACAAAGAACAGTCTGTCAGAGTCTTGCACATGAAAACGGACGTTGTTAAATATTTCAGGACCTCATCAGTGAATTAGACGAGCTCATGCAAATAGAGGAAAAAAAGAGAAAGGAAGGCGAAGATAAAGTGCACCTCTGTAATTCATGTGGTTACACAAGATGAATGAACGAACGAAGATGAATCTCTGTAATGCGCTGGGTATATAAATAGACTTTACCATCTGATGTGTTAGAAGTGTAATGGCTTGCTATCATTACTATAATTGAGTTCATAATTGATTGACAGTTCCCATCTTTGATCCACTGTGACCTCCTTGAAGGTGATGCACAAGGCAAGCTGAAGTGTTGACAGAAAGTTGAGTGAAGGGGGAAAAAAATTGCAGGCGTATATTAAACATGAAGTCCACACTTACCCTCTCTTTAACCTTCAGCACGTTAGAGTCTGTCACATCTTCCTTTAATAATTATTTATTCCGTTTACCCATGATTCTACATCCATTGACATTTTTACTTTTCTGAAGTTAGATATTGGACTCAGTTTAACACTTCAGTATAGGAAAATGTAGATGTTTAGGGATGTGCCTTCAGTCTCATTTAATACTTGAATATCTGTAAGAGCTGACTGACGGATATTCGGCTAAGCGTTAGGAATGGCGGGGGGAACATTTTATCTTCCTGTTGGCATTGCACGTGTTTTGGTTTGACAGACATCATATTGATTGAACAAAAACGTTAAAATGCGCAGCTGCAGTTACACAGAATGTCAGCTCAAGATCCCTTTTGAGCCCAACTGCAGCAGCATGTCACGCTGGCATTCTTCAGACCAGATTTCACTGGATTAATCTGATCACAGTGGGTAATGCATGTTTATATGAATCTGTCAGTACAGATATTTACACGTTAGAGCCTATTTACTAAGAGCGGTGAATGAAACGGATGTGAAAGCTGCACGCGGGAGCAGTGGCTGGTATTAACTGTAATGCGCTGTGGAGTCGTCGAGACATTGCCACTCGCAGTGTCGCTTCTTCTGGTGTAAAACAGGCGGCAAAGCTGATGGACATGATTAGTGTCCGCTGAAGTGAAAATGATTCATACCAAATGCTGTTATTAGAAATATATTATCTCTTTTCCCACAAGCTTTCATATCTAACCACGTGCATGAGGGAAAGCAACGGCCCACTCACAAGACTTTGTGTCCTGCTGCACACCTCTAACTTGAACAACACAATAAGCGCTGAGCTCTGCATTCGAATATTATAGCCTGAGACGGTTTTTCTTTCGCATACTTCTCACTGACTTGATGTGGACTTGGGGCATAATGAATGCCTGACTAGTGATTTTAGTATTCGAATCCTGCTGCCTCAAATAGCTAAGAAGGTATTCGAATAACGATTCAAACAGCCGCGAGTCTGCTTTTATTTTATTGGATGATTCACAGTATTTCTTTTTTCCGTTTCCGATTACGGTCACTTGACTTTAATGTTCCAAACGTGGCCTATTTTTCTATTAGTTCTAGCATGAAGCTGTGCTCTGTAAATAGTCACATGTATTTGAAATACCAAAAGGGTGTCCCTGCACCCAAACACACCGTTACTCAAAAATAATGAATAATCTATTTCATGTTAATGACTCAGGCGCATTTCAAACACAACTTCTGTTTAGCTCTATGGTTTGTCACTGTAAAATCTGTCTGTCCACATGCTTGCTTATTTTTGGCGTGTATTTCCGCTCGCTGTGTACAAATCGTCCTTCCTCTTTCCTTGGTCTCGCTGAAGAGAGATGGTGCTTCTGTCATTCATGTTAGTTCTTTTAAATGGATTTTATTTCTTTCATTACACTCCTGTGCAATGTCTTCTTTATTTCAATCTCACTTGGGATTTGACTGTGTAAAGCTTTCCTAGTGAAGTAGCGACACCTTGTATGAGTTGTTTTGTTTTTGTTTTTTTTTCCTTCCTGTAAAAAATTACCTTAAAAAGGGGGAAAAAATCGACAAAAAAAAAAAAAAAAGACTGTTATACTCAACTAATTTTATCTTCTTGATTTGTAAACTGATGTATATTTTAAAACAAATAAACCTATTTTAAATCTAAAATTAGATTGTTGTAATTGTTTTAACAGCATTCTTTTCACTGGTGGAGTCTTAATTTTATACAGATCTTGTCTTTGGATGTGTGACAAATCCAACACCTGATACATGTGCGGTCAGCCGGAGGGTAGAAATCTGACCGGACTAATACTATAATGCATTTGTTTAGCCAATGAGCTATCTTTTTTTTTCTTTTCTTTTTTTTTTAATCGGATTACTTTAATTGTTCAAATGTCAGTTTCTAAATCAACCTGTAGAGAAGCTTTTATTAAGACTCATCTGCTTTACATGATTGAACAGTTTATAATAGTTTTTGAGGTGAGGAATACAAAGGAGCTGATTAAAATTCCACATAGCTTCATTCATTTACAACCCAGATTAAATTTCCATGACTCCAGCTCTGCTGCATCGCAAAGCCGTTCACCAAACTAAGTGGTAGAACAGGGTCCTAATTAAGTTAACTTTCCATTTCAGCTGTCGATTCAGAGCCATCATGGCTGATGAATGTGGTGAGCCTGAGCTTGGCCTGCGTTTTACATAAAGCACCTACAGGAAGGAACAGTATCTTACTAATTACGCTAAAAATCTCTCCACAGATTTTATTGTTTAGCTGCTATATGATTCCTTGAGCACTTTTTTTGTGTTCATTCTTTAAATTTGAGCTTTAGTTCACTGTGTGGTATAAGAGTCTAATAGGTACTTCATCATTTTGAGTTCTTTTAACATGGGCCTCCTGTCAGAGGGGGATTAGTGGGTAGAGGATTACGCACTGGAAAAATTGCCTTCCGCTTGTCTCGGTCACTTAGCAGCTCAGGAGATTGATCATAGGCCTTTCATTTATTATAGAAAACGCTCTACTCCAGTGTAGTCTGGCTCGTTTGGCAGCTGCTCGGCTGAAAGGCCAGGGTGGCAGCGGGGAAGGAGTTTCTCCTGCAGTGGTGTCTGCTTCCATCTCTGATCCTTGTCCTTAGGGAGCAGCTTAATCAAACTGCAGCGGCAGAACACAAAAGCTAGAGCACTGCAATATGGAGAAGTCTTGTAGGTTGTGGGGAAGAAAAATCCAATGTACTTTTTTTAAAGTAAAGCAGCCCTTTACACCTCTCTAAATAAAAGGCTGGTGTTTTTTTATTGTCTTCAGCTGATCTTGTCTGTTTAAGAGAAATAAACTACAGCACTTTAGCTGTTGGGGGTAACATCTGTTGGTGTCATTTCTGGTTAGTTGGTGGAAATTTATGCGAAGTTCATGTAATGAGGAAGAATTGGGGATGGGAAGACTTCCTGCTATTACACCGAGAAAGCCTTTACCGTGCGTGTCTCATTGATCATGCATGGTTTTCTTCCACTTTTTTTGTCTCTTGCCAATTGGAACCCGCAGTCATTCACTGATACCTGATGTTTACTTAATGATCTCATGGGTGCCAATTACATGCAGTCTTTAAACAGCAGATTCCCCCGAATATTCATGAAACCTCTTGGATAAAGTGTCTTCGAGAACTCAAGTCAAGTCTGAGACATACGAGGATCAGACAACCAATAAGATCTGGATGACTGAAAATCTTTACAGACTTACTTAAGAATAAAACTTGTATTCAGAGCCAAGCAAATGAACTTAGGAATCCACACGTCAAATATGTTCTTTGTTTACGCCTCCTGACCATCTATTCAAAGCTTCTGCAATACTGTTCGATTTTTGGTCTGCAACAGCACACTAGTTTAAAAGGATTGTTTTATTGCTTTACCGTTTTAATATTTGTAAACATGGCTCATGGTGTACAAGCGACAAAACTGCTTTAAGCGGATTGCAATTTTGCTGAACACTAGAAACACGGTTGGCTTCATACGTGAGCTGGAAAGGCAGCATAGTTCACTCAAAAATCCTATTCATCTAAAGAATTTCATCACTTTGGATGGTTTGAAAAGCACTGTGGGTTTGGTGTGAACAATGGAAAAAAAAAAGCTTTGAGCGTACATCATGCTGAACTTAAATAGAAAAAGAAATAAGTCATTTGCATTCTAAAGGAAATCCGGCTTCACCCGTCGCCGTGTTTGAACTGCCGCTCATCTGCAGTTTTAAAGGTCGAGCCCATAAAAGACCAAAATGCTGACTTTACCTACCTGCATCAGATATTGATGATGAGGATAAAACCGAGTGGACACAGTTATGAAAAAGACACTGCACTTAGAAAGATGTAAATAGATTTATTCAGGCCATCACCACAACCCTACTTTAGCTGATCTAATCAGGAGTACACTGTTGCTTAAATAGTTGCTTATAAATAGATTGTACATCAGGCAAATAAATAATTCACTATAGTGTATAAGTCACTTGGTGGTCGAGGTTTTTATTTATTTTTTTTGTGCCGGCTTTGAACAGTCTACCACTAAATGCTACACGTCATGCTTTTGTGAGTGGCTGCACGCTAACACGTGGGCTGACTGTAGCGGCGTGCAGTGCAAACCTAAAACCAAAGGCAGCTCCAGTTATCACAAGTCAGTCTCTCCCAAAAAGCTCTCACCCAGTCCTGATGACATCAGGACCATCTGGGAGCGGGGGTCTGGAAGGGTCAGAGACATGGCGTAAATGTTTGAAAACTGCAGTTCTGAAGAAGACAGGAAAGGACAACTCCAGCTCTCTAGTACTGTTTCTCTTCCTACTGAATTTTACACAGAGTACATGGAGTTAAATGCTACGTTTTTAACCATATACTGTTTTTTTTTTTGTTTTTTGTTTTTTACAATTATGTGGCTATCTAGCTAGTCAGGGGTCTCGGAGTCAGGTTCTGGAGAGCCAAACACCTGCAGAGATTAGATCATCTTACTCTCTTCTAACACACTGACGTCAACTCAAACAGGCATAGGTCATTATCAGAAGTTATTCCCCAAACACTAATGTGTAACAAACAAGTTCATTCATTCATATGGGATGCTGAGTACATTATTTAGAATACATGGGATGCTGAAAATATGGTTTTTATCATATTTTTCAGGTACATCGACGTGCTAACAGCCTAAGACTGTAACGCTGCATTAATGAACTCAAATTTTCATTTTGCATCTATGAACCAGGGCCTTCTTGTTTGTTAGTTTTTTGTTGTTGAATTGAAATGATCCTGTGCTGTACGCTGTTGGAGGGGTTGCCAAGGCAACAAGTTTATAAGCTCAAACTGGCTGAGCAGAAACCTTTTATAATGTAAAAAGACAGAGTTATATACGTTAATTTAGTTGCATACAACTATTCCTTGCAGTACTTTTTTACAAGTACATGTTTTGACTAGTTTTTCCTTTTGCCTCTAAAAAATTTGCACAATTTCCAAAATCGCTTACTTAAAGTTTAGCTTAAGTCAGAAGAGTTCATAGGTTTCTGCACTAATTATTATATACTAGGGGTAAACAGAGTGTACGGTATACTGCACGTATATTTTGGATGTTTTTCGCTGATGGAGCCTTAATGCACACTGAACTACACCTACTCAAACTCAGTTCATTCACATTACCAAACTGCAGGTAAACAGCTATATTCCAGACAGCACACTGAGAGCACAGATAAAGCACAGCAGGTGCACACACTAGGAGTTTGTGACCCTGATTGTATTTATGGGGAAACAATACGGTATTTTATTGTCTAGTTCTCTTTAAATCATATCTCAAGATCTGCTCTGTGTGCAATTAACCTCCCTTGGTGTAATCAATTTTCAATTTTCTCCATGAAGATTTACTCCATTAGCAATAATAAAGAAGATTAACACAACAGTCTTATATGTGTTTAAATGATGTAAGAAGAACAAGTCCCAGCTCTGCTCACAGCCATTTTTCTGTGTCACAACTGATACCTGCTCAAAGTACATTATGGGATACAGTCATCTACACTACACTATATTATATGGACTATTAAAAATAAGGATTATGAAGACGTTTTGTTTTAACTGATCCTATGCCTTTTAAGGTTTGAGTAATTACTTCAAATGGCAAGTTCTGCTCCGTAAAATTGTTTGGTCAAGCACCTTTCACTGTGTCTCACTCTACTAATCTATCAGAATGTAAAATTGCACTTTCTGCTTTGAAACTGTTGCTACAGTAGTGTTAGTGACCTCAGTCTACATGGCAACCGATTTTTCCATGACGAAACTGTTGGCTTAAACTATGACCACTCATGGGCATATGAAAATGCAGAAGTGATGGCAACTTTACCACTTATACCTTTCACAGAAATTTACAAATCAATGTGAGCTATCTAGCCCACATCCAATAAAGTGAATGTGGCTTCACTGGGATCTGTTTCCACTAGTGGAGCTTAAAATACACAAAGCACTTAGCTGTGTTGCGTCTGAAATGTAATTTGCTCTGTATAATTTTTTGTTTATAGAGCTATTCACAGCTGTGATAAACTACACCCGAATCACAGCCGTGCTGATATTCAGTTTAACTGCACTCCAGCTTGTGTGATGTTGATTAAACAAATTCTTGGTTTTAATACAGAGTACTGGTATTAAAAGAGGTAGAATGCTAAGCTCTGCAGTGCTATGGCCCTTCAGGATACCCCTATTGTTTTAAAATAAATGAAAGAAAGAAAGAAAGAAAGAAAGCATACCCCTTGTCCTTATATTGCACAAGTAATGCTACAGATACCCCTGTATTACTCTAAACACACTAACACTCCTGCTCTTCAGAGTGCTGAAGACTCCTGGAAAGCTCCACAAAAGAGAAAGAGAAAAAGGGATAATGAGACAGTTTAGCTCAGTCGAAAGGAAAGACAGTGTGGGAGAGTGGATCAGCCCTTACTGCTGTGGGGAAGCCAGGCAGGTTTCTCGCGCATGGTGACTGAGCTGCCATGGGCCTCTGCATCCCTGTCCTCATCCTCCTCGCCCTCAGACAGGAGGTCAGAGATCTGCTGCTGCAGCTCGGGGCTGATGGCGTTCTCAGCCAGGACCAGCACACGCAGACAGGTCGGGTAGTTCTCCACCATGTCCAGGAAGACCTGGGGCCGCAGTAACAGAACCATCACAGACGTGCACAAGCCCTTTAACTGTTTCAGCCTGTGTTCTGTCCTATCCAATATATGAAAGTGTAAGCAGACAGAATATACCCTGATATTTACAGAGGCAGATGGGTGACGAGGCAATGCAGGGTAAGAAGCAATCTGCACCCAGCATTAAGCCAGTTTAGCTTGTGGTCTGTCTTATGTTTGCTTTGCTTGTAAAGACAAATGAAAATTACACATAAAACAAACTCCTCTGCTCACTTCCTATAAATGAAAGCAAATATTGGATAATTAATGAGTGCTTCTGAACCAAGGTCAGGTAAGCATTCTATTCCAACAAGTTCACAAATTAATACAATCCCCTTGACTCATCTGATGGTTAATTTGTTCCCAGCTACTTCCATTTACTACCTGTGGAATATGTAGTAAATATCAGCTGTAAAACAGCACCACTACGCACTCATTTAACAGACAAACACCAACCATGACTGAACATAAAGCACAGTCTACAGCAGGTGAAGGCGGATATAATATTTGTGATCAGTCTCTTGCTCATAATTGACATTTTTTTGACCATTTCTTTGAGCTTCACTATTGTGGGCCATCTTTACTTCCCTTTCAGTATTTTAGCCCGTATGCTCCACTCAGGCAGCCCACACATGAAAGGCCTGTAAGAAAGGCAGGACTGAGCACCCGCATAAACCCAATGAGAGGGCACAATGTTGCCCTCTAGTGGAGTTTATTAGTACTTTACCCAAGCCCCATTAGAATTTACATACAAGTGTACACTGACCAGGCATAACATTATGACCAACTGCCTAATATTGTGTCGGTCCCCCTTTTGCTGCCAAAACAGCCCTGACCCATCATGCACTGTGTATTTTGACACCTTTCTATCAGAACCAGCATTAACTTCTTCAGCAATCTGAGCAACAGTAGCTCGTCTGTCGGATCGGATCACACGGACCAGCCTTCGCTCCCCACGTGCATCATTGAGCCTTGGCCACCCATGACCCTGTTGCCGGTTCACCACTGTTCCTTCCTTGGACCACTTTTGATAGATACTGACCACTGCAGACCGGGAACACCCCACAAGAGCTGCAGTTTTGGAGATGCTCTGATCCAGTCGTCTAGCCATCACAATTTGATCCTTGTCAATCTCGCTCAAATCCTTACGCTTGTCCATTTTTCCTGCTTCTAACACATCAACTTTGAGGACTTGCTGTCTAATATATCCCACCCACTAACAGGTGCCATGACGAGGAGATCATCAGTGTTATTCACTTCACCTGTCAATGGTCATAATGTTATGACTGATCAGTGTATATCAGTTGTATGCTTGTACAACACAAATTTTGGTATTTACCCATAATTCCCATAAACACCATCGATGTCACCCACATGTAGTCAAAGATGGTAGATTTCATTATTTTCAGTTACGTTTCATCAGCTACATATTCTTTTATCAGTTCAAATGTCCTGACTCCACAGAGAAGCCAAACTTTTAGAAACTAATCTCTTATCATAAAGAGACAGAAAGCATCAGAAAATGTTTAAAATCATAGAATCAAAGCAGTACAGTATTTTCTAGTCAGACCATCTGGAAATTTTCAGGCCAAATATGGTAGTCCTGTTTTTTGTTTTTTTTTGTCATAGACAAAATACTTATGTTCCTCAGAGTATGCTTTCACAGTGACGAGTAAAATAAATAGGAGCGCTCTCATTTTGCTTTAGCCTGGGAGAGGTTATGATGACCGGCTAGGGACGCATGTATATTTTAAATGGAGGGGAAAATATTTTTTGGCATAAGGTGAGAACTCTGTCACAGTGCCTAAGAGAAAAGATTGTCAAAAAAAGAAACCAAAATGTCAGTAATCACATGCCTGCAGCTCTGCTCTATGTGAAGTAGTAGAAATTGTAATGGCTTGAACATAAGTAATATTAAATGTCAAAAAAATGATATATTGGAGGAAATATTTGTCCTGTTCAGAGTCCTCAGTTCTAGCTATGTATAAACCTGTTTATTCTCATGCTCATACCTGCATATTACTTTTGATTAAAAAAAATGGTCTGTAATTGAAGATTGCAGTAATTCACACTAACAGCAATGATATCGTGGCTGTTTGTCTCTTTGCTGATGTGCTGCTAGCCCTGTGTCAGTGTTGATATGCAGCAAGCTCATTGTGAAGAGGAATTATAATAAGGAATTAACTTTTAACATCTGATACCATTATTAACCATAACCATTATCTCAGCTAATGAAACATGCCCTAAGTAACACACCTCCTTGAGAGGATGTTGTAAGATTAATAATTAATAAAACACTTAAGTTTAAATGTGCAATGTGATGGGACACACTGGCTGGAAAGAGATTAAAGGGTCACTCAGTTTGCTCTGTACTGCTAGCATACTCCATATCCACAATGCTGATAATGCTAATTAGGTCAAGCTAATCTAATCATTATCTAATTGATTAAGAAATGTGCATTAGGGACTCACATATAAATGCATATTTATAGAATCATTTTAGAACTGTGTTAAAAATGTGAACAATTGGTAATTGTGAACATCTATAAATATAAATGTCATATGTGTACACCTCAGTGGCGGTCATTTACACAATTTCAGACTTTGTTTTTGACTCCTGATGTTCTGAGGGTTTCTGCCATCAAAAATAAACTCATGTATCTATCCTCAGTTGCTATTTTAAGGAAGGAGATAGTGTTTCACACAGCAATCTTGACTATATCCCAATTTCTGGGGCTGATCAAAAGAATTTTTCTGGAAGATGTGTGCAAAGGTAGATTGTGTAGAGCAGAACAGAACAACATGGAGAGTTGGAGAGTTTTATGGTATAATAAACACCATCAAATACTCAGCAGTTAGGGTTGCTCTGTATGATTTTTCCATGCTATGTAACAGTTGAAGATTGGACTGCGATGACTAATAGATTATTTTAGATCATGCTATTTTCACTCCACAATTATTTGGAAGATCACAACGCCTATTCTTCTTACATAGTTATGTCAGTCCATTGCTAATGATCATTGTTAATGGCAGTGGTAGCTTTGATAAGAAGGTCAGGGGTTTCAAGCCCCAGCTACCACTGTTGGGTCCTTGATCAAGGTCCTTAATCCTCTCTGCACAGCGTGCATCATGGCTGACCCTGTGATCTGACCTCAGCTTCCTAACAAACTGGGATATGCGAAGTACATTAAATGTCACTGTGCTGTAATGTATGTGTGACAAATAATGGCTTAAAAAACAGTAAAGAAAGGTCCTGACTGCTCTTGTTCTGGAAGGCTCTTAACTGACCTCAGAGCAGCTGAAGAGGACACTATAGATTTGACCATACACTTAATGGCCCATTATGTTCACTCACTATGAGCACTCATGAGTCACTGTGGTACTACACTTGAACTTTTTGTTAAGAGCTATGCGCTGCACATCTGATCAGGTACAATATAAATCTGAGGGTTTGTAATTCTGAGAGTTTATAAACAATTAATGGCTTATAAAATGCAATCTACTCATAATTCTTAAGCCAAATCAACATTAGCTGATGCAGCCAGGGTTAGCTGTGAAATTGGTAGCTCAGCTTATTGCACTACTGATTAGAAGGTTGTGAGTTCACTGTTGGGCTCTTGAATAAGGCCTTTTAACCCTAAACTGCTCAGTTGTATAAATGAGATAAATTTAAGTCGCCTTGAATAAGAGCATCTGCCAAATGCTGTAAAAGTAAAATATAGCTGCAGACTACAAGGCATTTTTAATCTTTCTTTTCAGTAATCACTAAGGAGATGTGTGACAGTCAAAGTAATAGGATGATGGTTATGATATCTTTGCAGTGGGACTAGTTAAACAGAGGGAGGTATACTTCTCTCTCCTTTGCTCAGCTTTTAATCAGCTTCTTAAACTGTATGAGAAATGTAGTTGGCACCTGCACAGAAATTCTCCAGCATGGCGCATTGAGCTTTGCTGTATTATGGTAAGGTAACAAAGGGTGCATGTAAAATTAAAATATTTGTGAGTGGCACAATGAAAGATAAATAGCTGTTAATCCAAAAATGATACATAAATCCATCCATCCATCGATCCATTCCCATTTCCATTTTCTATACCTGCTTTATTCCTAATTAGGGTCACGGGAATCTACAGGAGCCTATCCCAGCACACAATGGGCGAAAGGCAGGGGTACACCCCGGACAGGTCGCCAGTATGATGCATAAATCAACAACTGTAAACCAAAATAGTTAACTTAAAAATAAATTTATACACTCTGAAATCATGGAAGTATATGGAATAGCAGAAGTATAATGTGACAGATTAGAAATTAGCAGTTGATGCTACACATATCCATTGTGACATATGAAGTTGGTCATGCTTCTAAATTCCATCAAGTGTTGATTGATAGTGTTACACACTTTCAGTGTTTATTCCTGAGTATACTGTAGTATTCTCATATGTATTGTGTACCTGTGCTGATTGATTTGTGAGCCCTGTTCCCTCCAAGTCTAAAACCTCCAGAGTTCTGCTGGATGCCACAGCAACCGCCAGCATTCCAGCAATCTGGTCCCCTAAGAAATACAGTTTTTAAAAAAGAGCTGAGACAGAGAGAAATGTTTCATGCTTTTAAGTCCTAAAATTGCAACCACTGCATTGCTGCAGCAGTTTGGACACGAAGATAGTATTTTCATTCTGTGGAAAATGGCAATCAGCAAAACACCTGGAAACTAGAACAAGGACATGGCATCATTAATGAGCAGCAGCCCTCTTACTGCTGCTGCTTTTGCACTTGTGCGCATCACAACATGGATGAAGTATGTAAGCTTGAGCTGAATATTAGGGAGACTGGTTTGAAGATTTAACAGCAATGAAGTAATGAAAGTAAGCACAAATTAGATAAAGAGTACTCTGGCTCATTACACCCAACATGGTGAATGAGGAGCTTTGCACCTACAAAATGTTGTAAAGCCAAAACTTTCCATCTGGAGCGTCTTGGATAGCCAACTTATCTTGGTACTTGTTAAGCCAAAAAGCTTGAGATTTATCAAAAGCAGGCTACAAAAGAGCCTCACACATTCAGAGACTATCACTGAAAGTACAAGAGACTTATTCAGTAACAGTCCTTTCAATTTCAGACCTGTTTATAAAACAACGCACCAGCATATGATCACAGAGTGTTTTGTTCTAGTGTTAGTTAGTGTCTTGCTTCTATCAGAAAAGAAAATAAGCCAAATTATCTGCCAATAGAACAAGACTATTTCAAGCTTGAAATAAGTAAACAAAAATGTCTAGAAATTCACTATATGGCCAATAGTATGTGGACACCTGACCATGCTGAACATTCCAGATTCATTCCCCTTTACTGTTATAATAACTTCCACTCTTCGAGGAAGGCTTTCCACTAGAATTTGGAGCATGGATGTGAGTATCTGTGCTCATTCAGCTACAAGAGCATTAGTGATGTCATCCCATGTGTATATAGAGAGCTTGTTTTATGCACATGTGCATCATCATGCTGGAACAGGTTTGAGCCTAAAGCTATAGCATACACAGACATTCTGAACAATTGTGTTTAAAAGTTTGTGCCAAAAGATTAGGAATGACACATAGATGAGTGTGATGGTCAAGTGTCCACTAAAAAAACATAACCTTTGTGTTCTCTGTGTGCTTTTCATATTATATTACGTCCCCAGGAGAGTGTACCAATATCAGGAGGTATTCAGATTCAATCATACACATGCTGTGAAATGCTTTTTACGAATGTCCTTGATATAAAAATAGAGCCATTTAACTCAAAGATAAAAAGAATAAACAATAATGTAATGTAATAAACATAAGACACAAACAAGATACAATAAATAAGAAATAGAACATATAGGGTATATTTTCATTCAAGCTTCAGTGTGTTCACATACCTTTGGTCATGTAATGTAGGCTTAATAAGTTTATATTTGGTTTCCTGTAACCTTATAATACAACATACTTGATCAATTTGACTATATTCAAAATATTTTCACTTGATGAGATGCCACTTTTGGATTGTAAGCCATCCATAAAGTATGAAGTATGATTTAATTTGTCCAGCATGTTCAGGAATGCTTACCTAAGGGATTGTAGTCTAGGTTAAGGACCCGTAGCTGTGAGCTGTGAGCCACTGCGATTGCCAGGCGAGCCCAGCCTTTAGTGGTGATTGCTGGGTTTGCACTTAGCGTCAGCTCTCTCAGACCTGCAGAACAAATATATGTCAAAACAACAAACTGGACATTGCAAAATTTGTAAAGTCAACTGTTTATCTAAGAATAAACAAGAATTCTTGTTTTTTTTGTTAATCTAAAACTTAACTGCCCACTAATTGATTTTAATACTGCACGTGGCTGAACAGTTTATTGCATTTTTATTGTATTTACTTTGATTTAAGGGTAATATGAACTTTTACCAGATTTGGCCCCATCTGGAGGCAACATGCCACAAATCAGCTGAATGGCCTCATCTCCCAGCATACAATCTCCAAGGTCCAAGGACACCAGAGAAGGGTGAGTTGACAGCGCAGTGTACAGAGTGACCAACCCTGCATCTAAAAGAGGGCTTCCATGCAGACTGCAAGGGTGAGAGAAACACATATAATACTTCATTCTTCAGACTTCAAGAAGATTTACTGCGCTTGCTTTGACAAAGGTCTTAAACAACTTTAACCTCTGCCTAACTGGGGACTGTAAGCTCTGAACACTGTAGTGCTGTAAACCAATGCTGCAGGTTTAGGTATTCTCTGCCTCTGATTTGCCTTTATTATTGTTTTCTATGTTGTTTTACATGTTGCAAACCCAACTGAACCATGTACCAAATGACAAGACAAAAACTCAAACTCAAAACAAAATAGGGTTATTTTGCAATACAGCACAAAATTGTTTTTACTCATATGGGATATGCAAAATAAAAATTGTATTTGGTGCCGGTCTGAAGTCTAATAGTTCATTCATTAATTCATTTTCAGTAAAGGTTTCATCTTGATCAGAGTCCCAGTGGATCTGGAGTCTCACCCAAGAACACTGAGAGCAATAAAGGAGAGTTCACCCTGGAATATGACACTAGTCTACTTCCCAGGCACCAGGCCACACACACTCACACCTATGAGCAATTTAAAGTAACCAATCCTGCATGATTTTATACAGTGGAAGGAAAGCAGAGAACCTAGAGAGCTCATGCAAACACAATGACAATGTGTAAAACTCTTTACAATGAAAAACCAGTAAGAGCTCAGAATCAAACTCAGCACCCTGGGGTTAATGAAGCAGCAATGATTTGATTCTGAATGTCAAATACACCATATGGCTGAAACTATGTGGACACCTGACCATCACATCCATATGCAGTTGGAAGCACATAATTAAACAGCAAGTGAACATTCAGTTCTTGAAGTTGATGTGCTGGAGGCAGGAAAAGCATAAGGAATATGGATGACTTTGATAAGGGCCAGGTCTCGTGGGGTGTTCCTATTATGCACTGGTTAGTATCCACCATACGTGGTAAAAGCAAGGACACCTAGGGAACTGGCAACAGGGTCATGGGCTCACTGATGCATGTAAAGATCGAAGGCTAGCCCATCTGGTTTGATCCTACAGAACAGCTACTCTAGCATAAACTGCTGTAAAAGTTAATACTGGTTTTGATAGAAAGGTGTCAGAAGACACAATGGATCGCAAGTTGCTGCATATGAGGCGCTCTGGGCACTCTTACTGGGCTGCATCTGCTCAAGCTATCCACTGCAAGCACCAGCAATGAGCACGTAAGTATCAGGCCTGGACCATGGAGCAATGGAAGAAGGTGGTCTGGCCCGTTCAATGATATCTATGCATGTGCGTTCTGGGGAAAAAATGGAAAAAAAGATGCACTATGGAAAGAAGGCAGGCAGTGTGATGCTCTGGGCAACATTCTGCTGGGAAACCCTTGGTTGATGTTAATTTGCTATGTACCATCTACCTAAACATTGTTGCAGACCAAGTACACCCCGTAATGTTAGCAGTATTCCCTAATGGCTGTGGCCTGCCACACTGCAGCCATTGTTCAGGAATGGTTTGAGGAACATGTCAAAGAGTTCATGGTGTTTTTTTGGCCTTTACATTATTCAGTTCTCAATTCAACTGAGCATCTATGGAATGTTCTGGACATACAAGTCTATCAGTGGAGTCTCCACCTCAACTTACTGGACTTAAAGTATCTGCTACTAACATCTTCAATTCAATTAAAATTTATTTGTATAGAGCTTTTAACAATGGGCATTGTCTGAAAGCAGCTTTACAGAAGTAGACACAGAGAAAGAAATTATAAAGTTTAAATTTAAGATACTATTTTATCCCTATTTTATCCCTAATGAGTGATCCTGAGGCAACAGTGGCAAGGAAAAACTCCCCGAGATGATATGAGGAAGAAACCTTGAGAGGAACCAGACTCAGAATAAAACCCATCCTCACTGTCACACTGGATAGGAAATAATGTAAATGTAAATAATGTCCTTTCTACAACGTCTTGGTGCCAGATACAACAGCACACCTTCAGAGGTCTTGTGGTCCATGTGTAGTCCATGTTTTGATGCATCAGAGCTGTTTTCTTGGCACAAAATGAACCTACACAATATTAGGCAGGTGGTCTTAATGTTATGGCTCATCTGTGTGTTTTTGTAACTCAATAAAGCAAAACTTCCGTACAATCCTGTTGTACACGGTCAGTTTTGTTTTACTTAACTGATTCATTAATTAAACACCGGCACAGTTGTAACTGATTAATTACTATATGAGTTAATTCAATCCTCGGTGTTAATTTACTACAGCAGCGGTTTATTCAGCACTAGTGAACTGAACAGCGGCTCTGAACTGGGACAAAGTTATTTAAAAACACTGTTAACAAATATACCAGGACATATGTAATAAATAGCAATTAAACGATATTTAAGGCAGAATTAGAAGGAAGATAAGCAGATATACAGTGTGTTTTACTTACAACAGTGTCTGTATGGACCTGTTGGCAGTGAGCGCTTCAGCCAGCTGCTTCGCGCGGCCGCCGCTGGACACCACGCCCAGGTTCAGGTTGAGCTGCGCGAGCGAGCGCGACTCGGACACACCGCGACACACGCGCCCGAAGTCCCTGTCAGACAGCTGACATCCCCGCACCGACAACAACCTCACACTGTTCTCCTTCAGACTGTCGCAAATGTCTCGGATTTCTGCCCCGGACAGCGCCTCTCCTGTGATCTGAATTGAACCCGGCAGCATGTTGGTGAGGCTGGAAGTCACGGTCGAGTCCACACCATCGTCGATTCAGGTAACTGAGGTAAGGCAGCTTAACTTCGATATTAATAAGAGACGACGACGCCCCAAATGAATTAGCTACATCGTTTAAATACACACTAAAACGAGAGGGTGATGATAAGGAAAGGGAAACAGCATGTCACTTGATTAAAAAAACAAACTATAAACCCTGAGGATCTGTGCTCATGCCATTAGCAGGCTTAGCGCATCTCCAAAGTTACCATGTTTATAAAGACAGTGTTGCTCTCCGCCTGACCGAGACCTTTCCTCCCACAACAGAGCCTCGTTATGAGGTGTTCAATACCTTTGAGCAGAATTCTTGGTTAAATATGGCTTTAAATCCTTGAACAGGTGCAGGATTCTCAGTTTCAGGTTGTCCACTCCTGCGTGAGAACCACGAATGCGTTTTGCGGCATCCAGACAAAGCTAATCGTTCCTGGTGTCCGTTACCATGGACACCACCCGTCCTGTGTCGCCGAGAATTCACAAGCTAAATAAGAGCTCACTATCCAGACAAGTCTCCCGTGATGCTCTGAACGCGCGAGGTGCTGATAATCCGCTTCTGTGCGCTGACTGTAGGGGGATTTGTGCTAAGGGTAACCTACAAAGCACTCTGAGTGCGTTTCCCTTAACTGGGAAACTGATCCCAGAGCTACTGATGTAACAACTATACACCGTGTACCCTGTTAGGGATCACATGCGATTAGTTGGGTCTAGTTTGCTTCTACGAGAAGCCTCATACCCTTAGGAAATTCCAGTAGAGAGCACACACCGCTTCTAATGGTTCCAGTTAGTTAGTGGTCTGGGTGATTTGACTATTTGATTACATGGAAATTGGAACAGCCTTCCAAATAGCATCAATTTTATGCTTGTAGATCAAAGCTGTTTGAGTCTTCAGGAAATATATCAAAGTGTGCCCTTAAATCTAAAACGTACTTGTGAAAATAACTCCTTCCCATTTTGTCTCTATTGATACATCACAAGGTTGAAAGATTCAAAAGAAACCATCAGAGCTTGAGGCTGTATTCTGCTGGGGCGGATCATGACAGCCCAGCTTTTACCCTGAAAGCCCTTTTAGTCTATTCTTCTTCCTTCTGAATAATCCAGCGTGGTCTGTCCAGCAATCAGCTAAACACAAGACTAGATGGTGAAGCTGATAGACCGTCTTTTGGAGCTGGCATGTATGCATGTTATATTCCAGATTCTTTGTTACTTGAATTGTTTGAGAAAATGCTTCAGACTTAATAATTGTTTAGACTAATCTTGATTGGTCAGTAGGAAGTGTGTCAAAATGAACATAAATGTGAATAAAGAACAAAATAATAAGTATAATGTCCAAAATGCCCAATTAGATTCTTGGCCTTATTAGAGTTTATTGTTATCTTAGTCATTTCTTATGCAGCCTATCTCCAAAATGTGATGTCTGATAGTTAACCAATTGTGCCCAGAGTAGATCTAGTTGCAAAGCCACATCTCCCCGTGGAGCTGGGTGAAATCTGAACCCAGATTCCTGTCACCAACACAGGTGGTATACAGCAAGGACGTCTCAATGCTGAATACAGAAAAGCTTTGTCTTTATCCAACCTCAATAACCCAGACTCTTACACTATAGCTCACATTAATATGTGAGGATAGATGTCATTTCAAATCTCCATTTCCTCTAACGTATTGAATAGAATGTGTGACTTAGGAATATCACGATGGGTGAAATCAGTAATGTTTCAATAATCTTAAACATGACAATAATACAATATAGTAACAGTAAGCAGCAACATTACATCATTGTCACTGACCATTTTGTTGTCAAGGCAACAGCAACTGAAAACATATTGTCACACATCTCACGTCTCAGTGATTACTGAATATAAATGCCATAATGTTTTTACTTTTAACATACTGAATATCTAGTGGAACATATAAACTTGTAACACTCAGACACTTTACGTTTATGAATTTGCAGCATGAAAGAACTTGTTTTAATACATTACTTTTATTCTAAATTTTCTCTGTACAGCAACCCTATAAATACAAAGTACACATGTTAATATCCATAATCTCACACCCACAGATCCTCCAAGTAGTGTATGGAGGAGTACATGACAAATAAAACAGATTTTTAAAAAAAGTGAATCCATAAATACATGATCACTTCATATCTGCATCGAGAAATTGCTTTTACTAAATTAATTTTTGCCCAAGTAGAAAGTACAATAAGGAATTTGACCATATATGTTTCTGCTTGGAAATAACATTAAATTTGGGAGCAAGCCATGTTGTGCCACAATCAATGTAATGGTTTTCATATTCTTAATGTTTCATATCTTTAGTATTCATCAAAGTTGGGATTTTGGAAAAAGAAGCAGAAGCTGTGATGTTAACAAACAATATGTAAAAAAAAAAATCTTTTAAACCAATAAACCTGCTTTTCTTTGCCCAGATAAAAAGTACCAATAAACCCCATAAAAGAAACAACCGGTTTTACAGATTTCATTTTCAGTGGACCCCCAAGATCTGCAGAACATCTGCAGGAAATTTTTAACTTGCAATATGAGCACAAGTATGAGCTCAACATATCATTAAAGGTGAATTTCTCCTCAACCAAACATCTTTTAGAGTAAAAGATACTAATCAGCCGGAAATGACACTTGTGTGGAAACAGACAAATTTTAAGGAATTTTACCCAAGATGACTAATAAAATAACAGAATCTCAATTTCAGTTACGACTGCATATATAATCCAATTCTATTTAAAGTTTCCATCATCTAGTGAAGGGTATATGATTATAGAGTAAAGGATTTTTTAAATTTTTAACATAAATATAATAATAAATAGTGTTGTCCTGACAAGGATAAATTGTTGCAGTTAGAAGCTTCTCTTATTTTGAAGGTATTACTCAAAAATTCCCACAACTAGAAAAAGGTCCAATATTAGACATGAGATGGTGTTTATAAAATTGGTAAATTATAGCTGAAATAAAATTCACCTTTACAAAACTTTAAATGAATAAGTGCATGTGGTGATGCATCAGGCAAACTTCATTGCACTTTACTTACATGAACGAGTCTTTAGTGTTGCCATATAGCAGAAAAAGAATGACTGTGTTCTCTGGCAATAATAGCAACTTACAGCAAATTTTCCTGTTGCCTAACAAGATTTTGCAACAGCAGATAATCTCAGGGAACTTAAATTATAGTTAAGACCCAAAGAACTGAAGATAAGGAATGGTTAGGCATCTTTTTTTTTTTATGTCTAAGATCCGATTACACCACCATATGACCATAACTTGTGTTGGTCATTGCGTCAAACATTATTTTTTAACTGATAGCCGGACTGACACCTTGCTGAGGTGGTAGATATGAACTACCTTTGTTACGCTCCTGTGCCCAGTTTGTTTACACCCAAACCAGTTTCCTTGTCCAAAGAGAAAAGCATCAGAATAAATGATTACTGTGAGTGTATGATTGCAGCCATAGACTTCACTGTGGAATTCATAACAACAGTAGCCACATTAGGGACATCTCTGGCCACTCTCTGAATGGGGGGGACATTGGGTCCTTCTAGGGTGTCCAGGATCCCTTCAGAAAGAAAAAAATAATAACGCCATGCTTTATTAATAACCTATTGATATTATTATAGAACAATAATAGTAGAATACAACTATATTATTTATTAGCAGATCAGGTCATTAGCAGATCAGTTCCTTTCTCAAGAACCAGCTAATAGTGTTAAACAAATGAACTGGTAGGTATTGATCAATAACAATTTTTAAATATAATATTTTTGGATATTGCTGATTTACTGGTAATACAGCACAAGCATAGAGGTCTTGGAGATATCAGTACACATTTTCAGAAGAAAAAGAAAACAAAAATACACATTGCACTCTCAATACTGTGAGGCTGATAATTTTTCCAAAATTCTGACCTAGTTATATATTACACCCCATAATTGTTTCTAAAAGTAGACTCAAGACTAAAGACAAGAGCTCTATTATCACAAGGTAATAATGATGTCTCGCTATTCACAAGAGACAATACTTTCATTATTTGGTGGCCCGTTGGGCTTCTTTCTTAAATTTTCTGTAACAGCCCAAGTTATAAGCGTACAGTTACTCTAAATTATCTGTGAATCAAATCAAATGAAAGATGAACAATGACTGAATATAGCTTAATATACACACTGAATATAATGAATGCTGAATATAGATTTATGATGTGCAGTTACGATAAAGAGATCAAACATTTCATAATCTACATGAGCATATTCATTACCTTCGACCATCTTGTGGTAGGCAAAATGCAGATAGAGCAGGAAAAGCATGTGGAGAGCTGTCAGGGTTCCACACAAAATGAGACGAGGAGTTTTACCCACAGTACGGGAAATCAGCACGGCCACCTGAGAGAGCAAGTGGGAGGAAAGGAGAAAATCAGGACTGAACTGACTCGGCACATCGATTTCTGTACTAGATACACAGTATGGTTAAAATATCTTAGTGCACTATGAAGAGCTCTGATTTAATTATTTCTCCTCCAATTTTATTTTATTCAATAATATTTTAAACAATGTATTATTTACTAAAAGCAGTTTAGATGGTAATATAATAGACAACTCATTTATATTATATATAGTATAGCTTTCTACTTAAAGAGACAATATAAACCCACACAGTGTGTTGGAGGTGTGTATGTGTTACGAATTAAAAGGAATAAATTAAAGAACTGTGTAATTTTCCATTTTAATGCTGCTAGAAAAACAGTTCTCCAATAGTCTTTTCAACACCACTGCATCTTAATAAATATATGATCTAACATTCTGCTGATTACCTTTAAAAAGTGTCTGAAGTGCAGTGAATAACTACATCATTGGAATCTTGGTAAAATAAAGCACTGAAGCATTAAACTGTGTATTGATATCTGTTGGCCCATGGGAAAGCTTTGCTAAAGCATTTCACTACATGTACTGTCTTTTGTTGTGATTGTGAAATTTAAAGTGTTCATTTAAACTGACAGTGAAATTAGTTTGTCATTACCATCCGAAGAGTAGAAAGTCCTCCTATTACCAGCCACAAAATATAGAACAAGGAATGAAAGTGGACATTGTAGGTGACGAAAAGGACCATGCAATGACCAAAGAGACCATAGCCCTGCAAAACACAGTTTCAAAGAATTATACACAAGTGCAGTGGGCCATACCACCTCAATCAGAACAAATCAACTCATTCAGACGTTACTCACTAGTAAAGACAACATCTGGAGCATGGTGATCTGAGAATTGCAAAGGTAAGCCAAGAAATAGATGAAGGAGGATGTTCCAAGCCAGTAGCCGAAACATGTCCCAATGGCAGTTCCCATCAGTGTTCCTTCTCTCTGTTGAATTAAACGTCATTACTCAGTGAGAAAGATGATGCAGAGATTTAAAAATATTCGTGACAGACCTCCAGAATGGGAGTGAAATGCATGAACCACAGGTTTACACAGAATTCTAATTGGCTAACTAGTATCTGTGAAATGTATAGAGTATTGCTTACAATAACAGTTCCAGAAGTCTTCATGCCATGAAGGAGGATGGCCACCATAGTGAACACCAGCATCATTGGTCCATACAACTCCCCAGCAATTTTCTATTGGTTTGAAAAATATACACTTCAGAAGAGCTCTCCCATTTCTACACACTTTTAACAACAATTTGACATAAAATCTGCCATTCAACCATTCAAAAAATTACTTTCTGTTAAACAACAATGAAAAAATGCTTACCTGTGGAAAATTAATCATTTTGAGCGGAATCATGGATTCAATTAATCTGTGTAGAAATGTGAACTATCATCAGTGGAAATGCCCAAACATAAACACATTACATGTGAGAACATGACCTGTTTTGGATCTTACCTGTTTCTCACTTGAATAGGCTCAACGTCAAAGTAAGGTCGGAGGATGTCGATGTTAGCATACAGGTTAAAGGCTTTTGAGGCCTGCCGCTTGCCTGCTTTCCAAACCTGTATCAAGTCATAAAATATCAGTCATGTGCTTATACATTCACTTCACTAACAGAAAACTATACTGTGAATGAGAGCAAATGAAAGTGGACTAGTGACTGAATATAGCTGGATTACAAACTAACGATATATAATAACAATATAGCCAAGTTATCAACAAAAGTAACAAATGATTCAAAGAGTTATCACTTGAAATTCTTTGACTACATAGGAAGAAGAAACTGAAGTACTCTCATTTATTTTTCTTTATTTTAAGTGACATTTCCTGACAGTCACTTTGCATGTTCAACTCTGTTACAAAAATCATAGATGAAAACTTAATTATTAAAAACTTATAAATTTAGAAAGGCCTTAATGTATGCATGCCATTAGAATAAGTCCTAGTTAAGCACTTAAAAAAAACTCAGCCTAGTTATTTTATGGCTGTTATTATTATTATTAATAATTATGGTTAATGTATGTTCCCTTAGATTCAAGGTTAAAAAATGAACTAGAAATAAAGTTTTTTTTGTTATAAGAGTTGAACAAGTTAAATGGCACTGCAATTATATCACCTACCACATGTAAGAGCAAGTAAAGGACAGCAGAATAATATCCCGTATACTGTAACAGTGTAAAATTGTCACACTACACAGCTGCTAACCTCATCGGCGACTTGTCTCCCTAACTGGCCTTTAAGGCCCTTCATGCCGAGGAACTCTCCATCTTCTCCAGCGTCATCCTCAGTAGCTGCCGCCTCGGCTGCCACCTCCTCCTCTTCCTTCATACGCTGGTGCATCTCTCCCATGTCCTCAAAGCTGGAGCCAGACGTGTCGTCCATGTTCTCCATGTCTATAACCGCTGAGCTACTGCCCTGTAAGGAAATTAAAATTGTAGCAAAACACACAGAAATGTTACATTTAGATAATGCCAATCTGATTTTTTAGGACAGTGGTAAATGACGTGTTGAGAACCAGAAGGTTTTGGGTTCATATCCCATTCTCCAGCTCCTCCTCCACACAACCTGTATTCAGATTTTCCTCATTTCTAGTTCTCTTTTGACAATGAAGAAATGTAATGCAGTGAAATTCAAATATCTATCATGAAATTTAGTCTTTTTGTCCCCTGATTCTTAGGCTGCTCAGTCTGTAGTTGTTGCCATCAAAACATAACAATATGGTTATAGTTTGGTGTGGTGAATGTGACAGTATTTTAAAAAACATTGATCGTCGATAAAAACTCGTCATCCAACTAGCTAGCTAACAAACTAACTACGTAGCCAAGTCACAGGACGAATCTCAAACGCCTTTCTATTGTACAAGTAAACTCTTCTCATACCCTAGGTAGTGCACATATATAGGGAGTAGGGAGCCATTTGAGATTCGGAGCAGTTTGCCAAAGATAATGGCCGTGATTTTGATTAAATGACAACACAGGCTTCAGACTACGAACTAAAATACATACAAATTAAAGTAACTTTACTGACGAACAATAAACACAGAAAAGCCTGTAAATAACGAACAAGCTAGTTAGCTAGGTTACCTGGATCATAATGTTGTCATCAAAACCACCCCATGGTTCCGTATTCGTGTTTTTGGCTCCTTCCGATGCCGACATTTTAGCCCTTGGTGTAACGACACTACAGTAGAAAGTTAAGAAGCTATGCGACTGTGATGTGACTATACAAAGACACCAACTCTCATTATATTGTTAGCTACAAATCCACGAATTTGGATGATTGTTCCTGCCAGAAACATTCAGCGACATTCCACATCGCAGCTGTGAAGCAAGAAGCAATGGGATCGTTCACTCGGCGAGGAGTCGATTCACTGAACCGAAACCGGATCTTCAAATGCCAGAGTCACGTGACCGGCAGTGTAAGCACTCACAGTGGACAGGTTGTTGTGATTATTATGCGCCTGTTCCTTGCTTTGCAATGTAAAGGTGTACTGCTTTGTATTGTTGCCATGTTGTTTGTACAAAACAAATTGTTAATAAAAAAAAATGGCTTTAACGTTAAAAAAGGTTGTTGTGATTGTCTGATAGGTGTCACTTTCAAAAGGCAATATGAAAATTAATATTTTCTTTGCAGCTTAATTGTTTTCCTTGCCAATATTTTATCCATAAATGTAAAATATTTTTTAAAAACCTCTTTTTTAACCCTTCAAAGAGATATTGGGCTCTGTATTAAAATCTAACCCTAGCCCTAACAATAAAGCTACAAAAACTCTTGCTCACATTTTGTTATTTTTAAGTTTCCTTCTTTATTTATTTATTTTTAATAAGATGTGTGTTGTATTTAAGTTATTTATGCTCCAGTTTTCCTTAATTCCCCCTTTGTTTTTTCTTTTTTATATGGTTAGGTAGTTTACTTTGGCACTTTATTATGTTGGGCTATGAATCAACCCTTGGCTATTATCCCTTGGCATATGTTTTATTTACTAACTATTATTTTGTATGCAACTGATGATTAATACTGAGTTTATTTTATGAAAACTCTGCGTGGACTGAACTGTGGCTCGGTTTTCATTGATTTGACACAAAAGGTGTTGAATAGCCTCATCTTTCAAAATGCATTCATTCTCTTCAACCTCTAGCAAAGTGCTGTATGTCTGCGGCATGTTTTTAACATTTTTTCATTCTGTTTCTAGAATCATTCAATATGAGTTCAAAACAAAAATAAAGTCTCACTGTGATGTTAAAATGTGTTCTAAATAAATAAATAAATAAATAAACAAATAAAAAAAATAATAAATGAATGAATAAATAAATAATAAACTGAGTTGTTCATCTACCCACGTTGTTTTATTTTGTAATTCATTACTATCTATACAAAAAAGGGAACATCTTTGTAATGATTTTTGTGTGTAAACCTGTGCTTCATTTACATCACAGAAGCACTGCAACTGATGCACTGCATTTCCTTGATTCACTTGATTACATCATTTCCACATGAATAAAATATTACATTAACATAAATATTTGTATTGTGCTGTACACTAAAAAGATCTTTTAAATGCTTGGGTTGATGTCATGTTGGTCCATGACATCAGGAAGTATTTTTGAAAGCGTTTTGTCAACTCTAGAATACTGTACTACAGTTTATCGGCATTATCTTAATTATTATAAGATTTTAAGGAGTGTAGAAGTCTGACCTCTGTGCAGTAACACGTGGCGACCAGCAGGTGTCACTACAACAGCTATGTAGCAAGTATCACGGTCAGACAGAATCTGCTCCTCTTTCAGACATTTTGACTGTGTGGATTTTGCCGGTTCGTGTTTGGGTCCTTTTTTCTGTACAGTAGTCTTCCTCCGAATAATTATATGCCATCAACATCATCCAAACTCAAACAGAAAGATCTCAGGTAAGTCTTTGATTTTAAATATTAAAATCAAATGAGCTAACTTAATGTGGCTGTAGATTTTGTCGTCTGGCTTCTGAGGGACAAAATAACATCCTGCTCTATAGATAATGATCAATAGCCAGATAAATCACTCTCGGGTGATCGTGTACACCGTTTTTCACAGTAATGTGTTTTCGCGTGTTACAGATATATTGAGAATCAGTGTTTACGTCCAGTTCTGCAAACTGTGTTCTGCTTAGTTGGAGTAACAAACCATGACTGGAAAATGTATTGTCCCTTCGTTACTTTCGCACAAGTCAACAAAATGTGTAGGAAATGTGAAAGATCAGCATATCTCTTCCTGGGTTCCGCATTGTGCCTCTTACCCGGGGTTGCCAGATTTGTTTAACAAAGGCGTGTTATAAATTTGCCGAGAGTTTATATACAGAAATTGGCATAAATAAAAACGAACTTTTAGCATTCGTCGATCGGCTACTGACACACACACAGTGTAGTATTAATAAAGTACCGTCTTTACGCACAATTAAAGACGTAAGTAATCTTATGTAATGGCTTGGCGTAAGACGTGTAGACCTGGCAACCCGTGTGTACGTGCGAAATGGAAGAGTCTTCGTGGAGGTTGACTCGCGCCGGAAAGAATAACTTTTTCTTCTGCCCAGCTTGCGAGCAAAGGAAACTCTGTGATTGGGTTGTGCGCTGTGCTTCCGCACAGTCACAGCCAATCATTGAATAGGGGGCGGGTGTTAGGGAGGCAGGAAGTGCGTAAAACACCCTTGAGATCTTGGTAGCAGTATAAACCATGAGGATAGATAATTAGAGCTTTGTGTTAGGATCATTGGAGACTAAACATCGCTGAGGAGTTTCGGTGTGTGTGTCACTGAGCAGTATTGAGCGGATGAGGTATGCATTAATAATGATCTACAGTCTCTACACGCGGTCACCTCCACGCTGGTCCTCTACATGGAAACATTTTATTCTACATTTCACTTTAACACTTAAATTGTAAACACACACCAACCTCCATTACTGTCACACGTGTGTTCATATTGGGTTTAAACTGTAGTCAGTGTTGGATTAAATGATGGTCTGTGACTTTAGCAGCTAGGTTACTGATAATGCCGGTTAATGCCGGGTTGGTTAGTTAATTGAAACGGCGTTTTGTAATGGCTCTTAGTTTCAGTGACACTGACACACACGTGTTTGTTGTTAGTGGACATTTCAGTGTAATTAAGAATTGGGAACAATATGGTTAACATTATGATTTAATTAGACATTACTTCGTCTCCTTGATCTTGACCTGTCCTTTTTTTCCTACACAAGCGTCGACATAGAAAAAGATAAGAAACAAGAATCGTCGGGTTCCTTATCTAAGTAAAATAATTCAGTCATTAACTAATAGCATCTGTTCAGCTGTGATCTGTGTGATGGTAATGAATACAACAAAGCTGTGTGACAATAAGACTACGCTTAGCAGTTGAAACTGAGCTCTATTTACCTTTTCTAGGTGCATTAAAAATGATGTGTAAAAAAAAAAAAAAAAAAAAAAAAAGCCCTGTAAATATAAATACTGCTATTTGTTCAGCACGTGTTTTTGTCAGACAGAAACTCCAGCAGAGATGAAGACATTTTCTTGTTAAAATGAACCGAAAGGTCATTTGCGGAACTGAACGTGTCTCAGCAGCTCTCACCGCCGGAGGCACTTACTTCACACGTTAAATGTTTATTACCCCATTTCTCACTATTCTCTCACACACACTATTCTCTGATGGTGAAATATCAACTTTGTCATCTTTGTAACAAATAAACGAACGCACTTGTTTCTCTGCAGCATGTCAGAAGCAGGAGCGCGAGAGAACGCGGCCCTCCGGCAGTGTGTTCAGGCGCGTGCGCAGCTGGAGGAGGCCATAGCTGGAGTGATTAAAGCTGAGGCCCAGCTCAGGGGTAACTCTAGAGAGGTGAGAGGCTTTAAACATGTCTTAAATCTGCTGCTCTGTCTGCACTGCAGGCCTTTCATTATGTTTTTGATTGTGCATTGTTCAGTTTTTATGTTTAAGTTGCAGCATCAGTTACTCATCAGTGACTGGTATTTTTGTGCTTTCTGCTGTAAAGCCTGTTGTTTAAGGAGGTCTTTATCCAGGTACTTTGGGTAATCTTTTTGTAGTCAGAGAAAGGGGGCATTTTTATCAGAAGTACACAGCATATGACGTGATAACCACTAGTTCCCCCTCCACGCCCTCATGCATGTTGTATCATGTGGTAAAAGTCTGGTCAAAAACCTGTATGTTAGGATGACATTACAATATCCCTGTGGCTTGGTATTGGTTAATAATTGCTACCTCCCTTTAACAATTCTAAGTTGGAAGATTATTTACAGCGTGAGGTTGACAGGTTAACATGGCTGAATCATTGACCCATCTCGTATAAATAGGATGTAGATGAATGTTTAGCTTCATATTCCTTGTTGCCTTTGACTCTAGTGCATGATCCTCCTGGAGTAAATTCTTGACCAGCATTAGACTTGTCAAATTCCTTCATAAAACCATCTTGCCTGGAACTGTAGGAAAGCTAGGTATTTCCAGAATGGAAGAGATTTTATTCTTAAATGATTGTTAATCTTTAAAATGTGCAGAGAAATTGTGTATATAACGCAGTCATGTTTTATTTTAAACTTTTTATTTTACTTCAGGATACAGAAAACAAGGTTTGAGTGGTCTGTAATCAAACAGGATATTCTCTTTGCGTGTGTGTGTGAGAGCATCAGAAACTTCTCGTTTCTTCTTTTGTTTATATTTTTACTTTTTATTTAAATAACTTCTGTTCACTTACTGTACATTCCTCTGCAACACTGTTTCTGTTCAGGTGAAGTCTCAGCTGCACAGCTGCATCAGCAGGCATTTGGAGACGCTGCGCTCGCGGGAGGTTTGGCTCCTCGAGCAGATTGACCTGTTGGAGCACTTGAAGACAGAATCTCTGCAGCAGCAGATAAATCAGCTCCACTGGGTCAGTTCATTACTGACATGAATTCATTACCACGTCTAACAAACCTGTATACGATGTACTGGTAACATGTGGTAACTATAATACTTTGTTCTGTGATGTGATATTGAAGCCTTTGGTTATTGAAGGTAATAACATCCTTGGTGGTGGTGTTTTTTTTGTTTATTTTTGAATGTAGCTCCGGGGGCAGTTTGACATCCTCATCCATCAGCTGCAAAATTCCAACAGCAACAACCTTGCCAGTCAACTCACTAGCTGCTTGGAAAAGTAAGCCGCCATTCACACTGGATTCTTTCAAAGTCTTTGGTTTAGCTGGTGTGTTTGCTTCACCCAGCAAAATTACTGTTTACAAGGCACAAGGTTCAGTAGCTGCACTGTAGTGGTTTAAGCCTCTGTTCTTATCTGCCATTCAGTGAGGCAAGCTTGATCACACACCCATGCGATGATGCTATGTATATATCAGAGACAAGAAGCTTATGAGCGTTACTCCTCTTGTGCCCTGTGCAGGTTTTCTGGTCTGAATCTGAGTCCTGAGGAAACACCAGAGATGAGTTTTGAAGCGGACGCTCGTGCCTTGCGCCAAGCTATTACCTCTTTTGGGACCATTTCAACTGAGGTTTGCTCATTTTGTTTTGATTAACACACACATGATTAACACTTCCCTTTTTTTTTTTTCTTTTGCAATCTTTGCTTTCGGATTGTTGAAACTTTAAATTTCTGTAGCACTGAACTCTAAAGTTAAAACTGATTTTAGTTCACTGTTAGATGTTTAATCTCAGTTGCTATTATCTTTCTTGCTGTGTGGAAATTGACTTTGGCCTTACACCGTGCTTGTCCCAGCTGACAGGAATGGTATGTGCTCTATTGAACTTTCTTGGCACTCATTTTGCCTACTTCAGCAGATGTTGAAGACCTCTGTCTCCAGCCAAACCAATCAAAGATCAAGCTCTGCTGAAGACACTTGGCTTGTACAAAACTGCCCTGTCGGTGCAAAGAGACAGGTTTGTCCTTTACAATATGCAGGTTTCACTGGCAGAATGTGACTGTCACCTACTTTGTTCCAGCTCCTCATGTTAGTGTAAATAGCCTGGTGGTTTTGCTTTACAGAAGCTGGATCAAGACTGGGGAGGCCCACTTGCTGAATGGTTACTCACTGGTCCTGTGACCAGTGCTCCAATTGGATACAAGGGCAGCAATAACCCTCAGGATTGGTTGTTAACCCCTAGAGAGAAACTTCAGGTGAGTTTTTGTAGCTTGTTTCCTACCTGTCTGTTAACGTGATTATTTCACATGTGTTCAACTGACCTTTAAAATCAAGAGCTAGACTTTGCTTGTCATTTGGAAAAATTGATTAGCTCCTCTTGGATGGATTTCTGTGGTTTGGTGGTGATGTATCATTTGCTGAGTGTCAAAAAATGAAATGGATACTTTCTGTATTTCAGTACGAAACAAATTGGTGAAAAGCAATTATATAGTTTATTATATAGTATAAATTATTGTTGAATATGCTGAAATGTGTTTTTTTTTTTTTTTTATTAAATGAGGATATTCTAATCATAAATGGAAAAAAATATATGCTGAGCTGTGAAACTACAGTCTGGTCAGTTGTATCTGAATTTGGTATTGCAGAGCAGTTGAAATGACAGCAGGGTACTGAGGGCTAGTACAGATGCACTTTATTATAAACAACATACAATGTGAAAATATATATATAGAAGAAATGTGGCTCCGTCCACTCAAAATTGGTCATTTTAAGGTTGACTTATCAAATCAAAGCAAGATTGTCAGTCATAAATCAAATCTTGCATTATCTCTATATTTAAGTTCGTAAGTCTCTTCTGAAAAGTTAGTCTGTCTGTGGCATTGACGCGTTTGGAGTTATATATAGAACAGAGGTGGTGGGAAGTAATGTAGGCATGTTTTGTTCTGCATTTTTTGCAAAGAAAGGTATTGAAATGCATTTTACTGGCATTTATTTCAGTTTAATTGTGTGTTTATATAGCATTTCTAAAAATAAACATTTGTTTATGAAGCAGCTGATATGGATTTTAGGTAAATTGCTAGTAAGGAAACATTCCCTGAGAGTCTGAGGAAGTAACCTTGAGACAGAGACTCATGTTTTTCTGGGTGATTGGTGTAATTATGAATCATTAACATATTGAGATGTTCAAGTAATATTTTTACTTATTTATTAAACTTGCCAGCTTAAAGATCTACCAGGGATTTTCATGACTAATTGCTATGAATGTTGCTTAGGGAAAAGGCCAGTTAATTTTCACTGATCTCTTTTCTTCCAGGCATACTGCCCTCTTGTCCCCTTTGACTTTCAGAAGGCCTGGGGCCAGCTTAAAGATCTAGAGGTGTGGCTCATGAAGGAGAAGTCACCTGCACGTGAGCGAACCAACAGCAATTCCAGCACAATCAGCTCTGCTTTCTCCATTGAGAAGATTGAGGAGAATGACTTCCTGGGAGAAGGGGAAGTTGAAGGAGTCCAAATGGAGAATGATGAGGAGACTGATGATGCTGAGGCTCTCGATGACTGGCTCATTACCCCCAAAACCAGCAAGCTGATGGAGCCCAGCCCTGTTTCAGATGCAGTTCAGTGGAAGCAGGTGTTCAAACCCTTCCATGAGAACTTCTCCCCCAGTGAGTGGCTCCTGAAGTCAGACTGTGGTTCGTGCTGCACCTCACGTGTCAAAGCGGTGGAGATTGAGAACCTCGGCAAGCTCAAGTGCCTGAAAACTCCCCTGTCTTCTGGGGCTGCATCTCCCACTACTCCCACTCCCTCTTCTGTGAGTCCTGATCCAGTGGAGGTCTGGCTCCAGCAAGCCATCCCTATAGAAAATAACTGCAAAGCCAACGAGAAATGTTCAAGCTTTGCTCAGTGCGTGTGTGACACCAACTGTGGGAAGGAGGCTCTGAGTGCCTGGCTACTTAAGAAAGAGGGCAGAGACAAGAATGGTGTGCCCTTGGACAAGAATGCTACCAACAGACCATCCATGTTACAGGAGCAGAAGGTGCAGGCCATCCTGGATGCCTGGCTCCATCCCAGCAAAAGAGTAGAAGCACCGTTTCTGTCCTCTCTCTCAGGCTGGGTTTCTCCCTGTAAGCTGGTGGGGAAAGAGAAAACCACTTCTGAGAAAAGCTCACACATGAATTTACTTGGAGAAACTGAGAGTCTCTTCCAAAAACCCCTGGAATCTGAGAATTGGTTATTGTCTGAAAAGAAACGCACAGAGACCACACCAAAAGACAGTCCGAGCACACCAGAGCCAGATGCTGAAGAGGACAAATGGCTTCTACGCAAGCGGGCCAATATACAGGTAGGGCAGAACTCCTAAAAATTGAAATAAATTAATGAATTATTTTATTATGGAATGTAAAACTGAATTCCCCCCCTTCCCTCCTGGTGGTTTTACAGGACAGACTTGGTCTTCCCAGTGTATGTGATTTATTTTCCTGTCTCAAGCTTGATGGGGACAAGGAGAAGTGGCTACACCGCACAACATTTCAGGTAAACAAGAAATTGTAATTTTGGTTGAAAAGGCAATGTCTGCTTTTGTACAAGAAAAATAAAATGACTTCTCTTTCTTTCAGATGTGAAAACCAAAACAGTCCGAAATCTTTTGGTGGACTGAATTGCTGATCATCACACAATAAGCTGTTGCCTTATTTTCATATTTCATAAGTGTCTAACTATTCTGTTCTGCTTAACCCTGCTCTCAGGAGAGAATAAGCTTGTTCAAGTAACCATCTAACAAATCTTTTGCTGTAGTTATTAATGGAAGAACTCTTTACCAATATTAGTGCAGAAAGTACACTGCCATCCCAGTGAAACAAATTTTTACATGTTCTAAAGTAATAGAGTAATTGATTTATGTAACGTTTGAAAAGATTCATGGCCGAAGGATCGAGTTATCAGGTAGCAGTTTATACGATGAGCAAGAATAATGATAAATCGAAATTCAAGTAATTAAAATCAAGAGGTTTTTTTTTTAAATTGTTAATTAACTAATTTAGCATAATTCTTTACACCAGATGGCTTCCTGAATAGGAGAAAAGATGGGTTTATTGGCACACTTCACCACACTTGATTTCCATTTTCCTTAGCTGTATGTTCCTGCTTTGCTTTCATTTTAAGAAGCCATTTATTTTAAAACTATGGTGAAATATGATCCTGCATTGTTGACCAGGTGTAAGAAAAGCTGATAATGCTTGCTAAAATCCCATCTAATGGCAAGGAGCAGCAGATTTAAAGAAATAAGCACACAAAATGGGTAAACTATAAAAATCTGGCACAATGTATTTTGATAACTGCTCATCTTCCTGTAAGGCTTGCCACAGTGTGTAAGGGAAATGAGTTTGTTTTTATTCTAAATATCCCTTTATATTGTTAGTTGAATGTGTTTTGACTGAGTGGACACTACAGTATTTCCTGAAGATGGTGTGGCAAGAAAACATTAGAGCATTTATTACATTATAACCGCTTTTGCTTTTTTTTTTTTTTTTTTCCCCCCTTTCTGCTGTGTCATCTTGGATGCTTCTCAAAGCTATATTGCTCTAGATAGCATGGGCTTGATGTCCAGTAAAAGATGTAATAAAGCAAATATAAGATGTTAAGCAGATTTACCAAGCAACCTTAGGATATTTAATCTTTGCCAGCTTACCCTAAAAGGACCAAGGGTTTGGTGCAATACATAGTAACAAAATGTGACAATACCACTTTTATTTGTTTTATTTGGGTCCCTTTTTTAAACCCATTGTGTAATTTTGAAGTTCAAGGCAACATGAACAAATACGTCACTAACAAATTATATACCAGGCTATTTGAAGTATTATTGCTTCTTTGCTTTCTGTCCTCTGCTCCCTGTACCACAATCTCTTAAACTCTTAATAAATATATTTAAACGCAGTAAAAGACAATCATGTTTTCTTTCTTTGCTCATTTTGACTGATCAAGTCTTATTTTCTGTATTTTGCTGAGAATTTAGACTGGGACAAATAAGTATCAAACTTGATCTTGCTGCAGAATACAGGAAGCTTTCTCCAAATGATGACACTTCCTGCTCCATCTTTCACTGACTTCTTTTACATACTTGGGGTTCAGTTTGACACCAGACATTATATTTACCATTGGTCCCAAATAAATTAAACTTGCTCTCATCACTAAAGTGAACTTTTGGACCAGTTCTCCTCTATATAACATGCTGAAAGTGTGATGGTTTGGTAGATGTTTTCTGTAGCATGAGTTGAGCCTATTTTACAGCTACATAGCAGGGCGAATACAAATGTTTATCAGAATCGCTTTTGCCAACATGTGGTTCCTTCCCTGCAAGCACCTCCCAATCAGCCTGCAATTGTCTCTCATGCAAGACAAGAACCCTGTCGCACTGCAAAGCAGTTCCTTAAAGCTAAAAACCTCCACAAAAGGAAACCTGCTACAGTTACTGATCTGTAAGAATAGAGGATTAAGGTCACTCCAGAGCAGAGTGACATACTGGTGATGTCCAGCAGATGTGCTGAATCATTCAAAGCAAGGCCTCTACACTTCCTACTAAATCTGACAGCTGTAACCTTCAGAAATTTTAGTTGGAATGTTCTTTTGTGATATGATGAATACTCATCTCTAATTTTGATCAGTATGTTTAACAAAAACCTTTATATTTTGTGGAAAAGTTCTTTGGTTACTTTGTAAAACATGCTTATAGAACAGTGCTATAACCCACAGTTGCTATTCTTTGGAGTGATAAATATTAAGAAAAATCTTTCTTTGGAGTGATAGACTAAGAACAAAATCAACTGTTTTTAAAATGTTCTCTAACTTTGACCTCCACTGTACATCAGGTGAATTGTATAGCAGTCTATGAATTTCTTTTGGTGGTCAGTCAGATTCCTGTCTGTGGGGAGTGTTGCATGTTGTCTCCATATCCTTGTCGGTTTTCTCAGGTACTCTGGTTTCCTCCCAAACATATGCCAGTAGATGGACTGGCCATGCTAAATCACATCTAGGGGTGTACATGTGTGTTTATGGTTTTCTGTGATTGGTGTCTCATCCACAGTGTATCCTCACACCTAGTCTTATAGGTATAAGGGATTCACAGAGAGATTTATCAGGACAGAGCAGTTTCTGAAGCTGAAGGAATGAATCCAATCTGGTCAAACATTCTCAACTCACCTGACCTTGAACACAGAGTTCAATGATTATTTCCTAATCTTTTCATTGTAGGTTTTTACATATCTATTCTAACACTCTGTGATTAAGTCATGAATTATCCAATTTTCAGGTCATTTGCCACTGTTGATCTCACTAGTGTGTTTTGGTTCTTAACAATGCACCAAATAGTCAGTTCTGATCTATCTGATGATTTGGACATATCTGATTCCTTATTATTATTATTTTTTTTACCCTGGACTGATTTTGAAACATTCACATGGATTTTGTAGCATTACTGTATGCTTCAGACACAAATATAACATCTTTTTGTGTATATAATATTCATTTAATGACCTAAGACAGACCTCATTATAGACTTTACAAAGGGCTGAATCAAGGCTTACACAGTAGCTGTAAATAGACTCGGATATCCTTCAGTCTTTAGTCATGCTGGCGTACATGCTTCAGTATCAGCTTTATATTTTTGTTGTTTTCCCAGAGATATAATTATATGCTTACAATGCACTGTAATTAGTTTATAACGTCAAGGCAATTTCCTCCTGATTACGTGTTTTGCTGATATAGAAAGTTATTAGAAGATTGAAAACTTGGTACAAGGTCACGTTCATTGCCTATACTCTAAAGTCATGTCTTCAAAGCAAGTGAATGATTGTCAAAGCCAATTAACAGAATTAAAAATGTTAGTCATTTTCTCCTTGATTTATTCCATAATCCTATATTTTTAAAAATTTTTAACAGATCAGCATTAATTTAAACTAAAATGAACAACAACCTGGGCTTTTATATGTGGATTAACTATTTATTTATTAGCATATACAATTCAGAGTGAATGAAAAATAAGTACGTTATTATTATAAGCAATTAGAACAAGTCTTAAAGACACAGTGCAACAAATCAGGAACCAAAATTCATTTTGCAAATAATTACACAGCTGAAAGATTACATTCTGCTGGGATTCTGGTTCAAATATGACAAATGTACAGTACAGTTTCAGTTTATATACAAACATTACTTATTCATTTCATGATTTCTTATTCTCAACTTGCATGAAAATGCTTTTTTTAAAAAGAAAGTTTTGCACTCAGTTGTACCCCATGAGAAAAGCCTATCAAGAACATAAACTACAGATGAATCAGCTGTTTATAGCTAAGTGAAATATAGTATTTGCATTAAGTGAAAAAATTTGCAGGTTGTAATGTTGTTTAAATCTCAGAGGCAGAGATTCAGAATTAAAAAAAGTGTTTTTTTAGGTCTGACCCATATACCAGGCTATGACATCTCACAGAATGTCTGCTCTTGACCCTCTTTTCTCAGTAGCGAGTGGGGGAGTTGCCTTTCAGATGGTCCCAGTTGTTGTACAAGGCGTACAATCCTGATAATGCAAAACCAACCACACCTCCACGAACTGCTCCACGCAGACCCCCTGCAAACACACAAATACCTCACTGTATCTGAAAGATCACCTCAAGATGTTGACCATTTTAACAGATAATTATTACAGTAATTATAATAATAATTATTATTATAACAAGGAAAAATCAATGTCAACAGTATCAACAGAGATAACCTAGAACCTACCTAGAATTTTGGATGGACGCATGGAAAAATAATGCCATTACCAAACTGTAGTAGAAGTATACAAATAAAACAGAAAGAAGTGCCTAACTAACAGAATGACTAGTATAAAACAATTAAGTCAGGCCACATTGCTGCCACTGCTAAAAAGTTGATCAATGTTTAGTTTTAGAATAACTTTCTTGGCCATTTGGTGTTGAGTTACTTTCATTCAGTGTTTTGAAAAAGTCAAATAGAGGTCATCAGAGGTGCAGGAGGAAGTTTCAACTTATGGGTTCTGAGCCTGCTGAAGTCTGATAGAGTTCTCAAGTTCTTCATGTACTCCACACCCACCACTGGGGGAGTCTTGATAACTGAAGAATGCCTTCAAGCAGCTACTTATTAACAGTGTGCACAAATTAGTGCTGGACCTGGAGAGTGCACATGATCTGCTCAGCTAACACCAAAGTCAATCTAACACAGAATGACTAAAAATGATCCATACGTGGTCGCTATTCTATACATTCACTTTTTTTATTTTGATGTAAAACCCTTAAGATTTGGCAGAAAATTAGTGATCTAGGTCTACATAGGTCTATAATAAAGTAATCTTTATAATAAACTCCATACATTTCTACAATAACCCTTCAATAACAATAAAGTGTGTTCCTGTTTCCCCAAAATCCACCTTAAATCTCACATCAGTTACCCTTCAACTACGTTAAACATAGCATCCAAGTTTCAAACAGTTGTCCACCCCCTCAATCCCCCCCAAAACTTCTCAGTACTAACTAATCAATAGTTCACCACCTCTGCTTGGCCCGGTATCTCACTTGCATGTCTATTTACTCAGCTGCCATCTGATGTCAAAAAAAATATTCCAAGTATACATCATTCAATTGCAGAGACTTTGACCTTAATGTTACGTGTATAAAAACACTGAAAAACTTATAAAAAGGGCTTAACAGCTTAACTACTGTACTTTCTTCAAGTTTCCTCCCTTTATTAGGACAAACAAAACAAGTCACACTGTTTTGGATGGCATGTGCAAGCAAAAAATAAACCTGAATCTGTCAGTGAACGTGCAAAAAAGCACAGCAGGCATTGAGGTCAAAGAGAAATCCGACATACTGTTCATGGTTCTCATGACGCTCTTATCTGATCTGGCCTCTCCTTTCCGCTGACTGGCAAAAATGAGCTGACTCTATTCCACTTTGCATAACAGCATAATTGCTCTTTAGTAATGTTTTCTCTGAAATGAGCTTTCGAGATTTCTAAGTACAATAAAACCTGAATTATAATTATTCTATTATTAAGAATCTCTCTGCAGCTCTGCAAACTATCCTTTGTGGCATCTTTCAACAGAAGAGGAGTCACTGCTTTCATTAATGTTGAAATCAAATTTAAGAAATGATTTTATTTATTTTATTTTTCTGAGTTGTCTTGCATTTTGCCTAACACTTTAAATTAAAATGAATTACATTTTTAGTAGTTCAGATTATTTTTCCAAGGAAAGGCTGTCACTGACATGTTCTTATGCAAACCACATAAAAATATCTCTCTCCAACACAAAAATAGCTTCCTATTTACTATATAAACAGATAAGCCATAACATTAAAACCAGCTGTCTAATATTGTGTAGGTCCTTGTGCAACCAAAACAGCTCTGACCTCTGAAGGTATGCTATGGTATTTGGCACCAGGATGTTAGCAGCAGATCCTTTAAGTCCTGCAAGTTGTGAGTTGGGGTCTCCATGGATCAGACTTGTTTGTTTCTTGTTATCTTGAACTGAGCGCTGGATAAATTAAAGGCCAAGTCAATACCTTGAACTCTTATCTTGTTTCTCAAATTATTCCTGTGTGGACAGCTGGAGGTGTCTTCATTGCTTTGGGGAAGATGCCCGGGGAAGAGATGGAACCAGGATGCATTATGGGAATAAAACAAGCCGGCAGAGGCAGTGTGATGCTCTGGACAATGTTCTGCTGGAGAACCTTGGGTCCTGGCATTCATGTGGATGTTTCTTTTACATGTACCACCTACCTAAACCAGACCAAGTACACTTCTTCACGGTAACCGTATTCTCTAATGCTAGTAGGATGTCACACTGCAAAAACTGTATGGAACAGTTTGAGGAACATGTCAGATCTGATCCAGCATCTGTGGTATGTGCTGAACAAACAAGTCTGATCAATTGACGCCCCACCTCACAACTTAAAGTATCGGCTGCTAACTTGTTTTGCCAGATAGCACAGAACACCACTGAGCTTTTGTGACCTCTATGTGTTTCCCCTTTTCCAAAAATACCAGTTGATACTATGCAGCTCTACATTTCCTCAAAAACCTATTTCCTTCAGATAAACTTCCTCAAATTAAGTGTAGTTTGGAAGATTTCAATATTTTCCCACAAGCAATGAGTTCAATTTATGTGATCTCAAAAAAACCCCAAGTATTTCTCGAACACATGCACACACACCAGATCTGCATCAACTTGGGGAAAAAAAATGATTGTGCAAAAAACTATTTAACAATTGAAGTCCTCTATGACTGCATGACAAACTAGTCTTTATTCTAGCTTCTTCAGATCTACATCTGCTGTTGTTTATCCAAGAACTGAATCACCAAAAATACCACAGATTTGGCTGGCAGTTTTCTCAAGGGGTGTGAAACACACTGTTTTTTCCAGCAGCATGTTGAGGAAATATTAATAACAGAGAAATGCTTATCAATTACTCATACACAGCTACACAATGCCACACTGTATCAGCACAAAATCATAGCTAAGCTTGTTGGATTCTGTATTTTTCCCTGGCATTTCTGTTATAAATGCCCCCTTATTTAGTTACCTGGGGATTTGTAGAGGATGCCAGTCATTGTGCCAGCAGCCATGGTGTTGAGATCATCCTCTGCTCCTCTGGTTTTTTCAATGATCACACCAAATACACTGTATAATAGAGCTGTGCATGTACACACACACACACACAAACACATGTTAATAACACTGGCATTTGGCAGAGGCCCTTAAATAGAACGACTTACATTTATCTAATTTATACAGCAGTGGCATCTTGTTGGTCCAGGGATTTGTACTTACAACCTTCCAGTAACCCAATGCCTTAACCACTGAGCCTTATTTCAGGAAATAATCCAAATTATTAATTTATTTATTATTCTGAATATTTTATGTTTTTAATGTGCTCTGTTGAACATGACCTCTCCCATTTTTAAAAACAGATTTTATATTACTTTTCTGATGCAATAATATGGGGAAGATTTTACCAGACAGAGTGAAAGAGGATGGCCATTAGATACATGAATCATTAATCATAAGATAAACCATATGGACAGAAAAAAGGAAGGCCAGTAAATAAACAACTATAACACGGGGAATGAGAATACGGGTATCTAGGCTGTATGTCTGTAAACTTTTCCCATTAAATACCATGGATATAAAAGCCTACACATCCTTGTTAAAATTGCATGTTAATGTTTGATGTGTACAAAATGAAACCAAGACAATTTTGTACATCTTTTTTAATTTGATTTAATTTTGTTTATATAGCGCTTTTAACAATGGACGTTATCTCAAAACAGCTTTGAATTTTGGCAGATGCCCTAAGAAGTGACTTATGGACATGCTTTAGAAGTCTCCATCAACAAATACTGATATGACTGACGTGAATACTGACGGTTCACTAGGTAACCGACTAAGAACACTGTTAGTCTGAAACTCTTAAAACATCTAAAATACCGTAAAACTCAATCTGTGGGTAAATGATTCTGAAGCACTCACCCAATGAGCCCAGAGTGTTGGCCCATGTAGCTCCCTGACGGGTCACCAGGTTTATTATTCTACAGAAGAAAGAAAGAGATATGTCTTTTCATCAGAAATACTGATGCACAAAAATGGCCACAGGACAAGCAGTAATACGAGCTGACTTCACAAATGACCTGAATGTGTGAATGTAAGGATATGTTTTGCTTTACACAGTACCATATCACACTAAACTGACAAGACAATTTTTTTCTTATAGACTAGACTAAACATGTAGGGAATATTTGCAGGAACTGCTCCAACCTTTAAAAAATACATTTTAATTCCAATGTCTCTTCCATCCCAATGTTATTTGATTAGATTGTGCATGTGAGGCAACACAGCCAGACTTTGGCCCACCTTGTGCAGACACATGACTGCATGTAATCAGATTTTACATAGTGACTTCCACTAAATTGCTTTGCTATGTGAGACGACAAATATTCTCTGCACACACAGCTGCAATCGAGCTGCTGTTCAAACAGATGAACGAATGCCAGACACGCTCTGTTGTGCCTCATTGCATCACTGTAGTACATGCGGTCAGTAAACATACTCTGATGTATTAATTTCTCACAGGCTACATCGAAAAATATTTCCGCTAGGGATGACCATCTTTCGCTCTTAAAATCTACATTGCCTAAAAATATAAAATTTGAATTTTTCATACATTCAAGTTTTCTAAAACTGCACAATGAACACAAGTCTTTTTCTCTCTGAATAGATACAATTTGTATGAGTATAAACTGATTAAGTAAGAAAGGATCAAAGATTTGCTTCAGTCGATACTATTCAAAACAAGTTTTTGATTCAAAACTCATGACAACAGTCATGATGGTGGTGGAAAGTTGTAAGAGGGACAGAGCTTGTTAGTGTGTTTTTAACATCATAAAATCACCAAACATTTCATAGATGGACTTGAAACTTACTCGAAGGATCTTAGAAACTTATCTAGTGAACGATGCTTTTAAGTCATCTGGATGTATTTACACAGTGAGCACATCCACTCTGACTTCCTCAGAACCTTGTACTAAACATGTATTTCCAGTTCAGTTAAATACATATGAACAATCACGAATCTGAGTAAAGCATATATATACATATATACATATATATATATGTATGTATCTTTAGGAGATTTGAATCTTAAGACCAGGTAGTAATATATATACACTATATTGCCAAAAGTATTCGCTCACCCATCCAAATAATCAGAATCAGGTGTTCCAATCACTTCCATGGTCACAGGTGTATAAAATCAAGCACCTAGGCATGCAGACTGTTTTTACAAACATTTGTGAAAGAATGGGTCGCTCTCAGGAGCTCAGTGAATTCCAGCGTGGAACTGTGATAGGATGCCACCTGTGCAACAAATCCAGTCGTGAAATTTCCTCGCTCCTAAATATTCCACAGTCAACTGTCAGCTGTATTATAAGAACGTGGAAGTGTTTGGGAACGACAGCAACTCAGCCACGAAGTGGTAGGCCACGTAAACTGACGGAGCGGGGTCAGCGGATGCTGAGGCGCATAGTGCGAAGAGGTCGCCAACTTTCTGCAGAGTCAATCGCTACAGACCTCCAAACTTCATGTGGCCTTCAGATTAGCTCAAGAACAGTGCGCAGAGAGCTTCATGGAATGGGTTTCCATGGCCGAGCAGCTGCATCCAAGCCATACGTCACCAAGTGCAATGCAAAGCGTCGGATGCGGTGGTGTAAAGCACGCCGCCACTGGACTCTAGAGCAGTGGAGACGCGTTCTCTGGAGTGACCAATCGCGGTTCTCCATCTGGCAATCTGATGGACGAGTCTGGGTTTGGCAGTTGCCAGGAGAACGGTACTTGTCTGACTGCATTGTGCCAAGTGTAAAGTTTGGTGGAGGGGGGATTATGGTGTGGGGTTGTTTTTCAGGAGCTGGGCTTGGCCCCTTAGTTCCAGTGAAAGGAACTCTGAATGCTTCAGCATACCAAGACATTTTGGACAATTCCATGCTCCCAACTTTGTGGGAACAGTTTGGAGCTGGCCCCTTCCTCTTCCAACATGACTGTGCACCAGTGCACAAAGCAAGGTCCATAAAGACATGGATGACAGAGTTTGGTGTGGATGAACTTGACTGGCCTGCACAGAGTCCTGACCTCAACCCGATAGAACACCTTTGGGATGAATTAGAGCGGAGACTGAGAGCCAGGCCTTCTCGTCCAACATCAGTGTGTGACCTCACAAATGCGCTTCTGGAAGAATGGTCAAAAATTCCCATAAACACACTCCTAAACCTTGTGGACAGCCTTCCCTTGAAGAGTTGAAGCTGTTATAGCTGCAAAGGGTGGACCGACGTCATATTGAACCCTATGGATTAGGAATGGGATGTCACTTAAGTTCATATGCGTGTCAAGTCAGGTGAGCGAATACTTTTGGCAATATAGTGTATATTATACGTATATTGTGTCCAGTTTGAGTGAGATTGCACTCACCATAGGGTTACTACCTGGTCTTATGATTCAAATCTCCTAAAGATAGCTTTATGTTAACTCTGTCCAATGCCGGCTGTTTTTTGGCCACCTTAATAAATTTCAGCACAGATGGACTTCCTGAGAAATGGTTATATGACTATATATCCTTAGCTCCCCCATGTGCATGACCACACCCTACACTTTGACTATAACCTCCGAATTAAACCTATTCTCTTACTGGTTTTGTGCAAATCCATGCAAGCACTCATGAGTTACAACTGTTTGAGTAATTGAGCTATAATTGAGCTTCGAAACTATAGATTAAGATTACAGCCATATAGTTGGAAGGTGTTACATCGTTCTTGAGGCACTTTTATGTTATTGTTTTTTTAGTTTGTTTGTAAGATTCATATATCCTGAGCCATGTACCCTAGAGAGCCATGTGCTTTAGCGCCATCATTAGGCTAATCAGGGAGAAGAAAGGTAGAGAAATAGGTAGAGGGAGTTACTACCTATTGACACAAATTTGCTGTTTCAATCATTCAGTACACAAGCTATTCTCAACCAATTTTACCCCAAAATAAAGTCTAAAAAAATGCTAGTAGTAATAAAACATCACCTTTTTTTCTGTAGATGTCGCATTTGTATGTCACTGTTGGTTTACAATAGATATAATACAATTGATAAAAAATAAATAGATCTATTCCATGCCCTTCAAAGGCTCACACATATGTTGATGTGGCTTTAATATATTAAATGTAATATATTAAAGACATTGTAATAATTACTGCTGGGAATTCAGATTTATGTTCAAAAGGCCCTCAGTTCAGTGTTGCAGAAGTGAAAGTAGAAGCATTTTAAAACATCTGGTGAAACAGTAAAGAATGACAGCAAACACATCTCGCAATCACTTTCAGCTTCTCTAAATGCATAAATAATTCAAGCAAATATCAAAAATTGCTTTGTGTCCTATAGCCTATATTCCTATAATACATACTATTAAATGAGTGTGTGTGTGTGTGCCCTGCGATGGGTTGGCACTCCATCCAGGGTGTATCCTGCCTTGATGCCCGATGATGCCTGAGATAGGTACAGGCTCCCCGTGACCCGAGGATAGATCGGATAAGCGGTACAGACAATGAATAAAAATACAATACAGTATTTTAGTGACATTTCAGTATAGCAACAGTATGCCAACATGGGTTAGGGAGGAGCTGATGTTTTACAAAGCCCCAGAGCCCTGTCTGGTCTTGACAGCGAGTGTGTGAACAATGGTGTGTGTTACCGCTGCTTCTACAAAATGCAAATAAATCATGGGTCAAGTATAAACTAGACTCCTCTGCTTCTTATGGGTCATATTACACCACCCTGTGTGAATTATTTCCCTATATACACAATACAAGTAAATCAATCCAAGAAATATTTCTGTTATTTTTAGTCATTTGCTCAACACATACATATGATACTCACATAATTAAATGTTCATTTATCACAGTAGTCCTATATCACAAATCTGGAAACTCTGTGACACAATTAAATCAGTCATATTGCTGGATTGGCTATATAATGAATGTTAACATAGCAGATTATTTACCCTATCATCATTTATTTCCTAAAATGTGTTTGGAGGAGGCACCTTAAAGTTGATAGATCAGTGTGTGCTTAGTGTAAGTAGAAATAAAATGGAAGGACAGATGAAAAAAACAAAAGGTTAGTGGGTTTTTTTTTTTTGAATGAAGGAGTTACAACTCCTGTATCTACCATGCGAGTTAATCAGAGGAAACACAACCTAAATCTATATGAATAAACACTATATATAAAGACTAAAAAAACTGAAAATCAGTAATGAGGTACCTGATCTTCTCTTAGTGTGTGTTATAATTTGCCTCAATATTACTTACATTAACAGCATTTAACAAACACCTCCATCCATACACACACACACACTTCGAGGTTAAGCTGCTAATTTATATCAGATACAGATTTGCTAGATAATGCTAGGAAAGCTGCAGAGAATGTGGGTATAGATGTGTGTATATAGATGAATGTACAAGAATGTGGGGGAAAAAATGCTACAAATTGAAATATTTGGGATATATCTGAGAAATCATAAAGAATTACAAGCCATGAGTCATTACAAATGCTAAATGACTATAAATTCCTTGAAAGTAGGGTGTGGTGGTGCAGGGTCTGTAGGCCAGAATATCAAAGCCGCGGTAAATACTGACCTCTAGTGGCTGGATATAATAAAGACGTTTACTGTAAAGTAAATGAAAGGCAATTTTATATGCAAAAAGAATAAGTGCCCTACATTTGTGCAGTTGTAGTGAGGTACATAATAAAACTGTGTGTGATGTACAACTTTTGTCTGAAGTCATATAAATCTAAGCAAAGACATGCATAGACTGTTTAACAAATCAATGTTTATGACCTCTATGAAGTTAGTTTTGTAAGTCGTTTAGTTACTGCATTTGTTAAATCCCTAAAAGATTAATAAGCAAATTCAAGAGAAAGCCTGAGAAGCTGAAAGCATGTTTTCACAGAAATGAAAGCATAATGAAACGGTACTCAACTGTACATTACGAGGTTTAGACCAGGCCATGTTCCTAGTTTCAGTCAGTCCCATTCGTAATCCATTGACGGCTCCAAAGAGTGCACCTGAGTGTCAAACAGCCCAAATCTCATTATAATTTTCAGCATTAGTAAACAAACAAAGGAAGGAAGAAGAATTATCTAATGGTAGAGTGGGAAGTAATTGGAGTAATTCACATAGCTGGTCATTTCTTTCTAATTAAATCTGTGATGTGGATTCTTCAAAACTGTGGATGATCTCATTTTGCTCAAAACTTATTTACTGCATTGACTCTTGTAAATCTGTTTAGCTTGTAAAGCTGTCTATTACCACTCAGTAGTAACTCCCTTATTCACCACTCAGGATTTGCAACGAGACATACTGAAGACTTCAGAAAAATAAAATAAAAATGAAACATGTAAAGAACACCTGCCTGATATACAGCAGGAGCCAATGGTGAAGAAAGCCAGCTCAAAGCGTCCTCTTGTCTTGTTGGCACCAGTGGGCAATATGAACTCATCTGCATCCTGGAAAGCAATTACATTGGTAATAATATGAGTAATCACATGCAGCTACCCAGAAGGCATATTGCTATAATGCATGTTGTAGTTTCTGGGCCCCTGGAAACACAGGGGTCTTAATATCTCACCTGAATAAGATATTTGGGGTCCACATTGAGATAAGGTGAGAGAGGGCTCATACCAGACACTATTAAAAGAATTGCATGGATTATTTCTCAAATGTTCCTTGCCATCCATCCATCCATTCACCCAACAATGAACTTTTTCTTTATTAGTACATCTTTAGTAAGTGATCAGAGTCACGGTGGTGACTCTGGAGCCAATCCCAGGAACACTGAGCATGATGTGGAATAGACCCTGGCTGGGATGCTAGTTCATCACAGAATGCACCATGCCTCAGTTTGACAGAAGTTTTGTGTACGTTTCAATGCACCAAAGTGTTATAGACTTTGTAGGTTATTTGGCACAAATTCTAAATGCTGAGACATTGTCAATTTCCCTCTTGTAGAACTGCATTATGTTTTCTGTTTGTCTGACATTTACTGTAACAACAAGCGGTAACCTTCATTTTCTAGCTGAACAAAAATTGAACTGGGAGCCAGGTATAATTCTGTAATACTGCTGAGCAAGGAATAATGTATAACCCACACCAGCCATATGCTAATACATTCGCTAACATACAAGTCGAGCAAAAGGATTTGTTTCTGCAGACGTGATATGCAAACAAAACATTATCATATGCAAATACACAATTACAAGTGTTACTTTAGTATTCAAAAACAGAGTTTTATCCAGGGGATGTGAGGTGTGTCATCCTGCCTCATACAAAGTGGTCTTGAGAAGTGCTCTGAAACCACCACATCCCTGACCAAGAGGAAACAGACTGAGAATGAATGAATGAATATTTAAAACCTTGATAACTGTTCGTAATTGAGTGTTTTTAAGCTGTTGTTTTTTTAAACAAAATCCTGACATCTGTAGCAACAATTAACTCTAGATTGGACATTGAAAATATAAGTGTTCCGAGAGGTGCTCCAAAAATGAGATCAGACGTTGTATCAGACTTGATTTACTTACGAGGCACACCGGCGAGCTCGGAATTTGAATAAGCAGAACCTGTAGATCTGAATAAACTGCCAAATCCTCCTCCACCTCCTCCTGACCCCGGGTTAGACGATCCTACAGGCTCCTTGTCCATCTCTCTTCTAATATTGCTCCCCGGTAATCAGACCTGGCAAAACAAACACCGTAACAACATCTGATTTTGGCAAAGTCACATGGCACGCAAAACCGCACTACTTCACCTCCTTACCTGTGCACCTGCGCACTATTACTGAAATATTAAACAGATTTTGGAAGGTAAAAAAAACTAATAGTTGATGATTTTCTACATCTAACAACGCTCACGAGCAAGTTTCAAATGACCAATGTACAAGATTACCAAGACCGTCACAGCTCCCCCTCGTATGCCGTAAAGCAATCTACCGTCCCAAAATAAATGTTCAGATATAAATATTGCTTGCAATACAATCAGGTGAATTAAATTATGATTGCATATTTAATTAAAGGCAGAATAACAGGCATTTATCAACCCGTGCATTATAAATGTTTTGAGAGGAGTTTCATGCGACGTTCACGACAGTCTTTACGACAGCAAAGCCACTTTCTGGCCAGATTCCCTACACAAGCCGCAGACGGATTCACGTAAACACGGCAGGCAAATCCTAGCGCCGTAGTCGGTGCCCATTTTACTGAGATCAGCGATGTAACGTAAAAAAACGGCTAAATTGACAGTCATGACGACATCGTTTATGATCTGGCAGAGGTGCGGCAGAAGCGAAGTCAGATTACTGCGAGGACCAAAAACGGCTATTTTCAGGGCAGATGCTCGGTAATGAATTTCAATTCTGGTCACCACATTATCTTGGTAGGCTTCCGAGAACACCCGGACAGGCATATTGCAGGCAGACCGTCTGATCGGCATTTTACAATGACGGGAAAAACATGATGTCCTAACCGCGTTTACGTGTAATACGGCCGCCTGCTCTCCAGTTTCTGTTGTGAATTTTCTTCTGCATTTACTGTCTGCTTCCTAAAGCACCCGTAACGTGGGGCACACCGGCCTTATGGCACTAGCTTTCTGAATTTCGTCCTCATTTTCGGCTGTTCTGTCTCTGGCTCGGTAAGTGGTCCTGTAATAAATGGGAACGTGTCTAAGCTCGCTTGTAACCTGCTTCTCAAAGACAGAAGAGGGATTAAGGCTGAAAACACGCCATGTAGTGTGATATTCAGTGTAGGTGGATATGGAGAGTGTTACACGGTCCTGTCCTCACCATGCGCAGAGAGATGAGCAGTGTCAAGCCCAGCTCCTCAGCGAAGCCGACAACCAAAGCCCTTTAATGCGCTTAATACTACAAATAAGCAGCACCCGAAGGCCTATAGTGTGTAATCGGTGGAGATTTGGTCGATGGATATGTTTGGAGGTGTGATAAACACACACTGGGCTTTGCTGCCTGTTTGTGAGGTTGAGCGCAATTTATGGCGGGCCGATTGAATCCAGGCCAGAAAGATGTGCTCGGTGAGACGATTGTCTCTCCCGACAAGGTCAGCTTGATGTTTTGGAAGATTATTAATACGAGCGCTTGTTGTTTTATCCCTAAACGTGTTGTCAGTGTGCACCATGTCCGATAAAACGATATTATTGCACACACTTTGCGCTGCCTTTCGGAGTGTGTCGCCGAACAGCCCTTTTAATCCGTGGTACCCACAATGCACCGGGCGCCGTGTCTTCCCTCTGTTGTATTTCCTGTATGGTGCTGCAATGCTTTGTTTGCCTTATACGCTTTCACTAACGCGGGCTTTTGACAACTCGCTTTAGAGTCGCAACTGCTAAACGATGGTGAGCAAAATAAAACCCCTCTTCCCCTTGTTTGTTTACGTTTATTGCGCTATATCTGTCGCTGCAGTGAGTATAGATGGTGGCGCTGAGGCCCCGCGCTAATGAGGAAATAAGCTCTCGCTTTCAGACGCTTTCGGTTTTATACTTTAGTTCGGTGTGACTTTTGTACTCCGTGCTCGGGCTTCACATTTCCTTCGTGCTTTCTATTAAACTTTAAAGCTTGAATAAACCCCAAGCATATCGCTGAAATGCGTAACCGTAGTCACAGTGACCTTTCTCGACACGGCCGTACAGTACGAGGCATTAAAGTGATTAGTAATGTTTAAGTTTCTTTGACTCCAGTCTGAGCCTTTTGTTTGTCTACATCCTGTATCTAATCCTGTGTCTTTTCCTCTTTCTACTTGCAGTATAATATATGCTTGGAACTGTTCTCTAGGGCCATTTTATGGGCTACAGTTGAGCTATTTCATGTGTTGACTCTTATGTTCCTGCTACGATTAATATAGGCATATATTTTTTTTGTTTCTCTTTTTTTCCTCTGCTAGGAATTACTGGGATGTGAATTGAGGCCGTGAAATCCAGAGAACCAAATTGCTTAACTGAAGATTTTAACAAGACTGGTGCGTTACAAGAACAGGCGTGATGGAGGATGCAGGAACTGAGTTAACTTCATCTGAACCAGACGCTCTTGGTGCGGACTTTATCACGGTGGAACTCGATACCCAGCCCATTGAATATGTGGTCAAGTGGGCCGAGGTTGGCTCTAAATTTACTCTTTCCTGCGTGAAAAGGGAATCGGACGAGAGCTTCCCATCTGATCAGCTGGTTAAAACGGAGTCTGATGAGAGGTTCTTCGTCCCATATGAGGCTGTATATGCAGAGTGTGAGGACACAGAAACTGGCCTGATCGCCTCACAGGAGGAGGAGGTAAGGAGCGTCTCGGATGTAGACGAGCACACGGTGCTCGTGAGCACCCAGCTTGGGGAGGAGGAAGAGGACGATGATGGCTCAGACAGCGACTGGGATAAAGGGGGCTCCCATTCGAGAAGTAGGCTATACAACTGCCACATCTGTGGCAAGAGCTACAGCCATTCGTCCAGTCTGGCACGCCACCTGCACCTACATTCTACAGGTGACCATTTGGCCAATTCTACTTCACCGCTTTCTAAAGTGAGTGGCAAATCAGAGGACGGGAAAAAGCTCCTGCAGTGCAACTTGTGTGGCGTGCGATGCAATGGCAAACGGCTCCTGGCAATCCATAAGAAGTGCCACAAAATCAAGAGACTGCACACATGCAATGCATGCGGCAAGTCCTTCAACCACAGCTCCAGCCTTTCGCGCCACCGGCTGATCCATAAAAAAGGCCTGGACAAAAATCTGAAGCCGCTATACACGACACCCACTTCGGTGCCCATCATAACCCATCAGAGCCGCCCGTCTGGCCGTGGATCAAAGAAGAAGAAGTCGCAGCAAGCAGAAAGCAAATTTGGTGTCGGTGAGAAGCAGTACCAGTGCACACAATGCGACATGGTGTTCAGCACATCCACCAATCTGTCCAAGCACCAAGTGTCTCATGTGCGGCAGTTGCTCAACTCCTATGCGCAGGGCAGAGACACACTGGACAAGTCCTCAGACCTGAAGATCCGCCTAAAGCTCTGCTCACGTGACAAACCCAATTACTATACTCTGTGTAAGAAGAACAAGCGCCGCAAAGGCGGCAAGAAAAGGCTCCCATTGGTCGATGATGATCAGCCATATTCAGGCTGTGGCGTTGCCCTCGCCAAGTTCGAGCAGCCGCATACTGGTGACCGGCGCTACACCTGCAATGTGTGCAAGAAGACCTTTGTGCGCTTGTCCAACCTGAAGCAGCACCAGCAGACGCATGCCTCTGGCAAGCTCTACGAGTGCCAGCACTGTGGGAAGACCTTCGTTCACTCATCTAGCTTCTCACGCCACAAGAAGGTCCATTCTGGGTTAAAGCAGGTGCCTAAACAATGTAAACGTGAGATAATTGACGAGAGTGCGCCTCTGGAGTCCGAGTCCGAGTGAGAGACCCTCACGTTCCAGGACTGTCCAAGCACAGCTTATGGAAAAGTCCTTATTTTTGTGCCCCCCCCCTTCCCTTTTCTTTATTTTTCCCCAATCTTTTCTTATTTTGTTAAAGGACAGATAATTTGGCATTGCTCTCATTGTGAAGTGGGTGTGATGTTATGTGTGAAACAAGGCTGTGTGTTATCAGCAATAGGAGTCAATATAATGATGATGATTTTTTTTCATTTGATTTTTATTGTGTTTTTTTTTTGGGGTGGTGTTAGAGGATGTTCAGGCCATCTTTGGCAGTGTAAAGTATAAAAGATTTGTACATTTATGTTGACATTCCCTTTTTTGGTCACGGTTAGGGACAGTTAATTTAATGGCAGGGTAATAATAATAGTTTTGCCAGGTCTGTAGTGGTGTTATTTATGTCTACCTTTTTATTTGTAGTCATTCATAACAAAACAATTGACATTAGCATTGCAGGTGTTAAATATTTTGGATGCTTGCACTAAACACACCTGAAAACAAGATGAAGTACTTAACAGAAAAGGCAGTGGGGTTAAAATGAGTAAAGATCGATTGGAACCCAGTGCGGCTGTTAATGGGCCTATAGTAGTTTGAGTGGCTAACAGCTCCCCCAAAACACAGAGATGTTAAAGGATGGGTTTGAGGTTTGATGTCTAAACAAAATTCAACAATTGAACCTTTTTTTTTTTTTTTTTTTTTTTTTTTGACCAGAGATCCTGTCACCTCTTTTCCCTTTACCTTAGACCAACAAGTATAATAATCTAATCTCCTCATATTTTCACTCTTCTTTTGGCAACTGGTTTTTATTAAAACACATACATACACTCAGTGACTTGTATATGTTGGTTCAGATTTAAATGTTGACTTAATATTTGGAGAATTGGTGTTCTGACCTGCCAAGTAGACAAGCCTTCTTGAAAGAATTATTTTTTTTTCTTTTCCATGTTTTGACAAATCAGATCTGGAGTCAGATTTTGCTCTGCACAGTGCTCGATTCTCTAGTACTGTTCTTCCTTCGTCTGATTGATTAAAGCGCGAAAGTTCTGAAAGGTTACTTGTCCATTTGTCAACCTGTGAAATCCATCTGGGTTACGCAGAACTGCAAAGTGTGGTGCAGCCGTCAACAGGAATGCATTCGCAAATGGTGACTTCATATAAATTAGCGTGTGTGTGCATGTTGAATATATTGAGAGAATATACTCACCAAAATATATATATACATTTTAAAATATGTGCATATGTGTAAAAATGAAAAAAATGCCATGAAGAAAAAGTTATAACGCGTGAATGATTGATTTGTGAATAATAACTTTGAATAATTTATGAAATAACCAGGGGATTTCATATTTCACCAGGCATTGCACTATCGATTGAACAAAAACAAACCAAGCACTACATACCTGCGAATTTGGAAATAAACATGTTACAGCGATCAAAAAATGGGCCATGCTAGATTGAAAGTTTAGAATACTAATGGTTTTTTTTTGTTTTTTTAAAAGGAAAAAAACAAAACCCACTCAGTGCTCTTCACACCTGTTTCAAATGTTTGCTTTATAAGACAGAAATATAGTTAGCATAGTGTAGTTCACAACATATGTTCACGATGCTCTCCGATGCTGTCAGTGACCGAGCGCCACCAAAGCTTTTAGGAAGCAACTGTACACACGCACTCGATTGGTTTCCCCCTCAGCCATGCACCTCAGCAGCGTGTTCTCTGTCCTCTTCAACGTTCACGTCAGCGTGACCTTCTGCTTAACCATTTCTTGTTCAAATGGAGGTTAAGTAGCAACCTGTTTTGAAGCTGTTTAAATGCCATTGCTTGTTTGAACTATGAATCTTTTCGGAGGTGTTGAGTCGAACAAATCAAGCACAGCTCTGATACTGGACTCAGATTGATGTTTGTTATGGGGAAAAAACACAAAAGGAAAAACAAATTTGCTTGGTACTCGATTTTTCTGTTTGTTTGTTTTGAAATAGTTCCTCTGTTCACCTTGAAGCTGAGGGTCAAATTCCCTCAGTAAAAACATTCATTTAATCTTATTAGTCTCTTCTTGCCTCCAACTTTCTTCTGCAGTGAACAGGTTCCTCCTTGTTTCCTGCACTCCTCCCGCTCTGTTATGGGTCATGTCCATATCATTACCTTCTGTTTTTAACCGCTGTCGTTGTCTCATTTTTTTGATGCAGCGGACCTACATCTAATATAAGAGGTGTATGTTTTTGTGTTGTGTTTGCCATTAGAAGACGATTTATGAATTTTCTGTCTTGCAGTTTTGTAATAAACCATTGGTTCAAGCAGTGTGTCTACATTTCATAGTTCAAGCAGAAATATATGACTTGAGGTTTTTGTAGGTGTTTAGAAACAGCTGCTGGAATCACTAACCATCGGGTACTCTTAGGGGGAAAAAAGCTGAGTGTGATGCTTAACATTCATCCATCTATCCATTCATCCAGCCATTCGTATTTACGTTTCTATACGAATAACATACTAAAAAGCTGACCCAATGGCAGAAATGAATTAGTTTACTATTTTCAAATACAGTAAACTAATCAGGATCAGATTTATCAGTACTTGGCCATTTTTTCATCGTTTCATTATTTACGAGCGGGTTATTTACAAGTCTGGGTTTATATTCACAAATGTACATTTCACATCCCTTTGTTTCATTTATTATTAACTAGAAATAGTAGGCATTGGTTGTTACTGTGGAATTGTGTACGGTTTAATTCGGGACTAGTTAAAAAAAAATTGAAATCTTTTCCAGCAGTAGGTTTGACATTTTTTGATGTATTGCAGGCCAGAATTTAAGAGATCTTCATTAAATTCAGTTCAGTGTTCTACCACGAGGTGGTGACAGAACCACTTGAGAGCTCGCTCTCTCTCTCTCTCTCTCTCTCTCTCTCTCTCTCTCTCTCTCTCTCTCTCTCTCTCTCTCTCTCTCTCTCTCTCTCTCTCTCTCTCTCTCTCTCTCTCACACACAGACAGAGTGTGTAAGAGAGATCATGTAGTGTGAGAGATCATGTAGTGACAGGAGCTGCTTAAACTGTTCAAAATATTACGGCTCATTATCTGAACTGGGTGACATTTAGATTGGCACAAATGTGGTGAAAATAAAGTGTGTTATACCCTGCTGTTTATGCATTAAGACTTTTAAACAGTAATAACTAATTTGTATGAAATTTATTTCACTATATTTTAACACAAGTTTGCTATTTTAAATACTTTAAAGCCTGGAAACCATAAACACAACCAGATGCCTGATGTTTTTCCTGGTGATGCTGAGCCAGGCCTTTACTACACCTGACCTGGTTGTTTTTGAGGTTGTTTAGTCTTCAGCAAGTGAAATGTCCATTCAGTTGGATTGAAGTCTGCTGGCTAACTTGGCCATTGTAGAACATTGCACTTCTTCACCTTAAAGTCAATTCAATTTATTTATACAGTGCTTTTAACAACAGACATAGTCTCAAAGCAGTTTTACAGAAATATAGAAACAAAGAATAAAAATTATGTTACTATTTATTTCTAACAGTTAACATTTATCCCTAGTCAGGTTGCTTTTAAAGTTTGTCCAGTTGTTTTTGAACAGTTTGGCTTAATCTGAGAGGATAATATACACTATATTGCCAAAGGTTTTGGGACACCCCTCCAAATCATTGAATTCAGGGGTTGTTTTTCAGGGGTTGGGCTTGACCCCTTAGTTCCAGTAAAAGGAACTCTAAATGCTTCAGCATACCAAGACATTTTTGGGCAATTTCATGCTCCCAACTTTGGGGATGACCCCCTCCTGTTCCACCATGACTGCACACCAAAGTACAAAGCAAGGTTCATGAAGATATGGATAAGCGAGTTTGGTGTGGAAGAACTTCAGAGTTCTGACCTCGACCTGAGAGAACATCTTTAGGATGAATTAGAGCAGAGACTCTGAGCCAGGCTTCCTCGTCCAAAATCAGTGCCTGACCTCACAAATGTGCTTCTAGAGGAATGGTCAAAAGTTCCCATAAACACAATCCTAAACCTTGTGGAAAGCCTTCCCAAAATGTCTTGGTATGCTGAAGCATTAATAGTTCTTTTTACTGGAACTAAGGGGCCAACCCCTGAAAAACAACACCTGAATTCAATGATTTGGAGGGGTGTACAAAATCTTTTGGCAATATAATGTAGCCCTCCTTTAGAATTCATCCGTCTGCTTTTGTCAGTAGCAATGTCATCAGAAAAAAACAGGAAACCACTTGCACTGGGAGCCATTTATGCTCATGACAAATTACATAACAAGAACATAGCATAGTATCGTGTACACAGTGCCTTTTAAAGTCATTTACCAGTTGATACGTAACAGATATTTTCAAAACATAATCATCTGTCTGCTCAACCACTCCGAAAACCAGTGTGTAATTGAAGTGCTGTCAGAATTTCACACTGGTTTTCAGAGTTGTTGAGCATTCAGATGATTATGTTTATATTTCTAAAATGTCTGTGTTATGTATCAAACAAGTGTCATGAACAATTTCTTGCATTTTAAATGTAGTTGAAATGGCAATAACTTAGTTTGACTGATCAACAATAATAAAATTACACTAAAGAAATTAAATATCTGACTAGCTTACGTCCCTTTGAATTAACATTTTGCCCAAGTCATGGGCAGCGCGATTCTTTGAGATATTATGACAGCTGGTGGTCAAAAATGGGAACTGCAGCAACTGCCTAATGGAGGTTCATTGCCAAAGAATTCCCAGGGCTTCATTCTCACTTTTCAGTTTTGGATGAGCAGCACAAGTTAATGTCAAGACTGTTAATAACATGGATGTTAAATTAGGCTAGTTTGAACGATCTTGTAAATCTAATACATTTCCACACAAGGCACAGTGAAATTGCAGTATGTCTACTATTCCCTGAAATACTTGTATTGTAAATATTTCCCAAACATCAGAAATGCAGATGCAATATTTGTTTTCCCATGCAAAGAAGAAAATGTCTCCTTTTTGTCTTTAACTGCCGGACTAGTTTCAGGTAATTCATGTGGGCTTTGAGGTGTAGTTGGGCTGGAAATCTAGCTGAAACATGTATATTTTGGTTAATGATATTATCCTGAATACAGTTAAACAAAGGTATGTCTAAAATCCAGGAAAATAACCTGCTAGTCTGCATGATGGATGTCGACTCCCAACTCTCAACTCACTGGCTTATAGAATAAGATACACTATGCGACAGCTTCTTGATTTATATTTGAGGTCATATTGTTATTAATGTCACCTCTTCCTCACCACATTCACCGTGGCATCATTTCAGTAAGCTTATGCAATGTCACAACATTTATTTCCATCCAGAGTTGCATTCATTTCTCGCCAAGATGTTGTATTCATGAAGGGAGAGTCAGACCGCTGCATAAAGTCTTCTCCAGCACATCACAAAGATTCCCAGTGGGGTTAAGGTCTCGACTCTGTGGTGGGCACGATGAATCCTGATGAGGCCCGATGATCTCTCTGAGCCTGATGAATCCTGCCATTGTCATCTTAGAATATACCTGTGCCATTAGGGGGAAAAAAATCAGTTGATGGAAAAACCAGTTCATTTAGTATATTCAGGTACTTGCCTGACATCATTTTTTTGCTGAACCGAGACCTGACCTGAAACAACCCCAAATAATAACACTAGGCTAATAACACTAATATCATAGGCTTATACGCTAGGCATGATGGGTGCATCACTTCTCTTTTTATCTTGTTTCATCACTCTGGAACAGGGTGGTCTCATCAGACCACATGACCATCAGAAATCGGGACTCATCAGACCACATGACCATTTCCCATTGCTCCAGTGTCCAATGTTTATGTCCCTAGAATTTTTTGCCTTTTTTTCAATTAGCCTCACTGCTAAGTGGTTTTCTTAAGGCTTACACAGCTGTTTAGTCCTATAATCTCTTTGCATTGTGCATGTGGAAATGCTTTTACTTTCACTATTAAACATAAGCTTGAGTTCTACTGTTGTTTTAAGGTTTAAGTGATCTCTGACCACAATCATTCAAGATTCTGACCACATTTGATGAAATAGACAGTTCTTAATCCAATTTTAATAGTTTCAGGGGTCTTCTAAGTTGTTTTCTTTGCTTGAATCAGGCCAATAATTTGACCCTTCTGAAACAGAGTAAATGTTTTCAATAACCACAGAATATTTCTACCAATATGGTTGTTTAAGAAATGAGAAGCTACTCACTGCATCATTTAGGGTTAAATAAGTTGTTTACCAGCTAAAACATATTTAATCACTGCACTAATTATACAGTGGCAGGCTCTTACCTCTTTTCATCCAGGTGGTGATTTTTTTGGCCATGCAGTGTATGATGAACAAGCACCAAATCAGAGATAAGTGCAGTAATATACACTGTTCATGCATAACATTATGACCACCTGCCTAATATTGTGTTGGTGCCCCTTTTGCTGCCAAAACAGCCCTGAACCATCATGCACGGTGTATTCTGACACCTTTCTATCAGAACCAGCATGAACTTCTTCAGCAATTTGAGCAACAGTAGCTCGTCTGCTGGATCGGATCACACAGGCCAGCCTTCACTAGCCACGTGCATCAGTGAGCCTTGGCCACCCATGACCCTGTTGCTGGTTCACCACTGTTCCTTCCTTGGACCACTTTTGATAGATACTGACCACTGCAGACTGGCAACACCCCACAAGAGCTGCAGTTTTGGAGATGCTCTGATCCAGTTGTCTAACTATCACAATTTGGACCTTCATCAAACTCACTCAAATCCTTACACTTGCCCATTTTTCCTGCTTCTAACACATCAACTTTGTGGACAAAATTTTCACTAATACATCCCACCCACTAACAGGTGCAATGATGAGGAGATAATCAGTCTTATTTACTTCACCTCTCACTGCTCGTAATGTTTTGCCTGATCAGTGTAGAACATTAATACAACGTTTTTGATATCCATAAAGCCGTTTCAGTACACATTAAAGTAATGATGTAGCCAAAACACTGAAATGTGAAGGCTTTAATTTACTCTGAGCCAGGAGCTGGCACACATTTCCATACCCAAAATAAAAAAAGAAATGGACAGATGCCTGATGAGACTAAACAGAATGCAGAGACTAAGGTGATAACTTTACCTCAAACACATTGATGGACCTCAGTAGCAGTGTCACTGCTGTACTGTGTATGACTGGTTCGATGTGTTATATGCTGGTCACTTTCAACTGAGAGTCTACAATTAGTGCAGGCTATTTATTAAATGCATCCATATCGCAAGTGTACCTGATAAAAATAATTGTATACAAAGTGGTTGCAATGTTTTTAGTTGAATAACAACAAATAATAATTCAACATAAATAAAGAAACAACAATTCTACTATTACTTATTATTATTATTATTATTATTATTATTATTATTATTATTATTATTATTATTATTATTAAAGGGATTTAAATTATATATAAATTCCTCTGATATTATTTATAAAGATACAGAGATGACTAAAATCGCAGGAGTCAAAAGTGCACATATCATTTAGTACATTTTGTAAAATCCCAGTAAAGTCAACTCAGTCAGTTTACAGATTCAAACCAACAGAGGGCATCCAACTACCAAGAAAAGAACCAGCTCATTCAAACTACCTTTCTGTGCAGAATTGCCCAAAGAAGCAGTTACCTGAGCAGCCATTTGATTCATCTGTTATTTCAAGACATCAGTTTTATGTTGATTTCAACATAACCATGAATCTAAATATTTAATTGAATTTAAATATAATTTACATGCACGCTGTGGTTTACTGTGGACTTGGACTGGTCTTGCAAACCTTCACTGATTCTGGCAACTCCGTCTTCTCTGTCTGAGAGAGAGAGAGAGAGAGAGAGAGAGAACAGAAAGAGAGGAGGAACAAGTTCCCATTAGAATTCTGGAGCTGCAGCTGTGAGTTCTCGGGCCGCCGAAGTGAGGCAATGAAGTTTGCCATTGTTGCAGAGCTCACAGGCCTTGGCTTCCTGGCAACCGTGAAGTGAATTAGCCAGGCCTTTCTGTGGGTCGAGAAACAGCTCCTCTGTTCCTCAACAAAAAGCCCATTGAGATGAAGGGCGCGCTGGCCTCCCCAGGCCTCCTGAAAGGCGAACCCCAAAGCCAGCAAATGAAAGACCCAGCTCCCGCTAAGGCATCGGCCGCTGTGGGAAATGCGGGTGATGTCATTATCAATGCATTTTCTTACTGTTCTTGTTGCTTTCCTAAACCCCCCCCTCCTTCTTCTGTTCACACTCACCCTCCTACCCACCCTACTGTTCTCTTCCTGTTCCATTTAGATCCCCATTATGGGGCTGCATCTCACTGCAAATCCAAAGAAACCCTCAGACTTGGTTGCTATGGAAACATGGAAACAGTGCAGGGGTTTGAGGGTAGCAGTCTTTTAAATCAGTTCGGAGGCGATGAGACGGGGACGGGTGGGGCGTGGGGACGATGAGACCGGAATGAGCAGGAATTTGGACATGTTTAAAGACAAATTTGTAATCCTTCAATTTCTAGGCTTTTACTCAAACAAAGGTTTGAAAGTCTAATGGAGTTTGTGATCTCAAAAGATCCTCTACAGTCAGCCAAAGCTTTTTCACAGAGACATGCTGAGAATTTTAAATACCGCTCAACTGCCGGAAAAAATATTGCAGTGCTGCAGCATACTGTCTTTTATCATCTCACTAAAATTCCACTTGATTGTTACATGCCGTGCAGATTTATGTCCTAATTTCTTGTAGCATTTCTCATTGTTCATTTTCAACATCAATGTTCCGTCAAGTCGAGAAAGGAAAACAAAACCAGAAGTATTAACAGTGGCAGAGCATTGATTAAAAGAGGCATAATGACAGTATATGTGTAGCTTCAGCGTACCAAATCAAGTCTTTAGGGCTGAGAGAATTCTTTTGAAGATGGAAAGGTTCTCACGGTACTTTGCAAAGAGACTTTTCTTGCTCATTTGGCTTCCATTCAGGGTCACTTTAGGCTAATTTTCACTGTCACTATGGTGTTTTTCTGTTGGATGCTAAACAATGACAATAACTATTTAGAGCTCAACTGATTCTCACCGAGCTTGGACTACAGAGGGGATTAACATAAGAAACATAGCCTGACACATTCTTTAGGAAAACAAAAAAAAGAGAAGTGGAATACTTTACCTACTTTTTTCTCTGCACACTGCTGCATTGCTCCGTCAGAGTGAGTTAGGTCTGGAAAGTAGTTTGATCGTGCTTATGAGGCTTCTATAGTCTACAGTAAAAGTGAATTAAAAGCAGTTGCAGTTACATCTGAAGATGAATCATTTTGAAGACCTCAAATGATTTCACCACAGCAGCACTAACGTTCATCACATTTTTAATGCACGCATGAGAAAGCAGCTCTTTTTCAGGCAAATATATATACAGCAATGATTTTAATGAACACTGTCTTGAATGATCATTTACTAATTTCCTCTTAAAAGGCTATTTGTGAATATGTATTTATATTCTAAGCTTTTCTCATCGAGGTTGAATATAATTTTGTCTTTTCTCCTCATTAGCAGATGAGGGAAGCAAATGAAAGCATTGCACTGATAAGTCTTGACACATTCTGGAAGAAGCATTAAATTATACACTGTCTTGTTGGGTGTCATTTTAATGGGTTTTAGAATGTTTCAGAAAGTGGCTTGAGATAAGGGAAATCCTTCTCTCTTACGTTTGAGGGACTCTCATGTTTGCAACACAGCAAATCTACACAGGGCCAGCAACCTCAGAGAACAGGGATCACTAAATCTCACAGTGATGAGAATCAGATAGCATTTCACTTTTTTCTTCTAAAACACAAAACTAAAAAAATACAGTGAACTCCATAATGATTAACAATGAAAATGAGCAAAAATGAGTGAGGCGGGTCTCGGGTCATTTGATGACTTCAGCAGGAAGGGATTAACTGTATAATAATTTAATCTATGATTTCAGAAATGGCATTGATTTATAGGTTGCTCATATTCTCCCGGTTACACAATTCCAGGACATTATTTATATAATCTCACTCTCTGGAGTCACCCAGATGAGGATGGGTTTCCTTTTAAGTCTGGTTCCTCTCAAGGTTTCTTTTTCTTTTTTCTCTCGCCATCATCACCTTTGTCTTGATTATAAATTGAGGATAAATATAAAATGAGGATAAATATAAATTTAATTTTCAACTTTGCAATTTTTATTCAGAATTTTTATACTTATGTACAATTGCTTTGTGACAGTGTCCATTGTTAAAAGCACTTTACAAAAAGTAAAATTGAATTGAGTGATATTTTGAGCTCAAACATTAGGTTTTTATTTTAACATGATGTTTTCCCAAATGCATTTAAAAATGAAAAAAAATAATGCTTTTGCTTTGCAACCCCTACAGCATATTTAGTAAAGTCTCCCTGTAGAGAATAACTGTATTGAGCCTCTTCCTATAATGTCTAAAATTGTTGGGGACACTTGTCGAGGGATCTTGTGCCACTCATCAATGCAGAACATTTTAGGTCCCTTTATATATATTTTGATTTGGCCCTGTGGACTGCATTCTTTAGTTTGGACCTCATGTTTCCAGACACTGTGATGCTCATCTCATATCAGACACTGATCTAAACTAATTTGAGAGCACTTGGGAACTCCACAAGGTGTGAAACAGCCCTAAAAGATCCACAGCCATAATTTACTCTGAGGTCAGGGGCTTTTCCTTGTATTCAGTGTTGGTGAGTATGAACAAAAGGTTTGGCAGATAATTGTGGTCCTTAATACCAGAATGCCTGATGAGATACATGCCCTCTGGACCTGGCTGATCCATCCTGATGCTTCTGCTTCACCTGAGAATCACTCATGAGAATCGATGAAGATGGCCATGCATGGCTAGCCTCAGGTTTGCCGTGAGATTGCTGAGGGTGGCACCACACAGATAACCTCAAAATGTCTGTGGATGTATTTATTTGGATATTCAGTATAAATCAAGAGTCACCAAAATGAGGATGGGTTTCAGTTTGAGTCTGGTTCCTCTCAAAGTTTCTTCCTCATGAAGTTAAACATTTATAATTTATATCCATTGATAAAAATGCTATACAAATAAAAATGAATTAAATTGAATATCTTTACTTGAGTACTATAGACGTAAAATAATACTATAGAATACTATAGAACTAAACCTCTAAATAAAAAGGACTCTAATATTTACACTGGTATTTGATCTGTTCATCACACCTAGCACTCTGATTAAAACTTGACTCTATGGAATACAGTTGTGGACTCAGTAATGACTCGGAATCATGCTATCCGGTGTCACCCAGATGAGGATGGATTCCTCTCAAGGTTTCTTCTTTTCTTACTTATTTCAGCTCTGGTAGTTTTTTCTTGCTACTCTCGCCTCTGGCTTGTTAATTAGGGATTATTTTAAATCCATATTTGCATTTCTGTAAAACTGCTTTGGGACAATATGTCTATAGTTAAAAGCATGATGGAAATAAGATTGAATAGAAATGGAATGGAATGAAATATATTGAGTGATGTTAAGGTGTTGGATTCTGTGGGTTGCTTCCAAATGTTATCTCACAGCTCATGTGTGTTATGATAGGATCAGGTAGTGATGAAGGGTCCAGGGTTTCATCTGAAGCTCTGGTTACTTTGCTGTGTTGAAGGTGTGAAGGTGATCAATTTAAAAGAAAAGCATTTATTTAAAATATTCTTTATGGAAATACAAAATGCTATTATTCCAGACAGAATGGAATATGGTTAGTGAAAAAAGCAGACAAAAGCCACACAGATTCTCCAGGTGCTTTAAGTTTAATATATTAATGTATTTGCAATAAATTTGGAAGTGATTGAAAGAAACGTTTACGAATAGGAACTGTCTGTTTTCTTTTAATGTGCATTGCTGCTAAGCTTTTCTAATGACATGTTTGTGGAATGATTAAAGCATTGATGTTACTGAAACAGAAACTACTACTTGCACTAGCTGGAGTGAGAGGAGAGGCAGACCGCAGATCCAGTGTTCCGGTGCAGAACGCCTCTCTGTCTCCAGAAAGCTGAGCTGGAGCACCCTGCTCACACATGAAGGTCAGCAGTGTTCCTCGCATGGCTAAGGTGATCCCCGTGTTCCTGCTAAACACTCTCTGAGGACTCTTTAACTCAGCCTGGTCGGCTCGCTTTTCCTCCAGTCTGCCTATCCGAGCAGTCCCCTCTGCATCTTAGCAGCACAATTACTCTCTCATTAGCCCCATCCCCTTCCTCTCTCCCAGGCACACTGCATTGTATTACATTAGGATAAAGAGGGCAGGCTAATGTGTGTGTGTGTGTGTGTGTATGTGAGAGGGAAAGGGAGCTCTTAAGAGCAGTGTCTGACGTTTGCATATTCAGAAGGAAACTGATCTCACCAAGAGTTTTGTCTCTCATTCTAATCTCGCTCTTGTTCCTCTGTCCACAAAACCTTGCTCTTTCTCTGTCCTGACCGTTTCTCATTTAAATTAGCCGAATATTTTAGACAGCCCCAAGTGACTAAGACAGGATTTAATGTTCCTGTTTATTTATTTATGACAGTGGATAAAAGGTACTCGTTTCAGGATTTATAAAGAAGATTTTCTATCTGCTCAAGTTCAGTCGCTTTTACTTGTAAACATGCAGGAGCTCCTGGGTGAAAGGGCTGTGATTACTTGAGGTGTGACATTTTTTGACAACAAAAGAAAATATTCCTCCTTCACAGACACCACACACACTATCGCACTTTGCCTGAGTATACCACTGTGTTAGATGATGCTTTCAATACAAGATGAACTAGTTTATTTCACTGTGCATTCCTTATCTCTTTATAACGCAGTGCATTCCAGACTTAATATTCTCTCACACTGTCACTGTATAATTGAAACCCCCCCTACACCCTCGAGTGCAGACACAGCTGAGAGAAGCAGAGAGCGGAGGCGAGAGTGAAGGAGGGAGAAAAAGTCAGGCGAGTGAGCCGTGTGTCCCGCAGCTCTGGTCATGTGGTCTTTTTCTCTCCAGCACAAACAAACACTTTCATGGCTGAACAGCCGGTGGTGACTCAAGATGCGATTTCTTCCTCCAAACAGCCAGCAGGATCCTCGGCATGCCTTATCAGTGGTGAGCAGAGGAGCACAGAGGCCCAGGCAATTTGAGCCCTGTGATAGACACGGTAATTTCCGCTGCACATGCTTGGACTCGAAGAAGACGATGCAGAGGATGCGAATGAGGGAAGGATGGTGCACAGAGAAAGGGCTAGAGAGACAAAGGAGGGCACACAGAGGGGGGCACTTGCTCAACTGAATTGTTTGACTTATGACGGTTTGCACTGTGGAAAGCTGGAGCTGAAAATGATTATTATTTCCTTCCATGAAAGTTTGATAATGCATAGCATGCCAGTAAAGACAATAAGCAAAGACATGTCCTGTGTGTAATAATTATTTTTTTATGGCTTATAATAGTCTTTTTTCTGTCATGAGGAACTCTTTGTATTTGTGTAAAAATAAAAATAACAACTCTTAATATCTGAAATAAATCTTCTCTTTGTGGGCATCAAGAAGAATATGACAAAAAAATCTTTTCAAAAAGCCAACAGCTTAAAAAGGACCACCTTCTGTGTACAGAGAGTTCAAATTTCTGGACATTTGCATTTCTATGTGAAATTTGTGATTTTTTCTATACATGCTCATCTGAATGCCATAAAGAGATACCCATTTAAATTTTAACAACTGGCTTCATTAATTTTAAAGATTTATTTTTACACATATTTAGTATAATGTGGCAAATCACAGGCACTGTGTGTAATGTGCATTTTCATGTTCTTAGTTAGTTATTTCCTGTTCGCTACTTAAGAAACTCTGAAGAAGACATAAAATTATCTATTAATGTTGACAACCCACTCTAGTAGGTACACTGTGTACAAAAAAAACTTTTTATATAGAATTCTGCTCCAAAAACATTGCCTTTGCATGTAATGATATTTTTCAAGGTTTACTAGCCAAATGTACATTTCTCAAAAACCTATCCAGGATACTGTAGCGGGTTAAACTAGTTGACAAATTGAGAGAAGTCATACTGGACCATACCCCTCCTTTCCTGAGTCAATATCTTGCAGTAGAACTTAAGAAAAACTGAAATAGAAGGTCATATCTAAGACAAACTTCTGTTTTGGTCAACATCCAACAAAGCCATTAGTGTATAACTGTCCATGAAAATGCTTAAGTCTGTAGTTAATCCTGGGTCTGAATACTGATGTGCTGTTTTAGTATTAACTCCCCACTGCTGCCCACCAAGACAACTCAGAATATGGTCCAATGAGTTCAGTGAGTATTAAATTATATGGCTTTTTTCATTTTAAGAAGCATAATTCCTGTGCATTAGGTAGGCTACTTTTGAATCAAATGAAGAAAGCTGTCAGAGCACTGATTGGTTGGAACAAATAAAATATGGCTCTGTTCATTTGGAAAGTGCTCTCCTGGCACAGCTCCATCAATATGAACATCCTTTATAACTGCATATAGTTCCACCAAGGACGTTATTTACAGACTAGCAGCGAAATTCTACTAGATACTAGATAGATGGGGACATAGGATGTAATAATAAGTTTATAAGTGGAGATGCTAGGCTAGGTATGGGATGATAAGGATTCTGCATATACACATAGCACTGAGACAAGGCATTTAATGTAGTTTATTACATACATATAAAATAAGATAGAAAAATAAGGTATAAACTTGTAACAATGGCTGTTGATACAGACATACATTTTTTCTCATAGGCAATACCTGGGTAGGGGCACACATAGCATGAATCTAACACAGTCTTATGTCTGCAGGTGTAATACACTTATTCACTCATATATTAAAGAACATTCACAGAAATAAAATCAAGAATCTGGGGGGAAAATAATCAGAAACCAACACAAACCGGTTTTATACTTTTAATTGCTATCTAGGGTGAAATATCATGCGATATTGAGTATGGTGTGACTCTTCCACAGATAGAGCTAACCTGTTATTGTAGCGTCAAGACTGTTTCCACAAAATTTTTTCAAATTCAACTTCATTTTCATAATCTCAACTACTAAGGAGCAATGCTTTTTTCACATACAGGCTACTTTCATCTTATTCCAAAATACAAGCTTCAACTTCAACTTTTAATGCCTTCATAACTACAATAATACGGTCACGGTACTGCATAATTCCAACTGAAAGCAGTAGTGAAGTGAGGATGGTACAGGAAGACATGTTCAATGAGTCAGAGACCCCCCACAAGACATCAGAGGCCATTTTGTTGCATAGTAAAGAAAGATTTGGGGGATGGGAGACACGCAACACACGGTGCAGTCCAGCATGAGCAGTGCACACAGCTCCCAGTGAAAAATACAGTGATGGTGGTGCAACTTTGCGGCGATTCTCTCATATTGCAATGTTTCACAGTGGCATCATCTTTTATTGTTAGGCTGAAAAAACACAAGACAATAAATTCCACCGAGAAGGTTTAAAGGTTATTAAAGGATCACAGGTGGAATATTGGCTACAATATTAAATCATAATCCGGATGTCAGAGGCTGGAGGCATGAATTTTTCTCAACTTTTTCGAAGAATACTAATTACCCAAAGAGATCATATAGTAATTTACATTTCCTAGTAGAGGATTTAAGGATTACGATTCAGATTTAGGATTCACATCCAGTGCAATATTACACGTCTGCAGTAATCACTGACTTGTGTTGAACGGAAAGGGGAAAGAAGAGAAGACTGCGCAACTTGTCCTCAGAGAAAGCTGTGTGCACTGAGCCCCGGCCTGCTCATTCGCCACTGATGATGACACATTCAGACTGAAGAAACCATGAGAACCACAATAAGGCACTTTGTAATGTTTCTGTTTCAACCCCCCGTCAGCAGAACGAAAAGGTCGGTTTGGTCGTCCGTTTCTACATCCAATTACAGAAAACGGGATTGTTTTCACATAAAGGGTTCAGTGTTCTGGTTTTTTTTTTCACTTTACAATACTTGTAGAAAAGATTCACTTGTAAAAATAGATACTTTCTCTTCCCCTGAACTGGAGGATAATAAAAGTTTTCTGTACATATATTCTTTGAGTTGTTGTTTTTTTTTGTCGTCTTTGAACATTTATCTACAAATTTGATACATTTGTACAGCAGGTAGGCAAGCATGGCTTATACATCCTCAGAAAAACTCATCCACTGAAAAGTGTTCGATTGTTTGTTGGGCAAAATGCTAAACACACCACTTTATGTTCGTCATTCGCTTTGCACTGCCTATATTAATGCGCCAAATCTCAATTCACATGAGTCAAAGTTCCATTCGATCCCTTAATCAGTTTTCAGAGAAGAACACAGAGATGTAACGTGACCAGTTCACACAGCTAATGGACAGGGACAGAGAGGTGCATGCACTGATGCCACACCATCACATAATACATTCAGACAGATGTGTCACCGTCACACCTGGGTGACGGCCAGAGCAACAAGGGCTGTTTTTCTTTTTTCACTCTTGACTGAAGGCTCTTGTGTTTGCATGAACATCAAGTGTTATGTGTTGTGGGGCTGTAGATTATGTGGTGTAAGTGTTAGGATCAGGTCCGAGTGGGCTAACTGTTATTGCTTATTGCTTACAAATGACTCAGTGCAGGTCTACAGTAGCAGGACGGTCTGCTCCCTACAGACCTTTCCAACCGGAGGGCGTCTTCCAGGCTTTGCTGCGTGTCCACAGATCAGGTGCAGAGACGCTGCATCTCCACTGCCAGTGCAGTGAAAGCTGTTTAATGCTCATTTTCTTTCTTTCTATTATTCACTCATTTGTTGTGTTTTTAGAGCAGAGAAGTGATCTGCAGGCAGGCAATGGGCAGGTCATCATTGGATGAAGTTGAGAAGTCAGAAGGTCAGGGGTTAGTTGCCGGTGGTGGCTGGGTGGTTAGAGAAAAGGAAACAAGGGGGGAAAAAAACAAAGGAAAAAGGAGGGCAACAAAAGAGGGAGGAAAAGAAAAAAGATACAGAGGAGATTAGTTTCAGCTAGTGAAGGCAGGATGACAATATGATAAACCCATCACAATTAGGCTCCAGATTGAATTGAGTCAATACCTAAGCTTTACTGAGTTCATGCCTTACACAACACCTGTTCAGTAATGTGTGAGGCATGAAACGATTTAACAATTTAGGACAAGGCCGACTGAATGTGGGAGCACTGGAAGAACTGTTGGTCTTCATTTACACAAACGCAGTAAAATCAGAGCGTGATTTTACTGACAGGATGGCAGCCAGTGTGAACCAATAGGTTACATGTTAAGAAGGAGGAAATGAAAAGAGAAAATTCCTGACATAGAAAAAAAAAAGAACCCAACTGTGGCAAACATGTCTAATGGTTAGTAGCAGTCAAGTGAAGGGTCAGATATAGCTGCTAATGAAAGGAGAGGACAGACCAGAGAGCAGGCGGTGTAGTGTCTTGTTACCTGACTGCTATTAAGCACTAGAGCTCTTCAGAGGTTTAAGCGGCAAGCTGACAGTTATGATGGAGATGGATTATAATGTCAAGGAAACAAGTAACTGAACACCGAAATAATTTAGGGCCAAAACAGTTGTTGGTTGTTGTTGTACTCAATAAAATTTTTATTGCCTTTTCAAATTCATGTTTTTTTTCCCTTCTATTTACAACAACATAAAAATCTTGGCCTTTAATGATACAAAGCAACACTACACTGAATTCTCTAGATAACATAATAGCCATGGAAACACAAGCTGTGGGAATTTTAGCCATCACCCTCAGCTTTGCAGACTATTGACAATTCACAGGACACATAATATAAAATGCTTTTGCATATAAACACTGGAAAAGTCCTGTCGTTCATATAAAGCCCTAACATATATCCAAAAATATAGGAAATTCTCTAAGATGATACTATAAAGCAACTATTATGCATATTTGCCTTTCCTACAAATAGCCCTCTATAATATCACTGCTATTTCTTTGCAAATTGCAAGTAAATTGACATTTCATATACATTCCTGCTTTATATTTATATATATTTAGATTTATATATATTTTTAAGAAGCAACAAGTAAATACTATTTTCTTTTCAACAAACAACAAAAAAATAAAAATGATGCTTACAGTAAAACATAAAAAAAAGTATCAAGTGGAATATAATTTTTTTTTCTTTTTCATAAATGCATCTATACTCTGACATTTCTGTCCACACAAATAGTGGTCAACCGTAAGACTATGCAGCTTCGATCACACATGTATTCAATACTCTTTTCAGTTCTGTCATCTGAGGTTTGATGTCGTTTTCACTTTTTCAACATGTCTGTTCTTTGCCGAACAGAAGAGATGAATGCTTCTGACTTGTTCAGTGCAAAATAATAGCTGTGCCACATAGCATCTCTGTATCAAATGAGGCAAATACCAAGAGTTTGAAATAAACAAACAAAAAAAAAGTAACTTAACTAAAATAAAATAAAAAAAGTGAGACCTCTGAAGACTGGCAGTCCAGTAAAAATGCACAGATTGGTAAATCGGAAGTTCTGTGCAAATGGGTTCTCAAAAGTATATTTTCTGGAAAGCAGTAGTACCATAATATAAAACATTCGCAGTATAAAACAAAAAGGATATGAGAAATACATGATAAATGATAAGAATGAAAAAAAAAAAGGAGTAAAAAATATAGAGACAATTTTTTCCCGCTTGCCATCTGTAGTTGCAGCTGGTAAAGGGCATCAAGCTTAAAAATGGCACTTAAGAACTATCTCCTTCCTTCTCATTCAGTCAAGCAGAAGTACCACAGGACCCGAAATGTGAATCAGACCACAGCTGCATAAAGCAAAACTAAAACCAGACAATGATTACGCAATCTAGATATTTTGAGGATCTGTTTCTCTGCTGGACTGAATTCAAGGTTTTGGCCTATAAAATCGAATAATGTATATTTTTCACAAACATTACTCATTGCTTATAATTATTTCACCCAATTATTGGTTTAGATGATTTCTTCTTGCTCCATTACATCCACGAACATGTGGAACTGATCCATCAAACAATTTATCTAACAGTCATGTTATAATCTGATTTCCCATCAAAAAAACAAAACAAAAAAACAAATAATAAAAATTGATCCTGAGCTCCGGTTACAGAGTTTCAGGAGTTTTCCTCTGGTTTCTCTGGTTTCCTCCTGCCTCCCAAAAACATGCCAGTGACTACACTAAATGACTTCCAGGTGTGAATGTGTGTGTGAGTGAGTGTGTGTGTGTATGCATGGTGACTGGCATGCCATCCAGGGTGGATTCGCACCTAGAGCACCCAGTGTTCTTCTGTGAACAGGATAAAGCCGTTACAGAAGATGAAGAATTTGTTGAGAAAAGGATCAGAATGTTGATTTTTGCTACTTTAAATTTCTTTCTTTCTTTTTTTTGTTTGTAATAATGTATATTTATTATGCAAATCTCAGTAATGTATCACCATTTTTTAACTCGGGCCTGCATTTTAAGTAAACATAAATAGTAAATCTAAATGAGGTTATGTGATCGCACCTCAAGAAATTTCAAAACAAAAGAAGTCCATTATTTGTCATCAACATCATGTCACGGTCACAAGGTCATCAAAATAATGGAATGAAGTCGAAAATCCAGGTGCTGTGTTTGTACTGTACTCCCAAACTTTAGAGGGTTTAACATTTCTGCCTGGAGTGAAGCTGGTCACAACAGATCAGGTCTAAAAGGAAGTGACTACAAGTCACGAAAACACAAAAGCATGTGAACTAAACTAACCTCTGTCTGTGGTCACTACCCTTTGGTAAGGATGGACCCGCATTTCGTGCCTTCGAACTTTAGTTGCCACCGCACCTGCTTGGATTGCAATAATATCACCAAATACACAGATTAGATTAAAAAAAATAATCCCATCAAATCAATCAATCAAATTGAACAGATTTCATTTATCTGTGTGGCCAAAGATGTGTAACAATTCTTATGCAAATAATAAAAAATACAAGTTAAGGCACAAATAATACTTATTCATTTTTGAATGTAGCATATTGAAAGTGGAAAAAAACAACGTTGCATTCATTCCAAGTGGTGGATCCATGCTTGGATAATATAATGGACATTAGTGACAAGTACACACACACACACACACACACACACACATACACATTGACAGAGAGAGAGAGAGAGAGAGAGAGAGAGAGAGAGAGGGAGAAGGGAGCTTTACTATTCACATAATCCTGCACAGAAGCAACAGGGAAGTGCATCTCTCCAGTTCCACATTTAAATATAATACTGATAAACTCACTCTCTGAGCAAAGACACAGAGAGGATAGTGCGTAGGCACATGTGCAGTAGTAAAAAAAAAAAAAAGGATAGAAAATACAACGGCAATGATTAAAGTGATTAGTAAAGCAGTCTCCTTGACTTTTACTCTCTTTTCTCCTAAACCGTAAAACATAGCAGTCAGTGGAACAGTTCTGTGATCTACACATACACACAGATTCCTTTACTGCTGAAGGGGCATCAGGCACAGACACAATGTTTCTAAGCATATGCTGAGCCTCTTTGGACAGAGGGGTGGCCAGTGTAAACAAAACAGTAGTGTGTCCGACTGACTGCTAGGCTCGATTTCATAATTCATTAACACTCAAGAAATAACAAGGCCGCTGTGAAACGAAAGCGCATGTGTGTTAACACTCAGATCGGATGAGGGGCTCAGTAAGGATCCTCGAAAGCACTTTTAGCCTTTCATGGGGAAAGCCACACCTAAAGAATAAAGGAAGGGAATGTGAAATTAGTGCCAGGAGTGTCTGTCCTCAAGAAGCAACACACACTACAATTCCATGCGTTACCAAAGCCATTTTCGAGCAGTCTGTGCCTAGGACCTTTGAAAAGCAGAGATGCTGGATTTGGTCACTGCATGCATAAGGCTATGTTTTTAATATTGGTTCTTATCATACTGTAAACAACCTTGGAACTCACTGCCACAGAGCACCATCTGTGTGAGTAGAACTCGAATAGGTCTGACTTTTAGAACAATCCCACCATCCCATGACCCCCAAAGCAGCCCCTGTCTGACCCCCACTGTCCCCTCACCGTCTTCATGTTACCTCTCCTGATGCACCCTCCACACCGAGGGAGGGAGCATCCAGAGAGGGTTTGCAGCAGTTTGGGGCTCAGTGCTTTTTCTCCCTCATTATGGTACACACAGTTTCAACACATGACATTAAATTAAACCAAAAACAAAACAGGCTTCAGGTCGCAGAAGAGACAAACAGTGAAAGGCTGGGGAGCACAGGCTCCTGGAAGAGGGGGTGCTTTCCGGTCAGTCCAATAAGATGAGTGTTTTCAGGGGGACGTGAGGGTGTCGAAGGGGGTGTGTGCAGGGTGAGTGAGGGTCAGGAAGGGGCATGAGGGGAGTGGGTCTGCTTTAAAAAGGAGGCCGGCCGGCTGGCTCTGCGCGCTGCACAGTGATGGGAAAGTGACAGGTCTGAAAGCCCAGGTACAGCGGCAGCTCTTCGGCCTTTGAGGATGCTGTATAGGTGTACACAAGAGAGAAGACATGGATGAAATCTTCCACTCTCCTCCCGCCACAACACTCCTCACCTCCTTTGCTGTCTCACTGATGTGCCGTCATGATCAAACCCAAACACCAAAGCTGCTAAAATCAGGTTTCTAATACGGCGCTACCGTACTGGGCTTAGAACACTTGGAGCAGTCAGCCTGAACTTGGCAGAATAAAGGCTGCTTTATTAGACAGAGACTAAACCCTGCTCTGGCTCATCTCATTGGACACACTGATCTTGCCTCATGGACGTACTTTTTTGTCATTTCTCAACTTAACACTGTGCCTCTGGGAGCAGCTTGTGTTAAACTGGCAGAATGCTGTTTGTAACATGATACTCATAATCGGCTTTTCTCAAGTGCCTTAATGAAGCCATAGAGCTTGTGTGGAGAGGGAAGGACAGGGCCTCAGAGAGTGAGAAAGAGAGAGCGTGCGAAAAAGAGGGAGGGGGAAAGAGTGAGGGCGGAAAGCAAAAGAGATCCCTCTCCTATAATTCATATAAAGCCAACAGAGCACTTAGCAGCCTGATCATTTATGGCACATTTCTTGAATATATTTTATTTGCAATGAGAAATGACTTTGTAACTAAATGGATTAAATAACTGTAACTAAATGGATTAAATAAGCAAATGTTTGGATTGTTATTCTGTTGCCTTTTTATATATCCTAAGGTGATGGGAAATGGGTGGATGAGGGTGGCAGTAAATATAGAAAGCTCATCTATATCGACAGGCAGCATTTGGGGAGGAGGTGGGGGGTGTGTGGTGGTCGGGGTTTAAGAAGAGTGACGCAGGAGTAAGGTAGGTGCTGCGCCCCACTGCCCAAGTGGGTGCTGGTGTTGGTGAGGTGGCATTCCAGAGCACTCACAACTGTGCTTACCTAACACACCACTGGAGTCGATGGGGTACTCGAGGATGGAGGTGGCCGGTGCCAGTGTGTATGGGTATTCGTAGGGTGCGGCGTAAATCAGGCCAGCTGACTCCGGGCCGGGAGGCACCAGGGTGGCGGCGGCTGCATGGGCGTGGGCTGACCCGTTGGGCACGACAGTCTGGATCTGTCGAATTAGGGGCATGATGGTGGGGCCAGCAGGTGCGGGGGTGCGCAGGGCGGCTTGGGGCAACACGGGCGCTGGGCCGCTGATGATGCGCGGGGCCTGGGCACTCGCTGCAAGAGAGAAGGCAAGGGCAGCTGCAGTGAACAGAAGGAACGTAGAGGGTGAGAAAAAGAGAGAAGAAGAAGAGAAGGAGAAACAAAACAAGAGTTAGTATTAGCCATGAGCTGTACATGGCACATAAAGCAAGTCAGCATGGGCAGCCAGTTTAGTTAGTTAGGGAGAAGGAAGCCAATTCAGTGGCACTTTTGCCACAGCTATTACAAAACTTCACAAGCGTGGCACTTCAGCAGCAGCATTTGTAAAAGCAAACATAGCAAAGAACCAAATAATGCAGTTTTCAGAGACTAAAAAATGAAACATGCTTTTTTTTTTAACAGCATACCTTTTTGAGCGTTTGCAAGCTTATGCAGGCGTACAGCTCTCTGTGGCAATTTAGAATCAAACTAGTGAGCTGTTTTGAGTGCTCTTATCTGAGAATCAGGGTTATCTGAGAGTGCAGTGTTGGGCATTAGTAAAAGCTGGGATCACACAGGCCTTCCACAATGCCAGCACTGTTGGTAAAAAAAAAAAAAAACCTGTGTTACAAACAAATCCCTCTAGAGAGATGAGGAGGCACTTACGTGATTTAATGTTGGCATCCCTGTAGGTGCCGTTTAGAATGGCCAGTTCCATCAGCTGCATCTTCTTCAGACTGTCCTCTCCTTCAGCCTGGCAAAAACACAAAGGAGTGGCAATTAAATTAGAGGCACACACACACACACAACACACTGCATACATGCACCTTACATGGGAATTCAATGGTAATTCATCTTGGAGGATTTAGTTTGAACACAAGCTCTAATTTTGGGAAGTATGACCCATCGGGATGAGATGCTGGACCTTTATCCAAGAAATGACCAGGACACTCAAGAGAATGACATTTCACAAGCAGTTAATTAAAGTATAGAGCTCTTGTACAAATTGACATGGATGATTTATACAGCTCAGTGGTGGGGTGGACATGGACGATCAACAGCTGCAGACAGAGAGGAGGAGGCGGGATGGACCGGCAGGTAGGGCACGATGATTCTCACCTGTGTGTGATCACAGCGAGTTTACTTATGTGTGCTTTGTTTGTCCTTTCAAGGGAGAATGCTGCGAACCAGCGAGAGGGACAGAGCTGAGAGAGGTTGCACATAACACACACACACTGAGCAAGAGTTTGGAAAGTGTTGATGAACTTTAGTGATGGGAAAGCCCTGAAAATATAGGAGTGTGCTGTATTTAGCTTTTTCTGTAGAGTTGTTGAAGCACACTGAAATTAAACAAGACTCAAAGCTCTGTCAAAGTCCATGTGTATCAGTCCTTCTTCACACACACACACACACACACACACACACACACACATAACAACAGGACAAACAGTCTGCAGTCAGCAAAGATGAACAGGAGACATGACTGTAAATGGGAACAATTCAGCAAAGCATCTCACACACACACACACACACACTTCTGAGTGATTTAATGATGACTCAACAGGCAATTATCAATCTTTTAAAGTATTTTACTTGGAATAGAGTGGAAAAAAACCCAATTAAAAACTAATTAGAGCAAAATATCTTATATTTATACATAGCTAATCTGCGTGGCTGGAACAGTGGCAGAAACACAACAACCCTCTGTTTCATTATTCTTTCTACATCCCACATCACAGCTCTGTTTGATGTCTCAGGCCCGCTGCAGCAATTAACTCGCCAAGTGTAATGCATTCTGACTTCAATCCGTCTTCATCTTTGATTTGTTTGAGTCCTCTCCAGATGAAACAGAGAAGGAGAGATGTATTTTGTGGCCTGTCGGAATGCCACTGCGGAGATTTCGCAAGGTCTCAAAACACTCAGCCTGCTTTGGCTATGTCTAAATATCAATACTTTATTAAGTCAAGTGGCTTGTGATGAATCGTAGGGGAGAGACGGAGAGCTGTTATAAATCACTCTCTGACTTTATGTAATCAGCCTAATGGGCACTGTCCTTGAGAGGCCTCTAGGGCCTGCTGACTGCTTTGCTCACACTCGGCTTTATGAGTCCTAGGAAAAGAAGGAGGAGATTTTGGGAACTTTGCTGACAATGACCTACATAGAGGTAAGGATTTAGGCTTTAGATACTAAATTATACTGTAAAAAATTGCTGATATATGAATTAGCATTATAAATTCACTGGACTATTTTTGCAACATAATTCATACACATCCTGCCATGCAAAAGACATAATAAATAAAAAATAGCAGCTTTTTGATATGGTACCAGATTCCTTATGATGATGCAGTATCAGCTATGAGCCAGTGGGAGGAGCTGTGTTGTCATTATAGTGATGTGTTAAAGCCTGGCAATACAGTGCTTCTAAACACACTAAACAGACACAAGCTGCCTTTCTTACCCTCTCTCTCTGTCTGTCTGTCTCTCTCTCTCTCTCTCTCTCTCTCTCTCTCAAACACACTCACACAATACACACATGCCTGCACACCCACCCACCTGTGTACACACACACACATACTCACGTGTACAAACACACACTGATACACACACACACACACACACACATAATAAAAGTGACTTTTATTCACGCACAACTTGAACCTGAGCTCCCAACCAAATCCAGCACAGAAGTTAGAGAGTGCTGTGGAGTAAAGCCTCTAATTCACACTGTGATTTATTCCGCTTTCCTTCCACACAGCTTCCATCCACTTTTCACTCTTCAAATAAAAACATTTTCTTCCTCCACACTTGTGCTTAGCCCTTATCTCTCTCTCTCTGCTCATCTCTTTATAGCAGAAAGTGAGTCAGTTGTCAGTTTGGCACACACCTTAGTAATCTATTACAGACCTGCTAACTCTCTGCCATGCACCCACTGTTCTCTCTATCCATCTACTGCACCCTATAGCTCTCTCTTTTCCCTCTGCTTTTTCACTGCTCCATCCACATCCCTCACTCACTCACTCACTCACTCACTCACTCACTCACATTCTCTGTGACAAAGTTGCCCAGGGCCTTCCTGCACGCACAGCACAATCGTGCCAGACAAAGCTGCACAAAACCTAAGTGATTATGCTAGTGTGTGCGTGTGTGTGTGGTTCCTGATGCTTGTAGCAAACATCAATATGGTCGATCTCAGTTTAATATAAGGAATGCTCTAGGATGCCAAAGCTGCTAAATCTTATTCTCAGTTTTCCACCAGGCGCCGTGGGGTTCAGCTGCTTGTCTTTTCTTGTGTGGTGTGGAGCGCTGAAGTATTTTCAAAAGCACAATACAAATCTCAGGCTGTGCAGAAACTTTGTCAGAAGGCTCCCAGCAACTAGACAACACAAAACGGCTGCCCAAAAACTATTTGTCAGACAGCTCACAGAAAAAAGGAGATGTAACAGCAACTGAGCGAGCCTGGGTTTCCCTTAAAACCTGCTAGCAAAATGAACTGATCGATTACTTAGCATCGCAATCAATATGATCTCAACCATCAAGCTATTATTAAAAATAGTATGATAATGTTATATTAAAGTATAATGAATATGCCCTGATTTAGATGCTTGAAGGAACAGACATAACACTCTGAATGTCTGAGTAGATGCAAATAAAAGTCATTTTGACTTTTTTTTAATAAATATCAGTTTCAGAAGAGTCTAATGAAGACATATAGCTCAGTCAGCCTGAGTGCGCATATAGTAGCTGATGACCTTCAAATAACAAATTAAAGATACAGAGATTTATTAGTGTCATCATTCAGTCACTAAGCAGTGGTCCGAGCAGAGCGAGAGGGGGAAGAGAGGGAAACTAGAGCACTTATAGTGGGGCTACAGCACAGTTCAGCTGCAGTGGAATGCTTTTAATGTCTGTCTGCATAAAGAGGAATCACTCTGGAGCTATTCAGCCTGGGACTATAATGACCTTTGGAGTACAATGCCTGCCTGCCTAACCCTCCATCACCAGCTGTCAAGCTGACTCTGACTCCTTCTCTTCTTTCTTTGTCTCTCTCTCTCTCTCTCTCTCTCTCTCTCTCGCTGTCTCTCTCTCTCACCTATTCATTCAACCACTTTCTCTACAGGTTGTACCCACTTTAACAGGCATTCTGGGATTATCCTATTATTATTTGCCAAGTACTCTACTATTCTGTAGTACTTTAACATACCTCAGCCTTGGCTTTTTTTTTTGGTTTTTGGCAGAATTCATAATTTTATCATTATCGTATTTATGCTTTAAGTGTACTCAGAATCCAGTGTGCAATATAACAGCAGTGACACAAACATTAAATAAATAATGCCTCAGCTTTCTGTACACTCTGGATCCAGGAATATATTCTATTTTATATATATATATATATATATTTATATAAAACAACAATAATAATAAACAAACAAACAAACAAACAAATAAAAAAACAGAATTAAAAAAAAAATTATTTACTTTAAAGAGAAAGGAGTACATGTTTTCTCAAAATAAGTCAGTAAAGTGTCCCAAATTCTATCATTTGATAATGATGATGATGATGATGGTTTAGGTGACTTCCACTGTAGAAGTTTTCTCCTTCTGGCTATTAGTGTGGCAAAAGCCAAAGCATGTTGTTTATCTTTAGATATTCGAACATTAACAGTAATAAAATTTGTAATGGGATTATTTCCTTACTTTGCAGCATTCTACACCTTTATTATAGCATTAAGGCAACTACTAGATTGTGTTTAAAACAGATTTTTTCCTGCTTGCGATTTACCATATAAACATCATGATAAATGATTCTCATCTTCTAGAACATACAAGCAAACAAAACAATCCACAAATATCAAGCATTTCCACAATTTCAGGGTTCAGGTTTAAACTGCAGATTTTGACCATTTTCTGCTGAAACTTTTCTGAAAATGTTCTTAGATCATGTTAACCATATGTGTGTCTAATGCTTATTAGGTATTAATTAATGAACTCAAAACATTCTCCATTAACCTTGTAAATCATTCCAGATTTATATGTTGGTTGGCTTGTCTCCCTTTTTTATTGGGGAGGAAAAGAGTCTTGTATTGAGATGTATTGAGGTGGTCAGCGTGACCCTTTAGGTTTTGTGTTAGTACAAAATGATTAACTATAAGCCACATGCTTAGAGTTCTAGGATCGAGAACTTAGGGCTCTTAAGTGCACTTTTCTTGACATAATTCATTGTGGCTTTCTTGTTACTTATTTTTGCAACTCTCTCTCTCTCTCTCTTACACACACACACACACATGCGCACACACACACACACACACACACACACACACAGTCTCTCCCTCTGGTCTAAGGACAATAAAACTCCTGAGATAATTAGAACTTAAAAAATGTAAAGTGTGTTACAACATGATCAGATTTGGAACAACTCTGAGGTTGATCCTTTTATATGTGTGATCTTGTTAGTAGTACACCATACTCAAGGTCAACGATTCGGGCTGCCCATCAGACAAGGCTCTGATTGGTTGAGACTGAAAGACAGAGACACACTGTGATTGGTTGAGTCTGAATCATCCAGACATGGTCTGGGACGAATGGAAATCGGATGCCAGACATTCAAGAGCCTCTCACCTCCAGTGCACACAGCTGATATTACTGAATGCACATACACACATACATAGACACACACACCATATAGTATCCTCATCCTATCTCCACTCCCTCCTCTCTCTGCACAGAGCTTTTTACCAGTGTAACACTGTGCTTTAACTTTTTTCCCCTGATCTCCTCCGTCTGGAGCTCTTAGAGAAATTATCGTGACGTTTAGCGCCAGTGGCATTCTGACAGGTGGAAAGGAGAAATGCAGAGTAAGTTTCCACTGTAGCTACACAAACCCAACTCATCTGACCCATCCTACTGAAACACTGAAAAATGAGAGATATCAATTTTTTCTCTCTCTCTTACCTTTTTCCTCACACCATCTTTCTATCTCTCTTCCAAACACACACATTCATGGCGAAGGGGTGGGGTGGGATGAGGGCCATACTGTTTGTTATGCTGTGGGAGCAATTTACCTAGCAACCTGTCCCCTTTAGACAGAAGGGTCACGCAAATCAATACAAAGTTATTCTGACTGATCTTGTTTATCCTATGATGAAACATTTCTGTCCTGATAGGAACGGCCACTTCGAAAATGACAATGTCCCCTTCCACAGGGTATGATGGCTCACTGAGTCATGTAGCATTCATTAGCGCTCAGTTGGTCACCATCCAACTATTGTAGATAGTGGAGTGACATGCCGTGTAGCTCGCTCTTGCACAATCGTCACCAAACAGCTATTGAGGAGATACTTTGCTTTAAAAATTGTGTTTATCTCACCAGTACAGTTCCAGAGACTCCTTTAATTTGTCACCCTTTTGTACACACACACACACAAAATACGGATGTGCCCATCAGTGGCAGTTTAACTTGCTAACTGAAGAGAAGCAAATGTTGTCTGATTATTTAAATCTTTGGTGCATAAACCTAGAGAAGAAAATGTGAGTAATCTCATGTCTAGAAAATGCCCAAAGATAATGAGGCAACTCTAATACATGTCTGATTTAAATTGCCCATTACCACTGAAGTATGGAGTTAATTTAGTGCCAAAAGTATTACACAAAATTACAAGAACTGCAAGCAAAATCTTCAGGATCCAAATTTAACAAGAGATTGCGAATAAAAAAACTCACTCTTTCTACCGTTTTCACCATGACATCTTGTTTCTCTTTTCTTCAGTCTGAGTGAGTCTTGGAAAAATGTTGTACACCTTAAATATCTATTGGTCAACAAGAATTTTGTTCTCTGAACCTTTAGACGCTCTTTCAAGCAAACACCATTTCACCCAACGTAACACAATGTGACCAAAATTATGTGGACATTACACGACTATGAGGGCAGTCTCTCAGCTGCTGGCATAAAATTGCAAGCACAATAGAATTGCTGTAGCATTACAGTTTCCCGTCAGTGGCCCAAAGGTCTAAAGGCCCAAACCAGATCAAGTATGACAATGCCCCTGTGCACAAAGCAAGCTCCATAAAGATATGGGATTTGAGTGGAAGAGATATTGAATAACCTGCACAGAGCTTTGACCTCAAGCCCACTGAACTGGAACACAGATTGTACTGCAGACCTCCTCATCGGTGCCTGACCTCATTAATGCTCTTGTGGCTGAATGGGCAAATTTGTAGGTAGTATTTATAATACAAAAGCGATTTGCTGTGGTGACCCCAAACAGGGAGCGGCTGAAAGAACAACAATAACATTTATAATACAAAAGCACAGATAATATAAATACGATATTATTGTGTTAAAATTAGCTACTATCTGAATTATGCCACCAATACTAATGTTTATATGAGGGTCTGGAGCCTACTGACTGGGTTATGAATATGTAGATAGATAGATAGACAGATAGACAGATAGACAGACAGACAGACAGACAGATAGATAGATAGATAGATAGATAGATAGATAGATAGATAGATAGATAGAGGGCCCAGTCATTAATGTTAGAAATACAGTACAGTAGCCTGATTACACACATCACATAAAAATTTAGCTAACAGAGACACTAACAAACCTCATGGAGGCAGTTCAGTAGCTAGCTATTAAACCCATTATGATTACAACTACTATTATTAAATACATAAACTGTTTACATTATTTTTTATTTATATTTAACAGTAAATTATAAACTATATGATGCTTTGGTTCTCAGATTTCTTCACATAAACATGTATGTGCCCAAAAACTGGCATCACATCCACAATGAATTCTTCAGCCTAGTTCCCAGTGTTCGTGGGACTGGCTCCTGAACCACAGCAGACCAGAATAAAGCACTTTTTGAAGACGACTGAATGAATGAATGGTTTGTTAACATCACTGTATGTAACTGCACTGGTAGCTGTTTATATGCTGCTGAGCACATTGTAGACCTCAGCGGTGGTCTCACACATACTAAGCTGACAAAGCCCCTGGCTGGCTTGGGTTAAAAAATAGCAGATTTGGTGATGCTTTAAATTTCATTAAATAAATAACATTATTTACTACACGAGTTAACTTCACTGAACCACAATGAAAATGTGAATACGCAATCAGTTAGATTAAAAAAAATAAAAAATAAACTACATATAGTTTATATAAAAATATTATATATTAATATTTCTCAACAAAACATTTTCTGTGCTTATAATAAACTTAATTGAAATTGAAAACAATTGAAATAGGCTTTTAGATGTGATGATGTATCAAATGAGTGAGCATGATTAATTCACAAAGTATTAACGTAACCCAATTACATTAGCTACAGTATTCAGTTTAGGAAAGTAAACATGCAGTGTTGAATAACACACTGATAATGTTTCTGTTGTGAAACACCAGCGTTTGACTCTCAGTTCACTGCTTTGAAAATACGTGCTCAAATCATGTCGGATGTATAAAAACCAAATGTGTTAATGTTACTCTGTTCAGTCATGTGATGTATGCATTTCAATTAAGTTTTTTAGTGCCAAACCTCAGTATTAACTAAAGTTTATTCAACTGAATTCCATATAACCAAGAAAATAACAAGAAAATAACAAGAAAATAGACATACAGACAGACAGGCAGACAGACAGAAAGACAGAAAGATAGATAGATAGACAGATAGATAGATAGATAGATAGATAGATAGATAGATAGATAGATAGATAGATAGATAGATAGATAGATAGATAGATAGATAGATAGACACAAAGGCAGACAGATAGATAGACAGATAGATAGACAGACAGACAGACAGACAGACAGACAGACAGATAGACAGACAGACAGAAAGAATGTCAGACAGATAGATAGATAGATAGATAGATAGATAGATAGATAGATAGATAGATAGATAGATAGATAGAAAGGCAGACAGATAGACAGACAGATAGATAGATAGATAGATAGATAGATAGATAGATAGATAGATAGATAGATAGATAGATAGATAGATAGATAGATAGACACAAAGGCAGACAGATAGATAGATAGATAGATAGATAGATAGATAGATAGATAGATAGATAGATAGATAGATAGATAGATAGATAGATAGCAGACATTTTCCTAAATGTTGATAATTTACTGCATTCTTCTTAACATTGAACGACAACAAACACTGATGAATGTTGATCATTGTGGGCATAATTTTAGTCACGATCGTTATGGCAACATCTGAACATAATGCAAGTGTTTTTTTTTTTTTTATTTCTGATGCACTGCTGAAGTTCATGCTTAACAAGTGTGTTAGATAACATCAGTTAAAGAAAACTTTTTTTTACTGAAAAGCTTAAATGAGAGAGAACTAGAAGGTTTAAGAGAAAGAGAACGGAGACAATGTTTAGTTATTTTTATTTTTATGTGCAAGATCAAATTATGACGCAAAATGAACTGCACAGAGCCCCCTGAGGTTTATTTATTACTCAGCTGGAGGAGAGTGTATTGTCTGTCTGAACAATACAGACGGCTGTGAGCATAAACCTTTCTAGAAGCACATGGACATGCCTATACTTTGTTCATCACACGCACACACACAGACACACACACACACACAGACACACACACACACACCCTTTAAAATTAGATCAGGAAAAATGCCTTTCCTGCATGTGTGGAACATGACTCAATCCTCCGAGTCACTACAGCACAAGATAGAGAGAGAGAGAGAGAGAGAGAGAGACAGACAGAGACAGACAGAGACACAGAGAGAGAGAGAGAAAACAGGAGAATAATTGGAAAGAATTAGGAAGAATTTGTTGAGCTGATTAGCTAATTAGTGCGGGTGTGTCTGAGATGCCCGCTTCCAAACTACTGAGGAAGAAACTCCATGGCCCTGGCCTTTAATACTAAGCATATCCGTGTTAATTTGCTTTGAGAAAAAAAGGTAGATGTGTCGCTTTAGGTGTGTATCATGAGTTTCGTGTAAGATAGATGGTCTGAGGATCGTTCAATAGTGACAGGCAATATGACAGAGAGATGCCATTTGCAGAGCTTGAAACACGCCAGAGACTGTTCTCTGAGAAGATATTTCATTCACAGTGACCTAAATGTAAGAAAGATTTACAAAAAGTCTTGCGCTATAATAACTGCTAGCACCTTTAATTCTAATCTGGTCCTGGTGATACATCAAAATTATAAAATATATAAAAATGCAGCTGTGTTGCTTGTAGTAATATCCACTGAACGACGCAATATGCAAACTAACACTTACCCAATATATTTCATCGTGCTTCATTTACTTCCATGCTGTTGTAATATTACATAAAGTGATTTTAACAGTCATAACTCTGTTAAAGAAAAACAAAAAACAAAACTGCCATCTTAATACCTTCCATATTTGCTGCTTCATCTGTCTTTTTGCTTATGTACAAATGATGTGCTAAAGGTCCAGGGTCATCCCTCTTGGAAAGTGCTAAATAGATCAGTTGGTGCTGTTTCAGATCCTTTTCCAATTTACAGCTGTCATGCCTGCTAGACCTGCACTGAAACCTATGTAGATGAATATGTAGAGAAATGCGCATGCACAAAAATGAGCGAAAATACACAAACATATATTTATACTGTCAGTGCAATTTAAAGAAAGGGACTAGTTGTCACATTGCACGCAATCTCCTGACTGAAATTAAAGATGCATAATTAACTTAAATAAAAGAAATTAAATAACTGGGGAGGAATTTTCATACATCAATCTGGCTTTGAAGTGAGGAAACCACTGAAGAGAGAGACAGAGAGAGAGAGAGAGAGAGAGAGAGAGAGAGGGAGGGGGAAATTCATTCAAAGCTAGCTAACTGCTCACATGACTGACAGGCATGGAGACATACTTTATCATTCAGGAAGTGACACACACACACACGCAAATTAACACATAATCTCTCCCTTTCCTCCCCTTTTTTAATTCACACTTTAAGAAATGGTCCAGATGGTCCGGTACTCTCTCTATATAATAACATGCCCTTATTCCCGCTCTCCTCATAAAAGACAGCCTCAGACGCGCAAAATATGCACAAGAGAAGTGCCGCGACAAGTCAGCTGGTCACTAAGTCAAAAACATTACAAAGAAATAAAAAACACGAGAAGAAAGAGACGAGTGGAAAAAGAGCTCTTTGACATCACACAGATGGAATCCTCTCATCTTTCCAGTAGGACCAGAGGCCAAAAGCTGTCTCACACACACAGACACACACACACACACACACACGGAAACAGATTTGAGTCAATTAGGCCTGCAAAAATGCATGGTATCTTATAGAATATCCCACCCAAATTCAAAATCTCTGTGAGAGACAAAGCCTGTCCCAGTCTGAATGAAAAGCATTGTTAAGTGCCTGTGATCAAAATGGATAATGATCTGAGAGAAGGATGTGAAAATGCTGAGAAATTGCTGTCTTTCATGAAAAGAGCTGAGGACAAATTTCTTTAAAATGAAGGGCTTCTGTTCTACATCAGTGCTTTCTGCTGTTATATGATGTGACAGCTCTCAGAGACATCTCTAAATGTAATGATCCAAAAAAAAAACCTTATGGATTCTAACGTTTAGACAACGGAGCCCTGGAGCGAGTGATTTGGTCAAAAGAAATCGTTCTTTTGTCTTCACTTCATATGCTTTTGCCCTGTCTGCTCGAGATAGCCAGAACAGGAGCACCTGTATCAGCTATCTATTAAATGTGACAGAATAGGAATGCAATATTTTTTCTAGAATAGGAAAATATACCCAATGCAGGTGTAAGTGCTTTTAATTGGATCTAAAGGAACTCAGCACCAAAGGTAGTGCCATATCATTCACTTTTATACAGTCGAGCCCCTTTTTAATACTTGCTACCCTTTTGTAAGTATTTGAACAGTGACAGAATTGTTGTTAATTTTTATCTGCACAGCACCACAATGAAGTTGAAATGAGGAGCTCAAGATGTGATCGAATCCATTGTGCTGGTGTACAGAGGCAAACTTCTGAAAATTGTCTCGCTGTCGTATTACTTGCAGACCCAAAAGTATATGTATATCAGTAAAGACTAAAACCCAGAATAGGAATAGCGCCTTATGTGCTCAACATTGGAGAAAAGCTGGAAAATTTCGAAACCCTATGAATGGCACCATTCTCATAAGAAAAAAAGACGCTGTTCAGCATTTGGCAGAGTCGAGTGTGTTACACTGCAAAAAATGAAGTCTTAGCCAGTACAATATCTTGAACATTGTCGAAAATGGTCTAACTATTGCTTAATATAAGATTATAATAAACCAAATATAAGCATGACAGATTACTAAGTATCAAGGGAAATTTCTAAGCTTTCAGTTTTCTTATTTTATTGGCAGATTATTTTGCTAATTTTAAGCATTAATTTCTGAAAAGAAACAAAGTTAGACAGAATAGAAACAGAATAAAAATAAGAACAGAATAACTTCTTTGATTATGTTGACCATTTAAAATAATTATTATTGACCCCCCCCCTTTATTTATTTATTTTACTTTATTCATTTATTTATTTATTTATTATTATTTTATTTATTTATTTTTAAACAACACTTATTGGAATTATTGGAATTAATGGACAGTGTGAGTGCTGCTCTAGGGTTTTGTTGATATATTGAAAATTCAATAAAAATATTAAAACCAAAATAAGAACAGAATAAGAAAATTGAAAACTCAAAAATAGTACTTAGAAAAAGGCTTAATAATCTCATATTTGGTTTACTGCACTCTTACAATAAGAAATAATAGATAATTTGACTAGAGTCAATATATTTAAACTTGCTAAGATATCTCACCTGTTAAAGTGTAGATGATCAGAAGAGATGTTCGAGAGACTGACGCATGCTGATAGAGTGGACATGTCGTGAACAGGTGCCACTATTTCAACTGGTGACATTTTGTTTGTGTGGTGCCTGGGGCAGCCTTGTGCTATACAACTGTGGCGCTGACTCCATTTCGAAGCCAACATCTTCTTTTCACTTGCGCTGGGATTAATGTGTTATTCAGCAGACACAGGGTAGAGAAGTATGAGGGTGTATGAAGGCGGATCACTGAGTGAGCATTATGTGGTCCTTGTTACCAGGGCAAAGCGAGTTTGGAAAAGTGGCCTTGGCTGGAGGATTAAAGCCCCTCTGTCTTCATGCTCATATGAACGTATACTTGAAAGATGGGCTAAGAGCCTCTTTACAGGTCTCCAAGGCAATGCGTTCTCTAAGGGTGCATTAAAGAATTCTTTTATTTCCTGCTGAAACTTGACTATACTTACTTAGGTTGAAAAACAACACACGTTACTGAATAAAGCAGACCTATGAGAAAGAAAAAGTGTGTACATTGGCATGGATAGAGATAAGCTGTAATGAGGTAAAGTATAAAGTACTGGAGAAAGACGACAGAGAGAGAGAGGGAGAGAGAGAGAGGGAGAGAGAGGGAGAGACAGGGAGAGACAGGGAGAGACAGGGAAAGGGAGAGAGCCCCACTGGGAGCATTATATCCAGCCCTACAGGAGCTGAAAGCTCGGCTCAGGATTTCCACACTCCACTTGTAAACAAAAGGCCTTTTGATGCTCCCTCAGCCTCAAAGACCTGGATGACTACTCAATCATGTGACCAGAGAGAAGAAGTGCCTGCTGTTCGCACATCTACCAAAGACATACTCTAAATCATGGACACTGACTTGAGCATATTTTCCAACAGGTATTGAGACATAATGTCAAATAGTTACGCAATGATGACAGCTGCTGATTTACTGCTTTTGGTCATCTAAGTGCACCCTTCCTGGATGAAAAAGGAAAATGATGATTTTGACATAAAATATTACAGTTAATACTAAGAAAAAAAGAAAAGATATGAATTGTACAATTAAAATGGATAATTGTAGAGGTTTGTGAAAATAAGACAACAATCCATAACATAAGGAAAAATCAAACAGGACATTTTTGAAGGTCTGTGATCCAGAGTTGATCTAAAGAGGACAGAATTGTAGAATACCTAATCTATAAAAATTAAAATGGCCAGGCAATCTGAATAAAAACAGTTGCTAAGAAGAACTGAAACTTTTCAAAATGATAACAATTAGTTTATTGACAACTAATACTGCAAAATGTTTACAAAAATTTAATTGAGGGAATGAAGGAAGATCTGTGGAATGCTCCACATCAATTTATGTTCTTCATTTTGTCCCAGGTCCCTAACACACGCACACACACACACACACAGGCCCATTTCCAGTCAGAGAAGCAGGGGCCATGTTGAAAGAGAGGCTCCCTGCCTGGGCAGCTGGGCTGAGCACTCAGAGAAGCAGCAAGAGGCACAAAAACATGTCATGCAAGAGGGAGCCTATTGTGCTGTACAGAGAACAGATGGGAACTCCCACAAACCACTGGGCCCTTTATTTCTCCAGTCAGCTGCATTCATAAACACACACATTGTCGCGAACAGCAATGGCGGCCTGTCGCCCACCGCAGGGACTCTTCTCATTTTGCATCCACTTGAGCTCTATGGTAGAGATGCGAGTGTTTCTGTGGTTATTCTTGTATTTGTGAGAGCATGCTTGGAACTTGCTTGAAACGGGAATCCCCAAGCTAAAGTCCATAGCTCTCCACCCAGATACTCGTCTAGTTACATGTGTCCTCTGAGCAGCAGGAGATTTGTTAGGCACATACACTTCTCTGAATATAATACAGTGGAAGGAAACAAGAGAGAAGGTGAACATGATTCAGTGGATATTCAGACAGTGTGTTTGTGTGTGTGTGTGTGTGTGTGTATGTAAAGAGTGTAAGACAGTGAGACAGTGATATGCTGGAATCATGCCTAAAACTGACGCAATGACTAGACCAAAAACACAAAGTAATGTCTAGCGGTTCCCTTGAGGTCACAAGCACTGACGTAAAACTGCTGAGCATGGGCTCTGTTAACTGAAGCAGGAAGGGCTGCGTGATTGACATGCTGTGGTTGGCTCTTAAGGATAATCCACAGCTCCTCAGTGTTCCCCCAGTGTCCTCAGTTCTCTGACAGCTGATGGCCAATGTGTTTGCACCGCATGTTTGTGAATAGCCCTTGCAACCTCCTCAAACCTCCATTTTAAATCCCACTTTATCTCCAGCAACGACAATTAAAGCTGTCTCTATCTGTCCTGACTGTGGCTGGGAGCCACAGCGGGAAGGCTGATGGACAGAACTTTAATTAAAGTAGCCCCTTCAGCGATGACCATTTAGAGCTGGCTTGGTGTGGAGTAACATCAGTGAGTGCTTTACTTTCTCTGGCAGGTTAAGAAACAGACCAACAGCTTATATTCTCAATAAGAACATTAATATGTTTCTTCCCCCCTGAAGATTGTTTCTCGGGGATGTTAGTGTAATTTCATGCTGGAGTTGTGTGCCTCAGTCCAAGAAATGAGGTCACTGAATTTAGTCACTAGTACTCTGATTTAGAAAAAAATATAAATCTTCAGGAACTCTTCATCAGAGAAGTGTATAGTTCTTTTCTGTATAGTTCTGAGCACAGAAACCAAAAAAAGAAGCAAAAAACCCTCAGAATACTGTGGTATTTCGTACCTACAGATCAAGAACAAAGTGTCCCTCAAACATTAAAAAGGTATATGTGCTAAGAGCCATATTAGCCTCGGCCTCCTAACTTCGAAGTATTGCTATGGCTCTGAAGGTGACACAAGCTGAACATGGCTGGCACATTTAACAATAACTTTGTTGCGCAAGATTAGTGTCATGTGCAGTAAGTGTATGAGTGTGCTTGTGTGAACTGCTGCTTCTGTCACTACAATCAGATGTGATTGTCTGCAGTAAGGCATTTTGTATTTTTGTCACAAAGCCATTGATGATAATTGCTTTGCCTGTGTTACCAGCATCCCGTTGACCACCACGCTCCTGTCAGCACCAAGCCCACTGCAAAAACATGATTTCTGATTACATGTGTAATGATGATGATGATGATGATGATGATTACAGCTGGACTGGATGATGTAAGCTCTATGGTTATGGTGGACAGGTAGACCATGTATTTGTCCCCTGCTGGCTAAAGCTGACTCTTTTTTGCCAGCCTATGAGAGGTACACTGTAACACTGTTTTCCAGTGACTCGACAGCTAAGTATTGGCACAACAGGACCTCTGCTAATGTGTACCATTAAAGACAGCACATTTCCCACAAGGGCTGTCGTCATTGGGTTGCCTCATTTGCCTGCCTGGAAGCACAGCTAGGAGATCCAGTACCATGGAACTCCTTCAATTTGTATGTAAATTTCAGTGGGGATTATGGCATGCACTTGATGAGCTGGAGCAGAACACTAGCAGCTCTTAGGGCAAACAGAGAAAAACAGACTCTTTTTTTTATCTCCTTCTCTGGGTTGAGCCTCTGAAAGCCAAGAACGAAGTCACTGTTTTCCTTACGCACTTTGAAGGCACCCGATATTAACCGAGGACCACCCAAGTACATTTAAAAAAAAAATAGCATTGTGAACATGAAGGGTTCTGCAGTGAAAGGGAGTGGGAAAGGGAGAGTGCTGGACAGAGAGCAGAGTAGAGCAGAGCAGAAGTAACCTAACAGAAGGAAGCAACGGTACAGAAGAACCCGCTGGACCTGGTAAAGCTTCTCCTTCCATGGTAATTATTTAGAGTTACATCCAAGCAAATGTTAAACGTTAAATGATAAAAGTCAAATGATTCATCAAGTTGGACTTGATCTATTGCTGTCATAATGTGAGGCAGATCTCACTACAGCACAGCCATCAAACATTGCCTGGAAACAGCAATAAACAGTCCGTGACAGCAGGTGGACATGTACCAATAGTCTCTGTGAACAACCTTACTTGGGTCTGAAAAATAAACCTTCACATAAGGTATCATCCCTCCATCCATCCCTCCATCCATCCATTCAAACATCTTCAGTAAATACTTTTACTGGGGAGAACTTGACACAGACAGCAACCCAAGCTCAGAATCAACGTTTGAAGCACACAGTTGTCTAGAATGTCCTTGTGGCATTGAGAACAAATGAAATATATTCAAACAAACACACTTGGGGGTAATTTGTCAGGTGTATCATTTAATTCCATGTTAATAGATAATATTTATTGAAAATCGTCTGTGTTTTAGTGAAGAATCTCTGCGAGTGTGTTGTGTGCATGTGTCCTGCATGTACTCTATGAGTAAAATATGGTTGAAATGACAATAAAAGATTCTTGACTTGGAGTGACTGCACAGGAAAAATGTCACATAAATGGATAATAGTTATTTTTTTGCTCGGTCACATATACTGTTAGAGAACTTGAGTGATTAGTGCTTTGGCATTTTTACAGCAGTAAAAAGAAAGCAGATTAATTTAGGAAGGAGATTTTTGGAATATCTAATTAATCTTTAAATAAATAAAATTTCGTTTAAAAGTCGGTTTTCCTGCCTTTGCACTTGATTCAACGGCATAGAGAAGTTTGTGGGAGTGGGTTCTCGAGTCATGGGGGTTACACTGGGGTTTCTTGTACGCTTAACCTTAAGCCTGTATCCTTCTTCAAATTGCTGCTACATCGCTGGGGGTGGAGACTGATCCGTGTTGCTGGATATAAGGTCAGAGATCATGATCATGATACACAAATGAGCCATAAATGATGCATCTGTTGTAGCATGGCAGCCTAGAAATCTTCTCCAAGGTGCAAAAGTGAGGTAGGAAGTTCTCAGTTTCTCTGTAGGGGCAATCTTTTTAATTTAACACACACAAAGAAATGTCACATAAAATCTCACTGGAAACTCATGTTAAAGAATGTAGGTCTACATACTAATAGTGCTCATACACACAGTTTGGGGGCAGCCAGATGCTCCAATGACAGACCCTGAAGTCTTGTGTTCTTCATTAATTCCTTGCAGCTAATGAAATCAACATAGCGGGCCTCTGGTCATGCCCTAGCTGTTAGCAGACTCCCCATAGCTTTGAATTCATCAGTGGCAGCTCACATAATCCAATAACCATGACCTACATGAAGCAACCAGTTCATCACATGACCTCAGCCTGACGTATCATATGACCTAGTATAAAAAGTCACGACAAAACTCGACAGATGAAATTAGGCTTTTTGAGTAAGGTTATTAGTTATTAACTATTCGGCTGCTTGGAGGTACATCTGTGGTAGTTTAGAGACGTCAGTACCACAAAGAATAATGTTTATGCGTAATGCAATGTCCATACCCACACCCACACTGTGCACCTAGGGGAATTTTAGTGACTCAATCCAGAACGGATCCAAATGAAACTCCTGACACTATGAAGTCAGTGGAATGGCTTCTTCTTCCTCCCGATGTTCTTATTAGCACAGATGAAAATATTTTAAAAGGCCATGTGTAAAGAATAATAGTGATCTAAAACGATTATTCAGTCACAGCCGTGCTTAGGAACACTTTCACTTTCTCAAGTGTGAGGGGAGTAAGTTTCATTTCCTACAAGTCAAGTGACATGATGGCGAATGGAAAGAAAAAGAGGAATCGTGGAGTTGCTAAAGGAATAGCGCAACACACACACGCGCACAAAACATGCAGCATCCATTTACACAACAAACAAGTCAAAACAGAACTGTGAAAAAACTTATTTGCTAGGATAAAGCTGACACTTGGGATGATCAGCTACTCTGTGGCGGTGTACAGTGGAATGCCAAGCAGTGCAATCATTGATAATTGCTTTTAAAGGGCAGACACTTTGTCTGGTGATTTGATGATGCCATTCTGAATGAAATACTCTAATATCCACCCAAAAGGTCTGGAGAAACTGAAAAATAAAGTCATCGGTCAAGGCAGGAGACACATGAAACTCATACACACAGATGCACAGAGTCTGATACACAACTCACAGACATTTACAATTTGTACATTAAGAACATCTCTTGTTCAATCATACCTAATCCCTTTCCTACTTACAGTAAAATTCTCTTTTGAAAACAAAGCTCCTATCACCTACCAGCCATAATAAACTTTTGTCTTATTACCCTGACTTCTCTGTCACTCTGACACATTTATTTCAGTGGGGGAAATAATTATCCTGTGCAACAACAGTGAGAACAAAAGTCACAAGCTGTAGCAGGAAGTGACATAAGCATTACTTACTGCAGGCACCAGCAACTTGTTGACTTCCTCTACGGCTCGTTTGAGCTTGATCTCTGCACGGTTTTGAGCATCTTCTACGGTGATTAGGACGTGCAGATCTTCATTCAGGTGTTCCCAGTTGGGTTTGCCCCGGTTCTGCTCCTCCTGGAACAGAGAGATCAGAGATGAATGGGTAGTCTTATGCAAGTGTGGTGCGATTGATACACAGTTACACTCTCACTGGAAGTAAAATATGAATAAAGCAAATGAACAAGAAGATGAAACAACATTCCTTAGCTCTATTACTGAAATAGAGTGGATTTAAAGTTATAGATGAAAGCCCTGAACAAAGAGTGAGGAGTGTTTGCTGTTTGAACTCTCGCACACTGTATTCTAGTTTGCTGCTAGATCTCGCTGCTCAGGACCTAAACAATGTACATTGTTTTCACTTCTCCAGCAGAGAACAGAACCAGCAAGAATGCAACAGGAAAGGACATGGAAATAAACATAAAATGAAACCGTGACTTTGATCTGATTCCTGCACCAAGGACAAGAAGCTTTACACATGCCCTGCTATAATGTGCTGATAGAATGGAAGCATCACAAGGCACAAACAGAAGCTGGTAACACAGAACAGTAGGATCTTTCACTACAAAACAAAACACTCACTGCCTTCCTGCATACAATAATCCAAATCAGCCCTTTAACGCAAAATAATACTCAGTTGCAGAGCAGGACAATTAGAGAGATTCTTATTCACCAGCTGAAGATCTGGCAACGCTGGAGTGCTTAATTGATAGGAAACAGCACTGCAGTGAAAAAGAAAAGGAGTTCCGCTCCTCCCGTGCCAGTCTTTTGTTTGCCAGCGCCCTGCATTGTTCTCTGCTTGCCTTTTCTTTTCATATATAATTTTCCCAGATGAAAAAAAAACAAGATTTGATTTATGCAATAATCAGACATGCAAACAGTGCTCATTTTTCTCCTCGTGCCAGCAAAATGGGAAATTGATGGCAATCCACGCCGCCGTCTGTGCTGCTGCATTTTGCCTGCTGATTTTCATTAGGGCTCCATTGTTGGCCCTGTTCGCGTGATGTGACGAGGGAAAATATTGCAGCATTAGCATCGTCAGACGCGCTCAATATGATTTATCATCTGACACTGAGGCAGCACGCTCATATTAGGTCACTTCCTTTTTTCTCGCCGTTCATCAGTCCGTTTTCTGCTCGGCTGATTTACTCGGCTTTCCTTGGTTTTGACAAGCACTAAAAATTGATCCTCTGTGCTTGACTGTCACAGCTCAGCCGCCCATCTATAGCCACCCAGTCAATAACTCACGGAGAAAAAGCTCAGCCAAGACGGCCAGGAGGGTGTGTGAGTGCCAATTTCAAAGGGGTTAATGATAGGTCTTTTTGTCGGCCTGTCTATCCCAGAGTCTGTTTGCGTTTGTGTGTGTCTGTCGTGAATGTGTATCTTTGAACACTTGTTTTTCTCATGGATCGCTCAGATTTTCTCACATTGCACTTTCTCAGGCCCTGCAGGACACCCAGTGACATGGTGGTAGTCAAGGTGATCCTGCCGTAACGGTCTGCAGAGGAAACATGTCCAGCTGTGCTGCTGTCCACTAGCCTTTTGTTTACACGTCCACTACTTCTCTCTGCCTACAAACCCCCCATCCGCCTCCCCGCCGCCTCTGTCTCTAACTGGCCGTCCAGTAGCCGTACAGTGGCATAATCAATGTCTATAAATCCACTGGCCAGAGCCTTTGTAATCTTCGAACAGGCAATAATGTCGTCCTGAGGCATCTCCCTACTGCTGAAGCCTCAACTAATTTCACAGCTGCCTGGGGAGGAAAGGGAGCGGACTACCTCACACACACACACACACACACACACACACATGGAAAACAGGGGGATGGAAAAAAAATCTAGAAGATTGAGAGTAGAGTAAATGTAACAGTGCTGCCATATAACAGTCCAAATATGATTGCTGATGTGTATTAAGCAACACTGTGTAAAATATTAACCCTTTTGTGGTGTTTGGGACAAAATTGATCTGTTTTATATTTTTAATAAAAGTATTTTGCATTTGTTGTAAATCATGCTCATTTGCAGAAGCGTTTTTGAGAGCTGTATTTCAGATTTCTCTTACTTCTATTGTTCTTCATCACAATGTTCCTTTTCAATTTTTTCCCACAGATTTATATCAAGTACATTTTGTTACACAAATGCTAACTTTATCACAAAACTGAACAACACATTTATTGTTTAATGTGATCTAGTAATTACAAACATTAATCACAAATGTTGTCTCGTTTATTAAGATATTTTATTTATTTATTTTTTAGTTATTTCTGTAGGGCGTTTAAAACCTCGATAATGTCCTGGGTCAATTTGACCTGAACAGTACCAAAAGGCCCAAAGTGTGAACATAATTCATGGGTTAAATTGTGCATTCTGCATTGTAAATGTGCATTTACAGTATAAGTGTAAATGTAACTTTGCTTTGTGACTGCAGCTGCAACTGAGAGAGAATACCATATGCACCACTTTCGGATACTACAGCATGCGGTGGATTGCAGGCTGAGGTGTGAGAGAAGAGAGAAGACTGTGTGAGGGCTATGCTCTGAGATCCCGACAACACTGCGATTGTGTAAAAGCCTCAGCACATCAAAGCTCCTTGTTAAAGGATTTAGAGAACAGGAAAAAAAATCGAGCGTTATTTTCTTTGTTACTCCTAATCGCAGGATCCTAGTATTCTGTTTGCACTGCCGCACATATAGACACATTTACATGAATGTGGACACACACACACACACACCCTTTAAATCAGTTTCCTCGAATCTGTTCTTTATTCCGTTTCTCTCTGGCTGACTAATAAAGACGGACAGAGCAAAATGACACTGTTGAATTATGTATTACTATTATGTATGCTGTCAGTTTGTCCTCATTCATATTGAGCTGAGATAACACTTGATTTAAATCTCAGTTGTCCTTGTTGTACAGGTGCAGACTTTTTGAGGACGTGTTTGACAACGGTAATTAAGAGGGGTTTAAAATTCGGTAGTACGCGGCTCCTTAAAATTTACATCGCCAGACAATGAGCCAGTGGCTAGCTTCTTGTTAGCGTAGTCACGTTGTGCCTCAAATACTAATTTCAGTTTGCTGAGGATAAACAATTGCGTTCGATATGTGTCTGCTGTGAGGGGTGCAGGTTGTTCTAAATAAAAATAAACATTCAAACACGCACACACACACACACACACTAAAGTGATTAAAGTCACTAAAGTGACGGCCTTAATAACAATAATTGGTGACATGCCAAGTGCCTTATTTATCTAAACAGAGCCACCATAAAACAAGATTTCACTCATCAGCTACACATTTTTAACATCTGTAACATATTTTAGACTTACCAGCCTAATGGGAATGGTGAAATTACATTTCTTGACACACCTTTTTAAAAAATCCAGAGGTGTGTTTGAAAGGGTGTATCTCTTTCTGCGGTCACATTCAGCTTCATCTGATACATGAGGACTAAAACACCATGGACACGCTGTTATAGGAAACTAATCCACCCTGGCTTGGTGTGATGCGCAGCAGAGGCACCTTGTCACATGACTCGAGTAGCAGCAACCTGAGTGGCATTGCTCACACACTCGTCTGTGTATCTTATATACAGTCCAGTGGAGGAATAAATGTGACATTCACTAGATTTAAAACATCCATGTCCTTCAGGTTAGTCAGACTGCAAAGTATGACACGAAAAACATTCCATTCAAATAAAATGTTCTAGTCGAAATGGATCCAGAAGACAAAAAGACAGACCTTTCGGTAGGTTTGAAGGAGAGGTTATTAAAATTCAAACACTGTAATAGGAAATCCAGTTACTATTAGCACTCTAGAACTGTAAGTATAAAATCAGAGACGGAGATGGAGGATGGAGAAAATTTTACTAAAATATTACTGTCCTGCTCTGGTGCTGCATGTCTGGACAGTTTGCATTAATTCCTGCCCCATACAGATCCTTATACAGTTACAAATTCTACAAATATCCAATTCCTCTAGGGATTTGTGATTTTTGTGATCACAGAAAATAACGCAAAATCAAGCAAAACTCTGCTACATTCAGAGAAGCTTGCAATTTTTCCACAGATATCATCGAGACACGTCGTGTGATATCATGACAACACATATTCAGCCAAAGCCTTTTTGGATTCATGTGCATCAAACATGAGTACAGCTCTCATAGAATGTAATTACACATGTGTCTTCACTGGAAGGAGTTTAAATGAAGAATCATGTGCTTGCAATTTCACCAATTCCAGTAGTTTTCTGCCAAAAAAAAAAGCAAAATAAAACAGCAATCCACAAAAAAATAATGTGCTGGTTTTTATAATGAATTATTTGAAATCTTGTATTGACTTATTTGGAACAATTGTTGTGTTTCATGACAAAATATAGTTATATAAAAAAGCACCACTGACTGAGAACAATAATTAAAATATAATAAAGCATTGATTTGATGTGGTTATATTGTGTTAAGAGCCTGAATGTCTTATATTTTTACAAATGTATATTTAGATAAATATATGTTTTTTTCAGGCATATATTTATAAGAAAACATCTGACTGTTGAATCAGTTATCATAATTAATAATTACTTGTAATAGGATAGTCATGTAAATATTGTAACAGACCTATTTCCTTTATTGGGTATAAAAAAAGGTGTGTGTGTGTGAGTGTGTGTGTGTGTGTGTGTGAGTGTGTGTGTGTGCGTGCCTTAATCGCTCACTTTATTGTTTGGGCATCTCCATTACACTTCCAAAAGAGATTTAGAAAGACGATGAGAGTCTATTTTGTTCAATTTTAGGATGCAGCGTGAGATGTCTTTAAAATGAGAGCGGGATAGATGTGCAGGCTGTGGAAAGCCTTGCCTTGGGTGTTAGCAGAAAATGGTCCTGCTGCCAGATGCCATCGCTGCTCACATTAAAGTTGTGCTTTAGGCAAGCGTAAGACAAAAGAAACTCAATTGCATTTAGATAGCATCAATAACTGTTACTATTGTCTGGTTATGTACAACTGATGAGGCTACGCTGTGGTTCTGAAGACCAGGCTGTTAAAATGAGGTCGAAAAATGATTCACACTTTGAAAGAAAGAAATTGGGTTGTTATTATGTTTGTTTAAAGAAACATAAGAAAGCATTATAATAGTGTAATACTATAATGAAGCAAACATTTAAGCAGCTGACGTCTAATAATGCCAGCGGATCCGCAAAAGGTTCCCAGTTCCTTCTACATGTTATAGTTCTCTATCTCTCTCACACACATGTGTGAAAACACACACACACACACACACACACACACACACTTGTACATGTGTGCCCACACCAACACACATGCACACGCAGGTACATTTGCACAAACACACATTTGTGCTCTCTCACACAAACAAACACACTTGTGCACATTCACTTGTGCACGCTCACTCAAACACACACACACACACACATACACACACAGATATACATGTGCACACAGATATACATGCGCTCACACAAACACACACAAGCAAACACACACACAGATATACATGTAAACAAACACATACACGTACATGTGTGCTCATACACACACACACACACACAGGTGGCATTTGTATCATTTAAGCTCTGTGTACACTGGTTCACGTGCATGTGTGTATGCACATAAGTGGAAAAAAGTACAAGAACAAATAAAGAGTAATCCAATCAAATCTGTAGGTAAAAGGAATCCGCTGAATCTGAGGCAGAAAGGAAAGATAAAATGAAAGTCCAAGGAAGAAGATATACACAGGGGTAACTTTCTATTTAACCAAGAACCTTAGTTACCATGTACCTAAACAAGCACACTCAAGCATGCATGTGAATGTTTACACTGTGCAGACGAGAGGTTCAAATGACCCCGTCTATGTCAAATGCCCTAGCAGTGCTAGCTGTGAAGGGCAGGACTGAGCACACATGAACTCACACGCGCCTGCATGGACACACGGACGCACAAAAACACGCAGTACGGACGCGCACACAAAACTGAGATCCGATACACTGGCGACCAGCTGTGCTCCGAGGGGATGCAGAACCGATCCAGATGTGGGATTGGAGTGTGAGATGACAACGGCACTTTTCACAGAGCGCTTGTTTTGTTTTTCTGCCTGCTCCCACTCAGCACCGAGCAACATAACCTTTGATAGCTATCTCTGCAAGAGTCACTTGTCTAAATAGAAGACCAGCCCTGCTCATGCACCACTTTCTCACATCCTCTCACACACGTCATACTGTATAAAAAAAATACACTACTAATGCAGCCAGTGACATACATTATCATATCCACTGTTTTATCTGCTGCTAAAGTAAATTCCACAACCACACTATGAGCAACTCTTCAACTCATATACCAAAGACTGAGAGTGTCTATGTTTACCCAAGTGGTCAGAGACTCTGGTAATAGACTATGGACATAACCCCATACTCACAGACCCTCCCAGACACCCACTGGCCTAGAGAGATAGATACCCAGCATGCAACACTCAATCTGGCATTTGACTGGGACAGGAGTCCTGGCAGGGACACTGGAATCAGCCCCCATGCAATCCGAGGCCAAGGACAATGTTTGAACACCTGCCCAAATCTCTCCGCTGCAGCATGGGGGGGTCAGGGAAGCTGAACATTTCCCCATAATATTACATCTTACAGAATGGCTCTTACCGAGCCATATGATGCGTACTCCCTCTTCCACTGTAAACAATGCATGTGTATGTACATGTGCTTACCTTTTTCTTGTCTCTCATGGAACCTTTGCCTCTCACCATGATCTTGCATCCTGTCTCAGCCTCCAGCTGCTTGGCCGTAAGCCCTCGAGGGCCAAGGATCCGGCCCACAAAATTAAACTGCAACACACAAACACACAAAAGTTAGACATCTGCTTACACACTGCATGCTGACTGGATTCAATGTGTTAAATAACAATGCAACACAAACAACTGATATATCAGGTAAAGTAAGTTCACTGTCCAGAACAGGACAGGGCACCATGCCCTTGTTTCAGAGGCACCATGTAAAAGTAGATATTAAGAAAGGAAAGAAAGAATAAAAAAGATGACGATAAATATGGCAAAAAGTATAAGAACACACATGAAAATACAGCCTTGGTACTGAGAGTACTACTGTACATCCTTGGAGATTTTAAGTGGGTCAATGAAATAGAGACAGATTTCCACTTTTCTTACAAATGAAGACAGATGCCGCTTCCTTATTGTATTAAAAAGCACAAAATCAAAAACAAAATCTGAGTTTCTGCACAGGATTGACTGAATTACTTGAAAATATTTGCTTTATGGTGTGTTTTCTGCAAGGCATAAGGACGGGCTGAGTTCGTTCCAAAATGCTCTTCTCGGCTTGATATTGAGATGCAACCTTTAACACCTGGATAAAATCTACATCATGCATTTTGAACAATAGGAAGACTAAACCTTTAACATCTGCAATCATTTCAGCACAAAAATCACAGAATAATGATAAGTGATAGACCAAAATTAGAGTGTTATTTACATGTAGTCTGAAGAAGAAGGTAAGAAAGCAAGAGAGAGAGAGAGAGAGCGAGAGAGAGAGAGAGAGCGACAGAGAGAGAGAGAACATGAGAAAGAGAGGCAGAGACCACGAGACAGCAATAGAGACAGAGACAGAGAGAGACTGCAAGAGAGAGAGAGACCGCGAGAAAGACTGCAAGAGAGAGAGAGAGAGAGACAGAGAGAGAACATGAGAAAGAGTCAGAGAGACTGCGAAAGAGACAGAGAGAGATCGCGCACGCGTGAGAGAGAGAGAGAGAGAGAAAAATCACGTCACATGACAGAGAGAGAGAGAGAGAGAGAGAGAGACACGCTGAGATTTCCTGGGAGGCACCTTGTTTCAGCAAGCTGTCTGACCGTTATCTCTGAAGCTCATCAGCCTGAGCTCCGACAATGGCGCTCGATGTGTGGTGAGTGTGCCCTGCCTGCTCCAGGCCCATCACAACAAGATAAGAGCCACTGATCCTTCACCTGATCGATTGGATATCAGAGCTAACCTGAGAACTGTCAGTCAATAGACCAGGTTCAGTCCGAATGCTGCTGTGTGCTGACACGTGAATGGATTTGACTGACAAGCTCTAAAACAAAGCCAGCCTCGAGTGTTTTATAGAGATAAACATGAATTGGTTTTCTGTGAGCCAGTTTTCTGCTGTTTTATGCATTACAGTAGTTTACAGGAGAAAGCTACAAGTAATCAGTGTATAATACGTGCTAATGTGATATTACATATGCGATACTCTTCATTCTGGTTAGACAAACAAGGGGTTTCTCTCTGTCCTAACGTTTTTCCCAAACATGCTGTAAACAAAGACCGCATTTGCCGTCAAACATTCAGTTCGAGTCAAATGATTATTTTTTTTTCAATCTAAAACAATCGTTTCCTCCTCCTGAAATGAATTCCATTCATCAAAATAACAGTCAATACAAATTTTTGTGGTGAGGCAGTGGGTTGCTACGAAATCCTAGTTTACACCAATGTTCCCTTTTCTAATCAATAGTCCTTCAAGGCCTGATTTATCAATGCTTTTGATATTCAGATTCAATTACGTTTTCACATGAGTGACTCCACGCATAATCGACTGCTTGTAAAACACGGCTAAGTGTATGTGTACTTGATAACTGCATATTTTTGCCCCTGTTGCATATTACATGGGAATGATATGAATAAAAAGGAGCAATTAAACAGTGCTTCAAGGCACAAAAGTAACAGTGCTGGCATGACATTTGTATTTATCAGCATACAAAACCTTTGAGGGAAAGAAATCTGTGTGTGTGTGTGTGTGTGTTATATTCTTCACACATCAGGCAACTGTACTATTTGATTTCTTCACACCAACTGTCACAAATACTATACCGCATTTTACTCACCAGCAAGCGATTTTATCTCAACTTTCTCCTCACTTTCTCTTATTCTTGAAAACTGAACCTACACAGAGCTCAGTAGATCAGTGCAAGGCAAATAGCTTTCTTTCAAGTCTTGTGCAGATTTTCAAGGTGCCCTTGGTGAGGTACAAATCAGAAGGAAGGCTCGAGGAGCTCCAGGATGCCTCCGTTTTTATACGTGCAGCTTGGTTCATGCACAGGTGGAGGCAAATTGCACAGACATAGTGTTCGGTATACCCTGTTATCTGTATACTTCTCCCTGAGTGAAAAAAAGCTTTTCGTCCCTGAGGAGAGTGATTCCTTTATATAAAAAATGTAATGCAAGCATTTCGGTATAAGTAAAATGTGACATTCACATCATGTGAGAGAACTCGAGATGAAGGACATTTCTTTGCCTTTAATGCAGACACACACTGGACTTGTTGATGACTACTACACGCTTTATTACTACACTCCATCTCTTGATTAAAACTACATTGTTCATACATCTGATTCATTTAGAAGATTATAGAGGGTTGGAGAATTTTGTACATTGTTTTATGAGCAATTCGCTTTCATAATCAGATTTTCCATAAACGTTTTCATACTTAATCACTGATCTTGGAGAATATCTCACACTTGTCCAAATGATCTGATGGTCTAAGATACCAGTATCAGAAAGAAAATACTAACATATTTAGCTAATTATAAATAGAAAACTATATATATATATATAGAAAGCTATATTTTTCTAGATATTTTTCCTTTTGCTAGGTAATTTTATTTAAATTTTTCGTAGGTCTATTTTATTCTACTTTTGGACAGTCGAAAAAGCATTTTCCCTTGTGTCGTACTATGTGTGTGACAAATAAACAATTAAATAACTGAATCTAATTACAGTATTTATAACATGCAACAAAAAAATGTACATATTGGTTTAGATGACTCTTCCCTAACTTCTCTAACCCTGTAAACATGCTTACTATAAACTACATCAAACTAATGAGGTGAAAATATCTGTAATTGTCTCTGATTTATTTATGTGTAAGAAAGTGGTATTATTTCACTGTCACCTTGCATGACACATTGTAATAACCTACATTTGAGGCAATAGCTGGGAAGAATGATAACATTTTGAGAAGTCTTCGGCTGCATCAGTCAGTATACTCTTCTGAGGCTCCAGTGCACTCAAGTGAGTTAAATAACAGATTCTTATACGAATAGACCTCCACATTTATCTTTATTAGCAATATACACAGATTCCACTTTTGGGAAGAAAAAAAAGGATGGAAGGTAGGTGGGTAGGTAAAGCTGTCTGCCACAACAAAACTAACTGTGCTCTGGCTAACAGCAGCATTAATCAGGTCTGTGACTGTTGCTATTTCTACCTGCTTTCCACCTACACAGCATCCTGAATGTCCCCATGACAATTCGGTCAGCAAGCTCCGTTTCTAAATGACCACACTGTGCTCTGAGTAAAGGTTTACCAATGGCTTCTGTTTAACAAAGAAAAACAGCTTGAACACAGGAATTTTAACAAACAAATAAGTAATCAAATAAAAAGAAATATCAGCTTCTATGAAGGAAGATGCTTTAGCAATGGTCTATAAAACAGCCTTTCTCTCTAACTGAGAGCATTTTTCAACTATTATATTAAATGTTAAAGGTATTTTTCTTTGAACCATTTCTAGACTGGTAATTCCGAGTATTATTTTATCCACATGTAATCTAAAGAGGCTCATAGTGACTGCTGAACAGGCGGCATAATGCCGAATGGAGTAACACAGTATCAGTGTCGGAACACATTTTGCATATTTCCATTGCAATTTATACCACAAACATGTGTGAGATGTGAACCGAGACACATTTTATGCATTTGAACAAATGACACAACTTAAAGCAGCCTTCTCTCAAGCCTTACAGTGCCATGAAAAAGGATTTGCTGGTTGCTGATTGTGTAGATCTTTGTATTTGTCACACTGAATTGTTTCAGATAATCAAACTAAGACAACCGGAGTAAACACAAAACACCGGTTATAAAAGATCATTTACTGAAAGAAAAATGCTATCAAACATCAACTGAATTGATAATTTGGTTCACTTAGAATAGACACACAATGAGACACACACTTTTCCTGTTTACTGAATCTAAACATCACTTAATCAGAATCTTTCCATCAATGTGAAGTAAGCTCAACAAGCTGGAAGCTATCCAAAAAATTAAGGAATTGATTTAAAAGTTTGTATTTGCAATATATCAGTTTGCAAAGCCATTTCTAAGGCTCTGAAACTCTGGCAAATCAGAGCGAGAGCCATTAGCTCCAAATGGAGGAAATTTGGAACGCTGAAGCTTCCTAGAAAGAACACAAAGATATCTCTTCAGGAAGTCACAAAGGAACCTGGTCAAACATGTAAGAAACTGCAGGGCTTGCTAGCATCAGACAAGGTCAGCGTTCATGTTTCTGTCTTTAGAGAGAGACTAGGAAAAATGGTATTCAGTGACGAATATAAGGATTCATCTCACATTAGCCAAGAAAATACCTTGTTGTAAGGATAATGTTTTTGTCGACTGATGAATCCCAGGTGAAATACCAAATAGCATTTGACAAAAACTGAACACAGTGTTTCACAATAAGTAGGAACATCCCACCAGCAGTCACACATGGTGATGTTAATGTGATGGTGTGGGAACACTGTGCTGATTCAGGGCCTGGATGACTTGCTGTAATTGACAAAACCATAAATTCTGCTCTCTACCAGAAGCTACTGAGGGATCATCTATCAATCACTCAATCACTCAATCTATCAAGTGCAATTGGGTTATGCAGCAAGACAACGATCCAAAGCACAAAAGTCTGTAGCTGAAAGGCTCAACAGATTTATGGTTTTGGATTAATGGACAGCATTGGGTGATTCTCACAGCTCTGATATTACTGTGATATTGAAAATAGAAAAAAAAAAACCCTGAAACTCTAGTTATATATATAGTAACTGTTATGTCTCAGGAAACATAAGGCTAAATAATAACTAAAAAATCAAAATAGAAGATTTAATTTATTAATGATTTGACCTACCATCTGGACTGAGAATAAAATATACACTCCCCAGAACACTATGCTGCACTGAAATACAGCTAGGTTTTATACATCTGACATGATTTGAGTGTGTATTTGCGAAGCCCTGAATAAAATTATACAGCAAGTGAGCATCTGAGCTGAGAATCAAACCCACAATGCTGGTGTTTCACAACAGATACATTACAGCTGTGTTATTCTACTCTACATGTTTAGTGTCCTAAACTGAATACTCATACAGTTCTTCCCATCAACATCCTCGTGAGATTTCACTGCTTAATATACGCAATGAATTCAAGTTTTGTTGAGAAACATTATATTTTCATGTAAACTATACATAATGTGTAATACGTTCTTAAATCTGATGGACCACATATTCCTTTTTGCAGTGTAGGTTTTAAGCAGCTAAAAGTGGCAAAGCACAAAAAACAAAACGAAATCTTAACTTATTTTTCCACTGTTTGGTGTTTGCTGCAACCTCTAAACAAACTGTATGTAACCTAATATGTACGTAGCTATTTTTTGACTCGTTATGTGTAAAAGACAAAAGCGCTGAAGAGACATTTTGTTCTGTTTTTCCTACATTCTGTTCATGAGGTGTTTACTGTGCCAGAGAGACGCCACTGCCAACCATACTCGTAAACATGTGCGTATGCCACCATGCACAGCTCTGCTCAGGCAAACTGAGTCTGTAGAGCGATTCACTACAACCTTAAATATGTCTTTTCTATGTCTATGTTCTTCATGACAATGAGCAGAAATCAATGCAATTAAGCAACATCACACAAGGCGCACAAGGCAGGTTTTGTGGAAGGGTGTTAACAGTGTTCCAGATATCTTCCACTTTCCACTCATCATTCCACACAACGTTATCCTAAAATCTTGATGGGTGACAAACTTTTTTTGCCAAATGTGAGACGAGTCCTTATATTCCTCTTGCTTAGCTTTGCTTTTTAAAAATAAAAATAGAAAATATAAAAATTAAACGCATTGATGGTATAATCTAGCATCTGGTCTTTGAATAAAATATAGACACACACACACACACACACACAAGTGTATCACTGGCAAAAATTCTGATTCATAACGAATATAATGACCATAATCATGTTAAACTGATGAGGATTTCTACAAACAAGATTTGCATCTGTGTGAATGCAGCTGATGAAATATCATTACTGCACCTGGCCTGTGAAAAATGAAGCCAAATCATAGCCTTCACAAACAGTTCATACAGCATGACCCACTAAACCTCTCTGCTGAAAGACTAAATATCAGGAACCAACAGAGTTACAGCTCTGAGATGAGAACCACACAACCACACACAGATATACATGCTTAAACGGACACACACACACACGGCATTACTCATACACTTTATGCACACCCAAAGCCTCTGTGACAGCAGCAACTACTCTACCTGAGTGGATGTATCACGTCTCTACCCCCCTGCTCTCGAGCTGTCATCTGAGCTTTGATGCTGCTCTTTCAGATGCACACGCTCCTGAGCCAGAGCCTTTTGTGCTGGGTCTTCTCCTGCTGGGCAACACACACCACCTCTGCTACACTTGGCACTGATGAATGCCTGTGTGTGAGTGTGTGTGTGTGTGTGTTCGTGATGGGATGGAAAGGAAGTGCAAATCTGCAGTGTGCTTTTTAGGAAGGAGTCTAGAAGAGAGAGGGGAATTAAATTTTCATCTTCCGCCCATCAGGTGGTCGAGGTAACTAAAGGTGATATGCCGGAATAGATTTGAGAGCTGAAACCTCCGTATTTCTGCACGAATTATTGTCAGAACTGTTGTGAGTGCATGGTTCCTACAGAAAGCCCAGTTTAAGGCTTATGCTGAATGCAGCTGCTGACTTAATTACAGTATTCCTTCCTACCAGTACGCTAGATCTCTTGTGGAGCATTAGAGTTTAAGTGTGGGACTATATTAGGTGTAGGTGACATGACAGGTAACACTGTATGAATTAGAATTTACACACTAGCTGGAATATGACGCTAAACCAAAGCAGCAATACGTCAATCGCAATGTGCAAGAGTTTTGATTCATTTTTATATGAACAGCAGCAGAAACCAAACAATAAACCAACACAAGGCACAAGACAACAAGCAGTAGCACATTATGTATAAAAACAAAAGTGCTGAACATTTTGTTCTGTTTTTCCTACATTCTGTTCATGAGATGTTTACTTTATCACACAGGTGCGTACGTACCACACATGCCACCACACGCAGTTCTGCTCAGGCAATGTGAGGCTTTGTAGTTTTCAACTACAACTCATAAATAATTTTTTCTCCTCCTGTCAATGAACAGAAATTTATAATAACAATATTTGGTTTATTTATTTCATTTATACAACTGAGCAGTTGAGTTAAGGGCCTTGCTCAGGGGTCCAGCAGTGACAGCCTGGTGGCCCGGGGATTTGAACTCACAACCTTCTAATTAGTAGTTTAACCACAGTAAATAAATAAAAAATTCAGTACAAGAGCAGTGTCACACAAGACAGCTAAGCAGATTGTGATTGTGAATGTAATATTGCCTATATATTTTATAAATAAGAAATTATTAATATATATAAAATATATATAAATATATATAAAATAACTGTTAAATTATATATAAATATATAAAATAACAATGATAAAAATATCATTATTTTATAGTGATATATATAATATATAATATATATATACAAATAATATAATAATGCTGTTGTTTCCTCAAAATGACAGCTAGTTATCTCACAATGACTTTTTCTCCATTTAGAGTTACATCTAATGTTGTGGAATGTGAACCCCCCCCCCCCCCAAAAAAAAAAAAAAAAAAACTTTTCCGGATATCACGCTCTCTCTTTTTTTTCAGATGGAAGAAGAAGAAGAAATACATCCCTTGTATGTGTGCTATTTTTCTGAATGGCACATTACCATGTGAATAGGTGAAGACTTGTCTACTTGAAAACACACCTGTGTGTCTGTGTGTTTGAAAGTGTGTGTGATAAGCTGTGTGTCTCTGTGTATAACCTTAAGTGTCATGGTGCTCTGTGATGCCGGCAGCAGCTGTGTTTAGCACTGGGTCATAGGACACATTCTCTTCTTTTGAAAGCGTGTAGCTGTTCATTTACTGCACTCACCAGGTACAGGGCTTTGTGTGGCCAGTTTTGTGCAGGTGAAGAATTACAGTGTCCTTTTCAGTGTGTCACCATTGTCCCTTTAGCTTACTTTCAAAGCAGCGATTCTGCCACAGCTCAACACTAACAGAAAGGGCTCACTTTTAGGGATAATTTTCATATTGTGTTGCCACTTTCAAAGCTTCAGTCTACCAAAAGAGCAGTATTTTAAAAAGCTAACAAACTCAGCTCAATGCTTTTTCTTTCTGAACAGAAGTTGCAGTTGTATTTACTGTTTCCAGCCCCCAAAAAATAACCCAACGAAAAAAAGGAAAACCATTAGGCTGTAATAGAATCTTTAATATCTACTGTTCAAAGCTCAGACCTATTTACATGATCTGCACAGTGGAGATTATGCGTGTTTTCCATCAACTACAATAAAACAGGCAGCAGGGACGTAATTAGGGCTGTTTAAGACAGCGCGCACGGGCCTGCCAGAGAGCGCGAGTGATGGCATTATCTTATGAAGATAAACGAGCTGGCACTGCTAATAGGCAAATTAATTATTGCATGACTTCAAATACCACTGCGCTCTGATTCCTTGCTGCAAGATGTCTTTTGTTTTCATTACGGTGTGCAACAAGGGGAGGGGATGCAGGGCAGGGAGGCTACCCTAGTCCTTTAAGTGAGGGTGGGGGTGAATCTAATATCTGAATCACTTGATTTCTCTGACTTGGTTCAGCAGCTGGGTATATGCCCCTGTTAGTAGATCTTATCATAGCACTCCCAATAACAGTATTTATCATGGGAAGCTGGTATAAATGGGCTTGCAGGGATTACACAGATATAACGTCAGTATAAAGTTTCATCAGGGTATATTCTGTTATGACTTGCCTTAAGTGTGGGTTATTTGTGGACTCGAGCCCGACAGCAGCACCAGTGATGTGGGTGAAATACAATCACAGCTGTAATGAACACTGACAAGGTCGATTTTTTTTTTACTCTATTCTATTTCTCCCAAATGTCAATCCCAATCGGAGAAAATACAAAATTGAGTAATATTCTGAGGAGATTTTCCACAGATTTGAGTCGAGGAGTGTGGTGTGACGTCGTCACGTCGATGTACGTGTGTCGATTCACAGGTGTACAGCTATCACAGGAAGTCATTACATACAGTATGTGTCTTCACTGGTTTATAAGAATAATCCTGTGCTTACGGCGTCACCCATTCAAGCAGTAATTTTTTTAAGTATTATTTTAAGTTTTTTCAAGTTTTTCTGCAATATAGCACATAAAACTCTGCAAGTTGCAACGCTAATTTTGAAAAAAAAAAAAAAAAGCACAGCAAAATAAATTTTTGGCTGAAACAAGCAATGAAATCCTGGAGGGACTGAAATGTCTTTAGAGGAGAACCTTTTTATACAAAAAAAATGAGAGAACTGTAGGATCAGTGTTTTTAAACCAAAGTGTGAAAACTTATTGTTTGGCATTAAAACATTATGGGCAATATAACAGCATTAGGGGCTTAATATATATATATATATATATATATATATATATATATATATATATATATATATATATATATCGCAAATGCAACTGCTTATCAACTTTTGTGTGTGTGTGTGTTATGCCTAACATAATTATGCCTAACATAATTTTCATGGCATTAATAAGAGCTTGCAATATAATGCACTGCTCAAACCTAACAGTTATATTAGTCACATTTTGAATTACACAGCAACAACAATACTGAAAAATATTTTGTAAGTGGCACAGAGCCAGTGACTCACACTGCTTCCAATATGTTGATAGCCCTTCACTGGCACTTTTTCACCGGCTGCTTTAAAATGACACCCCACCTACTGCGTCTCTACCTGGTTTGACACTGGGCTGTGATTGCTCCAGATTGACAGCATACATGAGTCCTGAGCTGGCTGAGCATCAGCGCTGCCATTACGCGAGCGTGAAGGGGAGGAGGCCGAGCTGAAGGGCTGTCTGGCTGCCTCACGCGGGCCTGAGGTGTTGTTGTGAGCAGCCATCATGTCCTAATGAACCCTAATTAACCTTCATTAGCTTTGCAATGATCCAGAACGCAGGAGCTCCTGCCGCAGCATTCTCCCCTGTGCACATTCCTGTTTATTATCGTCAGGAATAATGAGAGGATTCGTGCTCTGTGTGCCAGTCCTCACCTAATCACGTCTGAATGAATAGTTTGGGGGTGGGGGGTGGGGGGGAGGCGTGTAGGTGTTTCGGTATGTGACCTTCTTTCTGTATAGGCTGCGGTCTGGCTTATTGAGAGCGTTCACTCCAGACAGAACATTCACGGGTGGTCACACAAGTCTCAGACCTGCACCAGAAATCAGTTTCAGACCACACAGAACAAAGCTCCCTAAACTGCAAATACACATTCAAAGACACATTCATATGCAAGCAGAAAATTAAGTCATATTAATCATGACCAGCTGGTCCGGAGACTGCTGCCAATCCCCAGATTACGTCCAGCAGTTTAGCATTCATTAGGCCCTCATTCGGTAGTGAGTTATGGGGCCATCCTCACAGCCCGGTTCAATTAAAACAACGACACCTGGAGAAGCAGGGCAGCTGGCCAACTCTCGCCTCCATCCCTCATGACACTTTAGACATTTCACACTAGAATTAACACAACATCAAAAAGCGTCTCACTCACATGTCAGCACATTAGGAAGATATAATTTCTGATAACAAGCAAGAAGAAATATTAAATAAAAGGTATTTGTAACAGACTTTTGTAAAGCACACTGCTATAACTATTACTTTGGATTTTGTCGAACTTGCAATTTGACAAAAATGAGAAGTAATTTTTCACATTAGTTTATCCATCCATCCATTCATCCATCCATCCATCCATCCATTTCTTGTCCCGCTTATCCTACACAGAGTCATGGGGGAGATGCCCTGTAGGGATGTGGGGTACAAGGAGGAGAATGAGACATTCTGGACAGGGAGCCAACACACTATATGGCACTCATTATATATGAATACTCATTCACATGCTACAGACAAATTAGAGAAGCAAATCAGCCTACCATGCATGTCTTTGGACTGCAAGAGGAAACCCGGAGGAAAGAGAGAACTCCTCACACACAGGGCAGAGTCGAGATTCTAACCCCCAAACATTAAACCACTGTACCCATGTACCAAAGTATATTACCATAACATTCTTAAGATAATGTTTGTTAAGATAATTTACGTTTTGCTCTTTTGCAACGACAACAGTTTGAAATAAAAGTTCAAAAGATTACCTTTTTTTTTGTAAATATGCAGGTAAAAAGATGAACAGCCAAAGCAAAGCCACCTGACCATCACACTCATATGTGGCTCATCTGCCACACTGTTGGAAGCACACAAATGTATAGAATGTCTGTATGCTGTAGCTTTACAATTCTCCTTCACTAGAACTAAGTGGTTCAAACCTGTTTCAGCATGACACTGCCTGTCTGCACAAAGTGAGCTCCATGAAAGTCTGGAAGTTTGGTTTGAATAAAATTGAGAGTCCTGACCTCAATATCAGAATCCCAGGACACCATGCCTGACATCAGTGCTTGACCTCACTAATGATCTTGTGATTGGGATGTTCAGAAAGCACATATAGGTGTGAGGGTCAGGTGTTCCTAAGCCTTTGACCATGTTTTGTGTCAAATATGCTCGGTCACTTATCTAGACTCCTCTGTACATAGACCTCAACATGAAATAGATCTCCAGGCATTTTGAAATGATTTTGTTAGATGATAACTAGATTACAGATATTTTATTGCTATTAAACAACTGGAAAGGCTCAGAGTGAAATTCATTGTGAGGTACTAAAGAGAACATGAGGGTTCAGCATATCATACATATGCCATTGCCAACAGCCATACATATTCAAAGTGTCCCTCAGCTCTACCCCGTCCTACCTTTCTGAGCTTGCTGAACGATGACCAAGGCCAAAGAGAGGACTGAGAGAGAATCAATCCTGTCCTGCATGCTTATAATGATTAATAATCAGTGATAGCTGCTCATCTCCACATCGGACGAGCGTGACCCAGAAAAGGACAGTGAGGGAGGAATGATAGATGACAGCCTTCTCTTGTTCTCCTGCTTCTCCTCTCTCTTTCTACCACTTCCAAACCCACCACGCACCACAATGACTACAATTAAAAGCTCTGTCCAGGCCCAGAGCCTGAGAGGAGTATTTATAGAGCGCTTTCTCTGCAGAACACTGTCTGCTCTTGAACATTATCTCCCACCACTCTCTCTCTCTCTCTCTCACACACACACACACACACACATACACATACACACACAGCACTTACTATAGATATGAGCACACAAATGAATGGTAACAATTACTGGGAACAGCAACATTCTGCTAGCACTGTTGTCTTTCCCAGCCTAATAACATTGTTCACCAAATTGGAACGAGTGTGTGCTGCCAAGAGAGCAACAGTGCTGCAAGAGTTTGAAGGACCAAATTAATTTCTGTGCCGCTGGCAGTCTGTCTTGGGGGCGAGTATGGGAGACACTAGGGTGTGTACGAGTTTGTTCTCCCTCTTTTATCAGGCAGACCAGGCCAGTGCTCCTCTGCCCTGATTCCCTGACCTCATCATACCCTCACATTCATCTTGCATCCACAGCTGGTTATCATCTTCTCTCTTGCACTCTCTCTCTCTCGCTTTCTCTCTCCCACACACACACAGACACTCTCTTTAATACTGTTATTCTACGTTAAAACTATAACTGCCTCATACCCCCAACCTGGAAGTCATAATGACCACCTATGAAGAACTAATTGGGGATTTTGAAACACTATTTATGTGCAGAGAAAACAGAGGCTACACAGTGGGATACATAAGTGAGCACGCACGCACGCACACACACACACACACACACACACATATACACACACGCGCACGTACCAGAGTCTTTGCTCTGTGCTCCACAATCTGTCATTAGCTTTTGGCTAATAGTTTTATTAACAATAACTGACTAAAACCAAACAAGAAACAACTAAAAGAGGATTTCCTAAAGTTAAATAAATGATTACATTTATTTAGCAGGTATTTAGAGTTTATAAATGAGTGACCACTCACACAGTCATACACAAACACTCTCTCTCTCACTCACTCACACACACACACACACACACACACACACACACACACACACCTCTTAGATCTGCTGGGACTCTATTCTCGGCTGGCGGTTATTTGAGGCCTCTTATTTCATCTCTCATTCCTCCTAATGAACCCAAGCGCACTAATAATGATCCTGGGCGTCCTTCAGAGTAGCAAGGACAGCCAGAACCTAGACACACACACACACGCATACACACACACACACATGCACACATCCCAATGGCCTTTGCGCAGCCATAAACTCTCACAGTTCTCAAAAGACAAGAGTGGTTTTACTAAATGTGAACTTTTTGGAACTCACCATTGTACAGATGGTATAAACAGGAGGGTGAGGAGCAGAGGATAGAAACCTATTTCTATATTAACTTATTATTTTAGCTCTCTCTCTCCAGCATTGTGGCTTCTTCCAAATAACCATAACCCTATTGTTCTGTGTTTTATTAAAAAATAATAATTATATGTAATAGTTTTTAACATAATTGTAATGATTAATTTTTGTATCTACATACCAGTTACTGAGATATTCACAAACAAAAACAACTGACCAGTCATATTTTAATCATTTTATTTCATCTACTTTCAATAACTTTTAACATAAAACAGGCAATTTCCAGAAACTCACAGTTTCAAAAGAATAAGCCTCGAGTCATCACCGATCTGTTCTTGTGGACATTTTAGAAGTAAATTTATTATACTTTAGTCAGTTAGATAGAGTCCATGTTACAATACAGCATTTAAACATATTATATATTTATCTTTGTTATGTATGATTATTTCATCGTTGAACAGCTCTGATATTTTGTGTTGCTGTTGAAGAATGAATTATTCACACAGATGTGGTGTGACAACACTGTCCTTACAACTCCATCCATTGGGGAAATGTTAAATAAACAGCCTTTCAAACTAGAAAACGTCAACAAATTGAAGGATTGCTAATTCTGCACTGCACCCCTGCCCGAGCTGGAAAAGCTCTATTAATGATACCCATGCAGGAATCATGGGGGAATGGTGCAAGTTAATTGGGATCAATCAGCTCGGTGCTCTGGGTGCTCTCCTGGGCCAGAGGGCTTAGGCAAGCGGGATCTGACAGCGATTGCTTAAAAGATTTGTTAACCGCTGGGATGCTAGTGACTCGGCTGAGTGCATCTGACTCAACACAAACTGGGAAGCAGAGACACAGTTCAATGTCACCCCTATTACTGGTGTGCACACCAAAGCAGTGTGACACAGAGAGTACAAGCCACTCCTAATGACTGCACTTAAAACAGAGACATACGTATGAAATGCTCTAAAGCAGAAAATGGTTAAAACTGAGGCTGCTCTGACAGTAAGTGCTTACAACAAACCATCTGTTTAGTCCATAATAGATTAAATGGGCCCATAAAATAAAGCAAAACACAGTATGTGGCTCACTACCTAAACTTCTCGTAATGAAATCAATACGTGGACGTGTGCCCATGTCCTAATGCAAGGAAAACTAGATTACATTGATATGTAGACCTCTGTAATTAAATAATACGATATTGTAAGGAGCGCTGCATTTTATAATTCCATTTACTTAAAAGCTGTTGAGTAAAAGTAATCTTTTATTATTTATTTTACTCAAGAAACACACTTCTTTAAGCGTATTAATATAAAACAAAAACATTCTTGGCCCTCTTCCTTTGCTTTATATTTTCACAGAGTGCACAGAAGTAGGTGTATATGTTTATGTTTTCTATTTGTAGCCAGTATAGGAGGTTGTTATAACCCAGAAATGTCTGCCCACTGCTCTAGGTGTAAATAAGGTGATACTCACATCAGGGTATTCTTTAACAGGCACGTAAAGCTTCTCCTGGAGCTGTACAATGGGACCCACCGCGTCGGGCAGCTCTGAGCTCCTCTTCTCTGTGCTCCCATTTAACGTGTCATTGTACATGTCCTTCCGTACTCTGCTGATCTCTGCAACAAATAAACACACTCTCTCTTAGTCACGGTGATCACAGCATAATACACACTACTCTAGATTATCAGTGCATGATTTAGACAGCATGGTTTTCTGTTTTTTTTTCCCCTGTGGTTCAAATGTGTGTCCCTTTTTTATCAAAACATTCATGAGGGAAAATGTGTATAGCCCCCAGAGCAAGGCTGTTCTTTGAAGCATTGTTAGACTCTGGCATTGTGTACACTCAGATTAACATTGCGATAGATTCTGACTAGCGTTATGAAAGATATTTATTAGCATTGTGTAGACTCAGACTCGCATTGTGGTAGACTTCAGCATTGTGTAAAATCTAACTAGCACCGTGTAGACTCTGATTAGCATAGTGTTAGACTCCAGCACTGGGTGAGCTTTGACTAGCATTGTGGTAGACGTCAGCATTGTGATAGATTCTGACTAGGGTTATGGTAGACTCTGACTAGTACTGGTATTGGTAAATTCTAGCATCAAATCATGCCAGACAGAATGTAAAAGCAGAACAAACAGAACTAAATGGCAACTGCGGAAGTCTCCACAGGCAACAAGCCTAGTCCTTTTTGTTACTAATTTGAATGCCTCAAATACCCTTACAATATAATTCACACATAAAGGAGGCTATTGAAGAAAAACTAAACATTTGACCTCGCTGTGACCCTGCCCCTGTTTGGATCAATTCCAAAATCCAATCAGTTCCTCTGCAGGCTACAATGCTATTTCCATACAAATCCTACAAACACTCATTCTTGAGATAATATCTGTCAAACACTGTGCTGTGTACAAACTTTCATACAGAACTCCACCATCCGTCCTGAGACTTCCTCTGTCTCTAATTGGTTTAAACATCACATGATGGTTTGCGGAACTGTACAGCGTGGCAGTTTGATTACCAGGTCAGCTGTTTGTGTGTTTGCATGCGGTTCTGGAAGCAACTCAAAACTCAAAAATTCCACCTCCTCTCAGTCTCTTCAGTGTTTTTCTTTTGGAAAATAAACCAACACCACAACTGACATCTCTATCTGCCACATTTATGCTTCTCTCACTCTCGACAATGCTGTTCAGCCTGCTGAAAATACGAGCCCAATAATCCATATCAAAGCCCTATACACAACACTGCTGGCTCTCATAGCATGGCTACTACTGCAGAATGCATTGTAACATTTAGAGTACTCAAAATACATTTAACAAGACAATATTAAAAATAAATGGCAACACTTTGAACTGGTGGCAAAACTGACCCGGCAGTGTTGCAGTGTTATGATGTCTGCTCATAGCTCACAGCTTTTTCACCTCCAGTGCAGAACATTCTAGGAAGATTTGTTTTGAGTATAACAGTGTGTTCATTTTTCATTTAGATCTTTTGGCATTTATAGTATACCACCAGCAAAGAATCCCATTTTCAGTCCTAAAGCCTGAAGGAGACTTACTACTGCATCACTGAAGCCTTAGTTTGAGATTAAGTTTGTCTTCTCTACAGTGTTATGGTTCATCAACAATGACCAAGAGCCTCCAAATTTCACAGGGCATTTGAATAACATACCAGATGGTCGAAGATTTTTTCACCGTAGACCCATGATAATGTTTAAAGAAAGGATTCTGTGCAATTTTAATTTTAAGTTGTTCGGTGCTTTTAACAACAGACGTTGCCACAAAACAGCTTTACAGAAATGCATATGTAGATTTCAAGCCCTAATGAGCAAACCAGAGATGACAGTGGTGAGGAAAAAGCCTCTGAGCCAACAGGAGGAAGATATCTTTAGAAGAACCGCACTCAAAAGGGAACTCATCCTCTTCAGGGGAACAGCAGATAGTGGGATTATCCTGTAACAATATCTTCTACATTGACATGAGGTGTTCCAGATTTTTTTTTTAATTTCATGTGTGTACACAGAAGTGCAAAGAGCCTGACTGCAGCCATCAGGATTGTGATGCTCGAGACCAGAAATGTGTACAAAAGACAGCAGATACACTATGGACTGTGGACAAATCATCTGAGGCTGAGACTAGGCTGAGAGGTGCCACAGAAGCTGTCTGCTTTAGCACATCCTCTAGTGAACTTCAGAGGTTACACATTATTGCTGCTGCCTGGATCTACAGCAGGAAACCGCAGAACAGGCAGGAAGGATAATCACTATAATTATAGATGATCCCTTTTGTCAGTTAATGAAGGAAGCAATAAGTCTCCATTTCTTAAAACAACCCATATAATCCCTTTGGAGGACCAAAAGTGCAAGGGAGAGAGAGAGAGAGACATAGAGAGAGAGAGAGAGAGAGAGAGAGAGAAATGAGAGAGAATGCCTTGTAATAAGGTGGGAGAGATAATTAAAACCACCAGCTCTGTTAATATTTCATAAAAGACATTACGTCCTGGAATCTAGCAGCCACCATTGTGTGTTGTGTAATTCTATTACTGCAGGATGAATTCTCTGGAGCAAACCTCAGGAGCAAACGATGGAGGATGGAGAGATGTAATTACAATGTAAATAACATGTGGCCACAGACATACATCTGACACACATGCACAGCCCCATAATCCTGCTATTTCCATGACCAGTTCAATCCATATTTCATAAATCCGCTTTTATTTATGAGGGCATCGACACCTATGGATTTATGCCTCAGCTTAAATATATCATCCCGGGTTAGGTGAATGCAAATGAGAAAGCTGGGGAATAAACAATACTGAGCTTCTAGGAAAAGCTGTGCTGTAATGCATAATCAAAAGCATAGAAGGAAACCTAGAATACTAAGTGTTGCGCATCAGGCAGCCTTTTCTCATCAGATACATGGCGTGCGCTCTCTGTGTACCTTGGGTGTGCAATGTGACTAAGTACATATTATATGGCACATGTAGCTCATCTCGATAAATCCATCCAACCATCTTCTTATCCTACTCAGGGTTCCAGGAACCCGGAGACTTTCCTAAGATACACCCTGGATGGCATGCCAACCAATCACAGGGCACAATCACACACACTTGTTCAAACTATAGACAATGAAGAGGTGCCAATCATCCTACCATGCATGTCGAAACCAGGAGTACCTGGAGGATACCCCCTGAAGCATGGGGAGAACATGCAAACTCTGCATGCACACAAGGTGGAGGCGGGATATCGAACCTCCAACCCTCTCGATAAATCCCAGTCTAAAAAAGCCTTTTGATGGCTGTAAATCACAGGCACATTGTTATAAAAGACGATTTATGCTTTCTCTGTGACAACCAAGGACTTGATAGAGGTCCAATAAGGAGACGTTCCTTTGAGAGATGATAAGAAATATGACAGTTACACCAGACTGGCCACACAGTGTGAACTTGTAGGTAGCAGCACACATAAGAGATATCAATGCACCAGGGATGACTTGGTGGAGAACAAAAGAAGAAACAGCAAGTCTCTTCACTTTGCTGCTTTGAAATGTCATCTTGAATGGAACAGCATTTCAAATGCAATCCAAGTCTTGGGAGGTCTAGTTCTTCCCTCATTCCTCCTTTTCTGATTGCTGAGATAGACTGAAGTGCATAAAACAGGTGGAGGTTATTTGAGGCCCCTTATTCATTTCAGGTCCTTCAAACAACCCCAAGTTTCCTAATAACAATTCTGTATGTTGACAGATTCATTCAGCTCTATGAATACCTACTGACAATACTCTAAAAATAATTTAACCGTAAATCCACTCCACACAGACTGCTGTATCTGCATGGCACGTGCACACAGGCCTCTATTCTCCTTGGTTGCTGGCACTCGGCAGCTTGAACGCAGTGGCAGTGCTGAGGATTAGCTCACTACATGCGGCGAACAGGCTACACGGAGCCTTTCATCAGCTAGGATGTCTGTGATTGTAGAGTGTAGCCTCATTCTGCTCTCTCTCTCTCCAGCAAGACTCCAGTTATTACACTGGCACTTAGCTCCTGCTTTTTCACTGCTGCTCCCTTTCCTGATAACAGATATAAGAAATCATTCCACACCCCCAAACGAATACAAGGATGCCTTATTTTGAATGAGTGTGTAAGAGTAGAAACTTCAGAGAACAGTCATATCTTTCATAAATGAAGTAAGCTGTCAGATACTATTTGGATGGTCATTGATGCTCTGCTATGGGAAATCGAGGCTCAGAGTTTAAACAGGATCGAACAGGCTGTGTACTTAAGCTTGTTTTCTTTCTGACTGGGAGTGCTGTCCGGCGGTCAGACGAGGGCTCCAGAGTTGAGGATGATTAAACTGTCAGGGGTGATTTATGAATGACGTTATTACGGCGTTTTAAAAGCACTTTTTAGTGATTTGTCAGCTTTCTTGCTTGCCGAATTCAATCACTTTCATCACTGGCCTCAAGGGCTGGACTTGCTGCACGACTGAGCATACAGCAGCCACCTGTGCACATATGCCACTGATATCACACACACACACACAGACACACACACACACCTCTCATCTTCTGAAATAGCATCTAGACAAAGAACCACTAAGAAAAGCAACAATAACTTGATAACCTTTAGTGTACTACTTCTACAAATAGTTTTTACAAAGTTTAGATAAAAATCATAGCATTTACGATCTTTTAAAGTGATATCTTTTTCACTAATCACAAGTGTATATTCTTTATGAACCTTCATTCCTAGATTATCTGATTATCTGAAATAAAATGACCACTGACACTCACTCACGTCTATTAACAGCCAGTCCAGTAGCTGAACTAAAGCAATCAAGATTCAAGCAGAGCATTATACTGTATGTGATTACATTTAACGTACTGTTCATTTATTCAACTCATTTAAATTCATGGGCAATTTCAAGTAGCCCGTCCACTCACAGGCATGTTTTTTAGGAGCTGGGAGGAAACCCACACGGACACAGGCAGAAGTAGCTCAGTGGTTAAGTGTTGGACTACTGATTGGAAGGTCATCAGTTCACATCCTAGCCCTGCTAATCTGCTGGGCCCTTGAGCAAAGCTTTTACCCTTCAACTGCTTAGTTATAAATGAGATAAATGTAAGTTGCTCTGTCTGCCAAATGCCGTAAATGTAATGCAGGGAAACTGCACAATGACAGTAACCTGAGCACAAGATCAAGCTGGGAGCCCTGGAGCTGTGAGTTGGCGATGCTTCCCGCTGCGCCAGCATGTCACCTTTCAACTAACTGTATTGTTAGAATTATTTCAAAATTATTCAGCCGCAGACTTCCCGAGGTATCTTTGTACTAAATGCAGATTAGTAAAATAAATGTTAGTAAATGGTTTGTATCTAGAATAATATAACTGACATAAACTATATGCTATTTTAAACCATGAAGTAAACACAACCCATATTTAAAAAAAAGATTCTACAAAAGTTAGAAAAGCCATGGCACGGCACACTCTTTTATTGATAAAACACACACAGTACGCATCCAAACTAGCACACAGTCACAGACGGCCATTTAGCCTGGAATGACTTATGCTATGTTCACATATTGACTCACAGTGACAAGGTAACTGGAGATCATTCATTTTCAGTGACAGCTGGTGACTTTCCGTGACCTGAGCATCAACGATCTTTGGTGACTAAATGTGGGCGTGTCCACATAACAGAAGTTTAACTTTATACAAATATGGAGCAATTTGTTGTAGCGACTTTTGTACTAATGGCAGTTAAGACAGTTAAGAGCATGTGATCCATAGCAAAGAGCACACACTGTTTCTCATGTGAAATGAAGCATATAAATATACACTGCTGAATTTTATACATAAACGCCAAAGTTACCTCCAGAATGGTTGATTTATGATGCTAGTTGTGCCACCCACTGATAAAACCATGGCAACCAGTAGTAGGAACACCTACCGACCACTTCATTGTAGACGTCTAGAGATAAAATCGCTGTACGCGTGAACTTCGCTTTAGGCTACAAAACAACTCTCTATATAATGTAACACTATAAATTCAACTTGACATCATGCATACATCAATTTTAACAACATACACAACAAACTCATCTCCATTTTTGTTAAAAACACAAATTGTGTAGTAGGTTTTGGTTGCAGTGCCACAGCAGTAAACACACAGATTAAGCAGCCAGGGCATTTTATTTATAGATAAATTATTATTAATTAAAATTTCTTCTCATAAGGGCCTTAGGCAAGTCCTCAAAAAATAATATATTGTTATTGTTGTTTTTTAGACTACAAGTCCTTACCGAATTCACTTTTTCAGTGCTCTTCACACAATACAACAGCACTCTATCAACATTTACAATACAAGCAAACAAATTATACACAGCATATAGTGCACTCGGTGTAATGATACTAGTTGTAAGTATTTTTGAGGTTATTGTATTTTTTAATGACAAAGTGCTCTTGTCAGTAGAGAAACCGTGCTGAAGTTTTGATAAAAGACGGTTCTGATATGTGTTTTTCGGTGCTCTGATAAATAGTGCGAAAACTATTAGCTCAGAGTGCGAGGAGCTGGACGTCAATCTCCAGCCTTAATCATAACCCTTTCTCAGTCAGATGAGTTTAGATAGCCAAACCTCACAGCTGCTGCCTCAGCTGACCACATAAAGAGTGAACCAGTGATTTCTGACTCCGGGTATTATATTAATAAAACAGCTGTGGAATCTCTGGCTTTTGGCCCAGATGTAAGGAGCTCTGTATTGTGACACCACCGGATGTGAGAAGATGGAGTGTGATGAGGCCATCTTCCAAACACAAGGCTAAAGCATGCTATTACCATCACTCACTGCAGGGAAAGGTCTACATGAGTGGAGAACCTGTGAGAGAATGAATACAAAGAGGGCGGTGAGATGTAGAGAGGATAAAAGGAAGATGGATTTCTAAGGAGTTTCAGAGAGAGAGAGAGAGAGAGAGAGAGAGAGAGAGAGGCTGAGCTTTAAATGGAGAGTCAGTGAAGCAGACAGGCAGAAAATGCGAGCAAGAAAATGAAGAGAGGAAAAAGAAAAGATAGGAAGAGACAGAAAGTCTAAAATGCAGCATGGACACAGACAGTTACAATAGCATACGTACAGTATGTCTGCTGTTGAGTCCAGGCAGAGAGGAGAGGAACAAATGAGTGGATAAAGACAATCTGAGTAAAAAAAAAGATGGAAGCAGGCAAACCCACCAGCTACAAAACTACTGTCAGTCAGTGCAAATCAGAGAGGCAGGACTGGCTCGAGGAAGACAGGCGAAGAGCAGAGACAGATAGCTGAGGACGGAGTGAGAGACAGCCAGAGCTGGAGAAAGTAACACCTTTCTGTGTTTGTAATTATGCATTGCGAGTGAGAGTGCAGGTGGGGAAAGAAGGAAAGGGCACACACTCAAACCGAGATGCCATCTGGGCCTGTACTGGCTGCAGACCAGTAATGTTGCCCAGACCTGCAAGACTACCTGCTGCTTCACCACACATACCTACAGACACGCATGGCTGCACAGACACGCACACATACTATCATATCCTGCAAACCCTATCATGTGAAAAAAGTGCACCTGCTTGGTAAACAAATGTTAAGAGAGAGCCTAGAATAGCTCCCAGTGCAAATGGACATGGCTTGGAAAACTAGGTTCAGGCAGATGGAAGAGATATTTACTGACAGTCATGATCACAAGTAATAGATCCTGTTCGGGCTTGCCCATAGTAATCAAAATCCTTCTCATTCTTCCTGGAATTATTAGTATTATTAAGCTCTGTCCTTTATAATCACCTCAGCTTATTAGCAAACTCTATAAAAGAAATGCTCGTCTTGCTACAATGACTAATAATGAACAATTCTGAAAGTATTCCAAGAAACCATGTTCAAAAGAGGCAAATCAAACTGAAAGACTGAGGAAAGTGCAAATCACCGCTACTGGCTAGTAAAGCAAACACCTATTTTTGTGTTGAATGAAGAAACTTGAGTTCTGGACTGGTCACCCGCACTGGGTCTTTCATGTCATTGGGGGAAACTGTTTCTCAGCACTGTAAATAAACAATGAGTCAACGCTTAGCATTTGGATAGCTTCGTGCTGGATATAGAATCTGACTAATGAGGGTTAACTGCTGCACCATGTGGTGTGAGCAAGTGCGTATGCTCCATTTCAGGAAACTCAACTGGCATAAACGTGTGCATGTACTATAAAAGGGACAATAATGAAAGGATGAGTACTGCATGTCTCATGTCACACGCCTGTGGAAGAACTAAGATCGAGGTGTTGAAGGAAGGAAGGAAGGCGTGACAAAAGGAGGTGGATGTTGCTTCTCTCAGGAGAGGGAAAAGACGCTCTCTCTAAGAATCCTCCGGAATGCAATGACGCCACAAAGATCTTATCATGTAAATGAGAGAGAAGAGGAGGAAGAGGGGAGGAAGGTGGTACAGGCTTCCTGCATGACTGGTTTTGGCAAAGACTCACTTCAATTAGCTCTGTGTGCTACAGCGGAGAGCAGGCGCTGGTGCTTTGCTGTGTCTCTAAAAGCATGAAGTACACTTTCCCTGCGGCCTGCACAGATGGATGACAACAGCATGGCTGTGTGCAGAGTCATCAGAGACAGTCATGCAGAGACGGTATTTCCAGAATTGTATGGAACTAGCAGCTTCTAGACTTCTTTTTAAATAACACCAGGCTAAAAAAATGTCAGATTAATCTGCAATTACATACAAAAACACTCCTGATTTGCGCTAGGTGAGTAAACCTAGGTGAATGATTTTTCATCGGCTGTGTGTAATGATCTGTATTGAAGGTTCATTCTCATCAGTACATCTCATCTGTGTGTATGGAGAATATTAAAAGGCAAATTTATTATGTGCTCTGTGTGTGTGTGTGTGTGTGTGTGAGCATCTAAATCTTGGGCTGCTCTTCCTTTCAACACTTGCTGCCTCAGGGGGTGGTGACACAAAAGAAATGATGATTCTCAGTGGTTAGGTTCCAATATGCACCAGGAGATGCATCGCGCTGGGCAACACACTGAGGACAGCATATGGGCCACTCTCTCACTGAAGAGTGTACAGCATCAAACGCCCCCCAGCTCTACTGTAGGACTCCCTCAACTCTACTAGCACAGCACGAATCAATCCACACACACACACACACACACACACACACACGGTGGAACAGTAAATGAATGGCATAACAATATGAGGCTTGGTTAAATCCTGTCACGTGAGAAGACACTAATACAGTGATGAAGCCCAGGACAAATAAGATCCATGTGTCCATGAACACAGCACTGAGTGAGACAACAGAAGATAAATTTACACAGTCAAAGGATATTGCTGTGCCAACTGGAATTACCTCTAGAGTGAATTAATAAAGGTACAACTCATCTCATATCAGCCACATCTCATCATATCACAAAACTTTTCTTTGGTGAATCAAAGGCCCAGGACTGAAGAGCCGAGTACATTCCCACTACACTCTGGATTAGTTTAGTCCAGATCAGGCCATGGGTTTAATTGCATTGCACTTCAAGCCTCTAAGGGGTTAATAGTTTAATGCTGCAGAATGAGCGGTCGTGTATGTCGCATGCCTTCAGAATGGAAGGTCATATTTGAGCTTGCCAAATGATTGATGGGCTCCCGAGCGCCCTTTGATCCTTTACTAAAAGCCGCATTCAGTCCTAAATCAGTATGTAGCTTTAAAAGACTGGCACAAATTAAATGAACCAGGAGTCTGCACCCTTCATGAGGTCTGACTAATCAAGAGCAATTATGGCATAAGTGTCATGAATCTATTAATGAGGAAATTTTTTTGGCTGGAAAGTGACGTTCTGTAAAAACTTGAGAGCGCCATTAGCCTTTAACAAAGAATTAAAGTGCACATTTGGCCTATAAGGGGTAGGCGCTAAATCATACTAAGGAGGTGAAAAATCGATCATTACTCAGGGACGGCTGGGTGGCTTTTTATCTGTATTAAGCACATGAGTCTAATGGATGGCACATTAGGTGGTACCTTCGGAGTGTCCTTTAAAAAGCGGCGGCCTGGGCCAGAGCCTGGAACATTTGAAAATCATTTAGGAGATGGGAGATCTAATTAAATGTCTCTCCTGCACCTTGAACTTTGCGCTGCTGATGAAGGTAAACACATCAATCTCTTTTTGTTCCTCAAGCAACAACAATCTTCAAATCCGCCCAAGCGTTAACTTACTATCTGGAGCGAGAAGAAAAATAGCCCGTAGACAAAGAGCAGCCGGGCTCGCAGCAAGACCAACATGCTGACATAGTTGTTGGACACGAGGGATGATAAGAGATAAGCTGTTTGTCCACAGTATGAAAGGTTTCTGGCAATATTCACTGCAAATATAAGACTGTACTAAGGCTGTTTATCTGGATACAGATTACGCTTTAGCCCAGAATATATCTGCGATTTAGACTCATTTAGATATGAATTAGAGGATTCTAAATCTGGAAAACTGTCTAATGCATCAAAAATAAGTATGTAGCTGATAATTAATAAAAGCTTTAGCATAAATGATCTCGGGTGGACATTAAAATATGAATAATTTAAGGCAAGTAGGACGTCTTTTAATGGAGAAAATGTATGAACGGAGGTGGCCATGAGATCAAGAGCACCTATTATGAACATGCCCATATGCTGCGGTTTCGGCTATGCACTTATGTTTAAATTAATACGGCACTTTTTTGAATCGGTAGACTCTATTCACAGTCTCCTTGGAGTCTGTGCCGCTCTCTTTGAGCGAGTCGTGCTCTGCCACCGGGGCCTAAAGACTTACTCAGCAGTCTGTGCCGAAACCGTTTCAATTATATGGAGTGCTTTTAAAATGAGAGCTGTGAATGCATTACATGGCTTGACGTTGATATATTCGCTAATAATGACAGCATCACAGGAAGCCAGCCATAATAATCTGCAATAATATATGGCGTGGCTAATATAAGAGGAAATGGGGAGAGAGGGGAAAATAACGTGACTGATTTTCAGTTTAAAAACACCTGTGTCTTGTTTGTGAAAATAACAGTGACACATGGCTTCATGGCATCCTGACCCCGTGACCTCCGTGCCATGCCTGTCACCGATTTACACAAGTCCTGCAGGATGAGCATCTGTGTGTGTGTGTGTGAGTTTGTGTGTGTGCACGCATGTATGTTTGGCTGTGCTTCCTCTTTCTGTTTAGGTTCGTCTGCCACTGAGAGGGATAATCTTAAAGTCCGGATATTCATACCGAAGATCTGTGACCATATGACCTTGAGAACTTTAGAAAGTCCAACAAAGCATTTCTCAGAATATTAGTACAAAAACAGTGAGAAAATCTGAACGATGGAACAAGCCAACATATCTGATTGCAACTTTGCATTTTCACATATGACATAATGCCATATAATGTGATAATAACAAACTACTGTATTATTTCATCTTCATTGTAAAGCATTATTTCAATCTTCTTTAATACCCGGTTTCAGAAAACTTTGTCCAGAACTATTATTAGAACCTTATTTTTTAAGATCATCATGTTCATCACTTATTGTTTCATAACGTAATTTCAAAATAGTACTTTAAAAGATTCCACACACAATGACACCATTAATTATCTAAAAGAGTATTTTAGTGCCCTATTGTGTTAATATCAACCATGGGAAAAGGTTAAGCAGCTATTGTTATAAATTAGCATAGCATAATATTCCACCCAATAGCATGAAACCTATACGATCAAAGGAAAAGCTTCTCTAGGTTTTGTATTCCTTCTGGACATGGTCGCATTAAACTATTTCACAGCTGATTAACGATAGAGACCTATCAGCCACAGGTGGTGTTTGATATGAAATTTCACCCTTTCTTTCCACTTTCTATTTAACTTATATGATGTGATTCTAAAGTGCTGCTACTGTTGTGTTGTCTCTATTCCATCCATACGTCCATTCTCTACACCAGTTGTCCTACTGGGAACATAGAACCAATCCAGGAGCACAAGGCAGGGCACAACATGGACAGGATGCCAGTCTATCACAGAGCACACACTCTCACGCACCACGGACAATTTAGAGATGTCAATCAGCCTAAGTGCAAGTCTCTGAACTGGGAAAAGACACTGGAGGTACCAGGAGGAAACCCCCGAAGCATGGGGAGAACATGCAAGCACATGGTGGAGACAGGAATCAAACCCTTCTCTTAATTTACCACCAAAGTGTAATTCTGTAAAAACAAAATACACCACACATGGGAGTTTAACACGTAAAGTGGAATAATCCTGTCTTCTCTGGTGTCCTGGGTTGTTCTTTATGTGAAACTTCTAGCCCTGTAACACTCCTATTTCTTCTTTTTAATGGTACAAAGTGAGAAGGATAGCAGTGAGCTCCAGAATGGATAACTACGGGCAACGTTTCATCTAGGGACAGCATCCAAGTTAATTCAGTATAAATCGACTTTGACCCCGCCGAAACCCCTGTGAATTAATTAATTGCTCCAATTAAGTGATGAATACAACCACTTAGACTAATTGTTCGAGCCTCTTAGGTCCCTGTGGGACCACTAGAAAGCTTTAGAGAGGAGACTACACCAACGATTCCCATAATTCTTATCACTTTACCTTGCCTTTTAGAAGGTGAAAGTCATCAGAATCATGACTCTCAGCAAGATTGTCAGTCCATGGCCGAACTTTCCTTCTATCTAAATCTATTAATGCGATCAATGAGCCCTGTTAGACAGCTTATTCTGTCGGGTTGGTGATAGAGTAACTTTAATAGCAGGAGTGGTACTAATTTAAACAGGGCTGCAATGACTAATCAACAAAATCAGTCAAACATGATAATTAAAAAAAAAGTTGCCAACAAAGATCATTATAGATTAGCGTGTTTATTATTAATTACTGTGTTATGAAGCATGCTGTGGTGCACGCTACGTCACTTCACTCACACCGGCATGTTAAACCCTCCTGTAAATTATATGAACTCTTAACATTACACTATGTTGTTGGTCTGAAGACAGAATTTGTGTCTCCATGTGAATAATATTTCAATCAGTAATCATTCGTTTGTGAGAGTCTGAGAAGCAATGTAAGGATGATGTAAGCTGAATCACGCTTATTATCCATCGTGCATTATTTTGACTTGTTTTCTAGATGAAAACAACATTTAAAAGCTCTCCTGCCTTATCAGAAAACATTATCTCATGCTCCTTTGTCGATTGGATAAACATGACTCAAGTGAATGATTAGTGAACATTTCTCACTTCAAAAACACAACTCATGTCAGGGAGCATGTGCACTATGTAGGGCTGCCTCGTAGTCTAGCATCTCCTAGCATACACAATATTTCATTTTTAATTAAGATTGTATCAAGTCATGAAGTCGCCATCTTGCATTCAGTTCGAAGTTGATCTCCCCCAAAAAATCAATAAAAAATAAAAGCCAATCCCAAATCTTTTTATTCAGTGCTACACATAAAAGATGCGTTGCCTCATGCACACATTGCAAGCAAAATTAATTTGAGATATACACATATCTAAGTATAAATCATAGAAATACACATATCTGAGTATTTCATTCAGCAAGACAGCTATTTGATATTTGTTATTCCTTTTTTCTGAATCTGTCTAGTCACGTTTGAATAAATCACGGTTTAAAAGGCAGCTACAACATACAGTAAACTTGGAAAATATGTACTTGCATTACTGTGGGTGTCTCGTTCCATTCATAAAGCACTAGTATTCTCAAGCTGTCACAGATTATCTGATTTATGTCAGTACTGAGGACAATAACAGGTTAATTTGTTAATAGCTGATTTATGTCAGTACTGAGGGCAGTAATATGTTAATGTACTGCAGTTATTGAGCTGTTATTTACAGTAATTAGGCCTAGTTCTGTTGTAGAACTATTCATTAAAATGGAGGAAAGAAATTTTTTAAATACACATTTTTGGTAACTATAAATATTTTTAAGATATTTTTAAAACAGTTTAACAATTTATTAAAAAAAAAAAAACAATCAACAGATTTCCACATATAAACTCACTATCATGATCAAAATAATAATAAATTGCAAAATATGACACCCTAGCAATTTATAATATCTTGAATTTAGTCAAATATATCCATTAATTCTATTTTTAAGATTACAATAAGGCTATTTAGCCTAATTCTAGGCAAATCTTACAGTTTTTTAGGTTTTAATGTTGTTATTCTGTCTAGATTATTTTGCTTCTTTTAAGAAATTAATGCTGGCAAAATAGTCTGTGAATAGGAAATGTAAATCTTACAATTAATTAAATCTCTAGAAATTTATTGTAATCTTATACAGTGGATAAAAATAGGTTAAAGATATTTAGACTCAGTAAGATGTCTTTGCAGTGCAGACTCAGAGCAGTGATTAAACAGATACTTTCTTGATGACACATTTGATTTGGCTTAAACACTAGACCCTAGATCTAGATCAGGTATCATCAGGTGGACTGTGTTACAGAGGCAGACCCAGTAAAATATATATAAATCAATCAAAACAAGAGCCATTAAATGTAAGCAAAACAATGGCTATAGCTCAGTGACTCCAGTAGTCTAACATGAACAGGCATGGCTTCTGATTTTGTTTATTATTTGGCTGAAGGCAGCTCATTGGACCAGAGATTCACTACAGGGCGAGAGAGACAGTAAAGTGAGAAAATGATGAGTTTTTACAAACTTTCATTGATTTTCTTTCTTCTTCATTTTATTTACCTTCTCTGGTTTTGCGCCTGAGCTCAGGGTACTGTTTATGTGTTCTCGTAATGTTTGTATGAGTTTCCTGTGGGTTCTTATGGTTTCTTCCCTGTGTCCAGTCTGGCTACACTAAATTGTCACTGGGTGTGTAAATGTGTGTGTGCATGCTGCTCTGAAATGGACTGGTATCTCATTAGGGGCATGTTCCTACTCCCCCTACCACATCTACTACAAACCCACCCCTCTGACCCATCCACCCAGTCCCAGACACACTCACACACACACACACACACACATATACAGACAGTGTGTGTTAACTGGTCTCCAGATTCAGTCGCCCTGTCCAGTATAATTCAGTTACTGAATGAATGAATGAATAAATGAATGAATAGACAGAGAAGTACGTGTTTATGCTCCCCATGTCAAATTCTCCTCTGTCAGAGTGTATAACATATAAAAATGTAAATTCCATTCAATTCAATTTTATTTTATTTCTTTTGAGCTTTTAAAAAATGGACACTCTGACACAGCAGCACTACAGAAATATCTAAACTCTGGATATACATTTTAAATGTATAAATGTATCCCTAGAGAGCAAGCCAGAGGCTTATCAGTTGCAGTCTAAAGCCATCATCATGTTTTCTAAGTGGAACCATCCACAGTAATCTCATGAATCTTTAGGCTATTACAACCAAACCATATCCGAAAATTTACTAATTTTAGTCCAATGCTCCTGCACTAGACATTGTACACACTCTATCACCATTAGGAGTACAAAACCAGAAAATTAGGACTTTAGAGTAGTTTTTAGAATAGCTTCACAACACAGGACATTTTTAATTTGTAATTGTGAGCTGAGATTTCTGGTAATTTAGTTAAGGTTAGTTAAGTAGAAATAATTTAGAGAGCAGAGATTTATTACACAAGCTGCACTGAACTATTGAGTCTCATGCTGGCTCAGAGCCACAAATACACTTCCTATTATAATTTTTGCGACTGTGGCAGTACCTCTGTTCGCTTCTACTCTGCATTCTAGGTGCTGCACTGCAGGGCAGCGGGTGCTCTCTTGATTAAATTCATCACCTTTATTATGGTGCAAAATGCACAGCTCGGCATGGCTGACTGCTCCTGTTGCTCATTGAGGGCATTCATCTGCACTAACGGGGGACCAGGAGTTTACGCTTGGACTGTGTATTGGCCTACACACATCATGTCTGCTCCACATGACTGCGCAGCTCACAGCTAATGTGGCAGGGCCGGTCGCAGCGCTCACATCTAACCTGCACAACTTTAGTACATAACAATCACACATTTTTGAAATGATACATGCAGCGTAGTGACATGTATAAAGACTCCGCACTGGGGCCAGTGGAGTCAGGAATTTAGATCCCTGCTAATCATCCGAAGGCTAAAGGTTCGAACTCCTGTAACAGCCATGAGGAAATAATAGTGTGTTATCAATAGAGAGATTACATCAGTTGGTAGAAACAGGGTCGGTAAACAAGATGCTCCTGAGCTACAGCTTCTCGTTTTCTATGATATTACCAATGGGACTAGAATGAAGAACACAACACACACACACACACATGTTCACACACAGAATATTACAATTCTGCACCCACCACAGGGGATATCACATAAACCGTTCATGCACTGTTTGCAAACTGCTCGCTGTCCCGGTTATGATGCCAATGATTTTTTCAAGATACTCTGTTTTCTGTTTTCATCCTGCACTTTTCACAGATTTAGAATAACCGACCCCAGCAGAAAACCACAACCCAGAGCCTTATGTATGATCATTGTAGCGAGTAGGCCCAAGCTGTGGATGATAATTGACACTCGCTCGCTCCTACAAAGGTGGAATAATGCTGAACTGGGCAAAAAAGCGGTGATTTAGCCTCAGTGTTAGTGATAGCACCGCAACACCGGCACCGCTACCGAGATAGATGGTGGGTATATATATGTGGAAATACCCTGGCCATTAGAGCTTTTCCCACCTTCTGTAATATTTGTGGAAGAGTGATGGCTTTTTGCCCCCCCCCTTTCCAAAAAAGAACAGAGAGTGCTGGAGAAGGTGATGTGCCAAGACTTGCCAAGAAAAAAGTTTTCATTTGCTTAGCATTTTGTAACCGCGGAGATGTTGAAAATCCCATTCGCTGCATTGACAAATGTCTTTGTTCTCTTTGTCCCCCGATTCACGTACGCATTTATAACGGCGGTGCATTATTCATTGTATTTTAATCATGATTGCAATTTTTTACTTCCTCAAATAAGTAATCATAATAGACTATGACACTGATGAGCTACGCTAGACCTACCTTGCAGAAATTGAGACTCACGCAGTAATCATTTGTATATATACATATATATATATATATGTATATGTATTATATATATATATATATATATATATATATATATATATATATATATATTAGATAATAATTATATGGTCAAATATAAAATTATACAATATAAATATTTATTGTGGCTATAATTTTAGAAATCTTGCTGCTCTGTGTGGTGTGGTGTGGTGGTATGACGTGGTGTGTTCATGTTTGGGGCTCAGGGTTCTGTGAGGTCCAGGTTTTGTGTTGGAAGTGAAACTGATGTCTCAGTCTCCTCACATAAACACACCACTCACTCACTGTCAACTATGCAATCTGGGCCTATCACACACACACACACACACACACCATCAACTAACTAAAAACTGGCCAGTGATCGCTCAGCAGTTACACAGGGCTGAGATTTCCACTCTCTGAACCTCCACTTTCCTTCTGCTGGACTGTTGAATGATGACTGACATCAAATTCAAATCTTTTTTAAAACTTTTCTGTTTGGCTGTGAATGTGTAGAATTTGCTCATTTTATTTCTTTTTATCACAATAGGCGATGAGAATGCAGCAATAATGTGCCTAAGAAAAGAGGACAATGCATTACTCCCCATGCGTGTTTTGTACTTGAAAGGACACAAGTGGATTATGGCTTAGTTTGGAAAGGCAAGGGGCCACTCATGAACTATAGGCTTAGAGACATTCCAGCTTTATGGAACATTTAATTGCATTGACATACCTCTTTTTCTCTCTAAAGCACAAGACGAAAATTATTAATAAAGCAAAAAGAAACTCGGAGAAACACAGTTTTTGCACCAGCAAACGAGTCACTTTTTTGCCAATTCAGTTATACAGTGAAAAGACATGTCATACTTTTCGGGAGAGGCACCGTCTGACAGCTAAAACACACTTGTAAACAATTTTGAGTTTTCTTAACTTTGTAAGTGACACAGAACACCTTAAGCATCTCAGCAGGAGTTACTAGGGTAGCACGTAGACGGACCACAAAATTTATTTCATAGACTATTATTCAAGAGGACACTCGGATAAGACAGGCATGTTATTTTGATTTAAGGTATGCTATTGATGACACGAACTCAGCATTCCGGATCTCTAGCAATTGTTCTCTTGCATCTCATTTTTTTCCCCCTCCGATTTTATTTCCCATAAAGACATGTGGCCTGATGCACCATAAAACATTTACAGTCAGTCTGCAAGAAGAAAAGACTATGCTTGGACAAGTGATATATAAACCACATTAACTACTGCATAAAGTCGACAGCAGAGAAAAGGATGAAAGACTTCAGTAAAGGATTGGAAAGGAGCCCCTTGGTGCATTGCTACTCCAAATTACCGGCAGTTAAACACTGTCAGTTTGCCAGCAATTCCCATGACAGTTTCCAGCACATTCAGTGTTCAAAAACAGTCAAATTTACTATAAACTAAACTGGCCAATTTAATGCTAGGCTGCTGTCACAAGATGTAAGAAGTACTATTTGTTTTTAGTCCAATATAATTAAGAATAAAGAAAAAACGATAAGAAAAAATTGTAGCACTGACAGCGTGCAAAGTGGAGTCTGTTCTGTCTCTTTATAATACGACAAAATTGACTTCAGGATGCTTTGTTAAACAACTTTTTCTCTTTTAATTAAAATATTGTTTGCTTCATCCCAGTATTACACTGCTGGAGTATAAATCTACCTTTAGATACGTGATTAATATATAGCCTGTAAGACCATCAAGATCAGTGATACGGGTTAAATAAATATGCGTTCACTGCAATTAGACACATCTAAACTACAGCAGGTGCCATTTAAACAGGTTGAAAATCCTAGGAGAAAATACATATAGTGATGATTTGGGGAGCAATTTTTTCCAAAAGGCATCACAGTGCCAATAGGATCGTGATATAATGAACAGGGCTGCTTTTCACTGTGCACTTTAACACTTTATGTGATCCCAAGACTGTGTTCTGTATTCTCCTCTCAGTAATTTATTCACTTTTACAAAACTAAATCAACATCTGTGATGTTTAATAAACTCTTATGGTACTATAGCTATATACCATGATGAAGGCATGCTTTAGAAGGCGATATGAAACACATTTTGATTTTTTTTTTCTGTTTTGATAAATGTCATACATCTCTGTATAAGTGCACTGTGCAGGGTATTGTCTAAATCATGTGTACGTTTTGGATACAGCTTGCTTGTTTTCATGCGGTTTTGAGCTGCACTCCACAGGTTCTGCTTGACTTTACCGTCAGGCTGAGAGGAGATAACGGGTCACTGCGAGCACAAACTTGAGAAGGAATTTTAGTGCAATAACAAGCTGACCAAAAACCTCGGATCATGGATTTGTACAAAATAGCGAAATTACGCAGAAACGGTGGATGGCACCAAAAGGCACGAATGACAGGTGGCTGGATACATGAGCGCGTATAACCATCGGCGTCCTTACAACGACTCGGACACACACACACACACACACTCCTTGACTGTGATATTTTCCCCCACTAGTCTTCATACATGTGTGGCTAAACCCGCATCGCTGACATCGTTACCTTCGTCGAGGAGGCGCTCGAGGTGGTTGAAGATGCCGCAGAAGTTGGGCAGGCTGCTCATCAGCTTCTTGTCGTTCATGAGCTGCATGAGATAGTCTGGGCTCGGCTTCGGCTTCTCCTTCGTTTCCATTTCCCCCACCATATTCCAAGAAATCACAGCCGAGGCCCCAGGATACACCGCAAACCAAACAGCGTATAAATATTAAATAGAGTAGAAAAGAAGCGCTGAAGAAGAGCAAGTGTTCGTCGCACTTCTGGAGACTCGCGTGCTGAGGAAAAGCTGCTGCTTCCTGTCACTGCTGCAGTTATTTTACTCGATAACAACGACTATTATTCTGCTGGCAAAAAAAAAAATCTAATGAAATTATACAAAAATAAAAACGTACACGAGGGCACAGAGGTAGGCCGATCTAGTTTTCTTTTTTAGTTTCGCTCGATAAATTCCACAAGTTACTCGGAAAAGAAAGGCAACTCCCGGCCGCGCTGCGCTCTGCTGAGATTTCAGCCGATTTGTCCTTTACTTCCTTTTTTGAGTGACCCTCAATCCGAGTCCCCCACGGCTTCCTGTTCGTAACGTGTGTGTGTGTGTGTGTGTGTAATGTGTCTAGTTCCTCCTGTCTCTCTGTCTTGCTCGCAATAACGGAGCTTCTTCACCGGGACTGGCGCGCGCTCTTCTGTCAGCGTTCAGCTCCGTCTGCGCCGCCCGAACTCGCCAGCATGGTCACGTGACCGCGCCGCACGTCCGCGTCCCTCCGGCCCGAAAGAACGCGCGCTCCCGAGCCGAGGGTGGGAAGATTTGACGCGCTCGCGCACACACACACACGCGCGCGCGCACACACACACACACACACAGTGACTCCGTTTATCATATTACACGTATTACATGATAACAAGATGTCTCTTATTCAAACCAGACAATCATGACTGATCATTATTATCATCAGTTACATTCTTTGTATAAATATATGTAGAGGGTAATATAATCACATTTACTATATATGCGCCGGCAAACACATAGGCAGTTATTAAATGAGTACTTGCGAAATGCAAGTCTTCTCATATAAAGTTGTGTCTTTTTTATAGAGATACTTTAGGTTACACGTGGTCAATAGCCGGACCTTAGTGGGTGAAGCTACTTTAAGAGTTAGTCATACAGTCACATGGGTTATAGCTAAGTCGTCTACAGTAGATCTAATAATTGCACCACATGCCTAAACATGCCAGTTTACAAATTTTGTATTTAAATCCATGCATCTTAATGGGGAAATGAAAAAAGTTTTACTAGGTTAATCATGCTTTGTAAATTATTAAGCAAACCATTTTTGTACTTTTTTCCTACTCCACTCAATTCCTTGTCCGATTTATTAAATGAAGCACATTTTAACTGTAGTGCAGGATTTAACCACTCTCTCACCTCTGATCACATAGACCTCATGCTGACACACCATGCATTTGTATCCTTTTGGCAAACTGCATGGGAATGTCTACGATACTGTGAGAATGTGAGAAAGAGAGACAAAGTGTGATAGAATAAATGCCAGGGAACATCAGAATGAATCATGGTGAAAATGGGGCATTTATCTCAATGGAGAACTTCCACAGAAAGGTGCTAAGCACTGGACAGTGAGGCTTACTAAGGCTCAGTGAATGGATCCTGCTAGTACAATGTTGTTACAGACCCTGTTCCGTGCATTTAATGAATTAAAGGGGCATTTTATACCAGCCATAAGTGGAACAAGCAAGCAAATTAATGAGATAAACAAGAATTAAAATTAACATTCCTATCTAGACTATGTAATAATTACATATGGCTATAATGGCTATAAACTATTATTTATGTGCTATAAATCCTTCCAACAGAGTTTAGGGTGATGATATTCTAAGTCTGTAACCTAGTGAACCAGTGTTGATGTATTCATTGATAGAGACTTCAAAGCACTTTTGTGTGTCGCTCTGGATAAGGGCGTCTGCCAAATGCCGTAAATATAAATGTAAGTTTAGACTTCATCACCACTTTTTCATAATGAAGCAAACACAACCAATCTCGTGTTCAAAAGTAATCATTATACAACTGACATCATTTCAATTATTCTGATTCTGATCTTCACATCTTCTTGGTTTCATCTGACTGCTGATCCACATGATCCACAAAGAGCTTACAAATCATGCATGCATCTCACTTGTCGAAAGGCATTGATCAGGAGAGGGCTATAAAAGAATTTCTAAAATATCATCGTCAACAATTAGAGGAATCAAAGCACTACAAGAACAGGACCACGCTACAAAATGTATAAAAGCACAAGACAAAAACGTACCAGAGAGGCTGCCAAGAGACCTACAGCAACACTAAAGGAGCTACAGGAATAGCTGACAAGTACTGATTACTCTCTGCATGTGACAACAATCTCATATTCTTCACCTGTCTGAGCTATGGGGTAGGGTGGCTAGACAGAAACCCTGTCATAAAAAACATCTCAGCTCAACTAAATCACCCCAAATATTGTAGCAAAATATTTTATGATCTAAAAAACTGATTCCAAATGGTATAATAATTCCATAATTACAAATAATTCTCCTAATAAATCACCTGTGCAGCATGATGGCGTTCATCAGTGCATCATGCTTTTATCTTTAAGTTAAAAGATTTTTCAGGGTGATAGGGTTGCTTTTATTTTTTAGAACTAGGGCTTTTTATCAAGAGAAAATACTGAATATGGCGACAGATACCAGTCAATTTTATTGCAAAACATTCAGGTGCCTGCTAGTAATCTGAAGATGATAAAAAATTTCACCTTTCAGCACTACACTGACCCAAAGCATACATCCAAATCAACAAAGGAATGACTTAACCAAAGGAAGATCAATGTTTTTGAATGACCTTGCCAGAGACCAGACCTGAATTCAACTAAGTGGGCTGTACTCAGGAGATGCCCTTATAGTATGATGGATCTAGAATGTTTTTGCAAGAAAGAGTGAGGAAATATGACCAAGTTAAGATAGAAGACTCTTACCCAAAAAGCCGTTGTGAAGAGCAGTGTAATAAAATCAAACAGTGCTTCAACAAAGTACTATTTTAGGGGTGTGCACACTTATTTAACAAAGTTATTATCAACTAAGTGACTTTTTAAATTTTTCCTTGATTTTCCTCCAAAATGTTTTGCATTGCTTTTCAACTAATTTTTATAATTCCACATTGAGGCTGAAAAAGTTCTGACATGGATTATCTTGGTTTCATTTTTCACAAAATTTCATATTTCAAAAAATGTTTTCATTTTTAACATGGGTGTGTAGACTTTTATATCCACTGTATATGCCCCAGTGTTCAGATATAAAAAAAATAATATCTATGATTTTTCAAACTTTTAATTTGTTTTTTTTTCTCAGGTCATATCATTCAGGTTAGCAGGTTATGCATTTTAGCTAAAAACAGAATTTGAATTCGGTTTCAGATTTCAGTTTTGTCTCTTATATAAACCTAATCTTATATAAATTATATAGCTAAAATTTTATAAATGATGTAGTATTTCACAGGACACAACTAATTTCAGATACAGAATAAACACACAATGGACATGAGTTACAAATGCTTTAAATCCCTTCATTAGTACAGCTTAGTATATATACGTTAATTGGCTTAATGTTTTCTCCCTTCTTTTGTTATGCAAAATGTTTCCCATGCCCAGAGCTGACTGGCTTTTAGAAAATGGCTGCAAAAACAAACGTTCCAGTCTCTGTTTGATTTCACATATTGGCCCATCAGTTGCTTTCACGTGAATGAAAAAAGGAAAGAAAGCAGTGGCAGTGTTTTTAGAAAGTGCTGGAAAACAAAGCCGGAGAGAATGTGTGAAAGGGGCTGTGAGGTTAGGGGAAGGAGGGCAGGCGGCCCAGTCCCTGACGGCACGGAAACAAATCACCGTTCAGAACAGGAAAGGATTGTCCAGGTCCTGCCCAGCACCTTTTCATCTTTTGTAGGGCCTTGAGCTTTCTCATGCAGATCGCCTTGGATGAGGAGGCCTATGTTAGGGTGCCTCTCTCTCTCGGGTACGTGGGAGGGAGCTATTTACCCCAAAAACCCTTCCTACTGAGGCACACTGCCCCCCTTCACATGCAGCGTCCAATCCAGTGCTCTCCACTCAGTCACTTACCCGGTGACGGAAGCCTTGTGTGAGAGAGCCAAGGAATAGTGTTAATGAATGCATTCCTATACACATGCATCCCAAATCCCGGCAAAGAGTAAGGTTGTCTCTGTCTGGTTCAAGATGCTAATGAGAAACCCCACACTTTCTTCTGCTATTACCTTCCCTCTTCTCTATCTCTCAACTCTCCATGCCTAAACTTTACCAAACTCCCTGTCTAGCACTCTAGTTTTTCTCTGCTTTTGCAACCTAGATCCCATTATAAGCTTCCTCCTTGGTGACTTCATCTGAGCCAGTATGTGGGAGTGATGCGAAAATAAATACACCCCATAAACTGACGGAAACCAAATCCATTTGGTGAGTACAACATATTCACCATGCCATATTCATTCAATACCATCACAGTATCAGTAGATAAAATCAGGTACTGAATTTGTTTTTATTTAATTCTAAAACCCTTCAAATTAATGCTTCTTTTAGTTGTTTTACAGAAAAGTTGCAAATGCAATAAATCAACGGTTTTGATTCCACAAACATGAAGAGTTCACGTCATTAGTTTGTTGTTTAAACAGATTGAGTACATTAGGAAAATGACCATAAAATATCAATAACAATCATTTCTCACACACACTGCTTCAAGGCTCATTACCAGTGCAAAGTATTTGCAAATGCATTATTAAATTTGACCCTGTTCCATAAAATTAAACCAGACGTTATTTTCAGTGGAAGGTGCCATTTGGGTACGCCAATAAATGCAGATGATTTATCATGGGTTCTAGCTCCAAAACAAACCTTGCTCTGAGAGAACACGCTGATCAGACTGAGGCCTATAGGTTCTCCTGAGGGGTTGTTACCTTTTTTTTTTCTTTTCAGCTACTGGGTGCTGTGTATTAGGACTGAGCTGGGTGCTAATTTGATGCTCTGCAGAGATAAAAGGGGGGAACTCATGGTCGCTTCGGCATCAGAGGACTGGAATGTGGGCTATTTAATGCAGGAGTCAATCCCTCTCGGTCATGGACAGCCCCCAACCAAACCCAAATCCCTGACCGTTCACCCCCCCCAACCGCCTGGACCGCCTAGCTAAATAAATAGAGAAGTAATTAACAGGTCATTGAGAGAAAAGGCTTCTACCCATAGGACATATCATCACAACTAACACGGTTGGGTGAAAGTGAAAGAACGGGGTTAGTAGGGTAGCAAAGAATGTGAGGATTTAAAGAGTGAAACAGAAAGAAACAGTGGGAAAAGTGCAGAGGCAGCGAGCAAGAAGAGAACTGAGAAGAAAGTGCTAGAATAGTAGAAGACATATCAAAGTGTATGCATTAGGAAAAAGGAGAAAAAAAGAGAAAGCATGAAATAAGAGAAAATGTACAGACAGGCATATCATAAGGCTGACTGAATTTAAAAGGCACACAGCAGGGGGTGAGGTTTATTTGAGAAGGGCTCAAGGCCATTTTTGTCTGAGGAAGCGTTGTTTGAGAGATCTCCCTGTGTCAGAGTCCACGCCATTTCTATATACTGTCTCAGCTTTCTGTATTCATCTGTGCAGATATAAATATCAGTCTTTAAAGATTTTAAAGTTATGCCATTAAGATGTTTTTAGGTTGTTTTCTTTCCTTGGACAAAACAAGCCTTGCCCTCAAACTGGACTGCAGTTTCTTTAGACAGTTCACAATCAAGTCTGTTGGCTTACAAAATCAGACTCTGTTTTGAAACTATATAAGCTTCAAATGATCAGCTGGTAATATTGATCTGTATAGACACAGATCTGAATTGGCATCCATATGGTGCTATTAGAGGCTACCAGTAGTATTGACTGACTTCTCTCCCTAAATACCACAATACTATTTTTTCTCTATTTGATTGACCCATTCATAATAGCTATTGTTTTTTCCAAGAAAAAAAAAGACAAGTGGATCTCTAATGCCAGTTTATCTTGTGAATTATTCACTGATATATTGCATGCGAGCTTGACAGTGTTTGTGTTTATTCATCATGTTTGCACATAAATGAACATAAATATAATAGGTATATTTACAAATGAGTCTGTGTCCTGGAATGTCTTTGTCTACATGATGCATGGATTTCTCTCATCTCTTGGATTGCCGCAGGGAGTGTGTACGATCTGAACGGATGGTGACTGTGCTGGTCCAGCAGAGACAGAGAGAGCGATTGTTCTCAGAGAGCAACACTGGGCACCATTGTAACCTGCCAGGGACTGGAGCGCAGAATCAGGACACAAAGACAATTAGCGTACTTCCAACATGGAGACATCACCACAACGGACGATCTCAAAGAGTCATACACAGATAACATGGGCTCCTCCCAACTGCCACAGCAGAGGCAAAACAGCCCAGTGGTGTGCCACCAAGTGACCCACAATGCAGAGAGACAATGCATGGAAACAGTTTCTGACCCCAAGCTGTACCTATACAAATCATTTTAACACTAATGTTATGTTCCTTCTTATGGACTACAGCTCAATAATAACAGCGAAACACCACTTTTATTCAGTTAAGCATAATTACTCTTAGACTTAATATAATACTATGGTTTTAGGTTTTTATGAAACTATTATATAAGAGGGAACTGTGAATGATGTACATACTAGAGGTACAACACAAAATAACTATCTGTATTTGTATTTAGTGCTCATAATATTTAAAATATAGTTCAAAATATATTTAGGGCTCAGAACTGTTTCATGGTTATATTTTAACTGAAAGTGGGCATGGTTTATACTTGAAGGGCATTTTTATTCACTTTGCCTTGAAAACACTCAAAAAATATGAAAAAAACAAAACAAAAACAAAACCAGGGCTCCCAGGAAAGTTATTTTTTGCACATAATAACCAAGTTTATCTATTCATTCATTCATTCATTCATTCATTCATTCATTCATTCATTCATTCATTTATTTATTTATTTAACAAACTGAGGTCCTGTATCCTCAAATCGAGCAAATGACAACAATAGCTATCCAATCACATTTAATCAGATTTACTTTAGTTTAGATTTACTTTACTTTAGTTTTTGTGCCTGTTATATTACTGGAAAAAAAATCGTGGGAAAAATATGGGTGGAATTAGGATATTTACTAAAGCTGGACTAACTCAGAGTGCTTCTGTGGTCCTTCCAGTACCATTTTATTACATTCATGATTTTCCAGGAAGATTTTCTCGTAGTAATGATTGAGAGCTGTCACTTATTTATGACAAAAAAAACGCAATAAGTGTACAAGTTAGCATTTTTAAAATAAATGATTATGTTTGGACTCCTCACTGTGATATTCTTCCCTGTGCATGGCATGCAGCCTGTACGGCTTGATAAATAAAATCATTTTTATTGCTTATACAGAGATTTGGTAGAAATATGCTTTTATTTTGGAGCCCAGTAAGTATTTCGGTTGGGTTACTGGAGCGAGCCACCAACAAAACAACAACAACAACAACAACAAAAAACAACGTTTAATTGGTTTAATGATTTTCACTGAGTGAGCAGGGTTGCCTCATTGATTTTACAAATTATTTACAAAAAATATAATTCCATGTGGATGAATCCTGTAACAAGACAACAGTCCAAAGTTTGCCAAGCAATCTGGTGAGGTTATATCAGGGGTGAATGGATGGGCTATGAAATATTACAACTGTAGGGATCCATGCTGCTATAAAGGCAGATGGCAGGCATAACACAGTCCAAAACTCGGAGACCACACTGAAAATCTGGGAATTTTTTCAAAATTGGCAATAAAGAGAAAGTTTTAGAATGGCAAAAATTATAAAACAAACAGGAAACACGACAAAAAAAGGAAGTGTGCAACATCTTGACTATTCAATATTTAAGATATTGCACCATTACTGTATCACTTCATAAATATTAAACAAATTTAAGTTATTGACCATAAAAAAAGTTTGTTATCCCATCCATTCAAGTACATGTACAGGCGACAAGCCAATGGATTTGATTTAAAATAGATCACCAGGTTTTACACAAACTTGTGGAGTTTTTATCAGCTGGAGAGTACACTGTTATTACTGCAAAAATTGGGACAAACTAAATACTAACAAACTCATTAATGCAGGCAGATATTTTTTCTCTGGTTATTGCTGATGAGATCATTTGTAAGGAATTGTGTTAATATGAAATTGAATGCCAAATATTCATAACATGGCATTTTCACCAGTACTCACAGACTTTTAGATGCCACTATAAGTGATCTGAAACTGTTTATAACAAATTCAAAAGCTCACAAATAAAACTGTAATACACCATTTGATAGCTTAAGAAACCACCTGAATAACCCAGTACTCTATATGTCTTGTATGATTTACATTTTGTTGCCATTTTGTTTTAACCTAAGGCATTGACTGGATAATGTCCTGGATAGGTATGCAAACCTTTGCACTCTAAAGTAACTACTTATATATAACTCTGCCATGTCTAATACTCCTCATTGATTTGCAAACACAACAAACATAAACAGCAGTGTCTAGTTCATGTTGCACTTCCAAAGTAATACATTTCGAATATAATTGTTCCAACATGTGGCTGTCAGTTATGGTTCTCCAAAATGTTCATGAAAAGTTATGTCCAAAACAGCCACGGCCATTTAACGTGCCTTTAGTTATTTGTAACAATGCACAATCTCTCCTGCTACTGTCACCCATAAACCAGAGCAGAATGATGAAGCAACTTCCTTTTGTTTGTACTGCACTAAATCCCATTGTCTCCTGTCTCCCTCTATCTATTTGTTCCTAAGTGAATGTTTGCTAAAACAAGAAGCATTAATAAGTACTATGGCATACAGCCTGAGCTACACTATCATTATATAAAATGCTGCATAATTTAGTATTCAGCATTCATTCATATTTTCCATCCATGTACTTCTTATCTTTCACAGTGTCACAGGAAGCCTGGAGCCTAACCCAGGGGGCTCAGGGCACAAGGTAAAGGACACTCTGGACAAAGTGCCAACCTATCACAGGGTGCACACTCACATACCCATTCACACACTAGAGATAGTTTAAAGAGGTCAATCAGCCTATGTGTTTGGATTGGAGGAAGACACCGGAGAACCCAAAAGAAACCCTGAAGCACAGGGAGAAAACATGCAAACTTCACACACACAGGGCAGAGGCAGGAATTGAACCCCCAATCACCAGAGGTGTGATGCAACCATATAAATTCTAAGGCACCGTGCTCCCATTCAAACATTCCCTTCTGTAAATAGACATGACATCAGTTAGACTTGACTGACCAGCTTTTGAAAAGGAATAAAAACGTAGTTGTAAATAAAGTAGATCAAATAACTACCTTGAAGTGAAGATGCCAAATGATTTTAAAAAAGAAATAAAAGAAAAAATGAATACAAAGCACACTTCTGTAACTGTTTAGGTATCTATACCTATTTACAGTACATAATAAATTCAATAATATTCAATAAAAAAGAAAGGATTGCAGAGACAAACCCCTTGGACCCTCATTTCCACCTATCTTACAATGTTGAAACGTTGCTATTTCATTTCAGATTTTTATTCTGAAAAAAATAAAATGCATTTTATTTTACATGATAAAAACAAACAAAAAAAATCTATAGAATCATCATAAAATCATATTCCTTCCTTCCGTTTTCTTCAGAAGGTGAGCGAGTATACACTATTTCAGGAACAGCACAGGTGCAGCAGAGCAGAGAAAACATGATCTTTCCATAGTGATCCCATTCTAATCCAGTCCATGCAGCATTCCAAACAATACACTCGCATTTTACCGTCTGTCAGAGAAAATGTGGTTAGACAGGGCTTGAATGGATGACATTATCCAGTCAGACCAAAATTCAGTGTTAAAGCAAACTGTTTTCCTCAGATTACCTCAGTCCACTCAATATGTCAGCAGTCTCCAAAGATCAATCTCTCCTGTTGGGCATGAGACTCTGAGCTTCAGATAATGTAACCCAGACTCCTGACAATTTTGGATGGTGCGTGAATGAATTTCTTTATATCAGGGCGTATTCATTTATGTGTCAGTGAAGTTAGAAAGTAACCAGATACTGGGCTCTTATGTAATTCTTTTTATTTATCTGTTTCTTTTTTCCGGTATATTTATTTATTTAAAAACCAAATATTAATTAGGGTTAAGCTGGAAGTGATCATGATCCATGAAACACACCCTCAGCATACACTGAACAGTCAAACAAGTTTGAAGTCTTTCACTAAGCCAATTTCAATTCGTTGTGGAAGAGACGTTGCAGCACAATTAAACCTCTAGCTGCCTATCTGGAGCTGTCTTATGGAACTAAAGCAGTGTTGTGTCTTTATTGCACACCAACATCTGTACAAAATGTTCCAAGCGGAGGAGGAGAAAGCCTCTGGGTGGGTCTCTACAGCTGCTCGAGGGCCCCAGTAAGCAGTCGAGTGTGCAAGCTGAGCCAGAAGAACTGAGCAGAATACCGGGGTGTGGGCTTGTGGAGGAGGCCTTTGCCTCAGAGAAACTGCTCTGGCTGAGATTATTCGCTCATCGCAGCCTGGAGCTAGAGGTCACAGGGAGGAGAGGTCACTTCTGGACTTCCACACTGCCGGGAGTTTAGTGTTGAAATACCAGACTATGCAGCGCCAAACCAGTGTGTTAAGACTCCAGTCATGGTGGCCCACAGTACTGTAGTACTGCATAGGTTTAGTAGTATTGTAGTATTTAAGATCAGTCTTGACACCTGATATTGTCATACACTTGGATTGGAAGTTTGGACTGGGCTAAGGCTCCAGGATTAAATGGGTTTAACATTCAATATTGGACTGAATGATTGAATGATGTTGTTGCTATAGTGGTAAATATGGATATAATTATGTAAATGCTCTATACCTGCTCATGGAGCTGTAGCAAAATGTTATGCACTCTCATTATTAGGTGCTCTTCAAATCCTGTGTAGTGCAACAAACAATTTACCGGGGCACTACATTGAATTTTTACAGTTAGGTACAGTATGTAAACAGTATGTAAGGTTAGCTAAGGTTACAAAGCTAGATTAACTGATATACACATATACTACCAATGGCAAATGTCAAGCATTGGGATATATTCAGCAACAAGAGCCAAATTGTAATGGCTAGACGACTGGATCAGAGCATCCCCATAACAGCAGGTATTGGGTGGTGTTCCCAGTATACAGTGGCTAGCACCTATCAAAAGAGGCCCAAGGAAGGAGAGGAAGAATCAGTGAACCAATAACAGGCTATAATATTATGTTATGTAATGTTATAGTATAGTATGTTAGCTAGGTGCTAGAAATAATAACAATACCATTAGGAAGTACTGATAAAGTCACTGATGTGATTGTTTTCCAACTTAGCTGTAATTAGTGGCCAAAGGTAAAATAACCTAGACGTTTTAATATGGAAATCAAATTTAGATTCATGGTCTTGATTTGAACTGACATGTTTGGGGTCTTTGTTAACTTTAATTAACTTCTGGTGTGGACTTAGTTTCATTCATTCAGCCATGTTTGTCTGGGTCTTTACTTGGACTTTAAAGTTAAAGTGCAGTCTTTCCTTATGTCTCATGTGATCTTGAGCACAAAGAGTTAAACATTCTACCTCATTTAACACACATGATTCAACTCATGCCATTACTAAAGCCCCCATGAGCTAAATTATGTGTTTGAAGAAAGAAAAAAACCCATGAATCTCTGTAGGGTAACCTGTGGTGCTTCGGGACATTAGTTTGTCAGTGTCATAAAATCCAGAGCTACAGGAAGCTTGCAGAGTTGTGTATCATTTGAACATCTAATTAAACAGCTTGAATAGTGTTTAGAATTTGATTTTGAACTGAGAAATGAACCAAGTCCCCCTGAGAAGCCTCTTTTCTTCTGCTCTATGTTTTTGCATTTCTGATAGTAATTGACTGATGTGTTTATACAGAGAGTAAGATTCTCTTTATTGGAACCAATAACACATCCCTCTGTGGTCATTTTAATATACAGTACATGCAGGTTACAAATATATGTCTAGAATAATATTTCCATCCTGCAAACTTAACTAAAGCAGATTTGGTGTCAGAGATAATAGAACACTATCTAATAACCTGTCAGATCTTCCTTTTAATTGCCTTTTCTCAACCCTTCTGGCTTCCAATCGAACTAAAATGACCTCTACGTCAGAGAACAAATATACATGGCATTTAGTGTCAGCGGCTTGACAAGTCATTGTTACCCAAGGTGAGGCCATTGTTGTGTGGATATTAGACTTAGTTCATAAATCATGGTTGGGTGAGCCGCTGGGAGTGAGGTAGCTATTTGTGGCTCGCTGTCCGTGGATGCATGCTGTCAGTGTGGACCAGGAGCAGGTGTGCCCTTGTCAAAGGGGGATGGGTGTGAATAGCCAAAGTAGACTGATGGTCCTATTGGGGACATTCTAACCCCAATACCAGACATCCTGTCCATCCAGTCTCCTCAGAGTGCTTGTGGATTCATGGTCCAGGTAAAGAAAAAGCTTATGAACCAGAAACTATAATGTTATGAAGCTGAAACTGAGATGTCTACTGGAAAATATTGTAACACACTGATGACTTGAAAAAAGTTTTCTGAATAGTAAAACCACCTAAAATATATGTTTTTTATCATTAAAATAAAGTTTACATGCCTTCATCTACTCAATTCTGCAAATCTTAAACCTATATGCTGAAATGATGCAGATGTACACAGGTGCCTAGCAGACGGCATGACCATACTGACTGCATGTCTCAACTAATTAGCATGATTAGCATGCTAGTGGATCAGCCAACCATGGAGATGAAATTTCTGGAGGTGAATGCGCATTCATTTACACAGGGGTGATAAAAGGACGAAGACAAGCTTTTGTCTGATGAAATGGACGATGCCAATTTCAGAGGCTGACAAACAACCGCAAATGGCACATGGAAACAAATGAGCACTTTTTAAAATGTCTAACCAAGAATGGAAACTTGCTTAGTGGAAGTTGTTAGAAATACAGAAGTGGTGGCTTGTCCGCAGGGGCAGGTTTGAGTCCTCATTAACAATTTCATACATTTTCAATTCTGTTGAAATCCTAATGACCTCTTTTGAATGACTAATGTCTTAAATGTGTTATTTAACAGACAGACTTTGACATTTCTTTTTTTTTTGTGGATTGATATGGCTTGTATTTCTATAGATTGCACAATCATGGAGCAGTGAGCTCACTTCCCTATTAGCTTCACAGTGTTACTAATGAATTTGGTGGTCAAATAGTGTTGGTTCTAGAAACGTCTGATTTTCTGTGATTTTCACAAGTATCAGTTTTCACAGTTCGGGTAGAAAAACAAAAAACACTGACCAACAGTTCTGTTTGGTGAAAAAAAGAGGAACATGGTCAGATTGGTTTCAGCTACCAGTAATGTTTCAATAACTCATATAACTACAGGTACTAACAAGAATCTGAGGCTATCATGGGCACAGACTTACCAAAACTAGTCAAAGACTGAAAAAAAATGCAGATTATATTTTTTCTAATCTTCATCTGTCCAGTTTGGGCGAGTGTGTCCCCATAATAGCCTCAGATTCCTGTCTTGACTTGATAGAAGTGGAACCTGATGTTGTCTTCTGCTGTTGTAGCCCATCCACCTCAAGGGTTTAAGTGTTGTGCATACTGAGATGCTTTTCTGTGCACCATAGTTATAAAGAGTGATTATTTGATATAGGAGGTTCAGATCAGTCCGGTCATTCACCTCTGATCTCTCTCATCAACAATTTGTTTCAGCCTGCAGATCCTCTGTACACAGAATGTACTTTGTTTTCACACCATAGTGTGTAAAATCTAGAGATTTAGAGATGTTGTGTGATAACAGCAGTTTGTGAAATCCTCAAAACAGCCCTTCTGGTATTAACAACCATGCCACAGTTAAAGCGATTAGTTGATTTGATCACTGCATACATGAGCAGGTGTACAGGTGTTCCTAATAAAGTGGATGGTGAGTGTATATTAGAGTGTGATACCCTTTAGACTTCATTTTATTGGAGGTTAGGTCGTTACAAATTTGGTCACAAGCTGCTATGGAGCAGGAGGAAGGATTACTTCTAGGTTTAAAACAGGGTGGATAGGCAGACATCAGAGCATCAGAATGTCAACAGAAACTCACTTGCTTTCTGATTTAATCTGTAGAAACCTACAATTACAAAGCTTCCACATTGCATATCTCCTGTCTTTGTTGCTCCCAGACTCCCAGACTGGAATACCCCAGAGGTTTTAAAGTAAGAAGAAGGGAGCAGATGAAAAAAAGCACAAGTCAAAACCCAGTTCAAAACAAAAAAAACCCAGTTCAAACACAAAGTGCTCTGCTTTCAAATCAACCTGGTAACAGGCATTATTAATTAAAGTTTATCACACTAATGCACACACACACACACACACACGCACACTCCCACCAACACAAATACACACAACAGCCATCACTCTTTGAGTTGAAGTGACAGAATAATGTAGTCCGTAACATTTGAGCACAAGCAGTAACCGCTTACTAAGAATAGTGCCTGAATAATAGCTGCTGTTGCCTATAAGTGCAGCAAGTCTCATCATCTGTCACCCCACTGCTGCCCGCCACTCTCGTCTTCAGGGTGCAAACCGTGCCAGTGAACTGCTGAGACGACATCTCCTTGTTAACATTTTCATGTATGCAATGGCGTGTGAAACACTAAACACTAAACTTGTGGCTGACCTGTATACTGAGGTGTTTAGTTGTGTAAATCTACCTGACAGATATGTGCATCACATGTAAACTTTACATCACATCAAACACTTCTCTGCTCAGATTATTTTATATGAAGCTCTTACATTTAAGCCAGTCTTGGTGTGGCTTCAGGTTTTATTTTAATCAAGCAGTAGCTCACCAGATTCCACCTGTTTCGTCAGTAATCTTGGCTTTGAAAATATTCAGGTGTGTTTCTTTCCAGGTGGAATGAAAACCATCTCTTTCTGGAAAAAACGGACACCTCTGATTTCAGCAAACGCTTTAATTATATATATATATATATATATATATATATATATATATATATATATATATATATATATATATATATATATACATACCGACATACACACTGAAATTGCGCTGCTGCATGATTCTTAGACAATAATATTTGTTAGAGCAAAAATTAATTCATTAAACTAACAAATTAGAATTATTTCTCCTCCAGCAAAAGCATCTGTAATTGCATGTGTATTCACATAGTCAAATTATGCACCAGAGGTGCTTGAAGGCAGGTATGTCTAATTTCTTTCTATGCAGAACTCCATGTCTAACATTCTGTAAATAATTCAAGAAGGTAATTAAATTTAGTACTACAATGCTCTTTAATTTATAAATGAATTAAACAATGAGAAACCTAGGGATAAACACGCAGAAAACACATGGATGTGTCCGTGTTGTTCCATTTTATTTTAAACACATGATAGACAGGCTGTCAAGAAACAGTGTATTAGCTTGAATTAGGTCATAACTTTGAATGATCTGCAAAAAAAAAAAAAGGTGTGCTATTACTACTACTACTCATAATGAAAAATGAAGTCAACAAATATTTATATGAAGGAGAAGAATCCTGAGAATAACTGTACAGAATAACAAAGTGTTTAATAGCAAAAGGTGTTAAAATAATAGCACAGTACACTACGTTTTTCTTGAAAAAAAAAAAAATATTGTTGATAAAATTCTATGCACTGTGCAAGAAAAATGGTTCTGAGGCTTGTGGAAGAGAAGACAGTCCCTACAGGATTTTGCGATGTTGCGTTCTCAGATAAAACCAACAAACACTGTGAGTTTTCAATTTTTCTAAATTGCTGCCGATGTTTCACTGATTTGCACCAAGACACGTCATGTGACATCATCACATCACATCCAAAGCCTGCTTCGATTCATCGAACATCATTACAGCTATCATAGAAAGTAATTATATATATGTCTTCACTGTGAGCAGTTTAAAAGAAGAATCCTGTGTTTGCCATTTTCCCAATTCAAGTAGTTTTCTGGAAAAAAAAAAAGCACCAAAATACTCACAACTTTTGCAAACAAGCAAAAAAAATCAAGCGATTTGGCCACAACAATACCAAAAAAACAACAACTGTGAAATCCTGAAAGAACTGATTTGAAATTAGGAAATGTCTCATTTTCTTCTGCAATGCTGTAATTATTGCTACTTCTTCATTTATTATTAATTACTTCTTCAAAGATCTGCAGATGTGTATCTATACTTTACCTGCTGTGGCTATAAATACATGCTGTACTGGTTGCATACGAAAGGTCTCTACACCCTTGTCACAAACAAAAATGTGAAACAGATGGCTGCTAAACGAGAGTCTAATGTGCAAGAAGGCAGAACAGTTCCAGCAGATGAGCTACCCGACACTTGGCAGCAGGAGCTAATTTCTTGATTATGTAGGCTATATTCTGTATATGCAACTGAACATCAGGTTAAGGATCGTAATCAGTGGTAGCGCTACAGTTAATACTGTGCGCTAGCAACCAGAAGGTGAACACAAATTCTAACACTGCTAAAGAAACAGTGTTGGGCTCTTGACATTAAATTGAGCAGCTCTGTTTTTGGATAGTAATTTAGATCTTGTATATTACTGGAGGCGGATGCATGTGCAAGATAATTTTATTATATAAAGAACAAACACAATAAACAAAAAGTTGTGAAACCATAAAAATGACCTGTGGATATAAGGCAAAACGGCAAAAATATACCAACTACAGACAACAATAACAACAGAAGCAGGATGGTGAGACTGAAAAATTAGAACCTACCTATAGGTGTTAACAAGGTATGACTAGAAACAGGTGAGAGTGATTGAGACATGTGACATGATGGATAGTGGAGTTCAGTGACCTTTACAATCTTCGCGGTTAGGGGTTCAGGTCCCTCCTCTGCACTGTGTGAGGAGTTTGCATTGTTGTCCCTGTGTGACAGAGGTTTCTGGTGTTCTTCCCAGTCCAAAAACATGTATTGTAGGCTGATTGGCATCTCTATGTTGTCTGTAGTATGTGATTTTGCCCTGAGATGTGTTGGTACACTGCCCAGAGTGTCACCCACCTTATGCACAGAGTACCCTCCAATAGGCTCCCGACTCCCAGTGACCTTATTTGGAGTGATAGATGGATAAAATAAGTGAGTGTACATGTGAGATTTTGTAGGGCTTTGTGTTTGTTAGTCTATCTGCTGCTCCTGACCTTTTCACCTTTACTGATTAACAGATAAAGTCCATGGAGCAAGCTTGCACATTTGCTGTCCTGTTTAATGTGTGTGTGTGTGTGTGGATGCACAACAATAGGCAAGAATGTATGATTAGAAAGGATTAAGGATTAAAGCTTTGGCTTGAATACCAGTCCTTCCAATAGCTGATACCATGCACTGGTTGAAGGTCTTATAGCATGTGTCATCCAAATGCTTTCTCAGACATGACTCTAAAAGAGCCTCTCTCTACAGATGCTATAACCATCTCCCCTGAAATCATCTCAACATCCTTTTTTTAATTGAACAGCTTGGCCTTATATTAGCTAAAATAAATTTTGTAGCATTTTATTACCAAGACTTGATTGAATCTAATGAAATTACTGTTTGTACGTGCACAGATAGGCCTATTAAACATGACTATATATTATCTGCTTGAAATTGATGAATCTATTTCTGTGGACACAGAACCTCTGAGAATGGATGAATTCGCTGATTAAGCACCGCAGTGTGTTTTACTGTATGCCCCATGGCTCTAACTCTGATGTAATAACGGAGTGGTCAGACTTTACAACGACATTCCTTTTATTTACGATGGAGAACACGCAACACAGCAAAGCTCATGAAGTCTGCTCACGAGTGTGTTTAGACTTGGCCTTTCTCATTGATCCGTTTGTGGGAGCTTTAGTCTCAAATCTCAAATAAGCAACTGGACTCTTGCTCTTAAATGAACACTCTTTTATTCACAAAATATAACAACAAATACCAGTTTCATTCCCTTTCAGTAACTGCTTTTTCCTGGTGAGGGCTGTGGAGGATCTGAGGCCTTGCATTGCAGACACACACACACACATTTGGTTCCTTCTCTATACAGGAAATGAGGAAAACATTTTGCATCACTTACTGTACATGGAACTGGTTCTGCTGATGAGCCTGCTCTCCTCCTGTGTGATTGTTAAATGCTGACATTGCTAATGAAGGACCTCTTTAGTTCGGTGCTGCTTAATGAAGAACCTTCCCAAGACAGCCTCTCCTCCAGTTCAAGTCAGGATTCCTGCAATCAGGAGCTAAAGTTTTAACTTTTATTGACTTTGCTATTTTCCCTGTTAACATTTGGATGTTTTATGAGTTGGAAGGAATTATACAGTATATTGTTTCACTGTATTATACATTGCACTCGAAAACCTCAATGTTGTTCTGCTTATTGCACAGTGACTTTCCTTTTTCTGTTAGGTTCCCTGAGATGAAGCGCATAACTAAAACAAAGTTTGCAGTGCAGCCAGTACAGTCACGTTTGTGGAGCGCTTACGTACATCCGCTGATATCTGTTTTTCACTTCCTCATCTATGTCCAAGTGTGTTCTGCTTTCTAGTTTTGCTCTCTATGTGCAATCTATCTTAAGCACTGCTTTATATACTGTGTGTATGTGTCTGTCTGTGTGTGTGGGTCTGTCTGTGTGTGTGTGATGTCTGCTAACTCTCTGGTTACTTACAACTACTGAGGGATTTAATTAGCCCCATACAGGCAGATGTGTGACATGCCTTCAACACTCCCTGATATTGTAGAAATCAGTTCTATTGTCTGCTTTAAGCAGTCTTGAGTTCACCTTGTCAGTGCAGTAAAAAGCTGTCCTTGATTCACTTTCATGCATGAAGAGGATGCCATGCACCAGAAGTTAGTAGGTACTTCATTTCTTTTTAACACACCCTCATTGTCCTCTCCTCAGGATGCAATTCATAGGTTTGTCACTAAAATGCACCTACCCATGGCAGCAATATTCTTTGTTCAGACTGACAAATGTTTTGGTTTGACTTTAAGTCTGCTATCTATCTTGATGAAGATGCTTCTTTTAAGTGAAATTGAGTTGATTGCAGCAACTTTTGGGCAGATTCTTCTCATGTAGTCTACTGTTATGGTGACATAACTAAGGTCTCTTAGGTCATCTGTGAAGCTTTATTTGGGTTAATAATGCCTTGGGCTTGGGCTCAATAACATTTTGAGTTGATGAGGAGTTAAAAATTATAAACAATATGGAAATCATCCCTTTTTGTCCAAATTCAGCAGATTAACACAACTTTCATCTTCAAGAGCTTCTCTAAGCTGGGTCTTTATCATCTGACCTTCACTAGGAGCTACCACATCCCCACACTATAAGCTAAACTATATGAGCAAAAGTTTGTGGACTAAAGCAGTGGACACCCTTGATAGGATGCAAAGCCACCGTAGTGCATAATTGCAAACATTAATTTAACACTATATACAATTTAGAAATGCTGATCTGCTTACCATGCATGCCTTTGGACTTGAGGGGGGGGGGCATGGAGGAAACCCCCCCAAAGCATGGGGAGAACATTTAGTAACTTAACTTTAAACTTTATAAAGCTGTAAAGACAATGTCTATTGTTAAAAGTGCAATACAAATAAATTTAATTGAAACATACACTAAACTCCTTGCATACATGATGCTAGCATGAATAAAACCTCCACCCTAGGAGGTGCAAGGCAAATGTGGCACTGTGGCCCCTCAGAATTGTCCATTAATTCTAAGTTAAATACCTCTTCACAGAACCCACACAGGCTTTTAATTGTAATAAAGATATATGAGATTACTTTCAGGTTGTTGTTTTTTATTTGTTGAAGAAATTAGATTAACTCACTCCAGGATTTTCTAGAGATTGAGGTTGGGCTTGTGTGACCTCTGACAAGCTGAAGGGACATTTGGAGCAATGCTGTGAGAAGATGTCACATCTTACTATAAGTGTAAGTATACCAAAGTGGGAAATTCAGAGCCACATTGAGACTATTCCATTGAGATAGACTGTTGTTGCTTATCATGGCTGTGTAGCAGCAAATCCTCGTCATGCACTGCTGGAATGTTAGGTATTATCCATAAACACAGCTGAGTGAGAAAACCCATTTCCTGAAACTACTCATTTTGCTGCGGTCTGACTTTCTCTGACTTTCTCTACCTCAGGTCTGTCTCTATCCTTTTTCTAAGAATCCATGATTTAATTTAAAATCCCAAAGAAAAGGAAAAATCAACATAAAATCAACCTGGATCCATAACACAAGGCCATGACAGTCAGTTCTGATCTCTAAAATGGAGCTATATAGACATACCAAATGAGAACCTTGAGCATTACATCCCCAGTGACTCTTGTGTCGATATGCTTTGCGTGACTAATTTTAATCATCTTAAAACCCAAATGCTTACTAGATTGATGTTCATAGATGAAGCTCCCCATGGACTGCCAATGTGCCTCTGAACCATAACAGAATATATGCACACCAGCTCCTGAAACTCACAGTTCAGCTCCAATTCAATTACAGTGAAGCCACAGAATGTCACACAGAGCATTCCACTGGCACTCGTCACACACCACCTCAGGCTGCACATAACAGGTCACCCAAAGGTGACAAATGCATCTTTGGTGGTCTTCAAATGTCCATGAATATCCTTCAACTGTGTTTGTTTATGTTCAGACCTCATGCTGCCATGTAACCGATATCTTCACCTATACAAATATTGTTACATGTGCTAGAACTGTAACAGGTGTTTAAAGACTCGATGCAGAGTTTGTGTGTGCAGTGTGCAGTTTTTTAGTTAGAAATCCACAATCCGAAGACATAGAGGAGGTCAGTACAAAGACAAACACAAGACAATTCCATAATTACTAACAGAGGAACAGTCCAGAATCAAATAAGTAAGAATCACACAACTGGAGATACAAAGGGAATATAGGAACATGACTTGGAATTGGCTGCAAAGGTAAATACAAGGTGTAGAGAAACAAACAAAGTAAGGGAAAACAAGGAACATTGTGTCTGAGCAATTAAGGAAAAGAACCAATCACAAGAGAAGTATGGATACAGAACCAAAAAGAAGAAGCACATTGCACTTTGTCAGCATAGGAACTGTGATACAACTCACAAGGAGAAACAGTGACAGCATGAGGTATGTTTACATGCACCTATTTTCACCTATTTTATCCCAGCACACATAGGGTGAAAGGCAGGGGTATACCCTGGACAGGTCTATACAGTTTATATGAACCACAAACAATCTGATTCAAATATTTGCTTACATGCTAATTTTTTGCTATTTACCAGATTAATTTAGATGGCTCCCTGGTGGTCCAGTAGCAGGTCCCCGCATTCTCACTGTTGCAACCTGGGCTTGATTTCAGGACAGGAAACTAACCCAGCCACTGAGGGGTTAATTCTCAGTGCCGGTCCGCAGCCCGGATAAAATGTGAGGGTTGCACTAGGGAGGGCATCCAGCGTAAAACCTGTGCCAAATCACAATATGCGAATCGGATGGTCCACTGTGGTGACCCCAAACAGGGAGCAGCTGAAGGACAACAACAACCGGATTATTTTAGATCTACACCACCCCTATCAATCCAATCCAAATTCCATTCAGAGAGTAGGAGGAATGAGAGTAAGAGGAATGAGAGCACTGATGGATAACATGTGACCTTCTTGTATGTATTGGAGCATGTTAACCTGGTAGTGTGTCACCTGTTACATAGATGATTTGGTGTGAGTTTGGTCAGAACAGGAAGGGAGGACTTGCAGAGAAAATAACTGAAGAGAGAAAGAAAAATATGGGAAGAATGGGAAGAAAATGAGAGGCACTGTGGTTATCGTGTAGAGACAACAATAGACTGATAAGAATCCCTCCAGTCAGGTTTATAGATTTCTAGTGATGAATAATACATCAATGCTATATTTAATTAAGTGCTATATAAGACGCTTTTCGTTCAACTCCATTTTACACAGCTCTGTCCTTTTCTTATGGCAACTTCATCGATTTTAGAGGTGTATTGCCTGAGCTCCATTGCCACACAGTTGATCCAACGATAAGTGAATGCAAATAACATGCTGCTAGGAATGACCTTTTCAGGATTCATTTCAGCTTTCATTTGTAAAGTTTAATTTCTGGATACATGCAACAGTAGGCAGACAATAACAGTCAACAAGAACATTAGAAAAGTTACAGGTCATTAGCAAAGCTCCAAATTAATGAACAGTATTTCTCATTTTGTTCTTGTTCAAATCCTCATTCTGACAAGAACACAAGCAGTGATGCACTCTGGGTTTAATTCTGAGGGTATTACCTTTCAACACTATTACCCCTCTTTTTTGCTGTCTCCCCCTTTTATTCCCTTGGTGTATCCCTTTCCTCCCTCTTTCTCTCCATTTCTTCCCTTTTTTCACTTGCTTTCTTCCTCAGCTTCCCAGTACTAATTGAAGTGGTTAATTAACTGAAAAAAACGCATTAACACCTTTCCAGACCATTAGGATATGCAAGTGAAGGTGTGTGTGTGTGTGCAAGAGAGAATGTGTGTATAAAACACTTGCCCTGAGTGTGACACATTTCCCTGGTAGCTGTCTCTGTGGAGACCAGAGCAGGCCTTGATGGGGAGAGGGATGATGATGAGGAAGAGGAGGGAGGCCACAGGTGTTAAGATGAGCTTGATCAGTCAGACAGCTGTTAATTTGTTTTTTTCTCTTTTTTATCTCATCAAACTCCACAGAGCTGGGAGGAGTATGGCAAAAAAATCTTATTGTCCTAAATTAATGATGGTACATGTAATTGGAAGTGGGTTTTATATGTAATTTTACTGCATATCCTACAAAATGCAACCTACAAAAAGGGCAAAAAAAGTCTTTCAAAAAAAGAATTAGCAAAACTGCCAGGAGGGAGGACAGATAGCATGTGGAGACATTCTGTTACTGTGCAGTTAAATGTAAAGAGATGCACAGATCTCAGAAATAAAGATACCAACGCTACACAGAGACAAGAAAGAGGAAAAAATACATCAATACATACTCATACAATCTGCTACTGTTATTAGTAAGCATAAAGAATCGGATCTCTTTAGACAGCCAAGCACAGCTCTGTCAGATGGCACCAGCATGGCAGCGAGGGGCCTCATAATGCCCTGGCTGTTGGTGTCCACATGACCAGTACCAGCTCCCTACTGGAACCGCTGACCAGCGACATCTTCACATACAAACACAATCACTTGCTTATGCTTCCTGTCCTCCTCCAAGCCCTGTTTCAGCCTCTGCCTCAACAAACCAGCCTTTCTCACAACCCCTACACAATAGACCGAATGTACCAACCATGGATGAGTGTGTAGATGTGTATGTGTGAAACAGACAGAGCGAGAGGACATGAATGGTGACTTAGGGGCCACTTCTAGCAACAAAACAAAAACTCCCCTTATTTGAGCCCTTCTCAAAATGCCTGGCATGACTCGAACAACAAACATATATCTTTCCTTTTATTTTGTCTCACTATTCGCAGCATTTCTATTAGCCCCCTCCTGTCATGGGTCTATTCAGTATTTGGCATTGGCAGCATGGACTTACTGTGGACTCCTTTGTAATGCTTTTGGGAGAACTATGTGTGCTGGCCCAAATATTCCCATCGTCAGCCGTGCCTCAAGAGCCCAGCCGCCCATCGTGTTTTCTAGAGAGAGGAACAATTTGAGCAAGTGTTGCCTGATCGAGCACTGCAGTTGGGTGACAGTGTTAAGGGGAGACGCAATAGGATGCAGCCACCCACTGCTGAAAGCACATGACTGACATGCACTTGATATCAGGGGGTGGGGTAGACATTGTTTCAAACAATGGCATATTCTATTGTTCCCGTGCTCTCATCCGAGCAGTTAAACAACAGCGCAATGTCAGGGGCCTGAACAATGTTTCATAGGGTAACCGGAAGAAGGTGACCTGGGCCTGTCAGAATTATTTCCTCTCTTGTCTTTCACTCTGGCTCTCGCTCATGTCTCTCTGAGGTCTTTGGCTCCAGAAAAGGACCTCTTAGGACTGCATTTAGCTATTTGGTTTCCTGTTAAGTCCTTTCCACCATTTCATTTAGCATAGCTCTGCCTCTGTAATGACAATCAGGTTCTCTTTTTCTTTATTCTCTTTAAGCTGCCTCTCCCTCTCTCTCTCTCTCTCTCTCTCTGTCATACTAGAAGTTCCACTTCTCAATCTCCCACCTAATCCCTCAGACACGCAGCATGTGTAGTCTCGATCGTTACACAAACCTTTAAAACGTTATGCTATGTTTCTCACAGCTGGTGCTTCGGACCCATTTAAAGAAAACACAGGAATCAATATTTCTTATTAGGAATCCCTGCTGATGTGCCTGAGGCTCGGTATTCTTTTCCCCAAGAGTTCTCATTCACTCCTTTTCTTCTTCTTCAAAAAAAAAAGAAGGGTACTTTCCTTTGTACCACTGGAACAAATGAAATTAGAAGTATAATCTATTTCGAGTTATTATATATCTTTTGAAAGTGTATTTATATTATAAGTAAATATCTTCAGTGATAGTACTGAATTGGTCTTGGTTTGTTGCTCAACATTCCAAACGTACTCAAGTAGGTTGATGAAGCTGTGTCCCTAAATGAACCTTGTTTTCACTATTTAGAAAAACTCCAACTATGTGCATTATTGTCGGTTGCATAATTACTCTGTTAGTTGCATCTCTGCACAGCAACAGCTGCATTTGTCCTTTTGCGCTACACTGTGTATGACCCTTAGAGGACTGACTGGCTGTCAGAGCCTAGGCAGACACTGCAGGACAGACTGAAATCTCTGCAATGGGAAATCAGAGGATGCAGTTGCAGTTGGCAGCGAAGGAAGAGTGATAGACACATTCACACTAAGACTGTTTGGGAGGAAGACAGGAGACGGACTTGCTGTCCTTGCCAGGGATAATTGGGCTGTATCTTTTGTTTCCTCATGGGTCCCTCTACTGCTGTTCACTCTCTCTGCCTCTATTTACTTAGCAAAAGAAAACTGTTTACTGGGGATGGCAGCAGGGGCCAATGGATGGAGTTTGGGGGTGTGGGGGGTTCAGCTTTTCATTGTGATTGATTCGAGAGGGCCATGGGAAAGTACCACTAGAATAATGCATATATTTCATGGTCGTCTGTTTCGTCTTTGCTTGCAAGTCTAGGCAGGTTTTCTAAAAGCTGGCATTATAAGAGTCATCCAGGAAAAGCCATGGAGTGGCACTACAAATTGCTATTCCAAGGGTAAAAGGAGCAGTCAGAAAGAAACTCCCTGCTATTTAGAATCACATGTTGATTACAGAAAATGTTCACTTTTTTATGTTGTTGAAAAAATCATCAAGATTTCATTACTAAAAATCAGTGTTACACATTGTTCAGATGCATTTCTTAATATTTGAACCCCTAGCCCAAATCACAATATATATTAAAGCAGCTAATATCAGTGTAAACATTCACAGAGTGAAATAATCAAGCCTTCATTTTCGGAGGGTTAACTGGTTTAAGAGCTGAAACCGGTCAATTAGCTTGTGTGAGGAAAATCATTACCCCAGCATCACAAATAGTGCACATCAGAGAAATAAAGGCACCGCTCTTCTCCTGCGATGGCTCCACTGGCTTTAGAGTCTTGTTCGAGTTCCGGTCCCGCAGGAGGAGTAAAGGAGGCTGTGTGTAATATGAGATGGTAATTACTGATAGTTCCCCCTCCCCAGGGTTTCTGGGACAGGAGACACCTTGAGTCTCATTAGATCACTCACTGGCGATCACTCAGATTCCTCCACTCCCTCTTCCCACATTAATCCACTGTGCCACTAATAGCATATCCCATTCCATGTGGTTATCCATATGCACTGCTGCCAGATCAATTTATTATTATCCCTGTGCTATTTCCTAATCAGTAGACTCCCGGATGTTTTTCTGTTTTTGGCATAAAGACACTGAACTTGGAGTAGCTGACAGGTCCGTCACTTTCTTCATTGCATTTACAAAATTAGGATCTATCCATCTTCTGAACTGCACCTGTGCAGGGCTGTGGCGCCTATTTCACTGGAGTTCCAGGACACCCTGGATGGAGTCCCAACCCATTGCAGGGCACAATCACACATATTCACACACTATAGACACTTTAGAGATGCCAGTCAGCCTATATCACATGACTGGAGAGGAAACCAGAGTGAGATAGAAGAAAGATTCAAAGCATGGGGAGAACATGCAACTCCACATACACACACACACACACACACACACACACACACCAAACCCCAATACCCAGAGGTGCTAACCAAATGACCTGACCACCAAGCCACAATGCCTCCCTCTTCATAATTCAGATATTTATGCTATTGTTCAAAACCAAAAGGAATAAACCGCTTTAATCATGTAATTGTTTTACATTTGCACCTGGTCCATCGATTCCACATGTCAGACATCTGAAATGTGATTTGGAACAACTGTAGTAGTCCTCCAACATTAAGAATTTAGTTTACAATACATTAAGTTTAGTAAGACTAGGAGCGTCTGCGCAAACCTACAGCACAACAGACTGATGTTGACTGATTATTGATTATTATTCAGAGTAAAAGACAAGGAAAACTCTTCCGTAGAAAGTGGAAGAGTTAAAGAGAGGAAGCTTGCACATGGAGGAGCATGTGATGCTTGATATTATTCCCTCAAAGTTAAGGCTGATTGCTTTGAATCCCCTGGATTTGTGGAGCTTTGAGATAACGCAACCTTACACCCTTTTACCTACCAGAAGAAAAAAAGATTCTGCTGAATTCCCAGCTGAAAGAAAAGAGTGATGCTAGGATTTGACCTAGACTCTTGATGTTTAAAGAGCATTTCCTTAAAGGCACCAACAGGCTTTTCATAGTTACACAAAACCTATCCAAATACGGTGTAAAGATTCACACATTAGTATTTTATTAAACTTGAACATGTTTTTAACTAAATCTGCTCATATGCTGAGGGGTTGAATTGTTGCGGCTGCATAAATGCAGAAAATAAAATTTCATCGTTTGAACATTTTTTTTCCCACAAGTCCCAAAAAGCCACTGCATAGTGTGGGTAGCTGCAGGCGATGAGGCTGTTCAAAGGCAAAAGACAACTCAGAGCATTCTGTCTGTCTCCAGAGAAAAGTATGACACATTCGGTTTAAGAAGCAGGCAGGATTTAACCGACAGATAGACAAATCATGATGCACATTCATTTCAATTGCAGCTTGCATCAGATCAAAGATAAATCGACTTGCTTGTTGGCAGTTTTAAACCAATAAAATCTGTATATATTTTTTTGTGCATGTGTGTGTGTTTCTGCTGGTGTGTGTGTACATTCATTTGCAGCTATTTGTCAAAGAGCACTGAGCAGCTTCTGATTGAAGGGCCTATTAGCCAGCCCTGGGGAAACATGTTTACCTGCTGTCAGTTCAGCGGTATACATAGATCATTGTCATTTAAATGAGCAGCAACAACAACCAAACAGAAAAGGTAATTACATTTTACCTTTCAGAGAGATAGAATTGATTTGGTTAGCTGGGGGAGCGCCTGTTCACAATTTGGTGATGAAGCTCTGTTTTAATATGCTCTGACAGCTAAATGGATTGGGAGCAGAGGAACATGGCTGCCACTTTATGGCTTGCCTAAACCAGAGAGAGAGGAGGAAAGGACATAAATTAAACTCAGTGTAATCAGGCCAGAGTTGACCTAAACACTGCCATGTGGAACAATCCGCTGAAAAATTCAGTATGGCAACATTTCTCTGAAAAGCAGCAAGTGACAAAATACATAGTGACAAATGGAACAGTCTAGACAGCTTCCAGTGTGCCTGTGCGTGGCTGTCTTGTTTTTATACAAATGCCAACAAAATGTGCGAGTACACTTTGCTAGAGAGAAGTCACCCTCAAGACTAGATGTGTGAATACATTTGCTGTAATTATACGGTGTAAAGCTTTAAATACGGTGCCATTTTAAATACTTATCACCTTCATCTATCAACTACGAGGCGTCTGAAATCATTTTATTGCTCTTCATATAAACTGAAACTCACATTGGGGGTTTTCACATTGGGAGGCTGTCACAGACTTCCCCATTCATATTTGATAGTTCCCTAAGAGCAGCCGAGCTTCCAAATGCGGAAGACTTTCAAATGAAGATAAAGCTCGGCCCTGCCAGCCAATGACCCATTTGTTTGCCCCTCACGTAGAATGAGAGCAACATTCAGCCTGGGCCAAGCAGCAACAGCGCCCATTTTAGATGTCTGTCTTTCTTTCTCTGTGTTCCATCCATTCATTCGGCCTTCCTTCTTTCCCCCAGCACCCCTTCCCCCCTTCTAACTATCACCCAGATGTGCAGCAGGTTCAGACCAAACTCAGCCAGTGTTCACTGCAGGCAGCTGGAGCACACATACACATACAGCTGCCACTAGTGCACTTTAATATTAATTGCATTTATGCTAATAGCTTAACTACAAAATCTTCTAATGCTTGCAATGTAATGTTCCTGATTTCATTCAAAGCTGATGTTAAAGCATTTACAGAAGAACCCTCTGTATTTATGGGGTAGGGTTTGCCCAGAAATTGAGTTTGTACATTGCTTTAAAGTGGCCATTTGAGAGCTGGACAACAATGTAGTTAGGGTCTGGTTATAGGTCCATAGCCTTAACAATTATTCATGAAGATGTAGTTTTCAAAATCAAATTCTAAATCCTAATGCTCACATACAGAGTACGACATGCAAGGAAATGCGTCTGTCTGTGTCATAAAAATAGAATCAAATAGAAAGAAAATAGTCTTAAGAATAGAAAATATGGAACAGAATAGTACTGTGCAAATGTTTCAAAATTTATTCAGGATTTTATTTGTCATGTACACATGTATATACAGTATAAAACTGCAGTGAAATGAAATTCACATGAAAATTAATTCTAAAGAATTGTAAAGAATATAGCCAAATTCAATAAAGCAAAGATGCCTGCAAAAATGATGAAACTGAATATTTCTACATTTAAAAAAATTATGCTGTATATATAGAAAATGGATGGATATAGAAGTAATGGAAAAAATCATGGAAAAGTCAATATTTGACATGACTATCCTTTGTCTTTAAAACAGTATTGCATTAAAATTAGCTAGTCCATTTTTTTTTTCAAGCATCCTGCCACATATCACATATGCCACACAAAGGAAATCCTCCAGAGATCCTCCATTATGTTGTTCATTTCTATAATGACATAAAAATATTTTGCTGCAAACAAACGTTTCTACTGACAGAGTGATGCAGAAGATGTAAAATAAATATATAGGATAAAATGTCTATAAAAAATGAAGAAGACTTTTGCACTCATGCCCAGACACATGTCCTTAATGCTTAATCTGCTGAATATTTCTGGTCAGTCAGGCTGAGGGAAAGGGAAGCAGAAGCAGGAGGTTTTTCTAGCTAGATCAAGGCATAGCAGTCTGGCTCTTATTCCAGGGGATGCTTTAATTAAGATATCAGGGATTATGCAGTAGATAGTAGTACAGGAGATAGTATATAAGAAATGGCAAGACATTCAGATATGGAGCAACTCAAGAGTATAGAAATGCAGGCAGATGAGCTCTACATTGTATCACTGCTGGTTTTGAAAGGCAAGTGAGAATGACATGAAAGACCAAATCTTATTCACAGTCAGTGGCTGGCTTTAGCTGTTACTATGAGTCAGTTGGTTTTGAACATTTGATTGCTTCCAGTTCTGTCAAAATATAATTCATCTCAGCATCACCTTTTGCAGGGTAGAAAAATGACTACCTAATAGTTTGACTGGCTCTAAAACTTTGATGACGTGCTATCCTTATACCCATAGGGCAGTGGCAAATAGCAGCCACAAGTTTTGCACCATTTTATCTCCCATTACCTGGTGTAAATTAGCAGCATGTGTGTAGCTTGGAGCAGTTTCGGCAATGCCTGTCTGCTTCCGAATGAAATTAAATGGGAATTTCAGATGCTTTGCAAGGGCATTTTATAGTCACGTCAAATCCCATTGTGTGCTGCCTGCCCACATGTGAGGCCCATTGTGATTGTTTGTCATGTGCATATTATACAGTCATGTGTGTTTTTTATTGATGGTTGGTGTTGCTTTATTTTTTATGCTCTTCCCACATTTTTCGCAAAGCACCAGGACCTAAAGCTGCTGCCCCCTTTAGGATAGTCATTTTGCTCTCTTCTCTTCTTTTTTTTTCCCCCAACGCCCAGCTGATGCAACTGCAACTGTTCCTGATATCATCTCTCATGCGTGTTTTGACTGCTAGCACATGTTGTCTATTCTGCACTTATCTATGATGGCTTTCCATGTGGAGTCGGGAGCTTTGCAGAGAGACAGAAGACGGTGCTGCCACTTACCCTGGACAACACTACTTTCGTCCTGAACTCACGTTATGCCATTGGCTACGTAATTTACATTCATAAAGGCAGATGAGGGAATTTAAGGCATTCATATCTAGACTTCCTATTGGGCAGAACTGGGGAGAGTTAATAAGAAAACAGTGATCCCAGGGTGAAGGGAAGGCAGAGAGTTTTGACTCAAAAATATGACAGAAATCATTCCACTTAGAATGCATTGTTAATATCGAGAAAGCCTTTGAGCAAGTTTAAGCATGCATATTAAGTGGAATAGCTAATAAGAAGCCTGATGCAAGGCATTACTTGTGAGATTAGCAAGTAATTCTAGAAATAAATGAACATCGAGGATGCCTCTTCTCATATATCTGTGCTTAGTGATGCTTGACCGCACTGGGTTTGTTTAAATACTCATTCTGTACCAGCCTAAGAACGTCGTTCCTTCTAAAACAGTCAAACATCTCAAAATGTCATGAAAGGTTTTCACTAGAGAAAACAATAAGCACAGACAGTTTTGTATTCACCGCATGGCAACTACAAAAAAGCTCTCCACATCGGCAGCGACGTCTGGCCGATTAGATCTCATCATGGCCGTCAGAGTTGTGCATGACAACCTCTAAGGAGAGGAATGTGGAATCAGATAGTTCACACAGGGTCAGAAGATGAACAGGAACTAGACAGAGAATGCAAACACTGATTTTTGGAGAGACAGCATGCTGCTGCCGCCTCACACAACAAGATAAGTGTAATTAATTAGTCTGGAACACACCCTCGGAGGGCTCTCTCACTGCGTAAAAATTCTTCTCGATTAAAGCACAGATCATTTGTGTATTTCATTTATGTTACTATCAACTCATTAAGACCATCATATTTCATGCATTACTGTCTATTAGGCTTTCAGTGGGAAATTAATTCGACTATTCAGTTCAACAATTAAAATTCCATCACATCAATTTGACACTTAACTCTTACCCCGGGCCTCATCAGGCCGCTGTGCATTTTGCCTCCTCCTTTCTGCATGCCAAAGAGTACGCATCCCACTGAAAAGTCTGGTTTTATATCACAACACCACTGCAACACCCACACTCCAGTGCACCCAGTAAAAAAAAGAGCACAGAAAGGACTCGACATACGCTGTTGAGGAGCAACCTGAGCTTCGAGGAGAACAAACCGCATAGCTGAAGGGGAGGATTTAGAGATCATGGCCCCATTAGCATCTTTCTTAAGGGCACTGGGAGTTCTATCATATAAACCCATGCAAATGAGCCATCTTAGATATGCTGGAGTGCATATGGTGGTTTATATCAACTGAAATATCACATTCAGTGGCTGATTGCTGTTCTTGCAGCCACTTATTAGAACCTCCTATTAGTAATGCACATAACATAGGAAATGAGATAACAAATCACTTCAGCTGTTATTGACTCTAAACCGCACCATTTTCTTATGAATTCTGTCAGGAAATAATAATGAGGCATGGCTTCTAGATTCCATAGTGTAATTACTTAACACTAACATTTTACTTTAAAGTGACTTCATCACATATGATAAAGACCTATGACTGAAAGATTAGAACTTAATAATCTAATACAAAAAAAAAACTTTAAATCAAAGGGCTGCTTAGAAAGGAAATCACAGGTTTCTGTAAATATGCTCCTTCAAATGCGTTATCAGTTTGATGTGAGATATGGCTAATAATAAGCATATTTTAAATGTGTTTTGCTACTGAACAAACATCTAATTGTTGAAGTGTTAGCACTTTCTGAAAGGTGGTATTTATTTGACATTAATGGAAGGAGATACCAGTGTGAGTAAATTTGTAGCTTTGTAAGAGTCAGTCTATATCTTTAGGACAGAGGATGTTGTACTTTCCCGTTCCTCTGTAAAAGCAGCATTTTTTCCTTTTATGAGTTTAAGAGAGAGATAAAAGTCCAGTGTCCTGCTCCTGGTGAAGGAAAACCTGATTATAGTTGCTACAATGTAAGTGGTTACAGCAACTCACTAGTCTTATGAATGTTCCATAATGTAAAACTATAAAACTGTAAATAAATAAATAAATAAATAAATAAATAAAAAAAAAACTTAAAGTAAAAAATATATATACATTTTTTAAATCAATTATATAATTTTTGATTATTTATTGATTCCTCTCTTCTTCATCTTAGAGTATGTCATACGATGGTGCAGGGTCAGCTTAACCTCACTGTTGATTACTTTCCAATAATAGCATGCCACATCATGTTTTATTCCTTACTTGGTGCCTTGGGAACACTGCATTTTTATGCACTCATTAGGACAATGCTTTTACATGTAATGCAGAATGCACTTCAAGCATTTATGAGCAGTTCAAGCTTGAGGACCCAGTATTGGTTTTCTGCTTCTCTTATAATTTGAACTGGCAATCATTCCAGTCACTATCACTAAAACTGCTGAGCTAATATTCCCCCCCTGTAGGCTGAATGACATTGACCTGAAAGCTCATCCCTCTTTACGTTAAAAAAATCAGCTATTGAGCACCATAGGATCCCTCCCCTTATTCTCTTGTCTTTTCTCTCTGCACCAGGCCAGCCAGAGGAAGAAGAGGTTTCACATTTCCTGTCCTGTTTATCCAGATGAGGAAGCAGCTGTGATGGAAATCCTCCTCACACGTTGATATGATTTGTGACTGCTGGAGGGTGTTGACCTTCTGGGTTTTTCTTCTCACTGCTGACTGAGACATGCAGCACAGTCAGTATGTCTGCCTGTTTTCCTGCAGGAACTCCCCTGAATGCCGGCAGGGAAGCCAGGCTCACCAGAGACATCTGAAGGATTCCAGGTGATTTGATCTCTGTCAGACAAGGCACAACCCTGGAGAAGGAAGGGTCACTAGAATGGAAGGAATCAGGAGTGGTGACCCCCTCACCTTTATTCTCTCTCTCTCTCTCTCACACACACACAAATGCACAGACACACCTGTGAATGCTTGGATTGACTGGATGGCTCAGTTGTCAAGGCTGTAAGACAACATGCACTAATGGATATATATTGTCCGAGGATCCAAGAGCAGCACGTCTGTTAGGAGGTGTATTGGAAAATTGACTTGCAAGCACAGAATGCAGGCATCAAAGCACATTTCCTTCAGCTTGTTGTGTTTTTCTTCCCAGCATGTTGTTGAAGAGCTCTCATGGGCTGCATAGGCTACAGATTACACTGAGTTTTTTTTTTTTTTTTTTTTTAATCTATTCAGCGAGGCATGTCCAACACATTACTGCGCTTTCCCTCACATGACACATTTTTTCACAGAGAATGACTTTCAGATGAGGTCATCCAAGATCTGACTAAAATTTATTGACTAAAAACTTATAGTACTAGGGAAAAAAAACATTGTTGTCTAACTTGTGTGACTATTTATTCATGATAGAGCTAGTGTCAAACACAGGTCTTATATTCAAACCTCCACCAGCCACCCTTTTTTTCAAGCTTGGCACCTCGGCATTCAAGAGCCGACAAAAAAAATCTGTGCTTAATGCATGAGTGACTATTGGATTGAGATGCTTTCTTTTTAGATTGTAACCTTCATTCTAATTAGCTCTACTCATGGGGGGGTGTTCTTTTTATTAAGAGGGGTTGATGGGTGGAGGTGAGTATACGACTGTGAATGTGTGAACAGTCAATTCACAGCCCAGGTCCATTTGAATATGAATCTCCACAGTAAGTGACCATAAAGTGAGAGAAACAAAGACTTTAAGGCTTTAAGATTCTGCTCAGTTGTTCATTACCCCCTCTCTGTGAGCCCTCCCCTCTGCCCTCTCGCTACAGTCTTCCTAACATCGAGCCTGCCTGAAGACAATATTGTATTCTTTTCCCGTGAATGACACATAGGGAACTAGGGGTTCTGGAGAGTACTGCCAAGCACGAGGGGACAATGAGGAGGTCCTGAACCAGATCCTGTCCAGATTCTCACAAGCAACTCTCTCTCTCTCTCTCTCTCTCTCTCTCTCTCTCTCTTTCTTTCTTTCTTTCTTTCTTTCTTTCTTTCTTTCTTTCTTTCTTTCTTTCTTTCTGTCTGTCTGTCTGTCTGTGTCAAAACTGCAAAGCAGTACTTCATTACATCACACAGGACAAATCTACATATCTACATTCAAAACATAAAGTATGTTTTCCTCCATTACAAGAAATCATGCAACAGGTTGATTTCAGCAGGCTCTGCATATTTTTTTGCTGGGCTGCGTTCTGCGTGCTAATTATTCGCCGTTGAAATGATTAGGCTGTCCTGACAGGCTGCACTCCAAAGCAACAGTGATTAATGGAGAACCCTATCACCCATTATTTTAATAATTAATAGGATAACGTGATGCTTGCAGCAAACACATTAATGCTATTACACTTGCAAATGAGGCTTTTTACTCATGGAACGGACATGGACATGGAAATCATGCCAGATTGTCTTATATAGTAATTGCTTAATTCATAAAATCATGAGGGGTCTGTGCGAATGCTTGAGGAGCCAGCATTCTGTTGAACAAAATCTCCCCTTAATGATACATAAATAATAACTTTGCCACAAAAATCTGTGTATACGCACAGCTTCATGCAGTTTCACTAATGTGTCTAAAACTTCTAGAAGACTTTAGCTGTGTTATGACCCCAAAAGCACCAGAGTTAGTGCACCATCTGCTGGTAGGGTCCCAATATCCAGTATTTTACACTGTGGGGACAAAGCATTATAACTGTTCAAAACTATCAGATAAATGTGAATTGCATTGTTGTTTATTTGCTATGGAGAATTAGATCAATTAAACAACTAGAAAACTTACATACACGTTAATATAGTAACATAGCATTATGTTTGACATTCCGGATCATACAATTTTACTTTTTAATCAGATAGTATACAGTTATTTATAATTTCAGTCTCTGGTGTCATCTAGATGAGGATGGATTTCCTTTTGAGTTTGGTTCCACTCAAGGCTTTCTTTCTCAAATCGTCTCAGGGAATTTTTCCTTGCTACCATCACCTCTGGCTTGCTCATTAATGATACATTTTAAATGTATAATTTTTATCTTGAATTTAATTGTTTCTTTAACGCTGATTTGTAACAATATCCATTGTTAAAAGCGCTATATAAATAAAAATAAAACTGAATTGATTGCATTAGATAAATGAATTGGAGAGCTAATTACTTTGTGGTTTGTTTAATATGTAGATATTCTATGTCTAGATATTCTATAAAATAAAAAATGAATGTAACTATATTCAAGTTATAAACTAAATGGACAGTTTAGAAGATCATTTTTATGTCTAATACCTAAGGTTGAAAACAATCATACAATTAATTGTAGCTTGAAGTTTGTATAAATGGTTGAAGCGTATTCAGAGTGTTGTTTGGAGTTTGGAGTTTTTCTAGTGGATATAGTACAGTCACACACACACACACACACACACACACACACATAATGAAACACGTTACACAGATCTCAAGGCAAGAACATACAGCAGAGGATTACACTACTTGAAAACAAGCTTTCCCAGGGGTTCTTTGACAGAGTGTTAAAACATGTTTTATACATAAGGATTCCCCCAGAAGGATAAGCTGAAGAACCTCTTTTTTTCCTAAAAGGTACACATTCAGACAGTCAGTGTGACTAGTTGAGGATTACAATATATTATTTGCACATATCAGAGGTTTCATGTACACAAAAAAACCCAAAAGTGCTTCAAATTGCTCTTTGTGTATTTAATCTTCAGTTTGTAACTCATTCTAATGAGAAGAAACCTTTATTTGTCATATATAGCAGGTGTTCTACATAATATCTTTTAGAGTTTCCCCTAGATGAGCAACAAAAACATAACCATTCTTTTAAAATCGTCTTCACACTGGACACAATTGCTATGGTCCAAACCAGTGTGACTGTTTCCCCACAGCACTGATCTGGTTTCAGACACACTTGATTCTATAGAACCCCGGTGGATTTGTATTCATCTTATATCATCACAAAAACACAGTTTTTTTTAAATGGAACAAACCAAATAACCTTATAGATGTCCAGGGATGAATAAAACGAGCAGAGCAGGACGAAAATAGGAATTATGTAATTCAACAGTTTTTACTGAACGACATAATAACTGTAGTATATTTTCTAAATTAGAATGAGCATGAGACATACACGAGCAAATCAGTGAGTTTTCTTCAAAGTTAACCACAGTTTTCCCACGTTAACCACAAGGCAATATTTATACCTTGTTTTCTTGCATAACTATCAGGTTCTCTAACCACTGAAACACAAACAGTGCAAAGTTTTGCTTTCTGTTGTTAGCAACATACCAACAGGCTACCAAACACTTGGCATTTGACAAGGACAATGCACTCTGAGAATCCTGTCTCTCACTGAAGAGAGGTGTTTGGGTTTTTTCCCCTCCTTTTTATTATTTCCCCTTTGAGCTGACATTCTATGATTATTGATGATTTCTTCTAGCATGCTGCGTCGCCTGGCCTTTGACCGGAGGACACATCTTGTTTTGTGCTGATAAATGAAAGCATCAGAAGACCCACTATTGATTCCTCAGACAGCAACTGAATTAGAAGCTCTGTTATGAGAACTATGATTGTTTTTCTCAAGAAAAAGAAACCAATTAAAATAAAAAAATAACAAATAAAAGAACAATAACAAAGAATGAAATGAATAATCTAAAAAGCATGAAAAGGCTACTGAACTCTGAGGAAGGAGGAAAATTTAACATTGAGGTAGAAACTATGTAAAAAAAACCAGAACAACAAATGCACTTTTTATCCTTTTCTTAAAATTCTGTTCTGACATGCTTATTTGAGTTGCTGTATCAAGACAGTTTACTGAGGATGGATGGATGGATGGTGGGATGGTGGGATGGTGGGCTGGTTGGGTGGGTGTTTGGGTGGGTGGATGGGTGGGTGTTTGGGTGGGTGTTTGGGTGGGTGGGTGGATGGGTGGGTGTTTGGGTGGTTAGGTGTATGGGTGGGTGGTTGCGCGGATGGATGGATGGATGGATGGTGGGGTGGTGGGGTGTTTGAGTGGTTAGGTGGATGGATGGATGGATGGATGGATGGATTGTCAGATGAATGGAAGTTGACATTTGCTTGCTTAAATAATTTTTGAATCAGCACTTGATTAACATTGGCTGATATGGCAAATACAAGGTACAGCTGCTGCAGAGGAATGAAGAAAATCGAAACTTGAGCTTTCAGGTAATATATGATTGAATAAGTGCAGTAACAAATAACACCGGATTTCCTTCTACACTCCATGGCTCAGTTCTAAACCTTAATATGCATTTGATACATATATCCAATTTACATGTGCTTTAATCATCACAGCATGGCTTCAGAAAGATGTAATTATGCTACGACTAGAGCTAACCTTCAAAATCTTTAATTCATTAATGAGACACAAAATGAACAGAGAACAGAGATATGAGATCTAATAGAATCTTTAATTCTGGTGGCATTTACATCATAGCGCTCCATTAGTGAGCACACAGCTCGGGTCCAAATTACACTCGCATGTCTTTTGCATTTTATTCTGCCATGGAAACACAACAGAAAAGGGACGATGAAGTGACAATACAAATGCCTAAAAGATAAATAAAAAAAATATAACACTCTCATCTAAATGCATACTGTTAAATGGAACACAATTTAGATTCGACACAGTGATACTGTGTCTCTGTGATCAAAGGGAAAGTAATAAAAAATCCTTTAATGAGATCACTTTTTGGACTAACATCTTAGCCTAATAGCACAATTCACTATTTGTTCACAACACAAAATTCCATTGTTTTGCGTTTCTTGTTTCTACTGAAAAAAAGAACTACACAGAAACATGCATTTTTGGCCACTATTTGAGTTGGTAAGTTTGAAAGAACATTCCTTCTGAGGAAGAATTTCTATAAGTCTCGCTGATTTATTTGACGGAAACAACTATTAAGCAAACTGAAGTATTATGTTCATCTCAGAGGCCACTGCTATCACCCTGCTCTAATCGATCTTGCTGTCCTTGACCTAACCTTCATCCTTGCAGAGTGAAGATATCAACCAAGCATCATTTGATGACAGAGAGCTGAATGGATAGCTTGAAAAGAGCAAATGATCTTCCATTTCCTAGTATAGAAGATCTCTAGAACTGCTTATATTTTTCAGAACATTTCTGCTCATCCCATCGCATCCCATTAATAGTGGACATTTTAATTCCCTATGTTCCACATACTGCAAGGAAAGAGGTTAACTAAACTGAGGACCAAAGCTTTTAATAGCCTGGTATCCTTTCATTGACATTGACATGCAGCCTACGGTATGCTCGCTGGGAGCCTGTCATACTTCATTTTGTGTGGCTGAAGATAATTGAATAATCCCCACCACCACCCCCTTTTTGAAGGCCTGGGGTCTATCTTTCAGAGGGGCTAGGAGGCACCGAGGGAATCACGATTGATGAAGTTGAAGAGCAGGGGTGCCAGTGCCCGGTAATGGAAATCACACCTGAGATTCCCTGCTAGTGATGGTTGCTTTTCTACAGTGGAGTAATATGTTTTCCAATCCAAATCAGACAGACTTTGCATTAGCAGATTATAAAGAGTTTTCCACAGGGCATCTGGTTGAGACTAGAGATGCACTCGGAAGCAGCAAATGTGAGTGCTTAAAAAAAGAAAGACAATGTTCATTAACAAAAAAAGGGGCACAACACAAAACGTATGTCATGGTTATGCTGAAAATTGACACTCGAATACATTACCCATCAGCCCCTGCATGTCACGTGTCACAATAAACACTCACAACTGTCCTTTGCTCCCTCTAATCAGAACTCCTATTTGAATTCTGGTTTCTGTGTACACCATTGTCACGCTCCTGTTGATGCTGTGTTTTGTTTGTTGCTTTGCCTTCCACGGCTTTGCTCAGAGTCTGTATGTTTTGTACTCACTGTTTGTATATCCGTCACCTCTGAGGTTCCCTGTACATACTATCTACTTGGTCAGAGTCACTGGAGTTTAAAGTACACTTCTAGATAGTTCATTTTTTGGGAAATAGAGCCAACTAAAACAAAACCATTAAAAGTATGTTGTATGTTGTATCTAAATATGTACGCATACTTTGGGCTCAAGTCAAAATTTAGATACAGATATAAATATTTTTAAGCACTAAACAGATAGAGATCATGTCATTTTGTTACAACACAACTGTGCAGTAATAGTACACTGCCTAAATTGGGCAATATCCTAAACCCACACTACAAACCCTTGCCTAACCGAGCAGTTGTACACACTATACACACATGATATGCACACAAAATCACTTTTCCCTCAAACAGTATTATAGTTCAACAATATGCCCAGTAAATCTGTCACAGCTAATGTCTGTCCTGCTTGACTTTCCTGAATCTGAAGCGGATCTTGGACATCTTGGAGCTGATCCCGGTACCAATCTGGCCCTTCCGTGCCAGCGGGAAGCAAGCCAGCATGGCATCTGCAGTGAGAGAGAGAGAGCGACACTGCGACAACAGTTGTAGGCGGACGACCGAGATGGAGAGAGAGAGATAGAGAGATAGAGAGAGAGAGAGAGAGAGAGATAGAGAGAGAGAGAGAGAGAGAGAGACAGCAGTTCCTCAGTACTGCCAGCCGTGTCAGGCCATTAAAATGCCAAATGATGATGAATGAAAGGGGACGGGCCTGTCGGAAACAGCCCCCGTCATCATACTCACCCCTCTCAATCCTCATTTCGCTTCTATCCTCACATCATCCATATCCAGATAGCTGTTGCACCTCAGCCATGGATGTTAATACTGCTCATCATTCTCTAGTTAAGAACTCTTGGGTAACAAAAAAGCAAAACTGTAATGGGGATGTTTGGTCAAAAATGATTTATACTAAAGATTTTCAGGATTTTGGTGCCTTTTTCCTTTACTGATTAACTCTGGTGATGGATGTTCATACTCAGCCATTATGGCCATATGTATGGAGTTGGTCACCATGTGAACAGAATGGACTGAAGGGCTCACTTATGAAGCGAGACTCACAGTCATGTCAATACTACAGCATTTAACATGACAAATAAAAAGGAACTTTGAACTCAAGTATTGTAATCATGAAAGCAGTTTTCTGGGCAGTGAGGAAGGATTTCTGTAAAGCATCATGAATTCTTCAGTCTAATTTATTTGAACCAAAAAAAAATAAATCTCTGAATTGTGTAATGCTTCCTGTCAGAGATTCTTTTTGCATTTCTGGAAAAATTTGTGACATCATAACCTCAAACATGCATCACTTTCTGACTGAAGGACACACTGACTTAATGGTAAGCATGTTTACTTCACATGTCTGGGGTTGTTGGTTTGCTTCCTGGCTGTCCTCTGTGTGCATGAAGTTTGTATCTTCTACCTCAGCTTTGAAGGTTTCCTCCTCGGTCCAAAGTCTATAAATTGCCTGTAGTGTTGTGGGAGTGTGTGTGCCCTGTGATGGGTTGGCACCCTGTCCAGGGTGTCCCCCATATTAGTGTGCCCTTGGTTTTCTTTGACACTGTGTAGGAGTGTAGGATAAGCGATACAGAAAATGGATGGATGGATGAGATTTCTGACTGATTGTTTATGGATACCACAAACTGAAATTTCTTTTCTATTGTATTACTTCAGCACTGCATGGTGATGCAGAAGGTTACTCTAAATTGGCTACATCTAAGTCCCCAGATGTCCCTAGATATGTGTGTGTGTGTGTGTGTTAGTTACATCTAGTGCTCATGAGATAGGCTCCAGATCCACCACAACCTTGAAGAGGTGAAGCACTTACTGAAAATAAATGACTGAACTGCTTCTCAGAACTTCCTTTGATACTCTGGTTTCCTCCCACCTCTGAAAACATGTGTGTGGGTGGACTGATGACTCTAAATTGCAGGGAATGAGCCTGCAAAGGGATTTGTATGATCCCCTGCCATGGACTGGTTTCCCTATCTAGGGTATGCCAGTGTTCCCTGCTTTGGCTCTGATCAGTAATATCAGTAATATTGAATAAGTACTTTAAACTACATAAGCAAGATATTCTCTCATGTTTGTTCTGTCCTTTAATAATAATGCAAGTCCCGTAGTGTTATATTTTCATTATACAATATATTCCCATGTTGTAAATATTTTGTATTTTTTATTATATTAACCACCATTTTTAGAATTCTATTCTAATCAACTAAACAGCTTTTCTGCTCTTATCTTTCAAATTATTGTCCATGATAATTGCTCATGCACTAAAATGCAGTAGATGGACATTAGGGTGAAAAATGGTTGTAGCTAATTAAATAAAATAAAGACCGAAGGTCAGTTATAATGACTTAAATAGGGATCAGAAACATTATTCCCATTAGAGACCCCTGGTGGCTCTAAAACCACAAGTTAATGCATAAATCTAAAATGATATATATATATATATATATATATATATATATATTTTTTCTTTAACTGTAACTTTTTCTTTTTTTGGCATGCTTTTAATCTAATTATTTATTTATTATTATCTAACAGAGATAAAAAACACGTCTCACACTGAATGCTGTGTCCTGACTAATTTTACATCACACTTATAGATATAAAATAATTAATTTGCTTATACTGGAGGAACTGATCGACTGTGTACTTGCAATAAGGGTTAAAGTTGTCTGAACTGAACTTGCTGGGTGTTGATTGTAAATAGCTCTCAATCCTCTGTTCTTTGGTGTGCAAGGATCTTTGGCTCAGGATGTCTCTGATTGTTAGCACCTCTTCTTATACACAAATGGCACACTGGGACAAGGAGTGAAGGACAGGAAAAAAAGGTAGCTGAAGTTGAAGTAAAATATAATGAACCATTAGTGAGCCTCAAAATCAAGGACTGTGTACATCAGGGTCAGTCGATTTTCATTTCAAAAGGAAAACAAATTTGATTTGATTGCGGCTTTCTTGGAACACACAAAAATAAGAGATCAATACTTTTATAAAAAATTATTTTTTTAAATACTGACTCATCTTTCAGACTAGAAATCAAATATTCATGAATCCAATTTTGAAAAAATGCTCACTGCAATACAAGTAAATGTGAACAAAGTTAATCTGGAAGTACAGGTAGACTAGCGAACAGGATATTCTCTGGTGAGATGTGTTCTCTGGACCCTTTTTGTGTTTTTCATACAAGAAAAGATAAACATGGTAATTAATATATGCAGAAATACATCCAGGCATTCTGGAGCAAAATGTGCTGCCCAGTGTCAGAAAGCTTGGTCTCAATTGCAGGTCATGGGTTCTCCAACTGGATAATGCCCCAAAACACACAGCTAAAAACACCCAAGAATGGCTATGAACAAAACATTGGACTAATCTGAAGTGGCCTTCTATGAGCCCTGATCTAAATCCTATTGCACTTCTGTGAAAAGTGCTGAAACATGCAGTCTGGAGAAGACACCCTTCAAACCTGATACAGTTGGAGCAGTTTGCTCATGAGGAGTGGGCCAAAATACCTGTCGGCAGGTGCAGAAGTCTCACTGAGAGATACAGAAATCGCTTAATTGTACTGATTGCCTCAAAAGGTTGTGCAATAAATGCCAGAAAATATTACATAAAGGGTACCATCATTTTTATCCAGGCCAGTTTTATTAGTTCTTTTTAATGCTTCTGTTGAACCACAATTCAAAAGTAATGTCTGATTTTCATTAGTCAGTGAGCATTGTGGACTTCTATGAAACACAGTTGTGAATTTAACCATATTTACATCAGTTTTTACATCAGTACACATGTGCAAGCAGGCAGAATATATTAAATAATGTATATCTTGAGAGTCTGGAATATTGTGATGTTAATAGTTGTAGTAGTGCAACATGAAAGTGTTATCACCTGCCACACACAGGTGAGCTGTGGTACAATGTTACTGTGATTGTTAAGAATGACCTCCTGTAAATCTGAATGAGTCTTTTGGAGAATAAGCTCCACTGACTCTGTAGTGTGTTGTAGAGTGGGTGAGATAATGGAGAGCAGTTTGTTCAGTTACCTCCTGATCCTCAACGACTCAAACATCTCCAGTGTCCAATGCTAGATCTAATGATAGATGTCCAATGATTTTGAGTGTACCACCCAAATACTTGTAGTTGTCAACAATTCCAACCTCTTCACCCATGATGGTCATGGGCTCAAGTTTTAGTCCTTCTAAAGTCCACCACCACCTCCTCGGTCTTCATCACATTTAGGTGAAGGTAATTCCTAGTGCACCAGTCCACAAAGTTATCCAGTAGTCCTCTATACTCAGACTCCTGTCTATCCCTAATACACCCCACCACTGCAGTGTTGTCAGAAAACTTCTGCAGGTGGCATGAGGTCCCCTGAGGTGCTCCTCTGTTTCTGACCACTGTGTCAGACAGGGAGGCCCCAAACTGGGGCCTATCTGACAGGTAGTCAGCAATCCAGGAGATGGTATATGAGCTGACACCCATTCTAAGCAGCTTCTCACTCACACCAGCAACCATGCCCCAGTTAAAGTCAGTTTTTCCACATTCTGATGTTTGATGTGAACATTAACAGAATTTCATGACCTGTATCTGTATAATTTGTTGCATTGTGCTACTGCCTCATGATTTGGATGAATTGGATAATAACTGCATAAATTTACAGGTGTTCCAAATAAAGTGGACAATAAGTATATTCATTTTTCACTAGAAAAAAACCCAACAAAATAAAAAATGTACATTAGCTACAACATTTCAACATTATGTTGAAAAAATGTGTAAATCTGCTCACTGCTAGGACTACCTAATCCCTGAACTCCATTTCCCATCATGCTCTGCAATCTACAAAGATGACCACAGTGGACTCCACAACCCAGAACACACACACCCTGCTCATCTTACTTTGTGTCCTGATAATCCCAAGCCTTGTTTATGTGTTGCTTATCTGGTTATCGATCCTGTTTTGCCTACAGTTCCTGTGGTTTTGTTCCATTTGTCAATCACCTGACTTGTGCCTCTGTCTATGATTTTGAGATTGCCGAGTGTTTTGGACTGCCTGCTATTGTTAAATATATAAAACTGCACCATGTGCATATGTAACTGTCTCAGTCTCCCTCTTGTGACACTGTAAATAACAGTTACAGCATCAACTCTAGCATCACTTTTGAAAAAATCTCAAGGAAGAACCTCATAATGCAGAGGTCTTGAAAAATAAAGAAGCAGAGAACGTCATGGCACAAGGGGAAAAGCATAAAAAAGCTTCTAAGATCGCACAATTAGAAAGCAAAAACAAAATCAACAAAAATGGTGACCCAGGATCACACATCTTAGCAAACCCAGTTGGGTGGCACATGACCTGGCTGAGAGAAAGTGAGAGGAAGCAGCTCTATGCAAAAAGCAATCAAAATGCATGTTGAGCGAAGCCCCTCCTGGTCTTCCTCAACACAGCACTCAGCAGGAGCCAGAGCCGCTTACACCGAATACCACACAGAGGAGAGGGAGCACGCCTGGAGAAGGGGAAAACTTCAATTATCATCTCTCCATGAAGCTCGCTGCTGATTCCAATGACATTCATTCAGCTGCTCCGTCTACACGCAGAAGATAATACGTTTCTTGAGATATTGCCATACGGGATTGGTTTGTATGGAATATGAGTGTGCTAAAATATCTGGCATTCACAAATCCTCTTTTCTTTTAACAAACAAAGAAAAACAGACTTTACTGACACATATACAGTGGGGTCCAAATGTCTGGGACCACAATGAAAATCTTGGACTTCAAAGCACTATTTCTATTTCCGTATTTAAATGTAAGCAAATGTGGGATACTGACCATATTAACTGCTTTGAGCAAAAGATTTTCTTCATCTCTGTTGAATCATGTGTTCAGACTGATGGATTTGATCAACAATAGGTCACATCAGATTTTATACAAAGTTGTGGAGTCCATACCAGCCCGAGTGCACACTGTCATTAAAGCAAAAAGGAGACATATTAAATACTAAAAAACTCTGAAATTCATATAAATGTTTCAGTGATTCAGATTTTTATTCAAGTGATTCATGGGTGGCCAAGACTCACTGATGCACGTGGGGAGTGAAGGCTGGCCCGTGTGATCCGATCCAACAGACGAGCTACTGTTGCTCAAATTGCTGACGAAGTTAATGCTGGTTCTGATAGAAAGGTGTCAGAATACACAGTGCATCACAGTTTGTTGCATATGGGGCTGCATAGCTGCAGACCAGTCAGGGTGCCCATGCCGACCCCTGTACACCGCCGAAAGCACCAGCAATGGGCATGTGAGCATCAAAACTGGACCCTGGAGCAATGGAAGATATGAATGCAACATACAGGATTTAAAGGATCTGCTGCTAACATCTTGGTGCCAGATACCACAGCACACCTATAGGGATCTAGTGGAGTCCATGCTTCGATGGGTCAGGGCTGTTTTGGCAGCTACAGGGGGACCAACACAATATTAGGCAGCTAAATACAATGTACAATTTTACAACTTGCAGTGAAATAAAATCCTGGCTTGTTCCTCCTAGGCTATGCATATAAATAACTCAATTAAAACCAAACTTAAAAAACAAAAGAAAAAAAAAAAACTATATTAAAAATATTAGTAAATGAGTAGAAATAATAAGAAATAATATGAGCGAAATGTATAACTATGTTCCATGTACAGTGTGTTTTATACCTAAAATGCAAGAAGTAATCGGAGACATTTACTAAGTTAGAAATTCATCACGACAAATTACGTCAACAGAACTCCATATAGCTGAACCCTAATGAAACCTAAATGTTTATATCAGCTTCTCCACAATATGACACAAGGAGAGACTTGGAAAAAATACACAAGTTGTGTCATCAAAGTCAGACATTAAACATAAATTTAGGACCTCTTTATGTACAGCTGATGACCTGCCTGAAAATCACAAAAGTCTTGGTACTCCTAAATTATGTCCCAACTCTCTGTGTATATATCTTGGGTATTTGAAACTGATTAATGCAACATGGAGAAATCATGTGAGATAAGCTTTCATACTGCTTTATGATTTTTTTAAAAAAAAAAACCTTTATAACCCTTTTAGTGTAAAAAAAAAAGAAAAAAAAAGTTAAAGGAAAGAAAGAAAGGTTTCCATAATTTCTGTCTCCCCAATTATTCTCTGCAGGCACTTTAAAACCATTTGACATTTGAAATGAGAAACAACACCTGGTAATAAATGTCTAAATTCATAGAAATTGCTGGCCGTTTGACAGTATAATGCTGACAGAGACAGACAGTGATGTTGTGAGATCAATGCATTATAGCTAAATTGACATTTTTTCCAAAATACACTACATTAAAAAAAGCTGTAGGTTAAAATGACAACATCCGGTGTCACACTGTGGGACAGCATGGGGTACGAAGCCTCAGAAAAAGATCTGCCTAATTGTTCCTGTTCATGTCAAGCAGAACCAAAAACTCGAAACACAATATGAAGTAGAAAATGAAGTCATTTTTAAAAGTTTGTTTTTCAAAACTATCACTCATTTCTGGAAAATAAAATGCCTGAAATTACACATGCTCCCTGTTGGGAAAAAGCAAAACGGGCAAATATTATAATCTGTCATCTTACTCATTAATATGCAAATTGAATCGTGTTTAGTCAATCATTTTATGGTGCGAGTTAGCTTGTAATATGCCACTGCATACTTGAAGAGATGCAGAAAACATTTCATTGATGCCTTTTTTCAATTTGAATGTTAATGAGATTTACATCATTTACCGTTTCACCAGATTTAACAGCTCCGTGCATTTATTAAAGAGTACACTACAAATAGACAGAAACTCAAACAGGGCAAGCTAATTCAGGAGAGATCTAATCCTCTTTTCAAGGAGTAAAATCTTTCCATCTAAGGACTCCAAAAAGACTGATATGCAAAATAAAAATTAGCATTGCAGAATGAAGATTCCTGAATCGGATTCATGAATAAACAGAAAATAAAATAAATCTGAATAACCTCTTTGTTTCTGAGTCTTGAACTGCAAGAATAGATGCAAGCAGCTTGGATATCAGGCAGAAAGACTTTGTCCAGTTATCTACTGGTCATTGTGGGGCACGAGCATTACTTAAGTGTAATTTATCAGACTTGATCTTTATGTACTGAACACCTGCAGAAGATCAATACAAGCATAAGTACTAAACCATTCAGTAGAGCATAACCATTTAAGATGGGGTTCATGGACATTTTGCAGCCAGAGAGCACTTCAGTACAGATTTATTTATCTTTAACATAATGCATCTACACACAATCCTTTATTATGCTCCATTCACATGTACAGTGTTTTTATTTCTGCAAGTCTGCAGTCTCTGTGCAATAAAGTGGTCAGTATGCGTTCCTACTACTGGTTGCCATGGTAATCACGTTTATCAGTGGGTGGAGCAACTAGCAATCCAAATCAGTTTTCTTCCATTGCTGGACATGCCCACATCTAGTCACCAGCACTAAGAGTGGAAGTGGGCAGTTCTCATTGAAAATGAATAACGCGAGTTACTGTATGTGTGAACGTAGCATAAGATTATTATTTAAATGTCTACAGTAATATTCTGGCTGTTAATTGTAGCCATGGGACTTTTTTTTATTAACAAGATTTCCACTCACAAAACCCATTTTCATTAAAATCGACATTAGATTAAAGTTGACATTATTTATAGGCCCACATGCTTTAGAGACACTGAAGTTTGGATTAAAGCCATTCAATTAAAGTGAACAGTCAAAGCAGTTAATAACTTAATAATTCCACCGGGTAACAAAATTAAAACTTCATTTTAAAACATGATTTTTTAGATCTGAAAGAGTTGTAGAACACGATCAAAGAAAGAATGCTTATCTGTATTTGGGTGCACCTCCTGTCAGTCATTTTATATGCATATTTATATCATCTTATAGTCCTTTTATGTCCATAGTTTTGTGTACATGAGCGAGAATCATTCAAAAACTGAACCCATTATACTGTTAGAGACCTGATTTGGGGGGGGGAGACCTAATCTGCTGCTGGGGATGGTTCCTCAGACTGGAGACTTTGGATAGAACTACTTGAAGACTATGGTGCCGGATTTTGAACTGGCTTTGCGCTCTGGTCTCCATCATTGCACATTTTATAGCTTTGGGAGGAAAGAATTAGTTTTAAAATCAATAATGAATTCAGAAATTATGCCGATTTTTAAGTTGCATAAAAGCTCCTAGTTACACAACTCCATTTGACTAAACACAGTTGTAAAAAGGACATTATTTATAAATCACAGTCTTTGATGTCACCCAGATGAGGATGGGTTTCCTTCTGAGTCTGGTTCCACTTAAGGTTTCTTCCTCATATTGTCTCAGGGAGTTTTTCCCTCACCACCAGCGCCTCAGGCTTGCTCATTAGAGACAAATATAAATTTAGTTTTAAACTTTGTCATTTCTCCTCAAAACTGTGGTGGCAGCTTCAGGTACTTTTCATATCAGAAAGGGAAAAAATAAAACTTTGGTAAACACAAAAGCAGCTCAGAATGCACAAAAGTTTAAAGTTTAGGCAACTGCGCTACAAGTGCTGTGTAGCCCACATCGGATTCCACTCCTGTTAGAGGAAACTAAGACTACAGCGGGCACAGGCTCACAGAAACTGGGATGTTAAAAATTGGAAACGCATCAGGCGATGCTTTTCCAATCTTCAGCTGTTCAGTTTTGGTGATGCTGTGCCCACTCTCGCCTCAGATTCCACATCTGGGCTGGTATGACTAATTGCCACTGCTGGGTTTAGTATTATTTGTCAAAAAACTTTATCAGACACTGACTTTTAAGAAGTGTTAGAGGATAAGGAAAACAAATTGTCCATAGAAATGATAACCTTGCCCCATAAACCTATTATACTGGCACCATTGGAGGTGGAATTATTGAAGGGCACTGCATATAAGGCAACAAAGTGCTCCGCAAGCAACACAATGAACAAAAAATACTCCAACACTGCTGCTGCTACTGATATACTCATACTAGGACAACATACTACTATGCCAACATATATTTTGTCAGTGGATGTCTTATATGCCAGTCCCTTTAAACTAATGGATAGGCTAGAAGGAAAATGATACAAGTGCATTACACAAAAATGAGCTATACACATAGTATTATGTTACATTAGTATTATTTACTGGGGCAAAAAAAAAAAAGGAACAGCTCAAATCATTCAAAACTCTCTTCATGTTAATACATCTAACAGTTTCTTGACAGCACTTCTATTATTTGTGGAATAAAACTAAATGTTACAACAATTTCATGGTCATGTGTAAAATCTCTCTTTTTAGGGAAAAAAAAATATAATCTTCTGTATTTTAAAAACTGAATTCACTTTTATTGCTTAGCTCATTTTTCTGCCTGGAATTTATGCATTGCATCTAAAGTTCCCTCCTAAAGCATTGGGACAGCAAGGCTGGTCTAAAACCAAAAGTGCAGTATGCTGTTGTTTAACACATCTAGATGTAAAAAAAAATCAGGAGAAGGAAACTGAAATTCTGATCTACCGTCTCATGTTCATCTTTTGAGAAAAAAAAGTAGTTTGGGCCATAATTCCTTCCAACGGAGTTTTTGGGCTGATAGTATCCTAAGTCTGTAACCTAGTGAACCGGTGTTGATGTATTCATTGATAGAGACTTCAAAGCACTTTTGTATGTCGATCTGGATAAGGACATCTGCCGAATGCCAGAAAAGTAAATGTTTTGATCAAAAACCTAAATGTTTCTGTGTACAGAAGCAACTTTGTCCTTCCAATATTTACAAAGGGGACTGTATATGGTAGCTGAATCTGATAAAAACATGTAGAGATATTGTAGAGATAAGAAACGTAAATGCTGCTCCAAGCATGCTCCAAGAATGCTATTAGGTATGCTTATTGTCACGTAATGTTTAATGACAATGTACAAGCAGAGACTCAGACAAGAAATTTCAGACATTCAGAAGCACTTTTCACATTTACTGACATCCAACCATACATGTTCAAGTCAGAATTACACTGGAGAAGAACTGTACCAGCAAGAAGAGCCACGGGAGGCAAATCAAGAGCGAGAGGAGGTCTTTTTTATTCGTTTATTGGATTTTTATTCATTACTATGGATTAGCACTAAAATACAGGGAGTGCCATTCAGCTTCAGTAACTCTTTCAAAAGGTGTTACTCTAAAAGATCTTTATGGCTTGGCAACCTGTCTGTGGGGAAATGATCTTAAGTGGCGGTCTCATCTGCAATAACTGAATATAGACACACATCTCATGAAAACGCTGAGTGTGTATACTAGAGAGAAATAAATGTAAGCATTCATGTCTGTTGATGCTTACATCTTTGTTATTTGTTGGCACATTACAAAATTGATGTGATACCCAAACATATGTTGTAACAAACTTAGATGGCTAAATGTTTCCATTATAGACAACTCTTCAGTAGAATGTGATTGTGAGGTACATATGTTTTTAAAGAATATTAGGCATACTAGTTACTAGCCAGGTTTATTCAATTTAAATTAAATGTTTAGTTAGCATGCAGACTTTACAGATATCTAGTAGTTAGCTACTAAGTGGTGAAAAATTGTTCCCTGCAAAGACTTAGACCAGAACTATCCCTCAAAATCGCCTGGAAACACAAGTTACTTCAGATGGCAGTGTAAAGATGTGTCCGATTCAATAGCATGTTTAGAAAACACATTCTTGCTTGCACTGAAAAATGACTAAAGTGATTCAGTCCTGTGCATCAGAATAATTCATACTACGACAAACAATTTATTAAATTATAGGTTTATGTCCTGAATTTTTCTTTAAGAGCCAACACACATATATGAATTGTTCTTTTTGGGATATAAAGACAAGTGCAATTTAATTAAAACACATTTAGGAAAACCTCTTAGTTACTGAAAATCCAGTTTGTCTTGAGCAGCTCCATAATACAGAGTGAGGTGGATGATGTAACAACACAGTCAAGTTATTAGTTAAGTTTTTTTTGTCACATATACATTATAACAGAGTCAAATTCTTTTATTCACATATCCCAGCTGGTTAGGACATTGGAGTCAGCCATGATACAGCCCTCCAGAACAGTGGCAGCTTGTCAGTGCTGGGGTTGGGTAACCCTAACCCTAACCCTATCTCCCAACCTTATCTATTGAACCAGCACTCCACCAACACCTTATCTAACCTAATTTAACACAACAGTACAGCAATTAGGACACCTCAAACATGTAATGGTAAATTTTAACATTTAGGAAGCTGGAAAATGTTGCAAGTGAAATCACTTCAGGTTTGTAAGAGCTCTGAGGCAAGCACACTTCATTTCCCCTCACTCACCAGGCTCTGCACTTGCTTGCAAGCCAATTAGAGTCACGTCATTTAGAGTTTTAATTTTTTCCAAAATAATTTCTTATCTATTGTATTAGTATTCTGACAATTTATCTTTGAATATAAAATAAAACAAGTTCATACGAAAATGTAATTTATCATATACACTTTATAATTATTGCTTACATTTCTGGCATTTGGCAGACACCCTTATCCAGAGCACCTTACAATTTAACTCATTTTATACAACTGAGCATTTAAGGGTTAAAGGGCCTTGCTCACGGGCCCAGCAGATACAGTTTGGTAGATCTGGGCTTCAAACTCACAAACATCCAATCAGTAGCCCAACACTTTAACCATTAAGCTAATACATCCCTCATTGTATTATGTGTAAACACTTTGTGTAAATAACAATAAATATTTAGGCAAAGTAAAGCAAAATAGAAAAAACAGTCATGGCTTTCACCTGCACTGAAGTCCACCAACAAGAATTTCGGAGCCGAGAGAATCGACTCTTTTCTGGTGACTGAGTCAAATGATCTGATTCACTAAAAAGAGCCGAAATTCCCACCACTAGTCGTTATTTATTACTTGAACAATTTAGGATGAATAATGGCCTTTAAATCATTAAATATTTACTATAATATTATCTTATTATATTATAAAATTTATAAAATTATAAAATATTTTGGGAATGACTCTTGTACTTGTAATTTTATGTATACTTGTTATTGCTCATTCCTGGTATATATATATAATTCTCGCAGTCTAATTTATTATTATTAGGATATTAATATAGTTGTTAATAGGACTGAAGTAAATTTTAACATTACATTACATGCAAAAAGCTTACAAATATCCACACTTGAGAAATGTTTTCCGTAACATCAGCTATATCGGTAAACATTTCAAAACCTTAAAAAAAATAAAACCTGTTATTTATTTATTTGAAAATTAAATAAATAACACCAATTTTGAATTCATTTATTGATACGTTTTCGGATATTCATTTACTGACCGAATACAGAATAGGAAACACCAGTACACGCCCACCTACAAACACTTCCTGTATGCTAAACGGCTCTAGGGGAACGGTAGAGTCTAAAAAACCTACAGTTAATAACGCATTATTCCTCTTTGAATAAACTAATATTAGCGATATAATAAATAAAACGCAACCGGAATATGACAGCTAGTGTGTGTGTGTGTGTGTGTGCGCATGTCACGCGCCAATAAAAACACCGGTCACAAACATGTACAAGACTAGTTTTCCCACAATCCTTTTCGGCGCCGCGCATGCTCCCTAATAATCCACCTTCAAGCATGTCAACAAATACCAGCGTCAAGTGTAGAAGCTGAGCTTTCTTTCTCCCGTCTCCGGTATGATCGGTAAGGCATGGCTCTCAATTAGTAGCTTGATGCAGGTTTTCCTGATCATTTCGTGTCACCTTTTGTGTTTATCTGTCACATTACACTGAACCGAGTCTGGTTGATGAAGTACAATAACACATAGTTAACTTTCCACCTCCAAATGACTAGTAAAGTTACAATCCATTGTTTTTTTTCATGGGCTTGCTGTCTCGCTGTGTCCTCTGTTCAAGCGGAGGAATGGACATAACATGGCATAACATGTTAATGTAAAATTCTGTTGGTGTTACAAGGGTTTTATGATATTTTGTAGCGCGCTCCATTCTTACCGAGTCAAATCAAATCTCGCGAGAGTTTCAGAAAGTGCCAGTCTTTATGAGCCGTATACAGGCGGGATGTTCTATGAACTCTCTCCTGATTCAGAGTCAAACCTGTGTTTTTTTTCTTTATTGCTGATTACAATAATATATTCTTGAATCAGAAGCTGTTAATCAATAACAGCAAGGCTTTGATAGTAATTACGAGTGTAACATAAATAAAAGGTTTATGTTAATGTGCTTGTCATACATTAACGATTATATAGTGACATAGTTCATATAATAGGAAATAGATTAAAACATGTTGACATGATGAAGTAAGATTTATGAGTCAGTAAGAGTGGAGGGAGACTATAACAGTAACAGTGGACTACATCTGGACTGGGATGCTCAAGAAGCACATGAGCTTTGTGGTTAGAGTCAGAAACTTTTGGCCATATAGCATATAGAGGACACCTGACCCATATGTTTGCCTTAGTCAAACTTGCCACAAAGTCGGAAACACTCAAGTGTCTATAATGTATTTGTATGATTTTCCGTCAAGGGATAAATAAAACCAATCACTCAATCACTCAATCAATCAATCAATCAAGAAGAAAATCAAGATTTTTGCTTAACTGGAAGCCCAAATAGGCCCAAATGTATTCCGGCTTGACAATATTCCATTTGAATTTTCAAAATAAAGTCTGTCTGTGTCTGTCTGTCTGTCTGTCTGTCTATCTATCTATCTATCTATCTATCTATCTATCTATCTATCTATCTATCTATCTGCCTTTGTGTCTATCTATCTATCTATCTATCTATCTATCTATCTATCTATCTATCTATCTATCTATCTATCAAGAGTTTCACTTCACTTGAATTGAGTCCCAAACGTGTTCCAGCTTGACAAGTGCCCTCTCCATATATTGAACTATAAAGACATGTCGTGTGTTTGCATTGAAAATTCCAACAAGAATTATGATGCAACACTTATGATGCACTTATTCAACCAAAAATCTAAGTTTGTAGTGTTGGACACTTCATACACTCAAGAGTAAAGCAGCTTTGTTTTGGTAGCAGAAAAGGGGTGGGACTACCAGCCACTGATGCAGGCGGGTTACAACACTCCAAGTATTATGGTCAAGACATCCTACAAATATCTTTCAAATGAACGCACATTGTATGATTTATTTTCCAACATTAAAAAAAAAAATCTTCTAAACCTATTGGCATTGAATTACATGTGTTTGAAGTCATTTGCCATTGACAAGGATACTTCCAGTTAGTAAAATAAATGTTATTGTTCCATTTAAAATTTCTACCCTTCAGAAATTCATACACTAGATGGTAGTGTGTAGTGTAATTGCATAGAGTGTAGTACGTCATTTGGGATGTAGCTATTGTTGTAGCTATAGCTATAGCTCCCGAGGGTTCTGCACTGATCCCTGACCTCAATCCCAATGAACATTTTCAGCATGAATTGGAGCAACACAAAATCAGCCCCCAGTGTCTTGTTTTTGAGATTGTGAGAGAGCATACATTCCCACAGACACGTTACACCGAGCAGAAAGCCTTTTCAGAAGAGTGGAGGCTTTTACAGGAGTAAAAGGGGAACCAAAGCAATTTTAATGCCATGGCATTGGGATGTTAAATATTACTAAGGTGTCCAAATATTTTTGGCCATACATGTTTGAGCTCTCCTGTTGTATATATTCAGGTGATGCCATCATTTCGAGTTTTTCTTTTTATCCCTCGTTTGCTATCGTTCTAGAAAAAACTGTTCACTTTTGAACTGTTTAGCCTTGGTCATGGACAGGGGTGGGATCCTCCATGTTTTTACAATGTTTTTAGAGCACTCAGGAGATGTGGCTTTAAAAAACATAATGCATGTCAAAAATCAATAAATCATAAAAACGTACAAATGTAACCAAATGTGTCTACTATTTAACTAAATTAACTAAATATTTGATTATTAAACCTTTCTAGACAATTAATTTTTACTAATATCAAGCTTAAATGTTCTTGTTCTCAAGTCAAAAGTCAAAGTCAAAGAAGCTTTATTGTCACTTCAACCATATATAGCTGATGCAGTACACAGTGAAGTGAAACAACGTTCCTCCTAGACCAGAGGTGCTACACAGAACACAAAGTACAGTGACGCAGACAAACATAGAGCTAAACATAGAGATAAAAAAATTAAACTATAATTTAAAAATTAAACTAAAAAATTAAATTATACTTAAGTTGCAGTCTTTAAGAACTAGACATACAACAGAAGTGCACAGGAAGACAAGACAAGACAGTGCACACAAACAACATATAGGCCGACTTTGTGCAATGAACAAGACAATGTGCAAAGAACAGTGTATACAGTGATTGCAGATATTAAAGCGACACATGTAAACAGGATTAATATAAATATATATAAATGTAAAGTGGCATGTGCGTGCAAACAGGACAATTTAGTGTGTGTGTGTGTGTGTGTGTGTGTGTGACTATGTCCAGCACAGTTCAGTTCTTTTTTTTGTGGTGCGTTATGTGTGTGTCCCCGTGTCCAGCACAAGTTCAGTTCTCCTCTGAGATCAGATTGTACGTGTGTGTGTGCGCGTGTGTCCAGTTCAGCTCAGTTCTCTGTTGAGATGCCTGATTGCCTGAGGGAAGAAACTGTTTAACAGTCTGGTTGTGCGGGTCCGAATGCTTCGGTACCTCTTACCGGATGGTAGAAGGGTGAAGAGTGTGTGTGAGGGGTGTGTGGGGTCATCCACAATGCTGTTAGCTTTGCGGATGCAACGTGTGGAGTAAATGTCTGTGATAGAAGGAAGAGAGACTCCGATGGTCTTCTCAGCTGTCCTCACTATATGCTGAAGGGTCTTGCGGTCTGAGACAGTGCAATTCCCAAACCAGGCAGTGATGTAGCTGCTCAGGATGCTCTCGATGGTCCCTCTGTAGAAGGTGGCCAGGATTCTGTTGGCAGATATATCATTTTTAAAATTTTTAATAGACCAAGATAATATTATAGCTTGAAATGAGTACCTGAAATCAGGCTAAATCATCTTATATTAGACAAATGTGCTCATATATAAGTGATATTTATTTGCAGTGGAGATGTAGTGGCGTCCCAGTCAATGTTTGTCCCTGCCTCTGGATTCATTGCTTCCCTGACCAGGATAAAGCGTTTACTGAACATGAATAAATGATGAATAAACTTGGCATAAGTTTGAATAGTAGCCAGAACAAGACATCATTCCTTGTTCCTTTTTAAAATGTAATGAATGGCCCTATGTGTAATAGCTACTTGTATAGAGCGCCTGTCCCTCCCTAAGGATCTTCAGACTCTAAAGAAAGGCACATCGATTATTTCTTTGTTGTGTGTCTGAGATGTCAGGTGTTCACAGATCGCTGCAAGACAGGGATTTGGTCTGAGAGAGCCGACTGGTGCTTGTCTGAGAAAATGGGAATGAATTGAGTAGAATATCTTCACCCTCAGGCTGCACATTGTCTGCAGTGGCAATGATATCTCTCCCAGGAATCTTGTCACATAAATGCGATTTTATATTAACTCGGCTTCCCAGTGTATTAAGTGCACGACAGAGTAAATGATCTCACTATTGGTTCCTAAACGCTCAGAGAAATTTGAATATGACTTTAGTTTTGTTTCGCAGTGTAATGCAGTTGCCCCCGAGCAAGTCTGTTGAAGCTGCTGGGTGGAAAGTTGGGAATTTTATGCCAGCTTCTATTTTATACTTCAGAGATAGCTAGATATACACTGTGTACAAAATAAAGCAATATGTCTCCTATAGACAGCATGATTCAAATATCTGACTGATGGACTGAACGTAGTTTAGAGTGTCTGAAACTTTATAGAAAAATAGTGGTCAAGACCTTAAAATGAGAAAACAAGGATTCAAATTTCACAGGTGAAAGCTCTGACATTGTGTCTGCATATTTTACATGAAGGAGTTTAATGCATGCTTGATATAATGTAAATGCATTTGCCTTTTAAGAACAAAATTTGTGTGTTTACAGTCATTGGGACTCGAGGTGGAAGGAAACCGTGCCTTTGCCATTGCTGGTGTTATATCATTTGGACACACTGGATAGAAAGTAACAACAAATTAAACAACAGTGACTTGACAAGGTGCTGAAAATGATTAGAATAAGTTAAAATAAAAAAAAAAAAACAATTAAAAGCTTAATTAAAAACAATTAAAACCCAATAAACAATGAGAACATTGTGATCTTTACTGAGTTAAGAAAGTAGGAATTGTTTGTAGCATTTCTCCCAATTCTCCCAGAAAATGGACAGCTTTCCAGATTTGCACTCTGATTTTGTCCAAACAAATAACACTGACCCGACATTGAACTTGTGTGTGAGCTGAGTAAAGAAGCTACTCAAAAACTCATCTGAGATACAGCCAATGCAGTAAGTGTGTCCAGAGTATCTGGAAGACTGCTCAGTCTACTGAAATAAAAGGAGCAAGTTTTACAGATCTGAGAAGACACGTCATCTTACAGCTGAGTGCTAGATTCAAGCTGAAGAAAATGTCAGAGACTGATGTGATGAGGTGGTTAGGTGTGACAGTAGTTCATATGTGTGTGGGCAAACTAAGACAGTGGTGTCCAATCTTATCTGCAAAGGGACAGTGAGGCTCCAGGTTTCTGTTCCAACCAGTTTTACTCCAGATTGGTTGGAACAAAAACCTGGAGCCTCACTGTCCCTTTGTGAATAGGATTGGACACCCCAGTAGTAGGAAAATGTCATTTAGCCTTTGGGAGTGTGGATAAAAATTTAAGTGGAATGAGGACTACTAAGTACTGCTAGTGTCTTCTACACAGACACGTTTTATTAGTGGGCAGTTTTATGAAGATTGAAGATTTATGAAGAATGCTGTTTAGAAGACCTGCTCATCACTGCAAAAACCAATGAGAAATTGAAACCTCTGATGTTTTTAGGATTGTAGAATTACTTTAGCCTTTTGCTGCACAGTAAATGTTGCCCTTGTAATTGATGCAAACAGAGTCACACCTGAGGTCATGGCAATTGTGATTGCTCATGTGTATCAGAACCTTACTACATCAGGATTATTTCATATCGGGCAGAAGTTATTATGTCAACAACTCTTGTTCTGTCAAAGATCAAGCCTGGAAATGAACAGCTCATTGTGAGAACACATTTTTTAAGGCAAAACCATAACTACTGCAACCTGAAATTCTGACGTCTTGATCTTTCATTGCTTTTGCAACTGATCTGTTTCCCCTGTGGTGACGGGATAGTTCATTTGACATAACCTCAATAAAGCACAAACCATTATGCCTTGATAGAACAAGAAGCACTTGGCTTCTACTATTTAATTACTACTCAGTTCGCTATCCTGATCGACCACCATCCACTTTTTTAAGTATTTATGGGCCACTAGGGTTTTCCATCATCAGCTGCTAGTCGCATGCTGTGGTGGGATTTATTGCAGTCTTGTCACACCTATGACAAAAGCCAGAGTAACATGCAGCTGTACCACTGCCCCAGACTGAATGTTTCTGCTCGTGAGGTGGTAGTTTGTTTGCTAATGTCTGCATCAGAGTTTGTATGAGTGTTCTTTGACTGGTCAGGAATCTGGCTACACGTGGCTGCATGTAAGCTTATCTTTATGTTGTTGTTATGTTTTATTAAGTTGTCTTCGTCACATATACAATACTGCACAGTGAAATTCTTTCTTTGCATATCCCATCCTTGAGGGTTGGGGTCCAAGCACAGGGTCAGCCATGATGCTGCACCCCTGGAGCAGGGTCTTGCCCAAGGGCCCAACAGATGCTGGGGCTTGAACCCTGATCTTCTGGTCAACGACCCAGAGCTGGTTTCTGGTTGTCTGTACATCCAACCTCATAAGTCTCATGATCTTAAATACTGGTCTGAAATCTCATGGTCTGAAATATTTTTTTTTCAGTAGCCTCCTTTCTGTTTGAAGTATATTTTAAGGGGGGTTCAAGTATACAAAAATTAATAATAAGATGCAGTATCTAGAGCAGTGGTTGCTCAGTGGTTCGGACTACTTTTCGAAGATCATGAGCTCAAACCCCAGCACTGTTCCCAAGCTGTCACTGTTGAGTCCTTGAACAAAGCCCTCAACCCCCAACTGCTCAGATACATAAATGAGGTAAATATGAGTTGCTCCAGATACAGGCACAGGAATGAGTGGTTGAATGTTGAATGTGGGATTTATATGGAATTACCATTATCACGGTCACAACAAGGTCAAATATTTAAAACGTTTTTTTTTTCAATGGCCTACTTCTTGTTTGCTATACAGAAATGTTACTTACACTTTTTTGTTCAGGAAATCAAGGCTTATGTTCTTGCTATCCAAAATATTTGGCATTGTCCATGCATCCGTCCAGTCATGATTCTTGATAGCTCAAGAATCTCTTGGTGTCTAGTTTTACTTGTTTTGTACATAATTTTTGTCCATCCTTAAAGAAGAGAGTTTGCTTCACCAGCAACTAATCAGTTTTCTACTGTGTTATCTAACAAAATTTTTCTCTATGACCCACCATATGGAAAAAACAGCTGCAGTGGTTCAGACTGCTCAAACCCACAAGGACTTTTTCAAAAGTGAAAAAAGCTCATATTAAAAGACTGGGGAAAAAAAATTATTGATATCTCTCCTGGGCACCATATGCTGACATGAAACTATAAGACTGGGATGAAACAGATTGCTGCAACAGTCAGTGCACAAACATGCCTGATGTCCTGAGCCATCCAGAAAACCAGGGTTCTCATGCAGAGCAGTCATAGAGATCAGATCCTACTGTGAATTAGTGGTTTAAGACAATGACCTGATCTGCACCGGATTCTGTTCCAGACATTCATGGATTTGGATTTAAAACTGAAGTGTGTGTGTGGCCTAAATGGTAAGCTGTATTTTTGTTTTTTTGTTTTGTATCCTGCAGTGATTGAGTGTGTGTGGTGCCCAGCTGGTGTTTTTGTCTCTGCTGTATTGCATTGGTGTATAGTAACAGAGTGACAGTAGATATCTTCGCAAAGTGGAAGTGATCAGAGAGGTCGAGCAGGTTTGCTCATGAACCGAGAGAGAGAGACTCGGATTCGGATTCAGAGAGACAGACGCCAGTGCACTCTCGGGACAGGAGCAAGCGGGGACAGGATTATTTACTCACTGTGTTTGGAGTCCAAGGAGAGAATAAATTGCTATTGATTTCCGGCCCCTTTGCAGTTAAGTGTCTTTCCTGCCTTTGGAGTGACTGTGGGCTTAGAATAATTTCCTTTAATATGTACCCACATTTATCTCAGGTCTTTTTCTTTGAGTGCATATCAGACAGTCGTTGGTATTCAGCCCTGCGAAGTGGAGTGTAAACCCAAATCATTATTTCCTCTTTAAGCTGATGGCTCTGAGGTCGAGGACAGACGAGAGGAAACAGTTCAGTGTTAGGGATTTGGAATGCTGAGGACCTTATTAGAAGAGAAGACGACATTTTATTGCAAGGTTCTGTTAGAAGAGAGTGATTTGTGTAAAGCAATGGTCTAAAGGTCTGTTAAACATGACAGGATTGGTGTGAGGTAGAGACTCGGAAGAGAAGAGTCTGCTTGATAAATGAGCTGTAAGCTTCAGTCTTCACTAGACTGGAAATGTCACTTCATTTCAGACACCGCTAACGTTCTGTATGTATCACAAGTCAATATGAGCCGTTTAAGCATTTCTGAGTTCGGTAGCTATTTGACAAAGTAAAAAAAAAAAGACGCTTCAGAGAAAAGTTACCCGTCATCCGTGCTGGCTGATAACGAAGGAATTCAGCAATCATTTTAATCATACATCAATATTCAACAGCACCTTTGCTCCTTTATCTAGCCGAAGCTTGATATGTCTTTTCAGTCATTTTTCCGTTTACTGGGTTCACCTGAGGCACACAAAAAAAGGGGACCTTGAGAAATCGGGGCTTTGGCGCGTGCTGGCAGAAAGGAAATTGGTGTGTCAATCATGAGTTTTCATATCTCCAAGCAAGCTGTCATGAGAATGAGAGAAATTGATGGAGAAGTGGAAATAGGAGAAAATGGCAATAAATGAAGAACTGTGGAGAAATCGAGTGAAGGTGTCTGATACTCCACTAGACGAGGTACGTCCTGCTGCCTAATTACAGCAGAAGACATTGCAGCCTTCTGTAACATGGAGCAGGATACTGACTGTAATACTGTCAGTCAAAACCAGTCATAGTGTTTCTTTATTTTTGAAGGGAGGCTTTTAGTGACCTTGACAGGTTTGAAAGGTTACATCAGTCTCAGATGGTGTGATTTCCCAAATGAAGATCTATCAGAATTGAGAAAAGTCAAAATGCATGAGAATATCATCTTTCATTTACAGCATTTAACTGACACTTGTATCTAGCCTAATTTATATTAATCTCACTTGAGGGTTAAGGGTCTTGCACAAGCTGGTGGTGCTGGGATTTGAACCATTGATCAGGAGTCCAGTGCCTTATCCACCAAGCTACCACCACCAGCTTTCACTGTCTATGGAAACATGTCTTGAATGTTACAGAATATTGCACGTTTTACTTCACCCCTAGAAATTTGTATGAAAAAAATGAGAAAATATTCCCATTTATAATTTACTTTTTCCCCCCAGTTTACCTGAGTACTTAGAAAGTCTTTCCTCAGACATACTAACATCTGAATGTGGAACTGTGGTTGTCAAGGGAGACTATTATTCTCCATCCCACCCTTTGAGCAAGGCTATTATTGCTCTCCTGATGCCCTGCCATAGATATATGTCACAAAATATTAAGTATTGGTGGCACCAGATTTATACTTTGCTACCATTTATTAGTGCACTTCTAGAAAAAATTGTCTAACCCTGTACATTTTATACAAAAATCACAAACAGTTATTGTACAAGCTAGGGTAGAATGTGATGTGTGTTTGTCACTGAATATTTCTTTCATTATAAGGGCTGATCATATTTTAATACATGATGAGTGGTCATATTTGGGCTGATTTGTTTGATTTCCTTTCAAATCAGTAATTTTTCTATGGAAGGAGAAATGTCTCTAAAAATGTCTATAAACAATCTTTTATTACAGTTGTTTAGTTTTTTTATTATGTACAGTATGACCTGGACCACAGTCTGGACATGTGCTTCTGTTAAGTGTGTAATATTTCTATAAATTTAAGCTTGTGTACTCTGCTGGTTGCTTAGAAATCCAAGCATTTCCTTAGACTGTAGTTAAATATCAGTTCAATCACCGCGCATGCTTTATTAGTTGTACCGCTAGCAGGTATCTGAACCTTCATCTGACACCTGACATACTAGAGTTTTATTTTTTCATAGATCTTGTTGGTAATGTTGGCACCTCTGCTTTTAAAGACTTGTACTGTTGTTGATTTTTCTAGATAACTGGCTCATACAGTGTAGGAAATGGCAGGCTATTTGAGATTGCTTATCAACTTGACAAGATTCGACTCAAGGTTGCGATGGCATTTGGGATGACAGGAAATTAAATTTTTGCTTGAACTATATATTTAATGGTCTAATAGTGGAACCAGTGGATTCTTGGATAAATAAGAACAAGACCTTGCTGGCTGGAGCTACAGATGGGTGACAAATTATAGGAGAAAAATGCTGGGTCAGTTTTTGCTGCTGTAGTTTGGCTGTAGTTTTTCTTTTGGAGATCAAGCAGTGCAAATAAATATTGAATATTGCATATAAAGATATTCTGATTGATCGCTTTTATCTAAGGATGAAGCATTTCTAGAAATCATATGCTATGGCCTTCACAGCCACCAGACCCTCAGTACGATTGAACACCTATAGGAGATTTGATGGATGAAGTTATACAAGAAGTCCCTCACCATCAATACCTGAGGGGTTTTATGTGAGATATATATATATATATATATATATATATATATATTATATATATTTTATATATATTTTATATATATATATATTTTATATATATTTTATATATATATATATTATATATATTTTTAAATATATATATATATATATATATATATATATATATATATATATGTATGTATGTATGTATGTATGTATATATATAGAGCATAGCTCTGGAGAATTTATAGAGAAGTTTGTTGAAGCCATTCTGGCATACTAACACACTCTTGGTTTTTCCTTCAATTGATAACTCATCTATATCAAACTGTGTGTGTGTGTGTTTGAGAGAGAGAGAGAGATAGGGAGCATCACAGTTTGCCCATTCTGCTTTTTGCCTGCACCCTGAGGACCCCAATCCCATTCGCCGACCACCTAACTTTGATCCATTTTCCCTGAATTAATGTTTTATTGTTTAGTCAATGATTAGACCCGCAAATAATTTCACGGTTCGTCTGCACCAGCTAGTGAATAGCCACCTGAAATGCACAGAGCGCTTTCTGCAAATGCCTTGCCGTATAATTAAAACCAGAGGATGGGGTCTGGAAAACAAATTTTGCCTGAAATTGGAATTGGTTACACATTCTCTCATGAATATATGCTCCAGCATCAGACTCAGACATGGGAGACGAGGAACAGCAGGACACAGGTGTGATAGCTGCTGAGAAATAGTGAGAAACAGGAAACAAATCGAGTGGATCTTGAAGATTAAGGAAAACTAATGCAGCTTATAGAGTGAGATACGGCAGTGTAAGATTCAGTCACCAGTGCCTAGCTAAGCATTTCCTGTAGGATCTGTTTTGAAAATGGGATGTACAGACGTCCCTGCTTTTTGACATGGAAATGCATCCAGGGACGGTTATTTAAACATCATATGTGCAATTTTGTTAGATTGTGGCATATATTATTATTATCACCCGTATCAAGTCCGGGGATACATTACGGCTACAATTAAAGCATTTTATCTGTCTATGTCTTGGGTAATTTTTGTGTGGCTGGGTAGATATGGAGGCTCATGTGAAATATGTTTAGTTCCTCACAGCTTAGCCATAGAGAGTGATCATTTTTCTCTTATATTTTTATCTAAAAACAAGATGCAATTGATTTGTCAAATATAATAAGGATATACACACATGGGGTGCATTTCGATGTTTATTTCTGATTTGCAAGGGTCTGGACAAGTGAAATGACCCCACATTTATTAAACACGTTTGTGTGTGTGTGAGAGAGACCAATAATGGCGCTTCAGATGGGATAAGTCTTTCTATGTAGTATTTCCTATATAGGAAAATAATTCGCAAAATTTGGGTGAAAATGAATTAAAAAAGCTTATGAAAAATGTATTTGTGGTTACTTACTGTAATCTGTAAATATATGAGAAATATAATCTTTGATTACGTTCTAATTTCTACATTTTAAATGTATACTAAAAATCCATTTTTTAATTTAATTTATTTATTAGTTGCCACAAATGTCACACCTCTAGAAATTATTATGAACAAAATTTCACTGAAGCATTTTGTTATTTAGTTAATTTCACACTTTTAAGTTTACCTCAGGATTTACCCATGATACCTTTGATGTAAATATAAAGTGACGCTGAGGCTAAATTCAAGTTCAAGCTAAAACTTCTAAGTTCAAGTTTTGAACATAGTCACTTTTACAGCAATAATGAATTCATTTAAAGCAACAGTGCTGTAATAAACCTGTTTTTTTTTTGCCCCCACACAAATTAAGGTGAAGGATCGTTAGACTCAAGGTGTGTTTGGAGTGAAACATAAGATGGTTCTACAGAAAAGAACCTAATGCTTATTGTTAAGTATGGTGAAGGATTTTTGATTTTTTTTTTTCTCTTTCAAAGACCCTGGAAACCTTGTTAGGATAAATGGCATCATGTACTGAATGAAAAACCAGCAGATTGTAAATAAAAAAAAATCTGTCTGCCTCTGCCAAGGAGCTATAACTAGATTGGATTTTCCAGCAGGGCAAACACACACCCAAATCCATACTAAAGTGGTTCAGTGACCACAGAAACAAGCTCTTGACATCCTAGTTCTCTGACATAAAACAGTGAAACCTGTGGGGTGAGCTGAAGAGGAGAGTCCACGAGACAAGAGAGGACTGAGAACTAGAGAGGATGTGGAGAGATTCTGTACTGAGGATCTGGTCCCAAATTCCTCCATCTGCTCGATTTAATATAATCAAGTCTTATACACTTAATTTGAGGCCGCAGTCCCAAGCCTGGATAAAAATGGGAGGGTTGCGACAGGAAGGGCATCCGGTGTAAAACCTTTGCCAAATTGTGCTGGTCGATTGATGCGCTACAAACAGCGGACCCTGCAAGTGTGCGGGACAAACGCTGAGAAAAAACAATACTTACAGTTTGAGATTAAGCGCATTAACCAGACATTTTTTTGTAACTTCTTTATTGTCTTTCCCACTAATGTGGCTTCTTGTTATTTACTTTTTTTACTCAACTCATCTTCTGTGGTTTATGCATGGCACTACCACTAATCTGACCATCTGACCATATAGGAGAATTAATATTCAAAGGTATTTATATACTAAATGTATGTGTTTGACTACATTTTTTTGGCTAAAAGGTACAAGGTTGTGTTTTTTATTATCTAAAAAGGCCAATGTTAATTTTTAAACTTTGTGTGCTTATTGGTATTTTAGTGTATTTTTAAAAAAATATGTTTTAAATATCGCTTACATATTTTTTTATATCTATGTAGAATGTCTGTAGCTGCTCACATCAGAATTTTATACACTGATGCTTGCTTACAAAGCCTAAAAACAGAACAGCTCCAACTTACATCAATGTGTTTAACACACCCCACACCACACCATGCTCCATCTGGACTGGTCCCACCATCTCTCACAGCACAAGGAAGACACTCTGTTCTGGCCCCTAGGTGGTGGAAAGGACTTACCCAAGATGTCCAAACAGCTGAGACACTGGCTGTCTTCAATGATGTATAAATAAAGACCTACCTTTTCCTGAACTAGCACTTTAAAACTTAGTCTATAAACAAAGTTTATTTTTTTGATTTCATTCATATTCCCTTGACTTTAGTGAACCAGTATCGATGTATTCATCGATAGAGACTTCAAAACTCTTCTGTAAGTCCCTCTGGATAACAATGTCGATAATGCCTTGAATGTAAAATGTACTTGACTAAAAGATTTCTAAAAGCGCCCAGCACTAGTGACTAATAACTCAAATGGAGTTGATAGCACTGTGGCCTTCAGATGTCATTTCTGATCCTGAAGATTCCCCAGCCATTCTGTGCCACAGAGATGCCGTTAATCTATCTGTCAATCAGTGATTTAGCCAACCGTGGGTCTATGAGCTCATGTATGAGGAAGAGGGCAGTTAGAGAGCTGTCATGTGATGCAGCTTGAGCACCAATTAGAATAGATGGCTGGAGTCATGTGACTATGTGTAAGCCTTCCTGGTTAGAGAATCAGCAAATGATCACATTGAGGGTAAATTAGTTTAAAAAAAATTGCAGTTCTTTTTTAAATAGCAGGTATACTAAAGAATGATATTGTACACAGGACCAGTAAAGTCTAACACCCTCCTCTCTTCCCCCTTTTTCTCCAGAATGATGGAGCAAATGCTTGAGCGATGTGGTGTATTCTGGCCAGCCATGTGTGCATGTATTGCTGTCTTCCCAGTCTCTGGTGGGCTGGGCTCTAGGCTGAGAGCCACCGTCCTGATGCTTAATTAGCATTGTTAATGATCCACCTCTCTGCCCAGTCTGAGTCTCTGATGGAATTGTGACAGACAACACGGCAGTTGCATCCAAAACCATCAGCCCCGTTTGGCTTGCTTGGCAGTTTATCAGCCCTTGTAAAATATATCTCTATTTAACCTGATCCAGCAGAGAGTCAGTATAGGCTTTGATATTAGCAGAGATCAGTAATGTTTCAGTGTACAACGCTATATAGTGATGAATGACCTTTCAAGGCTGTTGTTCTGAGTCTGACTGATGTTAAGCACACAAGGCTCAAGTGGAAATCAGTGGAGCAGCTTCAATACCTTGTGGCTTTCTGACCTGGCTACATGTTTCAGCTTTTTGTGGTAGAATGCATGATGGCTTTGATTCTGCTTGAACCATGCAATAATAATGCATTGCAGGTAGCTGGTTTCTGGACCTTATTTCACTGTTTATCCAAAAAAGAATGAAGGATTAAATTTGCTGGGTTTTTTTTTTTCAGACCACAGTGGCAGGGTTTCCTCAGCAACTGCTCATATGTATACCATGATATTACTACATGAATCATACAGGGTTACAGTATAGGGCCAGGCTTCCCATATGAAAATAAAATCTGTAGCCTTTATATAATCAAGCATCAATGAATTAGAGTTTTTTGAGATTTGAAAATCGGTTAGTTACAAAGCACAGTTTTACTGTAGCCACTACAGCCTCTACAGGATCCAGGACACTATTTACAGGGGAACCTCGGCATATGAATACCCTCTACTTATGAATTTTCGCCTTAAGAATTGAAATTTTGCTAAAAATTTGCTTCGGCATATAAACGAATCGATCCGAAGTTGCGTGTATGTCCGGGAGCTGTTGTTTGCATCAGTGGAAAGCCAAGCGAAGCCAACCAGAGCGGGTTTGCGGATTTGATGTTTTTTTTTTCCCAGTCACTGAAATCTGTTTCGAAAGAGTCAACCCATGATTCCAGCGCTAGCTTCTGCATGTGTTCAAAAGCTACTTGATTTTTCGCACATTTTTTTTAGTTGACAGATTGGTGGTGTGGGTGATCTGTTCTATTTTTAGCACAAGCCTGGTGGCATGACTTCCCGTGAGGAACCTTGGCATGGAATGCTTGGCTTGGGTCAGTTCTTTGTAAGAAGCCATACAGTTTACATACGCCTGGTAATATTGGTAATATTTTTGGGTGGCTGGACCGGATTATCTGCATTTACATTTATTTTTTATGGGAAAATTTTGCCTTAAAAACTCGCCTCTAGATTCCACTGTAGCCGAGGTTCCACTGTACATCCAGCTATGGAATGCTTTACCTTTAGAAATAAAATGCACTTTAATACACTGTTGTGGGTGACTTATTAGCTTAAGGAAAAAAAAAAAAAACAGTCCTGATGTGCACCATGCTCTTCAGAATGATTCTGGATATTGTTCTGTCCTCAACCAGACAGAGAAGCCCTGACCTTGTTTCCTTTCTGATGGCAGGATCTTGTATTTGGCTCCATCACGTTTGAGCTAAAGCATGTCCAATGCTAAGCCATAAAGGATATGAGTAAGGTGGTGGCAGAGGCTTATCAAAGTATTTGCTCTCCCCAGTGTTCAAACTGTTCTGGAATGCAGAAATCAATCTTTTTTACTGTTATGGTGGAGTGAAATTAGAGGCTATGGGGGTTGGCAGTATTTTAAAACGCTTTTCTCAGTGCTGTAGACGGTTTTTATTGCTAATCAATGGCCAGAGGACGACACAGGCTCTAGGGAATCTGACATGCAATGTCAGCCAACGTTCTGGAAGTGATCTTTTTGGGGTTTTTTGCAGTTCTAATGCAGGGCTGGCATGAAGTCGCTTCCTCATCTCCAGCTACCAGTTACAGTGAAGTGCTTGATCAATATGTTTAGGTTCTATTTCAGTCAATCTAACTTCCAGCGGATTCCTGCTTGTGCATGACTGCATGCCTGGCAAGACCAGTGATATAGACACAGTACTAGGAATAAATTCCTTCTTCTCCTGATGTCTTCTTCTTTTCCTTCTTCTCATGATTCTCACTGCATACACATTCACTGATGTGTATGCGGTGAGAACACCGCATACACATCAGTCTAACAGTGTAACATTTGTGACCCTAGTCAAATCTACATGTATCCTGTCCTGCAAAGCAGGAAGAGATTCCTAACCAGTGGTGGCTGGTGCTAAAAAATTTTGGGGGGTGCAAACAATCTTAAAATCAAATTGTTAGTAATGCAGGACTGTAAATGACCATTTATCAGGTGATTATGTAACATTACTGCTAAGATAAAATATTGAAAATGTTATTTTTAAAGTTAACTGTTAAAGCGTGCAATTAATATACTATGAATGAGTTCAATGTGGGTATATTATCAGTAATGAAGGTAATCATTAAAAACACACACACACTGGAAAGTTGCCTAATCACAGGCCAGTGGCACTATTTGAAAATAAATTTTGCTGTTTCTGGCTTGCAAATTTCTCAATAACCTTCTAGTTAAAGCTTACTGAGTGTAAGCTCGACTGCCATCACTTGACTGCTGCTGAATTTGCAAATTGGGTCGATCTGGTCCAAGCTCCTTGATTTTTTTTTCTTCATCTGAACGCCTTGTGAAAGGGTATTTTTATAGCTATAACCAAAATTTATTTTATCTCAAGATATTTTGCTTGCATCCACATTAATCAGTACCTGCCCGTTTACTGACAATCTGCTGAGTGCTAATGAGACTCGTTGAGAATGGTCCAGTCACATGAGGCCTAAAAACGCTAACAACAAAAATGGGTGGGTTCAGAGAACAAAGTGTTGCACCTCAAGGACATTTGAAACAAGCCAAGTCACAGCTCAAGCCCCAAGTCACATGCTTTTCAAAAGTTTACGGAGCTACATACATACTCATTTGTTCGGCACGCGCACACACACACACACACACACACACTAACAGTGAAATAGTACGACTAAATGATTTTATTTCATTATTAAAATATATAATTAATGTTAATGTGTTAAAGTAGCAGTCTTATCTGTTTAACTTTAAGGGGGCGGGGCACCCCAGCCCCCCTATTGACCAACCGCCACTGTTCCTAACAACTTCTATTATCTCTTTTGCCACCATTTTTTTTTCTGGAGAATACTCCATGGTGTCTATTTGGATAGAGTTGGTTTTATATATCTCATTCATCTGCAGCACCATTTCTGAAACCATCAACCAATCGGTCTTAGCCACCAGTGGGCCTGGGCATATGTTCAGCTAAAGTGGTCAAGTGGGCATACCTGTCAACTTAATTGTGAAGAAAATATGGAGATGGGTGATGGGGAACCTGTAGAATTTACAGTCCCTACAGGAGTTTGTGTTTTTTGCAATCGCAGAAATTAACACAGAAACAGTTGTTTAATTCAGTATTATTTGTTTAGTGCTTCTAACAATAGACATTGTCTGAAAGCAGCTTTACAGAAATATATAAATTCAGAATAAAAATTAAAAAGTTTAAAAATTTAATTTGGAGTTATCCCCAGTGAGAAAGCCAGGTGATGGTAGCGAGGAAAATTTCCCTGAGGTGTAATGAGGAAGAAACATTGAGAGGAAACAGACTCAAGAATTTTGAGAGGAAACAGACTCATTTAGAATTTTGAAAGCAGTGCAGTGGCATGTCCTGGACCCTCCTGATGCTACACGTTTTTCCTAATGCACAGTGCTCTACTGGTTATGCAATCAAAAGGAATCTGGGTTGTTTAGATGCTTTTTGCTCATAGACATATACAGTTTTTAAATATAAATGATATAAGAAAATTTGTAAAATATAATAAATGAATAACTCAGATATAGACGGCCATCATTTTTTTTATTTTAATAATATAAGCATTGATCATATCTGTGAGGGTGAGAGAAGATTAGAGCGCATGCGCACTGGCTGCAGCGTCACGTGACGTCGTTTTTGGAACGTTTACTTTCAAATGCAAAAGTGTTTTGAGTTGAAGGTCGCAAGATTTGGACTCTACTTTGCGATTACTGCTACACCTCTCCATCACTTTTATTCCTACAACACTTCTGGGATTGGACTCCTACACCGACTCTGCACCACCAGCGAGGATGAACTTCGGAGGAGAAGACGCGCTACAGCGGCAGGACGCGGACCTTCAGCCCGGATCGAGCGGACTACCTGACTACTACTACGACCCCTGGACCGGTGAGTTACTGAGTTTTTACCTTTTTATTAAAGTAACAAGTGCTTTAGTGAGTAAAACTGTGTTAAAAACAGCACTAAACAGGCGGAAACGCGATTAGGGATATCGTTTTGTATGGTTAGACAGTTTTGGGGAAAAGCGATCTGTTCGTTGTTATTTGGCTAATCGATTTATTTACATGATCATTATCCTAATGTTTGTGGGCATAAAGTGGTCTAAAATGGATAAAGTTGGACCTTTAAGCCAAAGTAACTGGGAAAATTAACACATTTACTAAAAGTTTACTAAAGTCAATCGGAGGAGGAGAAATATTAGCGAAGATCAGCTAGGCGGCTAGTTAGCATAGCTAATGTGGCTAAATAATTGTTTTTCCGTTTTCAGAGTTCATAAAAGCGATGAGAAACATCGGAGTAAACACTGATGAAGTAAAAACTAACCCTTAATAGACATTAATCTAGTTTAATCTGAAGGTTTTTTTCGGGGTTGATTTAGCAGTGAGATAAGTTGGTCATGTGACTGTCTACATTTGCAGCTAAAACGTAAATAGAGAGAATGTATGTAGAGTTATAGGAGGATTACTGTAATATAACTTGTACATACTGAGTGATGTTTTTCTGCTGTACAAAACAGATGCTGTACTATTAAACTAAAGGTTTCTGCTTCCTATTGTGAGTTGTGCAGATGTTTCTCACTGTTTATGTCTTTTGACACAGGGAGACGACAGGAACAAACGCCTTTTGGTCGTTTTCCTCAAGATGGAGGTGATGAGAATGAGGTGGCTGTGAGGAGCTCATCCCCCTTTAGGAGCCCATCCCCATCCTTTAGGAACCCATCCCCACCTGCACGGAGCCCATCCCCACCCTTTAGGAACCCATCCCCACCTGCACGGAGCCCATCCCCACCCTTTAGGAACCCATCCCCACCTGCATGGAGCCCATCCCCACCCATGAGGGTCAATTTACCTATTTGGGACCAATCACCTGCAAGGAGCCCATCCCCACCCATTAGAAATCCATCCCCACCTACATGGAGCCCATCCCCACCCAGGAGGAACCCATCCCCACCTACATGGAGCCCATCCCCACCCATGAGGGTCCATTTACCTATTTGGGACCAGTCACCTGCAAGGAGCCCATCCCCACCCACAAGGAACCCATCCCCACCTGCAAGGAGCCCATCCCCACCCACAAGGAACCCATCCCCACCTGCAAGGAGCCCATCCCCACCCACAAGGAACCCATCCCCTCCTGTAAGGAGCCCGTCCCCACCCATTAGGAACCCAAACACGTTAAGGGCACCATCCCCTATAGGAAGTCCTTCCAGGATCCCACGCCAGGATCCCACACTAGGATCCCATTCCATCGTTGTGTTGCGCGACATAGAGTCTGGTCAGCCTTACGTTCCAGCATCTGTTACTTTTCATGTTTGGCGCCAGCGAATAAGTAGGAGGGATGAAGAGGAAGACAATCAAGTAGTCCCTTCTGGTGAGAGCCATTAGAGTAAGAAATGATGAAGTAAAAACTAACCTTTTCAGTTGGGGGGGGGTGATATAAGTGGGTTATGTGACCATCTACATTTGCAGCTAAAACGTAAATACAGAGAATGTATGTACTGTTGTAGGAAGATTACTGTAATATAACGTGTACATACTTTAGAGTGATGTTTTTCTGCTGTATGAAACAGATACTGTACTATTAAACTGAAGGTTTCTGCTTCCTTTTATGAGTTGTGCAGATGTTTCTCATTGTTTATATCTTTTTGATGCATTCCAGCTTATCCTGTTCTAGACCAGCAGAAAAGGTTGAGGGATGAAGAAGAAGAGGAAGACGATGAATTCTTTTCTGCTAGTAGACGACAGCGTGTGGATCCTGAATGGGAGATGCAGGTAGTCACAAGGTCCCTCCAATTACCCGTTGAAGCCATTCCTGAACTAAGCAGACATCTTTAAGCTATCCCCAAATATATCGCCTCATTTTCATCACCCCATATTCATCATGTGGTAAGTATCAGTGGTAGGTATCTCTGGTAGGTATTTGGCCTCTAGTCTATAGCTTTAGTCTGTTTTTAAATTTGTAGTGAATATTTCACCTCCAGACTCCAGCAGTAGTCCTTTATTTATGTAAATTATTAAGCTTTTAAACATGTGAGGTGGTAAGAATCAGCTCGATACCTTCTTTTCTGTTCTGTTGTCACGAGGTCATCGTTCAACCTTCTTCCTCTCGCCTTGTTTGAGCAGGTATCCAGGGGATTCTTACCACCATCACTGTGACTTTAACATAATTTTTGTAAAATAATAATTAAAGAAAAATAGGGTAAAGTAGTTCTAGCAATTATGTTAGTTTATATATGTCTGGTTAGTGTTAAATGTATAGGCTTATTACTGTAGTATGTTGTACATTTAGGACATATGAATTAGTTTTTATTATAGAATTTATATATATTTTATAAGTTATATATATTATTGCAAATATTTATGATGTTGTAAATATGTATATATGAAGTATTTAAGATTAAGAGTTTAAGATTAAGTTGTATAGAAGTACAGCCCCTAACCCCCGTCTAAACCCCACTCCCAACCCCCTCCACTAGTTTAGTGTGTTCAACTACTTATACCACAACGATAAGAGTTTCATTTATTAAATATTAATGCTAAATAAGAATCTCCTAAACATACCAATTACTTTGTTAAACAGTCTAAGTTTTCGAATTTATACATTATTAGTCTCAGATTATGTTCAACACTATATATGAACTGTTAATAATTAATATTAACATTAATAATGTAGATGAAGTAATTCATATTATAATTAATATTAACCAATACAGTAAAAATACAGTACATTAAAAGAATAATAAATAATAGCACTGAAACATTTTACAATAATACACACCTTTTAATGCACAATTCAAGCATTCGTTGTGGTATAAAATATTGTACAGATTATGATAAGTTATGTTTGCTGTAAAATAGTTAATAAAAGTTTATTTTTCTTCAACACTCATGTCAAGTGTCTTTCTTATAACACACTATAAGCATTTCTCATTTCACATATAATTACAATGTAGAAATAAACTTTTCTCCCATAAGCAAATACATTCCTGCCAACAGTCTGAACATGTTAAATCTGTATAATTAATAATCTGCTGTTGCCATAATGCCTCATAAATTGATAACAGGTTCATCTTAAGGTGAAATTTTACTATTACATGTTTAAATTCAATCTCACAAGCGACTTTACTGTGTTTACTGATGAGACCCATAAACTAATGCAGTGTGAGGAAGAAACATCCACTCTGAATATGGAGGGAAAGATATCAGAGAGATAGACAGGAGGGTTTACTTCCTTTCTGTTTATACATTGTAAGAAAGTTTCCTTCATTTCTGGTATAAAAACATGTACTGTTCTAGAACTACAGACACTTTACTGTGAAATACTGACAAAACCATTTAAAATAGCAACTTACTAAAGTGGCATTTAATATAGCTGTCGAGGAAGGGGTGTGCTAAAAGCCGAGAGAGAGACAGAGAGAGTAGCCCAGTCTCTCTCTCTCTGTCTGTGTGTGTGTGTATGAGTGTCACCATAATAGTGTCACAATACACAATAATCAAATAACCAATAATCAACTTAATTTAACTCGTACACCTCAATGAAAAAAAAAAAATCTCAAAAAGGTAAACCTGGAGAAGAATAATGCTCTTGGCAGTGGACAACTTTCTGGAGAAAAATGCAACTGCGTGGAAAAAGTTCCACCCATGGCTCCTGTTGCTGAGGTGACCATGATGAAGAGTATCAGAGTGTTTTAGGATGGGGCCAAGGTGAGGAGTTTAAATGCTTGTGGAGTTTAGCTTTATGAACCTGATAATACAAAATGATCTCCAAACAAAGCTGATATTAAGTTCCTCTGACATTTCTAAAGATCCCTCAAATTAAATTAAATAACTCACAAACGATTCCTAGTCATTCATTAAATGCAAAATATTAAGCGTGACAGTTTTTTAAAATCCTGTTGAAAAAAATGCTGTTAACTTTTACCTGCTGATATTTGATATGTTTTTTTTTTCAAGTTTTTATAGTACTATACACATACAGCTCATGACACCATCATGAAATTTGAATCAGGGAGAAATATAATATGAAGCTATTCACAGATTACACACCTGATGTAGACTACACCATGGTGTGCACTGAAACAAGCCTCAGACCATAGTTTTCCTGAGGACCAGGGTTTGGTTCTTTGAACTGCTTCCAGACTCAAAAGCTGCTGTTGTCCAGACAGATGCTCAAAAGCTATATGAGAACATGGGTTACAAGAAGGTCCGAGAGTTTGTCATGCCAGAGCTGCCTGCCAAGATCACCAACTTCACTTTATTTGAGTACAGGCTTGACCTACAGTGACCTGAAAAATAAATGAAAAATAAAATAAGCCATTCACTTTTTCTGTTCATGTATTTCAGTTACATCAGTGACCACTGTAAATACTTGAATGTGGAAGGGGATAGTTGTAAGATTTTATGTTTATTGAATCATTCCAGGCTGAAGATAAAAATACATGAAGTGATGGAACTTCTGTGTACCGTTAACTCAGCATTCAGACATTAATATAAATCATGATCACAGATATCCTGAGATATATATCCCAAAGATATTCAAGTGCATGTGACCTGTTTTTCCTCAGATTGCACTTTTCAGCTTACATTCTTCTGGTTTTACATACAGTATAACCCATTTGAAGTGTTTAAGTACTGATTGAGTGTTTTATAGTCTTACATGATTTCAGTTGATAGATTATAGTTCTTTTTAGGAGAACTATAAACAGCAGTAACAGATTTCTGTGCTTATCTTCATGTAATTATTGCACTGACCCCTTAGTATGCAGCCGAACATTATTCAACAAAAAGTTGTTTTGTGTTTGTGTAATTACCCTAGGCTTAGGAGGAGCTGTTTCGTTAGATAATTCCTTTTTTACGGATGAATCTAGGACCTTAGTTAAAGACGAAAAAGCTCATGGGATATCGTACAGGAAGTTGCAGCAGTTGCGAAAGTGTTACGTCTTTTTCTACTGATGCCACGTAAATCAGTTGCTTGATTATTCTTTAAAGAACAGTTGAACAGTTTGACTGTGTAAGGGTAAGCTTTTATCTAGATTTTGATGACCTGTATTGCATCATTTAGGTGTTTTCAGTGTCTTATATTCTCACAGACATAACAATTCCAAATGCATCTTAAAATAGATCACTCAGATTATACTGCTGCTCTGTAGTTCTCCTGAATATACAGCAGTACTAGACAGTATTAACTCTTTGTGTATGCAGCAATGTATCTATCCGCTCTTGCTGGTTCCCTATCTCAGGTGGGGTATCAGACCCGGGAGTGGCAAGACTTGGAGGGAGTTGTACTCGACAGGTGTCAGAGAGCATGAAGGAGCTGTGTGTGTCTGTGTGCACTGGCTTCAGACTGTGCTGTTTGGACTATTTATTCTCTTCCTATTCCTGTTCAGCTCTCTCCTGGCCTCTGTTCTGTGTCTTGGTGGACTTCTGCTGATTGGTAGGTTCATTGTATCCTGTCTTCTTGAACAGGGAGTACAACTCGGGCTCAGCGAAAACCTGCAGGACATTCGAGCATCCTACATGCACTGGGGTCAGGTCAGCTGGTTCTGGGTATCTGAGTCTAAGGGTCCCTTATTGGGAACTGTGGCAATATTACCCTGTGTGACAGAGCTTGGAGCATGGGAGTTGAAACGTATCCCAGTAAGAAAGGGCTTTAGGCACCGAGGCCTTGCCAAAGCACTCTGTCAGACCACCCTGCAGTTTGCTGCTAAACATAAAGTAGAGAGGGTGCTGCTGTTCACCTCTATGGTGCAGGAAGATGCTCAAACTCTACCACAGCCTGGCTTTCCACAAAGAGGAAGAGTTTGTTTGAGTTTAAATATGCATATACGATTTGGACTGATTAGGATAACAATGTAAATAACTACAGTGTTGCATTTCCCGGTGTCCAGGGGTGGACTGGCCATCGGGAGCACCGGGACATTTCTTGGTGGCCTGACGGTTGTTCTGACCTGCCGCTGTGCACTCAAACACCTTGACGTGCAATAGGCTGGTATGCAGATAGGAATGAATTGACGGACCTCTCAGTCTAGTTTGTGTGTGAGTCTTCGTCACCGTACTGACATTTCCATGGATTCCACTGAATGCATACTAACTACATCATACATCACGTCATGAGGTTCTCAACATCCATGTGCACATGCCTAACCGTGTGATTATTGCCACTTCTGATGGTTATCTGGTGCTTTAACTCTGTTGCTTTCTCTTGCATTTTTTCCACCATGCTGTTTCCAGTATTAAAAGTCAAGGTTCAAGGGTCTACTATTACATGTGATGTAGTAATGTAGTGAAATGGTTTTCCTTAGTTACTCATTCCACAGTTTAACAACAAAGATAACCAACAATAAACTAAGGGCATATTCATACAAAAAAAATAGATTGGAATAAAATATAATGGACATATAATAATATAATAAACATATGGTAAGATAGATGAGTGTAAATAGAGTTCAGTGTGAAGAATATGGTTTGTATTGAAGTATACAGCGTGTTTAAAAGTTTCTACATTGCAGGTTGTTTGTGCGTGTGTCTGTGTGTGATGTAGACTCTCTCAAGAGGCTCTCCTCATTCAGTAGCTGGATTGCCTGTGGGTAGAAACTCCTCTTGAGTCTGTCTGTGTTGGGGCTCAGGATGCTGTAGCACTTCTCTGAAGAAGAGTCTGGGTCTAGGTTGGTGAAAGTCTTTGACAATTCTCCTGGCTCTTTTCCTGCATCGCTGGTTGTAGATTTCTAGAAGAGCTGATGGCCTTCTCTGCTTTCCTCACCACTCTGAGCAGCATCTTTCAGTTCTGGAAACTTGGATCAGTTTATTCAGGTCGTGATGCTCCCCCTGTAAAAAACAACAACAACAACAAAAAAACTTAACCTGAAATTGTGAAGAAAATTGTGATCCTGCAGCATTTGCATTCGTGCAACCATAAAACTGATTTTATTCCTCCACTATTGCTCGTTTTTGTTGCTGTGAATTATGAACACATAACTTGTGCAGTGACTCTATGAAAGTAACTGAATTTAAAAAAATTCATTGTGAATATTTCATTCACAATGAGCATAAAATTGAAAAGTGTTTCATTTGAAACACGTCTGTGAGACGTATGATGCCGATAACTGCACTTACCTGCTGAGTGTGTTTATCACGACAGATTTTCCACCACAGACTCGCTTATGAGTAACAAATGTCATGGAAAGTCATGCTAATCAGAAATGAATAAATCCAAAGTTGATATGTTTTAAGATGGAATGGAAAAATTTGATTGTATTGAGACACAGCAATCTGAGAACTCTACAGATGATCTGAATCAACACAGTTATGTTACAGTTTCAAAATGACAACCCTTTTTCCTATACATGCCCCACATTAACCTCTCTCCTATTATTTTCCCATGTTCTCATCTTATTATTATTTCTGCCGAGAGTCCAGCATTTATTTTCTAAATGTTGAGTACAACTTAACTAATTTTAATTAGCTTCGACCAACTGAGTCACGGACACTGATTTTACACAATAAACAGTAGCATCGCCTCTTTGGGTTCTGATCATCTGCACACTGGCTCATCACTTACATGAGTGCTTTCCAGCATGAAGGCATGAAAACTACAAACCTCTTGCATGGTCAAGGTTAGTCGGGTTTAGTTTTGATTAAGAACACACTGGTTATGCTGATAAGTATTAGATGTGGACTACTGATCAGAAGGTTGTCAGTTTGAATCCCAGGTCCACTAAACTGCCACAGCTCAGCAACCCCCGAGCAAGGCCCTTAACCCTCAATTGCTCAGTTGTATAAAAATGAGATAAATTGTAAGTCAGTCACTCTGGATAAGGTCATCTGACAAATGCCAAAACTAGCTAGCACACAACTAATTAGAAATACACTAGAATTATCAGATGTGCTGTTTTCCCAAGCTGGGGTACTTCCCATCTCCCAGTTTACCCCCAATCACCCCAACGTCAGGCACCGAAATTAGGCTTTGCATTTATGGGTAATAATGTGGGATCATAATCACTGCCGCTGAGGATGAACCCATGTAGACACCTGGATACACATGTGACTGCTGTGTATAGAACTACTTGGAGACTATGGTGCCGGATTTGAACTGCTGTTGCAGCGGTTGGTTTTGCATTCAGGACTACATTATTGAACATTTGATAGCTTTGGCAGGAAGGAATTAGTGTTAAATCTAAAATTAATTCAGAAATTACGTGATTTTTAAGTTGCTCAAAAGCTTCTTGTTACACAAGTTCTACTAAAGGACATTATTTATAATCACAGTCTCCTGTGTCATCCAGATGAGGATGGGTTTCCTTCTGAGTCTGGTTTCTCTCAAGGTTTCTTCCTTAACATCTCAGGGAGTTTTTTCTTACCTCTGTTGCCTCAGGCATGCTCATTAGAAATAAAGCTAAATTTTATTTTATTTTTTTTTATTGTAAAGCTGCTTTGAGACTGTCTGTTGATAAAAGTGCTATACAAATTAAATTCAATTGAATTTAATGTTAGATCATTTTCTGTACAACTGCAGAAGCACAGACATATTACAATGACTAAATATTTAACCAGATGTTTATTATATTATTATTATATTATTTATAATAATAATAATAATAATAATAATAATAATAAATAAAAAAATATTATTGTTATTATTATTATTATTATTATTATTATATTGCTAGATTTTTATATAATAATGTATGTATTTTGAAAAGTAGGAAAAAAGGTCACGATAAATAAAGTAAATAAAGTAAACCAAAGGCTAGAGTCAGGACAATGTCTCTCACTGTATATAGGTCCTTGTGCCACAATATCAATGATTGTAGTTTAATCTAAACAAATTAATTCAATTTAATTTGATCATTCGATAATGTGATCACATTGATGTGTGAAAAATGAGGGAAAACCAGATGTTCATGGAATACTAAGTTTTATCTAGGAGGAGATGTTTTATGACAAAAGCACTGCAAAGCATTTGGATTAGTTTCTGCTGTAAAATATTGTATATTATATTAAATATTTTATAAACGTCACAGCAACAAAACTGGGAATATCAGTACATGGTGTGAAGACATTCCCAGTGTTCCCAACATAAACTACTTCTATACTGGGTTTCTTTTTAAATCTATGTTGGCACACTGGGCTTTTGGCAATAGAGATGGACAATATAACAATAACAACAACACAATTCCATGTTATTTTTTGTTCTATTTTTTTTATTTCTATGTTATACAGTAAGCACCTTATAGTTTTGTTAGCAAGCTGCCAGCAAAAATATGACAAGCAAAAAAAAACTGATTTTTACCAGCTATTTAAATGACTGTTAAAATTGAAAAGGAGGAAACTGTAATAATTCTAGTAAAATCTAGGAATTTTTAAGATTGCATTTTACATTTGTCAAAAAGTCTGAGACTATTTTAACATCAGGAGAATGTTTTAACATCAAATCAAAGGTTTGGAAAAAAACATGGGAAATGATACCTGAAATGATACCTTTCTGAGATTTGACACCAAATAGCAGGTGGATTTTGGCTCTTGCAGCAGAAGCGTGACGCTTAATCAGTCACTCAAAAAGCCACCATTTACAAACATCCACTGGGGAACAGCGCTTTCACATTCTGTCATAAGAGGTGAATAAATATACATTTGTATTCTCAAACCTGGTCCAAGAACTGAGAATTATATTCTTCATTCAAAGACAAAAAAACTGATTCATCTCTCTCTCTCTCTCTCTCTCTCTCTCTCTCTCATCTTTGCTCTCTCCTTCCCTCCTTCTGTCTCTCTCCCTCTCTCCCTCTCCCTCTCTCTCTCTCCTTCACTCTTTCCCTCCCTCTTTCTCTCTCTCTCATTCTCTCCCCCCCTCTCTTCTTTGCTCTTTCCCTCCCTTCTTCTCTCTCTTTCTCTCTCTCTCATTCTCTTTCTTTCTCTCCCCCTTTCTCTCTCTCTCTCTCTCTCTCTCTCTTTTGCTCTTTCCCTCCCTCTTTCTTTCTCTATCTATCTATCTATCTATCTATCTATCTATCTATCTATCTATCTATCTATCTATCTATCTATCTATCTATCTATCTATCTATCTCTCTCACTCACTCACTCACTCACTCACTCTCTCTCTCTGTCTCTCTCTCTCTCTCTCTCTCTCTCTCTTCCTCGCTCTTTCCCTCCCTCTTTCTTTCTCTATCTATCTATCTATCTATCTATCTATCTATCTATCTATCTATCTATCTATCTCTCTCTCACTCACTCACTCACTCACACTCTCTCTCTCTCTCTCTCTCTCTTCCTCGCTCTTTCCCTCCCTCTTTCTTTCTCTATCTATCTCTCACTCACTCACTCACTCACTCAGACTCTCTCTCTCTCTCTCTTCCTCGCTCTTTCCCTCCCTCTTTCTTTCTCTATCTATCTCTCACTCACTCACTCAGACTCTCTCTCTCTGTCTCTCTCTCTCTCTCTTCCTCGCTCTTTCCCTCCCTCTTTCTTTCTCTATCTATCTATCTATCTATCTATCTATCTATCTATCTATCTATCTATCTATCTATCTATCTATCTATCTATCTATCTCACTCACTCACTCACTCAGACTCTCTCTCTCTCTCTTCCTCGCTCTTTCCCTCCCTCTTTCTTTCTCTATCTATCTATCTCATCTCATCTCATCTATCTCATCTCATCTCATCTCATCTCAGACTCTCTCTCTCTGTCTCTCTCTCTCTCTATCTATCTCTCGCTCACTTTCCCTCACACTCTCTCTCTTTCTCTATCTATCTATCTATCTATCTATCTATCTATCTATCTATCTATCTATCTATCTATCTCTCACTCACTCACAGTCTCTCTCTCTCTCTCTCTCTCTCTCTCTTCCACGCTCTTTCCCTCCCTCTTTCTCACACACACACACACACACACACACGTTTGATTTGACATTGATTTGATCTCCCAAACAAGCAAGACTTCCATTCAAATATTTGTGTATTTTTTCTTTGTGTATGTATATATTTGTGTACATTTAAATGAATCTCACAAGAAGACAAAAGAAAATTGTCTATGGTCAATTTACATTTTGTTCGTTTGTATGGAAAAGTGCATTCATCCATTTTTTCTTGGTCAGGGTCAGGATGACATTTTATGTTGCTTTTTAGTTGATTGAATTTGAAAAGCACTTCAGTGTCATCCATCTAATTAGTGAATGAGTGTGCTGGATGTACGCTTTAGTTCATGTTATATGATATATTTAGCACTGAAACGTGTGTATGTCTCCACATCATCATGGAGAGGTCATGTCTCAGTCGTCATGCTGTGCCGAAGCTCTGACACGCTCTGCCTTGTTAAGCAACATAATTACTGTGTGACTTTTGGACATTTACAAACCTCACTATTAGATTAAACAGCGGTCAGAAATGTTTGACCCCCTGCAGTGCTGATCTGGTTGCAGCATCACTTGATTCTATCGAATGCTGGTGTAACAGCTGTGCATGGAAAACACAACACAATGTGAGTCACCATTTCATTCCTTTTATTCTTTATTTGTTTGTTTATTCTGATGCGATCACGTGTGTCCCTGGTAGTCCAGGGGCAGGATTCAATTCCCAAGCAGGAAACCAGGGGTTAACTCTTAATGCTAGTTAAAATGGGATGGTTGCGTCCGGAAGGACATGCAGCGTAAAAAATCAAGATAAGCAAATTGGATGATTTAACTGAATTCAAATTAATTTGTATATCACTTTTCACAATGGACATTGTCTCAAAGCAGCTTTACAGAAGGGTAGAAACATAGAAAAAAGTTTAAAGTTAAGTTGCTATTTATCCCTAACATTTATCCCTAATGAGCGAGCCTTAGGCGACAATGGCAAGGAAAAACTTCCTGTGATGATATGAGGAAGAAACCTTGAGAGGAACCAGGCTCATAAGGGAACCCATCCTCATTTGGGTGACACTGGACAGTAAACAATGTAAATATAAATACTGTTTTTCTTCAACAGCAAACAAGAGCTCTTGAGGAACTAATAGGTCAGTGTAGTTTCTGAGTTCATTATAGACTTAACACTAATTCCTTCCTGCCGAAAGCTGACCGAGGCATTAGGCGTAATGGTCTATCCACAACAGTCCTCTGGGTCACAGACTGTCCACGTAGATCTATCCCCAGCAGCAGTGAGCACCACCAAGTGACGAGACTCTAATCAGAGGTAGAGCATCTGGATGGATCAGGCAGGTCCGGAAAGAAGAAGTGGTCACACTGGGAACTCAGAACACTGGGAGCTTGGGAGTGGGATGAATAGCTTGACTGAGAATATATTAGGTATAATGACTAAAAAATATTAGGTATGCTTGTGATCATGTGATGTTAAAAGACAAATGATGATCTGCTCTGGAGACCCCGAACATGGAGCTGCCGAAGGACAACAACATCATCATTTTGGTGCTATCATACACATTAAGGCATATGATGTGGAAACAAATGATGCATTCTCAGCAAAACACATGCGCAGGTTACTTTACTTCCTGAACAAGTGCAGATCGGAGTACGAGTTGTGTTCACATTCATGGGAATCACAGGACATTTCCAGTGCAACCGAACTCACACAACCTCCTACAGGAAGTGTCAGGTTCAGTACCATGGTGTGCTTCCTGCTCCACGTCACAGCTTCCACATTATCGATTTTTCCTTCCCAGAACCTTCCTTGTGTTGAATATCTTGTTTATGAACATAACACTCCTTCAAAAATAGTAACTTAAAACTTTATCATTTTTTCTGTTTCTGTACTTTGAGATAATATCCATTGTTGAAAGCACTATACAAATCAATTGAATTGAATTGTGATTCAGTAGCAGATTTTGGATTTTGCGTGTTTGTGTGTTTGCGTTCACTGTCCTCTCACACTTTTGCCTTTTCCTCCTCCGATGGAAAACACCAGCAGTTCCAGGCACATTAAGAAGGAAGCGCTCACTAAACAGACTCCTGGTGTGATGAGACATGACATAGGGGGAATTCACCCATTTGTTTTCCTCGTGGACGAGGCACAAAACAACGAGGGAGATTATGGAAATCATTACCATCGGTTCAAAGTGCCATCAGCTTTACACCTTCACAAAGGCTTATCTTCAACTCAGCTGTCAGGGAAACACTTGTCTCCTATTCCTGCAGTTAATAGCCAGCAGAGTGGAAGTGCTATCAGTTATTCTGGGTTTTGTATGAATTGGGAAACTCTACACTACAACATCTTCAAGCTGTCTGAACGAATAGCATCATATTGAACCAAACAGGAACACATGCTTGAATTTACTGTGTCTTGTCCACCACATTACACTGATTCATGCATCCTTTTGACCTGCTTGTCTCCTTTTGTCCTGTTTCCCATTATGATATTTTTGACACTTTTTTTTTTTCAAGTGTCATATTCCAGCACAAGCACTTACCGGAGAATGTCATGCTTTAACAACACGCAATCACTCAACTCTCTCTTCAGTGCTAGTGCAAGACCTTTGGCTTTTGTTGTTTAGTGGCAATCAGTAAATGCTCTGCGCTCTCACTGTACATTAAATCAACAATCTAGACAGACGCAATTTCCTCAAAGAGCTATGAATGACTAAGTCCTTGTGAAATTGTGGCTAGTGTGTATACACTGAAAAAAAGGGAATATACGGTCAGTCAGATTAAAAAAAAAATGTTACATATAGTTTACATAAAGTGTGAGGTCTCTCAATGAAACGTGATTTTATGGTCAAGTCAAAAAAGCTTTTATTGTCATTTTGTCCATACAGTGGATGCCCTCCTTTATGAATTTTTACCTTAAGAATTAAATTTATGCAAGAAATTTGTATCGGCCTATGAAGCATTTTCAGCATATGAAAGAACCGAACCGAACCAAATGGGGGCTAAGTTGCCCAAGAGCTGTTTAAAACTTGTTTGCGTCAGTGGAAAGCCAAGCGAAACCAACCTGAACCTGTTTTGAAAGTCGACCCACGATACCAACGTTGCCTTCGGCATGCGTTTTTGTTGACAGATTGGTGGCGTGGGTAATCTGTTCTATTTTTAGCCCAAGCTTGGTGGCACGACTTCCTGTGAGGATCCTTAACATGGAATGCTTGTACAGTTTACATACACTTTGTATTGGTAATACTGGTCATATTTTTGAGTGGCTGGAACGGATTATCTACATTTACGTTATTTCTTATGGGAAAATTCGTTTCGCAATACAAATTTCCTTCTTAAAAACCTATTTAAATCTGTATGCCAAGGTTCCACTGTATATAGAACAGTGAAATGAACCAACGTTCCTCAAGACCCCGGTGCTACATAAGATACAGAGCTACATAATGCACCACAGAACTAAATGCTTTTTGTTTATACTAAACCTAATTAAGACAGGTTTCTTAATGACTAGACTCGATGATGTAGGGTGAGCGCAATCAATTCACTGACTATTAACTGATTACGTATTAACCAATTCGGAGTCAAACAATTACGTTATGAAATCTCACGAGGATGTTGGTGCTGATGGATACAACAGTATAGCTACAGTATTCAGTTTAGGAAACTAAACATGCAGGGTTGAATAACACAGCCGTAATGTGTCTGTTGTGAAACACTAGTGTTGTGGGTTCGATTCTCAGCTCAGGTGAGAGCTCTGAGATAAATATGACTCAATTCAGCTGATGTTCATATGTGAATTAAGTTTTTTCCAGTGTAGTGTGTTTAGTATGTTTGTGAGGCTATGCGTCGACTATGAATCCATACAAAACCTTAATCACTTCATACGTTTTACATATTATTCATCGTGATTGTGGATTGTTGACTCTGAGCACATATTCAGTTGATGCGGATCACATACACAAGGAGAAGGACAGCAACACGTTTTCCTTCTTCCTGCTTCTGCTCCTATGATGATTTTTTTTTTTATTCCCCCCCCAGATCAGCCATTTTCCATTTCTGAATTTATCTCTGTGCCTCAGGGAGTTTTGTAAAGGTTGACTCATTTCAATTAAAATAATAAGCAGAGGTGATATTGGAAAAAAATACTTCTGCACCAAATCACACTCATCTTAATGAAGGGGTTTGGGGACGTGCAAGCGGCGAATGAACAAGCTGAATGTTAAAGTTGGTTGCTTTGTCTCTCTGCGCATGCCACATGTCCTTCTCCTTGCACCTGCCCTTCCTCTTTGTCAAGCTTCAGTCCTTGATGTTCACCTTACACATCCTTCTGCACGTCTTTATATTCTCTTTCTGCCTGTGTTTTGCATTTACAATGTCATATTTTTGGATTTTGGAAGTTTCTTGACTTTACTTTCTTTTTTCTTTCTTCATTTAATCATACCATGCTTATACTACACTGTTATTGTGAATTGAATTTTTTTAGAGGAATCTCTTAAATCCAAAAAGAACAGAATCTAATCCATGAAAGCCAAAATGACAAATGCTTCATCACTCAACAAGTGTTAAACCTGAGTGTTGAAAATATGAGGAAAGTCTGTCTATGATTTAGGCAAATAAACTGCACTCATATTCTAAAAGTCTGTTGTTCTTCTGTTTCCATCAGTGTATGTCCGCTTTAACTCCAGTGATCCGGTGGAGGTGGAGGTGGAGGAGGGGACGAGTGTATCCGAGCTGAAGGAGACGGTGGGGCGACTGCGGGGTGTTCAGCCTGATCAACTGCGCGTCATTTTTGCTGGGAGAGAGCTCTGTGGTGATTCCACCCTACAGGTAGATGTACATTTCTCTCTGTCTGTCCATCTGCTGTTTGTCATGCGCTCTTTTTTGCATGACAGGCATACTGTGGATACTGTGTGCCTTAACATCAGGGTCAAACTCAGTGTTAGGCTTCTGAAGCTGTATCCCAGTCTTTCTCTACTCCCAGGACAGTCTCTATATCACTTGCTGGTGAGTTCTATTTGTCACACTGTCACTCTGTAGCCCTCTTTCTGCCTCAGTCCTACTTTCTACACAGAGTGAGAGGTAGAAAACAGTGGACAGCTCTGACTCCTTCATGGCCTTCATTCATCTGTCCTTCTATAGCTCTTTGTCACTGTCTGTCATTGTCTCTCTCTCACTCTCTCACTGTCTCTTTCTCTCAGTATCTCTCTCTCACTGTCTATCTCTTTTTCTCACTGTCTCTTTCTTGCTGTCTCTCTCCCACTGACTCTTTCTCACTGTCTCTTTCTCACTGTCTCTCTCCTCACTGTCTCACTCTCTCTGTCTTATTCTCAATGTTTCTCTCTCTCTGTCTCTTTCTGTCTCTCTCTCACTGCCTTTTTCTCTCTCTTTCTCTCTCTCTCTCTCTCTCTCTCTCTCTCTCTCCCCCTGTCTCTCTTACTCTCAGTCGCTGATGGATGCAGAAGTGTGTCAGGGTAAACAGAGTCTAGGGATCTCCTGAACTTTAGTCCACAGTGCTTCATTAAGTTTGACCTTCTTAATTATGCATTAATGCAGCTCCACACACACACACACACACATATACCGAGCACTCTCAGGTGCACTCAAAGGAGTCAATTAAGTTTCATAGAAGCGATACACACGTTATCAGCAAAGGCTTTTCTCTTACACTTAGGTTCTTGGCCACACTTAAATTCCTTCCAGTGAAACAATATTCCCTGATCCCCCTTATGACTGGGGGGTGGAGATTATGAATGGAGAGTGCATTGTGTCCCACATCCCACATCATAAATTAATCCTAACATTTTCTTTTTTGTTTCACACTGGTCACATTTGCTGCGGTATGAATCAGAGAGTGATTGTTCTTAATGCCCCTGCAGCATTGCTCTGGTTTTAGACTCACTTGATTCTGTTGAATCCTGGTGCATTTGCCTTCGTCTTACATTATCACAAACGGAAAACATTCAACATCTCTTTGTTTTTTTGTTTGTTTGTTTTTTTGTAATATTATTTGGGTGCTATTAAGCGCAGTAAGGCAACTCACATCTTCTGTGTGCCACAGCGTTCTTCTGTCACTCACGGTGCATGTGTATTATGGAAACTAATGATGTCATCATCGGCTAAAACACATGCACAAGTTATTTTACTTTCTGAGCAAGCACAGATCTGTTGTGTTCACAATTACGGGAATCGCAGCACAATTCCATGGCAAATAGACTCACACCACCTCCTACAGGTATTCTCAGGTTCAGTACCATGGTGTGCTTCCTGCTCCACATTACAGCTTTCACATCCCTGATTATTCTTGATTATTGATTATTCTTATACTCAAAGCCATGCTCTTCTTTAGACTAAACTAAACCAGAGTGAAAGCCCTGTTAAATAACACACACACACACACACAAATGAAATTAACACATCAATGAACTGAAATACAGATATACAGAATCCAATAGCAGTAGCTGATTCCTTAAATGTGATCTGTCCTGTTGATTTTGCTGGACTGATACTGGTTGAAAATTCATAAGACCAACCAAAGCAAAAGTTAATTTGATTGAGTGTGTGCAAACATAGGCAGTTTGTACACATCAGAAAGAGATAAAAGAGAAATAAATATTAAACCTCAACAGAGTTATTCCTCTCTAGGTTCCACAGTTTTCTGTCTACAGCGAGTTTAACACTTACTTTGGTGTTTTATTGAATAACAAACAAATGCTTGAGGGAAGAGGGGTGTATTGCGCTGTCTTGTATTATTGGAACCAGGAGAGCTTTTTATTCCTGACACCAGATTTTCACTGGTAGAACCCAAACCAGTTACACTGTCTTACAATGCAGACTCGGAACACTCTGTACTCACATATTTACTGCACTTTTTAAAACATTTAAGTGCAGTTTTAGTTGTTCTTAGGTAGCTGAGCTTTTGGTTTAACCCACTTAAACCCACTGACCACAGCAGTCAGTCTGGCATATAACCATAATGATGAAAATTAAACGATAAACACCATTACCAGTACAGATAGTAGTTGATAGTGATATTTACTACATGAATATTTTGTTCCACTCAGTTTTCTCCCTTTCCTTTCCACTAACGCACGACTACCACCAACAGGCGAGGGTGACGACTAAAGCTGCATTCACACATACAGTGTTTTAATTTCTGCAAGTCTGCAGTCTCTGCACTATGAAGTGGTCAGTAGGTGTTCCTATTACTGGTTGCCATGGTAATAACGTTTATCAGTGGGTGGAGCAATCCAAATTAGATTTCTTGATGAAAATGAAACATTCTGGAAGAAGACATTTTTTGCGTTTCTGTATGAAATTCAGCAGTGTTTATCTGCATCATATCATACAAGATGAAGGAGAAGCAGTGTGTGCTCTTTCCCACGGATCACGCGGCCTCTACTGTCTTCACTCTCATCCGTCACATTGCTGGACACACCCACATCTAGTCAACAAACCTTGCTGTTGCTGGAAGTTGCCAGATCTTTTCAGAAATTAATGATCTTCGGTCACTTTGCCGCTGTGTGTTTGAATGCAGCATAACACATACGTTGTTCAGCTGAAGACATAACAGAGAAAAGCTCGAACTGCCCTGTTATGAATACATGAGCTCAGAGATGCTTACTCTTGACCAGAGTCGCTCTGATTGACAGGGAACAGGAAGTAAATAATGCCATTTACATTCACTCAGACTCTGGGACATGGACGACTGTGGCATCGTCAGGATTGAATCTCACAGTCTCCTAGGAACAGAGGGAAGCCTCCTTTTTAAGAACTTTTGGTATAGCTAACTGTATAACAACAGCTACCTGCTCCTTACCATTCCCTTGTCTGTATTCTGCCTTCTTTATTCTGAGACCCAGAAACACATCACACTGAACACACGGGCATCCACACGTTCTTTCCAGTTCTTAGACTTAAAAATAAATGGACTAGAGTCCAAATTGCTCAGTATTCGATTGTTTTCTTCGGATAGATTCAGTTCAATACCTGACCCAGTAGTTAACACTTTTAATTGAAGTAAACATCTTAAAACAAAGTAAACAGAGCAGAACTAATTGGCCCTTTATTTGTTCAGTGAGGTGGTGTGTGCAGGAGAGTTGTCTTCTCTCAGCAGACTCATTCTTCCTCTATGGATTATGAGGATTAACACCAGAATAAACAAGAGTTCGCAGCGACTGGAGTCTGTTTATTTCAAACGTGGAAGATTTTATCGGCCGTCCTTCCGGATCGGCACCTAAAATAAACGATCGATGGTCCGTGTCGATAACCTATTAGCCATGTAATAGGACTCCTGTTTACCTATCTGCTTACAAATTACTCATTTATTTTCGTGGCATTATTCATTCTTTTGGACCGAGAGAATCTGCTGCAGATGCTCTCCTTTTTTTCACCTTGGTAGCTGTGGGACAGAATAAGGGCAGAGATACTGGACCTGTCACATTCAGTCAACAAGTGAGGATAGAGGATGAGGATGGTTGAAGACAGCACAGACATACACTCTCTAGCGGACAGAGTCACAGGCAGTTATTCGTAGAGTGGCAGACATGAAGGTGACCTGTGTGTGTGTGTGTGTGTACACAGGTGTTTGTAAAATTGGGTTATGAGACATGAAGGACGGTGAAAACAGAAGTGACAGCTCAAGAGACGAACGCAGAGATCTAGACACTGAATGTTCCCTTTAAGCGCGAATCCACCCTGAACGAGTTGCAGATCAATATTTATAACAAACATCTGAAGAAAATAAAAAAATACAGCACATTATAATACAACATTTCATTATATGTTTCAGGGCGGACATTTGGATAGATTATTTAGCCAAAGATGTGAAAAATATGGTGTAAAGTGGGAAACAGTGCCATTGTTTTGGCTCCTAATAAAGAGTGAGAGACGATCAAAATCACCCTTCACTATTAATCTAAGGTGGCTTTTAGTTACCATTGTAACATACTCACTGTCCACTTTATTAGGAACACCTGTACATTCACGCAGGTATCTAATCAGCCAGTCAAGTGGCAGCAGCGCCAAAATCTGAAAAGAGCTTTAGTTAGTTCTCAAATCAAACATCAGAGTGGGGGAAAATGTGATCTCTGTGACTTTAACCATGACATGGATGTGGATACCAGACAGAGCAAGACTCCAAACTCTTTCTAATCTTCAGTCTAGTTTGGTTGAGTCTGTACCCATGATCGCCTCAGATTCTTGTTCTTGGCTAGACAGAAGCCCATCTACCTCAAGGTTCCATGCATTGTGAGTGCTGAAATGCTTTTCTGTTCACTATGGATGTAGAGTGTTTATTTGACTTATTAATAAACTTCCTGTCAGCTCAAAGCAGTCCGATCATTTTCCTTTGCTCTCTTTCTTCAACATGGTGTTTTAGCCTGTAGATCCTCCGCTGAAAGGATGTTTTTTGTTTTTCGCACCACTCTGTGTAAACTCTAGAGACTGTTTTGTGTGAAACTCCCAGGAGATCAGCAGTTTTTGAAATCTTCTTGCCGTGGTTTAGGTCACAGAGACACATTCCCCCCCCCATTCTGATATTTGATGTGAGCATAAACCGAAACTCTTGAATTTGTTTGCATGTTCCTCTTCTTCTTCTTATTATTATTTGCATTCAGCTTCTGCCACATGATACTGGCTGATTATATAACTGCATCAATGAACAGGTGTCCAGGTGTTCCTAATAAACTGGACAGCAGGTGTACGAGTTAACATTTCTGAATGAGGCTGATAAACGCTATCAAATACATTCTGTTAGATATGATAGTATTGCTGTATGCCTTAGTGGCTTTTGTTTAATAATACATTCCGACGAGCCACTTTTATAAATGTGCACAAGCAAGGCAAAGAGAGATTCATTTAATATTTCTCTATGCCTCAAAGCCAGATAAATGATATCTACTTTTATCTGCCTTTTAGGAATCTGTTCTTACTTAACAGCCTCTGAGTAGAATATCTCTGCAGAGTAGATCTACCTTTGAAGAATTGTTGCCTCAAACCACTCATTTAAGGGCAAAACACCATGCGGGCCACTTACTTTTATTCTTACTGCCCTATAATTCACCCCTTATTAACCACAAAGCATGCATGCTTGATTTTCATTAGGATTAGACTATTTCTTTTCGTTTACGAAGCGTACGCCAATAATTAGGTATATATACCGTATAATGTGACGAATCTCCTCTGTGACCATGGGACTTTCAGAGGAGACTTTTTAATTGCTCTAGAATAAACTTAGGGGAAAAAAACACGTGTCTTGGATTAATAATAGTGCCTGGAATAATAATATTTCATGCATTTAATGATGGCAGTGGAATTATTTGTAGTTGATATGTGATTGTGGCTAACTGCTTTATTGTCCTTAACAAAATAAACACAAATGGCTGTAACGCTGAGCAAAAGGTGTCTAATTGGCTCAGGTAAGGATCAGTTTTGATTGACTTGGAAGTGATAACCTGCAAAACGGTTCAAAAAGACATACTCAGTTTCTAATGTACATAGTGAATGAAACATGATATTGTTTAATAGCATGAACACAGAGTTCATGGCTTACTTAATAAGATCAAGTCGAACTGTTACAAGGTTGTGATGTAGAAGTTTGTGAATATATACGTGAGTGTGTGTGGGTGTGTGTGTGTTGTGATTCATCTCACGTCTGGGCTGTAGTGTCTGAGGAGCGTGTGTGTGTGTAGCTGCAGGCACAGACAGTCTCTGCTGTTTATCTGTCCGTGCCGCGGGACTCGCAGTCTGACATTTGTAGTGACGAGAGCAGCATTCGCTGTAATGCGCTCTATTAGCTTCCCCATCCCAGAGGAGTACCGACACTCCTCTCTCTCTCCCCTCTCTCTCTCTTTCTGTTTCCCTGTCTCTCTCTGTCATTCATTCTGTGTTTCCATGCTCTTTCTCGCTGTCTTCCTCATCCATCTCTCCTTTTCCTATAGTTTATCTCTGTCTAGTACAGTCAGCTTCTTTGTGCATCAATTTTTCCTTTTTCTTTTCTGAATTTTTCACACTCTGCCTGTTGCAAACTCTCTGCAGGAGTTATAGTCATGGTTTGATTTGAGAAAAGCTACAAGGAGATGCCACTCCCTGGTTAAAAAAATGAACAGAATTGATAAGCATCAATTTCCTTTGGTTTCATGTCAGTGTGTGAAATTATAAGTGTAGAGATTTTTAACACCAGGTAAAGTACCAGGGAGGTATCTGATGTACTTCCTGTTAATCTTACACATACCTGGGTAAAAAGTAGGTATGATAATCAGCTGGAAGTATATCCAGTAACTTTAAGTCATTTTGGGGATTTTATAAATATTGAATTATTCAATAGGAAATGAATAAACTATTAACTTAGTATGCTTACTTGCTTTTCTTCTCATTTTCAATTCTCTCTATGAACACTGTGTATTTTATTGATGGATCCCTCTTTCCAAAACACTACCTTGAGGATGTCGGCCCTTCGTTGCCGATTACTCTTGAGAGCGAGTGTTCCTCACCGTTCTCCTTCTCACCCCGCTTCATTTCTTTTCTACCTCCAAATCTTTTTGTTCTAGAAAAGCAGCTGAGACTGTGGTTCACGTTCCTAAGGTTAACATGACACAGTCAGGCTCAAAGATTATTTGCTTTCCTTCTGGCACCCCGGCCCCTGAGATGGCAGACTTCTCATTTCAGCTTTGTTGGTGCTTGTTTACCAGCACACACTCGCAGAGTGTAACCGAGTTCGACACCGTCGTCCTCGGCTTTGCGTCAGGCATCTCGTGGTTGTTTGACTGAGCTGCCGTGGGACTCGGAACTCCCCGCTCACATTAGTCACACAGCCTTCACGGGCTTTGTCTCTCTTAGCCTAGCTTTTCCCCACCATCTGCTTGGATGCGTGTGCAGCAGGAGGTTTCCACGGCGTCTCTCTGTCTGCCTCAGCAGACTCTCTTTGGCCCAAACACATGTATATTTTGTTGACAGATTTGCTACAGTCAGAACAGCTCATCAGCCTTCCTGCCATATTTTGCAATGGGATGTTAAAAGTGTGTAATTGTGTTAATCTGAGGCTTAGAATGACAAAGCTTTTTGCAGGTGTATAAAAAAAATCCTGTATCTCGAGGCTCAGGTGGATATGAATATGACTTTTTTTTTTTCCCTCTTTGCCACCACTGTGCTTTATAAACTCAAACGCTGAAGTGGTTTGCTGGAAATCGAGTAAACAGTATGGAGTTTGTGTTCAGTGCCACTCACGTTCATCCCATTTGCTACTTCCAGATGAATATTTTGTCATGTTCAGTTCATGGAGATAGCTTTAACCTCACATGACCTTGGCAAATTGAGCGCAGTCTTTTGGGCTGCTTATGATTCTGAATGAAAGACTCATTGATTGTCTCCTCACTCTTAAAATTGGAATTCTGTCATCGCGTGCCTCCGAAGACACGAGACATTGCTTACTCAGCCCGTCCCTGTCTTTAAAACACTGACTTGTTGATCAGCCTCGCCCAAAGAGCACATCATAATTTGGAAAGGTCATATCAGTGCAAAGTGAATGCACAACAGATTCATGATAGATTCATAATCCTCCAGAGGATGGATGCAGACATCGAACGGGCTTTAATGGTAACTGTTTTTTTTTTGTTTTTTTTTTTTTTGGTGATAAACATTCATTATCTACTATCTACATGTTTTCCTCTCGGAGGTTTAATTTTTTTGGAGTACAATGCAGTACAAAAAAATCTGAGACCACGTTGAGTGTCTGGGAAATAAAGGTTAAAAACAAAGAAAGGACTTTTGTACAGAAAGTGAACAGAAATTAATTAAATTTAAAAAAAATTAATAAAAAAAAAAATTCCATCAAAACTTTTGTAAAAAAACAACAACAAAAAAAGCCACTGAAATATCAGGCATTGATGGAAGCAACAATAAGATACACAAAAACCCCCTAAAAAACAAAATCCTTAAGGAACTGCTTAAATATTTAATCTTTAAGGTTCTGCACTATTTCTGTCTCCCTGTTTTAATGTAAGCAAATGTGTGATATTGACCATATTCACTACTTTTGTATCCTCATGTCTAATCTCTTCATTTGAAGCAAACAACACTCTAAAATGGAGTCCGTGCTCGAGTCACACACACTGTCATTAAAGTAAAGAAAAAAGAAACAGCTATAGACAACAAATACTAAGAAACCCTGAAATTCAGGGTAAGTGAATATATGTGCAGGATTTCAGCAGTGTGATGATTAGGATTTACAAAATATCACTTCTTGGGATCATCTTTTATCCGTTCATAGAATCAGCATTAACCTTAAACCCTTCAAGTCCAGGCGTCTTCATCAGATATTTATCTTTGATCATATTCAGTAAGTGAATGAACAAAAGACAAAAGATTTAATAGGAACTGATACCACTCTGGATTCACAGACAGACAGCTACCAGGTTTTTTTTAAGGCTGTGAGTATATGATAATTTGAGTAATATAATATTGTCTGTTAAATTAATGCTACAACAGTGTTATTTCTGAGACATGAGGGAATCGATCTGCGTAATGGCGCACAGCAGACTGACTAAACCGTTCAGGTACACTGAGTGTTTGAGTGTCATTGTGACCCTTTCATTCATGAGGTCATATGTGTGACACAGGAGGCTTTTTATTATTGATTACAAATGCAATGACCAAACCAGAGCACTATCATAAAACTCAAAGGTGCTATTGACCACCATAATATGCCATATTCACCGTGCCTGGCCATTATAGATGATGCACTCTGACTATTCAAACATCCATCATGCAGCATATAATCAATGCTAATTTCCATGCACTCATCCCTCGTGTCCTTATAAAGCTCTGTAATGACAAAGTATCTGAAGTCGAGTATGTTTAAACTGTCTGTTAATGCGGCTGGTGGCTCGTTCACTCAAGACCAGAGGAAATTAAAACAATCCATGTAGTTGACTTGGGAAATTCAAATGCTCTCCAGACGTGCCTGATCCATCCTGATGCCCTTCTTCTGGTTGGAGTTCTCATCACTGGGAGGCTGTTGGCTGCTGATGAGGACGTCTCTCCATGGACAGCCTGGAGATCCACGCTGTGGATTATACCACTTAGAGGCTATGATGATGGACTGCAATTGATATAAAAAGTTTTGAAGTCAAGCCTCCATCATTTGATATGCGCTTTTTACTATAGAGTTCACAGTTATAGACAGGAAATGATTTATAATCGCACAATCCGGTGTCACCCAGATGTCTCAAGGTTTCTTCCTCATGTCGTCTCAGGGAGTTTTTCCTGCCACCATCACCTCTGGCTCACTCATTAGGGACACATTTAAAATGTATGAATTTATATATTTCTATATAGCTGCTTTGCGACAATGCCCATTGCACAATACAGATAATTAAATTGAAATCAAGTCAATTTTATTCACCTCCCTTCCTCTCCCCCCATTTCAAGCCATGTTTTTCCCCGTTGAGAGAAATGGTCTCATGTGTATAGACTGTTGCACAAACAAGGACCTTTTCACCTATCAGCGTGTGTGGGTGCTCTAATAAGCCTCTCACTTTCAATGACAACATGTTTTTTTGTTTTTTTCAACTGGAGAGCTCATTTGCATTGCAAATTTCCATTCGAAAATGAAAAAGAAACGGAGGGAAAGTCAAATAGCAGCATCTCACGTTCCACACAATAGAAATGGCCTGGATAATGAGAGGCACGGAGCGAGACGTAGTAGGTGTTCAAGCTGAGTTATTGTAAGCCGTCGGAGAAATACAGCAATCATGCTTTCACACTGCACAGGCCACAGCTCCATACTGTAGAGGTTGAAGGGGAAAGGTAATTACTTCTTCTTCTTTTCTTTTTTTTTTTTTTTTTTTATAGAACAAACCTTGATAAAGCGTGCACGATTTTGTATCCAGTCGCACATTGTGTTATTTTTCCAGCAGCCTAGGGAGGATTTTTCTCCGTTGTAAGTTTCGTCCTTCCTACTGATTACTAGTGGCTTTGTGCCAGTGCTGTGCTTGACTGGCATGTTTATATCTCTCTGTTCTAATCCCAGCGGTCTGAAGTGCACTCATCCAGTTGGATTAGCATTGTGCCTGCGAATGTTCTTCTTCTTCTTTTTTTTTTTTAATTGACACCGTAAGTGCTTGAAGTTCTGTCATCAGATATATGGCAGAAACTTAAGACAATAAACAGCAGTACATTACAAGAGTACGACTTGGTTATGCACTTTATTATGCATTACCAGCACTTTATTTCTGTATAGACGGTGGTACACGGCATGGAAGATGGATTTTATTTCCCTAGAGCTCATACAGTGATTCCAAACCGTGGCTTCCACTTGTCAGAAATATCTTATGTCCAATCACAAAAATGTCTTCAGGCATATCAAGTAGTGTCTTAGGAGATTTACAGCAACAGTGGGGCCTTTTGAATGAATGGAAATAGATTTTCATAAACAGTGCAATTTTCCTTTAAATAACAGCAATTTAAAAAATAATAATAGACGTTCCTGAGGGGCGTCACATTTTTTGACACATCTGTCTTTGCATGGAAATGGTATTGTTTTTGAAAAAGATGTTCTCATGAGTAGGGCAAATAAGAAAAGATAAGACAGGAGGAAAAAAATGTGTGTGTGTATTGTTATATTCTATTTATTTTATTTTATATGATCATTTTGACTAGATGACATTACACATGAGTTAGGAAGAGTTACAGAACTAAATTGTGAATTTTTGATGATTTGTCCTCTCCTGGTGTTTTAGGCTTATGATCTGCCAGAGCAGAGTACGGTACATGTGGTGCTGCCTCCAGCTGGTTCCACACGCCGCTCAGAGCTGGTGCTGCAGCGCAGGCTGAGCAGAGGTATAGACAGTCTGACCCGACTGGACCTCAGTGCCTCGCGACTGCCTGCCACCTCCACCGGCCTCGCTGTCATCCTGGAGAATGAGGACTCACACACACAAGCAGGTACAGACATGAAGAGGTGTGTGTGTGTGTGTGGTGCAGGAGGGAGCTGCCTGGAATTTTTCTTTTTATTTATTTATATATATATATTTTTTACCCCAGGCCACATTTTTTTTCTGATCCTACTCTTGGTATGATTGTAACACAATAACACAATATGCAGAATAATATTTTTTTAATAAGTGAGGTAGTGATCAGAAGGTTATGAGTTCAAATCCCAGGACCACCAAGCTGCTACCACTGGGCCCCTGAGCAAGGGCCTTAAATCTTAATTGCTCACTTGTATAAATGAGATAAAAGTCGATCTGGATATTTGTTTTAATAAGTTAATATAAAATATGCAAATATGTACATAATGGTTCAAATGTTGTCATGTGACCAAAGAAACTGTTAAAGTGCAGAATGTAATTTTTTTCGAAGTTGAATTGCAATAAATCTGCAGTGAAACTCCCTCTTCCCCCAAATGAACCCCACCTACTTTGCTGAATGACTACTGTGTTCACGGTGCCTTGTAAAAGCTAATTTGCAAGTTGTAATGATATCAATTCACACCTCTGCATGTTCGAGGAAAAAAAAAAACACTGATGCCATCATGAAAGTGTGTATCTTCTTTGCTCTGTCAGAGCACATAAATCTCATTAAAAGCTACTTTATCTGCACTTTTACACTTACCCACCTGAGTGCCTATTAGTTTTGTTCATAGTGAACTTCAAACATTTATGCAACAGTTTGGCCTGAAATTGCAGCACTGCAGTGACCTCAAACAATTGCAAGTAGCTTTAACATCAAGCTAGCTAGCTAACACTTGTTAGATATAAGTACAAAGTAAAGAAGTGATGTTAAAATTTCCATGCACAAAAGTAGTGGCTTTAGTTCAAATACAGACAAAGTGCTTGGTTATATCTATAACGCTGATCATATTAATTACTGATTTGAAAAAGTAATCATCCATTACATCTATAATCCCTAACGTTAGCCTGTTAGCTTTTTGCTACTTGCTATTGTACGCTCGGTAGCTTGTTGCTAAGGTGCTCGCTATCGTCCACTGGCTAACTTGTTGCTAAGCTGCTTGCTGTTGTTTGCTGGCTAGCTTGTTGCTAAGCTGCTTGCTGTTGTTTGCTGGTTAGCTTGTTGCTTAGCTGCTCGCTGTTGTTTGCTGGTTAGCTCGTTGCTAAGCTGCTCGCTGTTGTTTGCTGTTGTTGCTGTGCTGTAATTTCAGTCCAAAATGTTGGCTGAATGTTTGAGGTTCACTACAGTAGAACAGAACCAATAGCCACTCAGGTCTGTGACTGTAGTTAAAACTGCAGTTAAAGTAACTTTTTATGATCTTTACGTGCTCTGAGAGAGCAAACAATTTTATAGACACACTTTCATGGAGGCATTGATGATTTTTTTTTTCCTCTTGAAAATGACGTTATTGCAACTTGCACCATTTACAAAGGCAACAGAAACACAGTGGAAATATGCTTTGTGGGTTTCCAGCTCTGTCCTAGCTCGGGATGGGGCTAATTTCTGTGCCAGAAAAGCCTGAAACGAGAAAATCATTGCATTAAAGGCGAATAAACACTTAAGAATCACAAATTGGATGTTTAAGTGGTCAGATTTGTGTTTAGTTGTTTTTCTCTCTTATATTTCATTTCTAATTTTTTACACCCTGGCATGTAAACTCTCCTTCATTGTGTGCTACAAGTGCAGGACAGGTAGCACTTTATAAAAATATATATAGTTTAGATTACTTACACAGTACAGACATTTTGTGTGATATGGTGGGATATGGAGATGTGGTAACACATCTCCTCTCTTGCTCGCTTCCAGATTTGTCCTTCATTCGTTTCAGCGGGTATTTTTTGTGGTGCAGTCGTTGTCATGCTCCACAATGATGGGCACTTTTAAAAGCTGTCCTATGTTCGTCCTTCCACCTCCTCTGTGGCTCCCCAACCCTCCCGCTTGCTCCACCCAATCCCAAGCTCGTCTTTATCTGACTGTCCTCTGCCCCCTGCTTTAAAAGCATTAGCATAATGGAGCGCTTTCACAACAATGTCATAAATTAGACAGGCCATGCTTTATAAAACCCCACTCCACTGGATTTATTGAGAATCGTGTCAAGGTACCACATCCTTCTTCTCGGGCCCATGCTTTTAGCTCTAATGAGAACACTGCGGCCAGGTGTGCGTGCGTGCGTGCGTGCGTGCGTGTGTGTGTGTGTGTGTGTGTGTGTGTGTGTGTGTGTGTGTGTATGAATTAGAAAAGGGTGGGGCAGCCAGACAGGATGAGTTCTCCATTTCATTTACCATAAAGATTTCTAGCTGCCGTTTCTCTCGGCTAATTGGATTTGTGGCTCTTTTGTCCTCAGCCTGTGTCTGTCTGTACACTTCCTGATGCACCTTGTCCTTGTCTGTTCCCTCACTCAGCAATGTTCTTCTCCTCACTCCAAACGCACAATAGCTGGCAGAGATGCAAGCAGAGCAGCAAAAGCAATCTCTAAATGAATCTGGACATCAGAAAAGCGATTGTAGAAATTTAGCCATTATTGAAGTGCAGTTCTTTCTCTTTTTTTCTTTTCTTTCTTTCCTTCTTGTTTTTAAAGCCTGAATAGAATGAGTTCATGGTTCTTGGCTATGTCAGTATGTCATGTCTTGGCTAACCTGTGCTAATGCTCTTGTTTATGTTTATGGTTGGATCAACAGAGCCCAAACCCCACAGCACTTTCTTCGTCTTCTGTAAGACGGTGTGTAAGTCCGTTCAGCCCGGAAAACTGCGCGTGCGCTGCCGAACCTGCAAGCAAGGAACCCTCACGCTCAGCCGGGTGAGTGTGTATAGAGGAAGAGCTGTAAGATGAATAGATCTGAAAAAATGATATCATGATTTTGTTGATTTTACAAAACACATCTAATCGTATAGCAATTTTCCAGCACACACTATGCAAAGAACTATTTTCACACACAATCATTTGCCTTAATACTAAGTTTTTGAGTACTGTATGTAACAATGTAGTTGAGACCATCATTGGTATCACTGGTTTATTTTAGTCATCGGTCAACTAGCAATAAATATAATTTAGGTAAAGGTTCCAATTTTCGAACTGAAACCATCTATAGTTCCATCCATCCATCCGTTTTCTGTACTGCTCATCCTGCACAGGGGTTGCAGGGAACCTAAACTCTATCTCAGAAGGCTCTGCCAGTAAGGCACAGGGTCCAACCCATCAGAGGAGACAATCACACAAACTCTCACATACTCACAACAATTCAGAGATGCCAGTAAGCCTGCAACACGTGTCTTATGTTTTTTGTGTACCTGACAGTAAAAGCACAGGAAGAACACGTAAACTCATCACACACAGAGGGCAAAGGCAGGAATCGCACCCCCAACCCTAGAGGTGCAGGGCAATTGTCCCCACCCTTACCAGTTACTTTGAAATATACTGTGTAGCAAAGTAATTATATAGAAACTAGTGCTGTTTTCCCTACAGCAATATAATGTGTTCCTGGCAGCTAAGTATTTTCTTACAACAAACTCTGTGACTGACTTTTAGACCATTCTGACCAAAACTTTTAGTTGCCCATAGGCAACAGAGCAATTAACAAACAATGACGTACCTTCAGCTGAGTCAGAAATGTATGACTCATTGCTTGCACCAGGTGTGTGTGTGTGTGTGTGTGTGTTGTGTGCGTTTGTGTTTGTTCGTATGCTCAGCCCGGGGCTGGTGTTATCTGGTGTTCCAGCATGTGGGCATCTGTCCCACTGCCTCGTATTCGCACACTCTCTGCACGCTCTCCGCAAAGGCTGAGTGACAAGTCACTAAGCTGCACCTGCCTTTTCTTCTTGCTCAGGGTGGTCTTTGGCACATGGGGACTGCTTGTTCGCTGCCCATGTGCCAGCCTAGCCTGCCTCCTGTGCCAATCTCATGCTGAAGCTGGCGCAGAGGGTCCTCCGGCTCTGCCTGCCAGAACGGGTCCTCAGAAATTTCTCCTGATATGCAGCAAAACAGAGGCTAAGGCAAAGGTCCTGAGCTCTGCAACTCCCAATTTTGCCTTTAGAGATGTGAAGAGACAGGAATGTCAGTCAGTCAGTCTCTGTCCATGTCTATTTGCTGCAGTGCGTCAGCCTGTGAACTAGTAGAGGTTTGTGTGTTTGTCTTTCAACATTTCCTCTCCATGCTCTCTCTCTCTAGAGGAAGAGCTCTTTACACTGCTGCTGGGATGCTGTTATGCTGATAGGATGCCTTGCACTCAAAACTAAGATAGAAGGGAGTGCTGATTGGATTCCTGGCACCCAGGATGTTTGCACACACCACACACACACACGCCAAATCTGCACCTCATGTGGGTAAGATTACTGAACAGAGATGTCATGTTACTGCTGGATCCTCGTCCTGCTGTCTACTAGATGCACTGTCATGCTCAATTCACATTCCCCTCAAGTCCAAGTCTCAAGCCTGCAGCTTTTAAGCTCAGTCGGAATCCAAAGCCCTATTTTGGATGTGATTACTTTCAAATGGAAAAGTGGGTAATGTTGTTATTATTATTAGTGTATGTCTGTGATTTTAGACCAGTCCAATTCCAACATGTTCAGGCTTCTTGATCCTACATCTAGACTAATTATACCATATTCTAATAGTGTCATAGTGTATATATCACGCAAGTCGCCTTAGTAAATATACTGTGACATCCTGTGGGTATTCATTTTTATGCTTTTCTTTTAATAATTAAGGACACACCCAGGAAATAAAAACAATATTCAGATGCGCAATGCTTGAGGACACACACATATACTGTATGTATACAGTAATATATACTTTATGTATGTATTATGATGCAACAATCAGCATTGCATTGAAACTTTTTTTTTCTATGATTACAATCCGTGTTGTAATAGAGGGGCATCCGAGGTATGCACTATTGAGATTTCATATTCTCAAAAAATTCTATGTAATAAACATTTTGATTTTCATATAGTCTCAAGTTACACTCAGTGAACAGTTTTTTGGAACACTATATTAATACCGAGTAGTGTGTCCCCTCCTACCACATCACAAAGGAGTTCCACTGGATTCAGATCTGGTGACTGGAAAGACCACTGAAGACCACTGAACTCACTGCCATGTTCATCAATCTAGTTTGAGATCACTTTTGATTTGTGACAAAGTTCATCATCATGCTGGATGTAGTTATTAGAAGAATATTTTAAATTGTGGCCATGAAGAGATGCACCAGGTCAGCAACAGTACTCATATAGTTTGTGGCATTCAAGCAATGATTCACTGGTATTAACAGACCAGTTGTGTGCCAAGAAAATATTCCCCAAACCATTACACCACCTCCACCAGCCTGGACTGTTGACACAAGGCAGGTTGGGTTCATGTATTCCTGCTGTTGGTGCCACATTCTGACCCTACAATCTGTGTGCATCAAGCAGAAATTGATTCATCAGTCCAGGCTACTTTTTTCCAGTCTTAATTTGTCCAGTTTTGGTGAGTCTGTAACCAGTGCAGCCTCAGCTTTCAGTAACATCCCGACATCTTCTGTTTTTCTGCTGTTGTT